>NC_091472.1:21582162-22182162 GCF_036971445.1 Narcine bancroftii
TCTTTGGAGAAGGGTGGACAGCGAGGAATTCAAAGTTTTAGCAAAACAACTTGGGAAAGATTTCTTCAATTTGCAACCAGATAAAAAGTTCGTTGAAGACAACTGGGTTATGGCTAAGAGACTCACTTAATGATATTGTAACAAATCATAAACTTATTAAAGGGTGCATGTGTCCTCTTTGGTTTTCTGAGAAACTGAAACATCTCCGCCGTAAGAAAGAGAAATTTTACATCCGAGCCAAGGAAAGTGGGATAAGATCGGACCGGGACAAATTCGCCAGAATGTGAAAGCAAGTTGAAAGTACCATTTTGAGTGTCCATAGACAACATGCTTCTACAATCCTTGAAGAAGAGCATCCTAAGGATTTTTGGAAACGCATGAAATCCAGACGGACAGAGAGTACTGGTGTCCAGAAGCTTAAGGTGTCTAACTATCTGATCACCGAGGACCAGAAGCAAGTAGAAGCTCCTGCAAACCAATTCCAAAATGTCTTTACCCGGGAAGATACGAATCCTTCATCTTTTCCTGATTTACTTTCCAGCCCGTCTATAGAGGTGCCTCTTATCACAATTGATGTTGAAAAATACGGCAAAAGCTATTGGGTCAGGCCAGATTCAGAATCAAGGCCTCAAGATTGCAGCTGAAGAACTAGCTCCTGTTCTGCAGTTTATCTTCCAGCAGTTGCTCAACTCAGGTGACCTTCCCTGGTCTGGAGAAAGGCACTCCTCTCTTCAAAAAAGGCTCAACCACCAACTTGGAAAATTATCATCCTGTTTCATTAACAAGCAAAAGCTGTGGAGGAGTCATGTAATGGAGTAGTGGCCGGTAGGAGAATACCAGCCCTCTCCAGAAAAGAAGAAAAAAAGTGAAGAAAAAGCAAAGTCTCAGACACACAAACCACAACAAATAAAAAATAAAGGTGTGGAGAAAATGGCACATAAGAAAGAAAAGCCACAAACAACGGGAAGAAAAGAAGAAGGAAAGACGCCGGAAGAAAAAGGTAAAGACCTTACCTGCACGAAAAAGCAGGGATCCGCCGTGGAAAGAGGAGCTTGCTCCCTGAGGTTAGTGGAGACCCCGCAGGGTCGCGACCCACCAACCGCGGGATTTAAAAAATGGCTCACTGAGCCAAACAGAGGTGCGCAAGGAATCGCGCATGTGTGATGCGCACGACAAGGAGATCACTGACGGGAGGGGGGGACCAACTGTGGAGTGAAACTCCACAGCACGAACAGCTGAGAGATGCCCGACAGCAGGGCTCCCAGCTGGAAGATAAAGAAAGCAACAGGAAAGGGAGGGGTGAGAAAGAAAAAAAAGGAAGCAAGAGACACAATAGATAACCAGCCCAGAAGAAGAGGACCAACATCAAGAAATCATGGAAAAAAAATACCCAACAAACTGAGACAAGCAACTCAACAAGAAAGTCAAAAGAGACACAGATACAAGGAAGAGGAATAGAAGACACAAACCCAAGAGCAGACATAGAAGAAGAAGAAGAAGAAGAAGAAGAAGAAGAAGAAGAAGAAGAAGAAGAAGAAGAAGAAGAAGAAGAAGAAGAAGAAGAAGAAGCGCACCAAGCTCTGCACAGAGGAATAGGAGGTAAAATGAATGGACAGTACAGAGAACAAGCACCAGTTGCAAACACCTGGAGCACATAATCGACAGCAACCTGATGAGACATCATAGCAGTCACATGCATTTAGGAAGCACAGGTGTCATGGGAGTCCCAGCTTATCCTGACAACAAATAACCTGGCCAAGAACTTCAATAACAATGCCATCACTGATTTTGTGGTGCTTGACTTCTCCAAAGCATTCACTGTCATTCCCCACCAAAGATTATTTAAGAAGCTCGACGACTACGGTATTTGCTCCAACACTAAAAGATGGATTTCCAGTTTTTTGATGAAATGTCTCCATCGGATGTGCCTGAATGGAAAAAGCTCTGAATGGCGTCCAGTGTTAAGTGGTACACCCCAGGGCACAGTGTTGGAGCTACATTTGTTTGGATTCTACATCAACAATCTTCACGGACAAGTCACAAGCACCACTAGACTATTTGCGGACGACTGTGGTATTCTGTCCAATTAAGTCAGCTGATGACGAGGATGCTTTCCAAAAAGATCTTGGTAGCGTGGTAGAATGGTCACAGAAATGGGGCATGCAGTTCAATCCTTACAAATGTGAAACCATGCATGTCATCAGTAAGAGAAATCCAGGCAACACATCATATCCTGGGTGTCACCCTTGATAAAACCAAACAGACCTAATACCTTGGCATTAAAATCCAGAATGACCTGTGTTGGAATGATCAGACGTTTCATACGATGGTGAAGGCAACAGGTGTCCTAAATTTTCTGAGATGCACCTTCCATCATTTTCAACTTCTGACAAGGAGACGCTGTACCTCATCCTCGGCAGACCCCATTTGGAATACGCAGTAGCTGCATGGGACCCATACACCAACAAAAACACTACTACCATCGAATAAGTTCAGAGACAGGCAGCCCGATTTGTCACAAGTACATATAGAAGAGAAGCAAGTGTTACAAGGCTCTTGGATTCATTAAAGTGGAGCTCTCTTCAAGTGACGTGAATCACACTGCCTGACCTGTTTTTACAAAATACTAAACTGTCAGCTCGATATAGACGACCAATCTGACACCGAACCCAAGCCTGCTAGGAGCAGGCGAGGGGACGCAACCCAATTTGTGGAGCCATCTTCCAAGGCAGATGTGTACAGCAATTTATTCTTCCCTTCAACAATTAAAGCATGGAATAATCTTCATCCTACCATACTCACACAATCAGACCCAATTAAATTTAAGACACCTCTTCTTCAAAAATCTCCTCCTTAAGCCCACCCTCCCCCACCTCCAGTTTAAATTCCAGACAGAATATTTTGAAGGATTGAGAACCAAGATGGCTCATCTTCTGGGAGAATTGGGAACCCAATGAATCTGCAGATCTACAAAACCATCAGGAACAAATAGGATAATACACATATCATACGGTTTTAGAACAGTGGGGATTACAGAGGGGGAGCAGCGAGTGGGAATTCCTTTCTAAGAGAGGAGGCGAACCTCTTCAGGGTAGGCATGTAGGCATCCATTGAAGAGGTAGCATAATTTACTGACGCAAAAGGAGCAAAGATCAGATTCTCTCTCACTGTAGATTGTCAGGTGATGAAGTGCAAATCTCCCCCCCCTCACACACAAAAACATAAGCGTGTACACACACACACACACACACACACACACACACACACACACACACACATGCACAATGCACATACACACAGCACATGCACGCACACAATGTACATACAACCTACATGCCAGCACATATAAAAAGATGTATAACCATGTGACACGACACGTTTGGCGTAGTGGTTTACACATTGCCTTTATAGCACCAGTAATTGGGACCAGACCAGGGTTTGAATTCTGCACTATCTGTCAGGAGTTGATACGGTTTCCCCGTATCTCTTTACCCCAGAGGTTCTGGTTTCCTCCAACCATTCAAAATGTATCAGGGGTGTAGGTTAATGTGGTGTAAATCAGGTGTCACGGACTCGTGGGCTGAAATAGCCTGTTATAATGCTATATGTCTAAATTTTTAAAAAAATTAATATTCAGGCCAAAACACACACACAATCTGCATGCTTACATACACACAAACACACACATAAATGTGTGTGGACATGCGCACATACACTCAAACGTGCGCCCACACACGTTAGTGACACAGAGAAACACCTACAGACTGGGATGCAGTGAAATGGATAGAATAAGATGCTGACATTATGGGAAAACGACAAAAAGTGAGAGGCAGAAAGTCGGAGGACAAGAGTCTGTTTATTCCAGTGATTGTTGCTGCATTTATCCCAACAGTCGAAAACTCCTGTCTGCAGACAGTTAGCTACTGCTGAACTGAGTCAACAATCATTATTCAAATTGGAAATAGTGCAATAGACACTTGTTATAGAAAAAAAGACAATACAAGCCAGGAGGCAATCATCCAGACCTCAAAAAACCCATTATTCACTCTGTCTTATACTGGTATTTCAATGACTTCTGCAGAAGCAGTTTCATTCCCGGAGGGTGCATCTTCAACATCTTACTGACACCGAGCAATAGCAATCAACTTGCTGACACTCTTCCCTGCTGAATGTGGATGGATAGATCACAGGCATTTTTGGTACAGAGCAATTATTGTGAATAATTGTGTGGGAGACCAGAGAGCTTCACTCTGAGATGTACAACTTCAGAGCAAAAGACCCGTTGCAATGTGCTCTGTCACGGTGGGACGGACGCTATGCCTTGCTTCCGTCCCACCGTGCTCCCCATCAGAAAACTAAAGGAGGCGAAGGGCTGTACTCTCCAGAAGCTCAGGCACAGCCCATGATAATATGCCGTGCAGCTCTGTGGAAAAGTGAGCATAAGACCATAAGTCAGAGGAGCAATAACCTTAATTAGCCTTGGCTAATCGAGAACCTATCAATCTCTGCCTTAAATACACCCAATGACCAGATCTCTATAACAGCCTGTGGCAACAAATTCCTCAGATTTACCACCCTCTGGCAAAAGAAATGCCCACCCATCTTGTGCTAAGTGGATACCCTTCATCCTGAAGTTGTGTCCTCTTGTTCCAGGCTCTCCCAGCATGGGAAATAACCTTTCTACATCTACTCTATCCATGCCCTTCAACGAGATCCCCCCTTATTCCAATGAACACAGGCCAAGAGCTGTTAAACAGTCCGGCAAAGTGACTTACCACACAATCACCTTGCTGATGCACTGCTGCTAAACCAAGACTCTGTTTGTCCCCTCTCCATGGCCCCAGAGAGGGTGAAAGCACATTTGTGGGGGTGGGGGTGTGGGGGTTTACAGGAAGTTTGGTCCATTGCTCAGGGGAGGGGGGGTCAATATTTACCCATAACCCCCCCCCTCTCACTCCCCTCTCAATTAAGATGTCACCATGCTGAGAAACATGAAGGCTCTAGATGTTTGAATCTTGAGCAAACAATGGGATGCAAATGGAACTCAGCCAGCGGGGGTCAGACAGCATCCATGGATCAGTCAATAGTTCAGGTCGGGGCCCTTTATCGAGACACTGGTGTGATCAATGCAAAACCCGTTCTATGGACGTAAACCAGGACTCTAGTCTCTTAACAACAGTTTACATTTAAAAAAAAACAATGCAGACTTACAGCACAGTTACAGGCCATTTCAGCCCATGAGTCCGTGCCGTCCAACTTACACCCAATTAATCTACGCCCCCAGTACGTTTAGAACGGTGGGAGGAAACCAGAGCCCCCAAAGGTAAAACCCATGCAGACAAGGGGAGAATGTACAAACTCGTTACAGACAGCGCGGGATTCGAACCCTGGTCCTGTAAAGATGTTGCGTTAACCACTATGCCAACCGTACTGCCCCAGTTCTTGGGAAAACCCACCTAGTCTTTGTCCAGCAAAGGGGAATCAGTAACCAGGATACAGGTTTAAGGCGAAGGGGGAGAGATTTAACAGGAATCTGGGGGTGGCTGATTTTTCACAGAATGGTGGGGGTATGGAATGGGCTGCCAGAGGAGGTGGTTGAGGCGAGTACTATTGAAATACTTAAGAAACACTTGGAAGAAAACATAGGTAGGATGAGTTTAGTAGTATATGGGGCAAACGAAGCCCGATGGGACTAGAGTGGCTGGGAAAATTTGGTCAGCAAGTTGGGAGGAAGGGCCTGCTTGCATACTCCATGACTGACATTTCATGGGAGTGTACTTACGCTGACTATCTGCCACTGATTTTTTAAAAATTGAGTTTTACTTTTTACTTTGAGCATAACCCTCTTTTTATTTTTCAATTTAGACATACAGCAAGGTAACACACTCTTTTGCCACACCTTCCCCCCCCACCAAGCTGGTGCCGCCCAATTGCACTGACTAATCTACACTGCAGTAGGTTTTGAAGAATGGGAAGAAAGCGGACCACTCAGAGGAAACCCCATGTACGTAGTCACAGGTAGAATGTGGAAACTCCTTACAGGCAGCGTGGGATTCGAATCCAGGTTGCTGGCATTGTAACAGCATTTGCACTATCTGTTGAACCAACCGTGCCAGCCTTGTTTAGGTATAGGATTTATCACCGCGTGTATTCCACGTGGGATGTGGGATCCCGGAGTGCACAACTGCGGCAAGGTGCCAAGTGCTTTGGGCTAAGCTCTGCTGCATGAAGCCAAGCCTTTCCCCTCTGTGCAGGGGTCTGGGAGAAATTACGAAGCAGAGGGAGGTGGTGGATCAATAGGAACAGGCAGGTGATCTGACAAGCTGTCCATCTTTATCTCTGCATCCCAGGGATGTCGAAGAAGATAAAACAAAACATGAACTGATTTTTAAAAAAACCAATTACGTTTAAAGAAGGGTGTGCACATCTGCTAACACTACTGGCAATGCATGTTCCCACTGAAGCATGTTTTTATGGAATTAACCATGATTAGGGAGCCTGTTTTCAGCACGCATCAAGAAAGGCCCTGCTGTGATCTCACATGGCAACACTTCTAACATGGCCAAGCAGCCTTCTAAATTGAGAATCTGGAATGTTCAGAGCCAAGGCTCTGGTTATCTATTCTGGTTTCATGGGACACCATTTGCGGCAGTGATCGCCAGGATGTTGCCTTGAATTTTGGGCATGGATAAAACCTAGCAGTCACGAAGTACCCATAGGAAGCAAAAGGAAGTCGATGCTTTGGACCCGAGCCCTTCTTCAGAGTGCCGGATATCTGGCAGGTGCCCGAAAAGGAGGTTGCGGGGAGGAGGGAGAGGAAGGGGGGGGGGGGGCGGCGAGCACAGACAAGTAGGTGATTGATGCATACAGGAGGGAATGGGAAGAAGAGAAAGGTGCTGAGAGGTGAATGGGGAGAGGGCAGATAGCTCTCTGATAGGAAGGAGAGAGGAGAGAAGGGAAACCCAATAACCGGGTAATCTTTTTGAGAGCATGTAATCATTCTGATCTGTGGTGAACTGCTGTACCCTCATTAATCTGGGTCCGCCCCATCCTGTGACTGTACCAAAGCTCCTTCCTCTTGACCTCATATAAAGGCTCCAACACCATAACCCCTCCCCAGAATGCCTGGGTCACACCTTCAAATTTATTGTAAATAAAAGCCTGTAGTTCCGTAACTCTAGTCTTTCGAGTTATTGATAGCGCTTCACATTCCTTATTGACCTCCAATTCTTCCACTCCAGAAGCCCATAGCAGTGTGATTCTCCAGCTCAGATCTCTTCCTTGTCCCAGCGTGGACTCGTACCCCATCCCTGTTATGGTAGGGTGCACCAAGATATGTATCAATCATGCTGGATCCCTTCTCTGCTGCCTTTCACTATATCAGATGAAACAATACAAAATACTTATAAAAAGAAGCCATTCAGCCCACTGTGTGCTCAGAATCCTTATTACACTCACATCAATCGCATCATTACTCTGTTCATATTCGTGATGGCTAAATGTTTCTGGTTCTTTTGGGTGGGAGGGAATGTCTATATTAATTTTTCACTCCATGAAAAGATAAATTCATCTTTTATTTTGTCAACTTCAATGCAGGGATGCTCTATGAAAAGGCCGAGAGAAAGAGAGAGAGAGAGAGAGATAGAGAGAGAGAGAGAGAGAGAGAGAGAGAGAGAGAGAGAGAGAGGGAGAGAGAGAGAGAGAGAGAAAACTAGAGGAAAGGAGATGAAGGAAGAAGATGGGTGGGGGGTGGGGTTTAAAGGAAACCAGAGAAGTCGATGTTAATCCCACCCGGTTGGAGGGTGCCCAGGTGGAAAATAAGGTCTTCCTCTAATTTATGGATAGTCTCAGTCTGGCACACGAGACCATGCACAGACATGCCATCAAGGGAATGGGAGGGGGGAATTGAAATCGGTAGCCACTGACAGGTCCACGTTGTTGTGGCGACAGAGCCGAGGAGCTCAACAAAGTGATCATCCAGACTGCGCCCTGTCTCTCCAATACAGATCAGACTACAATGGGAGCACCGGATCCAGTAGGTGACCCCTGCAGATTCACAAGTGAAGTGTTGCTTCATTTGAAAGGACTGTTTGGGGCCCCGAATGTTGGTGAGGGAGAAAGTGTGGGCACGTGAAACATCTCCCATGGTCACGGGGGTCAACGGTTGGAACCTCAGGTTTTCGTCAGGAGTTGTTTTCCAATGAAGCTGCATGACCTGCTGAGTTCCTCCAACAGTTTTGTGTATTGTTCTCAGTATCACCTTGTTTAACACTGGAATCCAGGTGGCTCTTGGAGCTGGGAGCGCTGAAACCAGGTGGGTAAATGTGCAGAGTCAAGAGGCCAAAATGTCTGGTGCCAACAGTGGAGCAGAGTCCAATGGATTGTGTTGAGGCCAATGGACTGTCGCTCGAAAGACTGGGAGCGTAGACTTTAAGTGTGAGGCTGGAAATGGTTACAAGGTTCAGGAATGTGCACAAATACCTCCACCCAGAGCCCTGCAAGTGATTGCTGCAGAAGCTCTGCTGAGGGTGGAAAGATTGAGCCGGAAGAGGCTGTTCAATGAGATTATGACCGCCCTGCATTTTACCACTTATCCTGCTCTTTATTCTGGCAGGCACCTACTGATTGCAGATTTTAAATGCAGGCATGAGTGTCGTAAGTCTACAATTCTTTGTGAGAAGTGTTTATAACTTCAATCCTGAGTAGATCAATGCTAAAGTTCTGCCTCTTTATTCCCACTGCAAATGGTTTCCTACTTCTTTATTGTATTAGGGACTTGCAGGGATAATGTGGTGCACGGCTCCACAGAATGAAAACTTTGGAGCTCTGATTATTCCCTTTCTCAGGTGTGGTGTCCCAAACTGCACGCACAGTTGGAACCTGTGGTCATCCACAAACAGTGGGGTGTAATGGCACTGCATGTGGTCAGCTTGGCTCAATCTGCAACACTTTTGCCTGATGCAGAAGGTTGTGGGTTCGAGACCTGTTCCAGGAGCAGGATCCTACACATGAAGACTGCCTCTGTACTATGTGCCATCTTTGGCATGAAGGTGTTTAGCTGCTGACCTGCCTGCTTTCTAAGATTGACACCATTTCAAACAAGAGCATAAAGTCAGGGTGTATCACTTCATGGTACAACAACAGCTTGGTGCAAGACTTCAAGTAACTGCAGAGGGCTGTTAACATGGCTCAAGCCATTGCATCCTCCCATCACCCTGTCCCTCCCTATATCTCCTGGTGGCTTGGAAAAGCAGCCAAACATATAAAGCAACACTCTCTTCACCCTGACTCCCACCAGGAAGAAGATTGACGAGTGTGAGATCACGTATCACTAGATTCAAGGACAGATTCTTAGCTGCCACTATCGGTCTCCTGAATTAACCTCATGACAGTAAAATAGTAAATGCAGGTTGAGTGTGAGAGGTGGAGAGACAGTCCCTATCACCACACACCTACGGTCTGTTTGTGGGGTTTGAGCTTGGCTTCATGTTGTCAACTCCCCCAATCATTCCCCCAATGAGAGGAATGTCCTCCTCTCATCCATTGTCAGGATGAAGCCAAATGTAAGCACAACACATTCCTCCTGGTCAGCCTTGAACCCAATGGCATGAACATTGATTTTTCTCAACTTGAGGTAACCTCCATCCCCTCTGGTCCTTGTTTCCACCTCTTTTTGACCTACTCCTGCACTCCTTTTTCTTCTCTCTCTAACTTTTCTTTCCCTTCCTCCTGCACGCACTCCTCAGTTGTCTACCTGCCTTTCTCTCTGCCTCTCAAGCCTTCTGTTTGATACCCTAATTCCGCTTGCCCCCTCCTCCAGCTTCTATTCCCCTTCATATAATTAACATCACCTTTTTCTCTTTAGTCTTGATAAAGGGCCTAGCCTTGAAACCATGACTGACTGTTGGATGCTGTCTGACCTGCGTAGTCCTTTGCCTTTGTCTGCAATGGTAAAATCATGTTGCGTTTGCCCTGTAACATCTGATCTCCCTTTGCACATCTGAACTGTGTCCAACTTCTTGTACTAGGTTTGAGATATCTAGCTGGACTGCTCACAAAGGAAACTCTATCATTGCATCTTGGTACTTGTGGCAGTAAACTGAATGTGAGGAGAATGCCATTGATTATTGAGGGTTTTGAGATTTCTTAAAATATAGTGAAACACGAAAGTCTGCAGCTGCTGTGATTGTAGTAAAAAGACAGAAATGTTAGAGGAACTCAGGCGGTTTCGTAGCATTGAGAGGAAGTAAAGAAGAAGGGCTCAGGCTCAAAATTTCAGTGATATATCTTTACCTCCTGTAACGGTTAAAAACCTTGTGTTTCTGATTCTTAGTTAATTTTGTGTCTATCTTTTTAAGAAAAAGTATTGTTTGTAGTGTTACCATAGAGACCATGATGTAATATGTCATAACATCTGCGCAGACTAAGAGCTTGCATCACATTCTTCGACGAACTATGAAGGATGAGTGAGCTCGATAAAATTTTCTTTGAATTCGTCTTATTTGTGCTTGTAAATCTCTTTAAAGTTGTATATCCTTATATGTTTAAATGTCGCTGAATTTGTTTATTCGTCATTATGAAAATATTAATGCCAAGTTATGCAAAATGTTTATCCGTTTTATCAATGAATTAAAGCTACTTAAAGCTGCATCTACAAAGTTTGATTTATTGGATTAATAATATATATATTTGTTAACACTGTAATATTGTGATTTGCTATTGCTTGCTAACATATATATGTTATTTAAAATAAAACACTAAAAAAAATAGTAATTCAGAATATCGTCCCCATGTTTCCTTAAAGATGACATGTTTTGAAATTAGGAAATATTAGAACCTGGAAAGTGTCATCTGTACCTCCTATGGAGCCAACATGGAGCAAATGAGGTACTTGAAAATATGCAAGAAAAATCACAAGCAAGAACTCAGGAAGCTAAAGGAAGACGTGAGGTTGCTTTGGCAGACAATGTGAAGGAAAATCCTAAGGGTTTCTACAGGTATATTAAGAGCAAAAGGATAGTTAAGGACAAAATTGGTCCCCTTGTAGATTAGAGAGGTCGGCTTTGTATGGAGCCAAAAGAGATGGGGGAGATCTTAAAATATGTTTTACATCTGTATTCGCTCAGGCAACAGGCACAGAATTGTGGGAAGCAAGGAAAACAAACAGTGAGGTCACAGAACTCATATAGATTAAAGAGGAGAAAGTGGTTGCTGTCTTGAAGCAAATAAGGGAGGATAAATCCCCAGGCCCTGACAAGATATTCTCTCAGACTTTGAGAGAGGCTAGAGTAGAAATTGCAGGGGTTCTAGCAGAAATATTTAAAATGTCCTGAGCCATAGGTGTGGTGCCGGAGGATTGGAGGGTAGCTCATGTTGTTCTGTTGTTTAAAAAAGGCTCAAAAAGTAACCCTGGAAATTATAGGCCAGTGAGCCTGATGTCAGTAGTAGGTAAATTAATGGAAGGTGTGTTAAGATATCGGATATTCAATTATTTGGTTAGCCAGGAACTGAATAGGGATAGTCAACATGGCTTTGTGCATGGTAGGTCGTGTTTAACCAAATTTAGAGAGTTATTTGAAGCAGTTACCAGGAAAGTCGTCAAATGAAAGGCTGTGGATGTTGTCTATGTGGAATTTAGTAAGGCCTTTGACAAGGTCCCACATGGGAGGTTAGTCAGGTAAGTTCAGACACTAAATATTCATGGTGAAGTAGTGAACTGGATTTAACAATGGCTGGACAGAAGAAGCCAGAGAGTAGTGGTGGATGATTGCTTCTCAGATTGGAGGCCTGTGACTAGTGGTGGGCCTCAAGGATCGGTGCTGGGACCATTGTTGTTTGTCATTTTTATCAATGATCTGAATGATTATGTGGTAAATTGGATCAGAAAGTTTGCAGATGACACTAAGATTGGAGGCATTGTTGTCAGCGAGGAAGGTTTTCAAAGCTTGCAGAGGGATCTGGACCAGTTGGAAAAATGGGCTGAAAAATGGCAGATGGAATTTAATGCAGACGAGTGTGAAGTGTTGCATTTTAGAAGGACAAACCACAAAAAGACATACACGGTAAATGGTCGGGCACTGAGGGGTTGGTAGAACATAGAGATCTGGGAATACAGACACATAATTCCTTGAAAATGGTGTCACATGTGGATAGGGATGTAAAGAGAGCTTTTGATGTATTGGCCTTCATAAATCAAACTATTGAGTATAGGAACTGGGAAGCTATGGTAAAGTTGTACAGGACATTGGTGAGGCCAAATTTGGAGTATTGTGTGCAGTTTTGGTCACCAAACTACAGGAAAGATGTCAAAAAAAAATAGAAAGAGGGCAGAGAAGATTTACTAGGATCTTGCCCGGACTTCAGGAACTGAATTACAAGAAAAGGATAAACAGGTTAGGAGTTTATTCCCTGAAGCGTGGAGAACGAGGCGAGATGTGATAGAGATATTCAAAATGAGGGGGGAGGATAGACAGAGTAAATGACGATAGGCTTTTTCCACTAAGGGTAGGCGACATACAAACCAGAGGACATGGGTTAAGAGTGAAAGGGGAAAAAGTTTAGGGGGAGCGTAAGGGGGAACTTCACACAGAGAGTGGTGGGAGTGTGGAACGAGCTGCCAGCTGAAGTGGTGAATGCAGGCTCAATTTTAACATTTAAGAAGAATTTGGACATGTTCATGGATGGGAGAGAGGTTTGGAGAGCTATGGACTGGGTGTGGGTCAGTGGGACTAGGCAAAAAAAAAGGTTCATCACAGACTAGAGGGGCCAAAGGGGCCAGTTTGTATGGACACCGCGAGACCGGCTGAGTTCCTCCAGCATTTCTGTGTGTTGTTACTTATGACTTAAAATGTGTCTCCAGTAACACAGAGAATTCATGGTCAGAAATTGCTGCAAAGATTTAGTTTCCTGAAACTGCCTTCAACGCTGAACTTTTGTGCAGGAAGTCTTCTTTATCTTCATAGACAATGCCAGTAACCATCATTATGTAACATGGTAATCTCAGATGCCTTTCCCATTAGATTTAACTCCTGTATTGTGTACAAGTGCATCTATCACCCTCCCCTTTCTACCTCTCAGTATCTTTGTAATGCAGAAACTATTTGTTCCGTTAATTATAGGTTTCTCTGTCTATAGATCACCCTGTTACATATTTTATGAAGCGATTTCTCTGTGGTAGATTTCTCATTGTATGTGTTGGGTTTCACTACCCCACAGTAGCATTATATGTGCTGTCTATGCCCCTATGTTTCTTTTGATAATTTTGCAACATGGTTACGCATCCTCCTGGAATTGTTCAGTCGCTCTACACTCTGCATTCTTTCTGGGAAGAGAAGCTCTGTGTAGGAGTGCTGGAAGAAAGTTCTGGTTTTGTTTTGTGTGCTATTTCCTGAAAATTCCAGACTTGTGAGTATTTCTTCCTGACTGTTGACACCAGGAGCTCGAAAACCCTGCATGCAGCTCGAAAACAGAATGCTGACAACGTCGACCCTCAGAGCACCCCCTACCATCCCAACCCCCCATCACCCTACCCCCAACCCCCCCCCCCCCCACCACCCACCCGTGAGGCACGAGCGGCAGAATGTTGAGTTGGAAAGCTGCTGTCCTCTTCACGATTCCACCATCGCCCCAGCTGCCTCCTCTCAACTGATGTTTGTGCGGAAATGTCCTTCGACTTCCTCTGAGCATTTTTGCCTGGAAGCCTCTGTGTCAATAATACAGGACCACTTGCTTTTTTTTAATCAACAATAGGCCAGTGGAGTGGTTCTCAGTGTGAGCCACTGCATGTTTCACAGGAGGTACAGATGGGGAACAGAATCAGTCAAGGTCACATCTTTTGTCACTGCCTTGCTTATAAATTATTTTCCGTATTTTACATAAATAAAATGGTTCTGCAGCACACTTATTGAAACCTGCCAAATCTTCATAAATATACAGGGAAAAAGTTCTGCATGTCAGTTGTTACTCTGGACAGAAAACAGAGAAATTCCAGTCCTTCTCCCTCAGTGGAGCAATAGGTGGAGAATGAAGGAGTATGGAAAATTAGAAAAAAAAAGCATGACAAGGCCCTGCCAGCAAAGGCAAACTTAAACGAGCTTTAGATTGAGTTAAACAGGGAAGTTTGCAGATGCTGCAATTGTAGTGCAATGTCCAAAAGCGTTGGAGAAAAGGATAACCAACGTTTCGGGCCTGAGCCCTTCGTCAAGGTGTGAGCAAAAAAGCAGGAAGGTGTCTGAATTAAAAGGTGAGGAGGGAGGAAGAGGTGGGGGCTGGCGTACAGGCCAGCAGGGAAGAGGTCATAGGTGGGTTATGGATGGGAGGGTAGAAGATGAGAAGTGAAAGATGGTGGTTACCTCCTGTAACGGTTAAAAACCTTGTGTTTCTGATTCTTAGTTAATTTTGTGTCTATCTTTTTAAGAAAAAGTATTGTTTGTAGTGCTACCATAGAGACCACGATGTAATATGTCATAACATCTGCGCAGACTAAGAGCTTGCATCACATTCTTCGACGAACTATGAAGGACGAGTGAGCTCGATAAAATTTTCTTTGAATTCGTCTTATTTGTGCTTCAGCTCTCTGAATGAAGAAGCAAGGGGGGGGGGGAGCTGGAGGAAGGAAGGCAGAGGGATAGGGAAGAGAGAGAGATTCACGGGGGTGGAGATGCCGGTGTTAATGCCGTTTCGTTGGCAGAGTGCCCAGATGGAATATTAGGTGTTAGACCTCACTGACCTGGGTGAATGAGCAGTTGGCAAAGTGAAACCACACTGCCCATGAACAAAAAATAAAAAAGGTTGGCTTACTGCTGTACTATGATTTATCTGGACAGAGCAGAGGTTTGTGCTGGATCTCGGTATACGTGACAATGAACAATTTAATCTGTAGTTAAAAAAAAGTCACATTCAACATTCAAACTGAACCTTTGAGAACAGCGATTGGGGGACTTTTTGAAGTCCTGCAGGACACAAACAGCAGCGCAAAAAAGAAATATGTTGATGAATCAGTGAATGAATCTGTCTCCCCTCTTGGTACAGTACTCCCATTTCCACTTTACGAACCCTGGATTCTGCTTCCACCACCCTTCCAGGCAGGGAGCTCCAGATCAGGACTCCTCTCCACATAAAAACATTTCTCATCACACCCATCTTGCACCTTGTATCTTTCACCTAAAATTTGAAACCTAAAGTATTTCAACCTTGAAATACCCACTTCTGGGAACACCTACTCTCTATCCACCCAAGCTTAACCAGCCACAATCTTCGACAACTCTTCTAAATGTGTTCTCTCAAAGGACGATTGATCTCTTTGCGTCCTCTGTTGAAGGAGAAAGGTTGTGGCTGTGCATGTTTCTTCAGGATGCTCCATATTCTTCTCTCGCTCCAAAGGTTTGTAAGTTGGGAAGATAATTGGTTACTGTAAATTGCCCCCTGTATGTAGAGAGGTGGGAGGAGAATTGGGGAATTTATGCATTTGCAAGAGAGAGAGAGAGAGAGAGAGAGAGAGAGAGAGAGAGAGAGAGAGAGAGAGAGAGAGAGAGAGAGAGAGAACTGAGGGAAATAAGTGGGAAATGGAATTGATAGCTTATATTGTCAGTGGGCCAAATGGTCTTCTTCTATGTTGTGAGAGAATATTACATGAAAAGGAAATAAGTCCATGTTCTTTTAAGAGTACAAAAAAGAAACGTTACGGGTCTAACCCTCCCCACCATCGAGAACATCAACAGGAGAGCAGCAGCCATCATAAAGGATCTGCACCACCCACCACACGTTCTGTTCTCGCTGCTACCATCAGGAAGGGGGCGTCGGTGCCACAAGACTCGCATCACCAGGTTCAGGAACAGCTGCTCCCCCTCCACCATCAGACTCCCCAACGACAAACTCAATCAGGGACTCGTTGTGCACTTTATTGATTTTCTTTTCTCTCTGTATGGCACAGTCAGTTTGTTTACATTCCTTTATTTGTTTACATGCATATTTGAGTCAGTTTTTTTTTGCACTACCAATTAGTGGTAATTCTGCCTTGACCGCAGGAAAAAGAATCTCAGGGTTGTATGTGATGTACACTGATAATAAATCTGAAATCTTATCTAAAAGACAGAGTACCTCTGATGGTGCAGTACTCCCTCTGTATCACACTGCAAGGGCCATCTAAGTTTTGCGGATCTGGTCTCTGGATTGGGGCATGAAAGAAGAATATCCCATGCTGTAGTTGCTGATCGAATCCCTTTGAACTGACCACTTTCCATTGGTATATTAGACTTTCACAACGCTGGTGGAAGCGTTCTAGGAGCCGTAGGTGATGCCGGTAGAGGAGCGCTTTCATCCCTAACGTCGAAGTACTCGAGATGGCAGAGGTCGACAGCATCGGGTCCACGCTGCTGAAGATCCAGCTGCGCTGGATGGGTCACGTCTCCAGAATGGAGGACCATCGCCTTCCCAAGATCGTGTTATATGGCGAGCTCTCCACTGGCCACCGTGACAGAGGTGCACCAAAGAAAAGGTACAAGGACTGCCTAAAGAAATCTCTTGGTGCCTGCCACATTGACCACCGCCAGTGGGCTGATATCGCCTCAAACCGTGCATCTTGGCGCCTCACAGTTTGGCGGGCAGCAACCTCCTTTGAAGAAGACCGCAGAGCCCACCTCACTGACAAAAGGCAAAGGAGGAAAAACCCAACACCCAACCCCAACCAACCAATTTTCCCCTGCAGCCGCTGCAACCGTGTCTGCCTGTCCCGCATCGGACTTGTCAGCCACAAACGAGCCTGCAGCTGACATGGACTTTTACCCCCTCCATAAATCTTCGTCCGCGAAGCCAAGCCAAAGAGAAAAGAAAAGAGAAAGATTAGACTTTCACCTCTGCTCTGGAATATGACTTTGAGTTCTGACTCAGAAAGAAGGGCTGCTGAGTATGTTTGACCTGGCTTCCACCTGGTAGCAGAAGGCAGGCAGGTGATCCTGACCTTTTGCATGAGCTTTAGACTCCAGAGTTGCACAGTGAATGGAGATGCTTCAACAAGATCTGTATTCCCAGAGTCCATCTGAGAGTTAGCTGGTACCTGCTTGGTGAGTCTGTAACCAAACAGATGCAGGCAAAAACAGATGGAGTAGGGCCTTAGAGAACATCAAAGAACAAGAGAGACCTTGTTATGTCCAAGGATGCCCAGCACATGTAGTTGTTGCAGCAGGTGGTTGGGATGCTCGCCTTATTTAGCAAGGGCACACAATATAAGAGCAGGGGGAGTAATGGTAATGGGTGTGATTGAACAGCAGAGGCTGCAGAGGGGATTCACTGGGATGGTCTCAACATCGTAGAGACTGGACGCACACTGTGAGATCACTTTGTTGGGCACCTCGGCTCTGTCCACCACAATAGCGTGGATCTCCCAGTGGGTTCCCATTTCAACTCTCCATCCCATTTCCTGACCAACATGTCTATCTACGGTCTCATGCACTGTCAGACTGAGACCACCTGTAAATTGGAGGAACAACTCTTCCTCTTCCAACTGGGCACCCTCCAACCAGATGGCATTAATATCGACTTCTCTGACTTTCGTTAAAGAACTCCCTCACCCCCTTATTTCCCCCGTTGTCTCTCCATTCCGTGCCTCCTTTCGTACAGGGATAATAAATTCTACTTAGTCCCTTATTGTATCCAATTAACACCTTTTGTTGGTTTGGATTCTGCCCCCATTTTTTGAATTCTGATATAACCTGTTTCTGCCTTTTCTAATTTTTCCTTGAAGAAGGGCTCAGGCCCGAAACATCGGCCATATATCTTTGTCTCCTCTAGATGCTGAAAAGACCATCTGAGTTCCTCCAGCATTTCGGTGTGTTTACTACATTCACAGCATCTGCAGCTTAACACGTCTCACTCACTTCACCAGGACGTTGGCTGAGATGGAACGTATCAGTTATGCAGGGAGACTGGAGAGCCAGGGTGTGTTTTCCCTAGAGCAGATGAGGCTGAGGGGGTTGTGGTTGAGGGGAATCAAAACTATCTGGGATATAGGTAGAGAAAGTATAGAGAGAAATAAACTTAACCCCATTAGAAAGGTGCCAAAAACTAGAAGGCTCAGGTTTAGGGACGAGGGGCACGGTTAGCTTAGCGGAGAGCGTGTCACTCTTACAGTGCCAGCGACCAGGGTTCGATTAGCATCTACTGTGATGAAATGCTTTGAGAGGTTGGTCGTGGCCAGAATGAACACACACCTAAGCAGATGTCTGGACCCACTGCAATTTGCCTATCATCACAGCAGAGGCAGTATCACAGGTTCTACCCCCAACTCGGGACCACCCTGCAAACAGCAACTTAAACAAATGGCTGCTTTTCATCGACTACAGCTCAACCTTCCACACCGTTATTCCCTCAGTGCTTCAAACCTCTGGGCCTCTGCAGCCCCTTTTAACTGGATCCTTGACTTCCTCTTCGGAAGACCAGTCAGCACGAATCTAAAACAACATCTCCTCCTCACTGATCAACAACACAGGCGCGTCTCAAGGATGCATGCTTAGCCCACTGTTCTACTCATTATACACTCATGACTGTGTGGCCAGGCACACAATTCCAATGCTATCTACAAATTTGCTGATGACACCTCGGTTGTCGGCAGAATCAGAAATGGCAATGAGGAAGCGTACAGGAGGGAGATAGATCAGCTCGTTGAATGGTGTCTCACCCACAACCTCGCGCTCAACATTAGCAAAACCAAGGAGATGATTGTGGAATTCAGGAGGAAGTCAGGAGAACACGATCTAGTCCTCATCGAGGGCTCAGTAGTGGAGAGGGTCAAGAACTTCAAATTCCTCCGTGTCAACGTCTTCCAGGATCTGTGCTGGAGTCTCCATGTTGATACAATCACAAGGAAGTCTCGCCAGCAGGTATACTTTGTGAGATATTTGAAGAGATTCAGTATGTCAGTGAAGACCCTCGCAAACATCTGCTGGTGTAACATAGAGAGCATTCTGGCTGGTTGCATCACTATTTGGTATGGAGATGCCAACGCTCAGGACAAGAAAAAAACTCCAGAGGGTTGTTAACTTGGTCTGTGACATCACGGGCGCCAGACTTCACTCCATTGAGTATATCTACAAGAGGAGATGCCTTAAGAAAGCAGCCTCTATCCTCAAGGACCCCCCACGCCCTCTTCATCAGGAAAAAGGTGCAGGAGCCTAAAGACGAGCACTCAAGGGTGCAAGGACAACCTCTTCCCTGCTGCCATCAGATTCTTGAATAATCAATGAACCAGAGACTTTGACTTTTCAGGCCCTACATTTATTTATTTTTGTACGGTGGTTTTATGAATGTTTGTTTTCTGATGTTCATGATGACAATAAATTCTGATTCTGAATATGGGGCTATGTGTAAGAAATTTGCACGCTCCCCCCCCCCCACCCCCCATGAACTGTGTGAGTTTTCACTGGGTACTCCGGTTTCCTTCCACCCTTCAAAATGAATGGGGCCAAAGGTTAATTTGGGTGTCATTGGGCAGCATGGTTCTAAATAGCCAGAAATGGCTGTAAAAAAATACATTTTCAAAAATTGTTTAAAGTTGAGAGGGGATTGGAGGAAGAACTTTTTTCACCCAGATGGTGATTGGTATGTGGAGTGGTAATTCTGAGGGGTTGGTGAAGGCAGGTACTCTCCTATTTCATGTGTAGACAAACACATCATTTGTCAAAGCAAAGGATCAGGTAGTGACAAGTGGGTGCTTATAGACATGGTGGGCTGAATGAGCTGTTGTTGAGCTGCAGGACTCAATAAGTGGGATCAGGACATGAGTTCAATGTCCTTAAAATTAATTTAAACCATTCATTCAGCGACAGATAACACCTGATAAAAAAGACAGAAGTGGCGTGGTGGGGAGGACCTCTACCACCCCGCACGCAGCATCTTCTCGCTACTCCCGTCGGGAAAATGATTCAGAAGCATCAGCGCCATAACTACCAGATTAAAAATAGAACAATACAGGCCCTTCAGCCCTTGATGTTGTGCCAACCAATATATCCCTTCCTTAAAAAAAAGAGCCAAACGCTCCCTATCCCATAACCCTCTATTTTTCTTTCATCTATGTTTCAGGGTTCCACCACCATCTCCTGTAAGGCACTCCAGGGACCAACAGCTCTCTGTGTAAGAAATAAACCTCACCCCTGATGTCTCCTCTAAACTTCTCTCCCTTAATTTTGTACATATGACCTCTGGTGATTGCTGATCCTGCCCTGAGAAGAAGGTGCTGGCTGTCCACCCCATCTATGGCTCTCATAATCTTGAAGACCTCTATCAAGTCTCCTCTCATTCTTCTACCCTCCAAAGAGAAAAGTCCCATCTCTGCCAACCTTGCCTCATAAGACTTGTTTTCCAATCCAGGCAGCATCCTGGTAAATCTCCTCTGTACCCTCTCCATAGCTTCCACATCCTTCCTGTAATGAGATGAGAAGACTGAAGACAATATTCCAAGAGTGGTCTTACCAGAGATTTGTAGAATTGCATCATGACCTCTCTACTCCTGAACTCAATCCTTCTATTAATGAAGCCCAGCATCCCCTAGACCTTCTTAACTATCCTATCAACCTGTACGGTGATCTTGAGTGATGTATGGATTTGCACCCCAAGGTCCCTCTGTTTATCCACACACTTAAGTAATTGACCATTATTCCTGTCCTCACCCTTCTTGTTTGTCCTTCCAAAATGTATCACCTCACACTTATCCAGATTGAACTCCATCTGCCACTTCTCCGCCCAGCTCTGCATCCTGTCTCTATCATCTTGTAACTGTCGACAACCTTTGGCTCCATTCACAACTCCTCCAACCTTCATGTCAACTGCCAAATTACTGACCCATCCATCCACCTCTTCATCCAAGTCATTTATAAAAATCACAAAGTTCAGGGGTCCCAGAACAGATCCCTGCAGCCCTCCACTCGTCACTGGCCTCTTGCTTTCTTCTTACAACCCAATTTTTCCATCCATAGAGCTAATTTTCCACTGATCCTGTGACTCATGACTTCCTGGATGAGTCTCTTGTTAAAATCCATGTAGACCAAATTTAGCTCCCTCCTCTCATCAATTTCTTTTGTTACCTCCTCATAAAACTCCATTAGACTCAGGAGGCACGACCTTCCCTTCACAAAGCCAATGCTGACTATCCTTGAGTAGACTGGACTTCTCCAAATGCTCATAGATCCTAACCTTAAGAATCCTCTCCATTAGTTTACAAGCCATTGATGTAGGATTCACCGGTCTATAATTCCAAGGATTCTCCCTATTATCTTTTTTAAACAAGGGGACTACATTTGCCATTCTCCAATCCTTTGGCCAAAGAGGACTCAAAGATTGTAGCTACTGCCCCAGCTGTCTTTTCTCTCACTTTGCACAGCAGCCTGGCCCTGGGACTTCTCAATCTTGATATTTTTAAGAAGATCCAATACTTCCATTTCCTTAATCTCTACATTGTCCAGCAAAAAGGCCAATTCAGTTTTGACCTCACCCTGATCAAGGTCCTTTTCTCTTGTGAGTACTGACGCAAATAATTCATTTAGGACCTCCCCAACCTCCTCCGCCTCCAGGCATATGTTGCCTCCTTTATCCTTTAGCTACCCCACCTTCATTATCGACGTCCTGTTCTTCACATACACAGAGCGCCTTGGGATTCTTCTTAATCCTACACGCTAAGGCCTTCTCATGCCCCCTTCAAGCTCTCCAGAGTCCTTTCTTAAGGACTGAGAAATAGCTTCTTCCCATGGGCAATGAGAAATTGCTGAAATAACTCCTAAAACAACTCTCTGTGACTCTGCTGTGCTGGATGCATCTTTTGTCTGTATGATTGTTATGTGTTGGGTATGGAGGTGTCAATGCAGAGGACAGGAAAATAAAAACTCCAGATGGCTGTTAACTCGGCCTGCGATGTCACGGGCACCAGACCTGATCCTCAGGCCCTCCTACCACCCAGGCCATGCCCTCATCGCTCTGCTACCATTTGGAAAAAGGTACAGGAGCCTGAAGACAAGCACCCAGTGGCACAAGGACAGCCTCTTCCCCGCTGCCATCAGATTCCTGAATGGACAATGAACTAGAGATGACCTGACTTTATCCTATTTTTTGGCCCTATTTGCTTATTTTTGAAATTAAATATTTGCACTGTAACACCGCCACAAAAAAACACATTTCTAGATATGTTTGTGACAATAAATTCTGATCCAATGTGCGTTTTACACTATTCTGCAACGTGGACCTGAAAATGCTGTTTTGTCAGTTTGTACTGGTACAACCAGATGACAAAGAAACCTGAACATTAACTTGCTTTGATCCAAAGAACCATTTTTTTTACAAAGTACCTGTTTGGGCACAAGTAACTGTTTTGGTACATATGCAAATTACGCTTATGTAACTGACCAAAAGAAACCGCATTGATTTCCTTTAAGATAAACTGTCTATAGTTTGAATTGTTTGGGCAGAAGGCTGGCAGGCTGCAGTCCAACTGACAGACCAAGAATGGTGCTCTTGTGCAAATTTTCTTTGAACAATCTGTAATTAGTTCCTACAATATTGGAGACTAGGGGAAAGGGAGGCTATTTTGAGGATAAGTGGCTGCCAGCAACGAGGAAAAGGAACACTTCAGGAGTGAGAAATGTTGGTCAAGGTTAAAAAGAGATTGCTCACTGGAATAAAGTAAAGCCAATAATGTAACAGGTTCTCTCAAAATACCCCAAGCATATTTATGTTGTAATGCAGCAAATATGTCAAATAATTAATCGCAAGTAGCAATCAGATCACATATACTGAATCTTAGAAATATTAATTGAGGGATAGATATAGTTGTCGGCAGAATCACAAACGGCAATGAGGAAGCATACAGGAGGGAGATAGATTAGCTCGTTGAATGGTGCAATGACAACATCCTTGCACTCAACGTCAGCAAAACCAAGGAGATAATTGTGGACTTCAGGAGGAAGTCAGGGGAACATGACCCAGTCCTCATCAATGGCTCAGTAGTGAAGAGGGTCAAGAACTTCAAATTCCTGGGTGTTAACATTTCCGAGGATCTGTCCTGGTGCCTCCATGTTGATGCAATCACAAAAAGGCTCGCCAGCAGCTCTACTTAGTGAGGTGTTTGAGGAGATTTGGTACCATCACCAAAGACTCTCATAAACTTCTACAGGTATACCGTCGAGAGCATTCTGGCTGGGTTGCATTACTGCTTAGTGTGGAGGCGTTAACTCTCAGGACAAGAAGAAACTCCAGAGGGTTGTTAACTCGGTCTGTGACATCACACAACCAGACTTCATTTCATTGAGGACATCTACAATTAAAAAAGCAGCTTCTATCCTCAAAGACCCCCACCACCATCACACTGACAAGTCATACTGGGAATATGTCACCAGTCCTTCATCATCACTGGGTCTGTAGCCCTGAGGAAGTGACTTCAACACAGCTACAAAAGTTGTCTCACTCCTGCATTTTCACGGTCAAATAGGGATGAACAGCAAATGCTGGATTTGACAGTCATTGCCACATCCCAGTCAGCTAAATGTCTGCCTGCTTACTGATTGGTGCAGGAAGCTCCAGTGCTGTGAGGATGGATGTGTTGATGGACCAATAATGGGAGTGTGGTGCCACGCAATTGGGGACAGGTGAGTGTGCAGTGGGACCAAAGGTGGCAGCCTCAGTACTCAGCTGCAAAGGCTGTCTAGATAAAAACACAATGCTGGAGAAACTCAGCAGGTCAAAGACTGTACTTGATGTTGCAAACATAAATATACATCACCAACGTTTTGAGCTTGAATCCTTATGGCTCTTGTGTTTAATAGTTCCAATAGAAGTGCAAATCAGGAGGGATGAGTTCAGCTGCTTCACGACTGGTCCTATTTGGCCATCAACCAAAGTCAGAATGAATCTTGTGCAGTTTTACAGGATGAAGCTATTCCCTTACTTTCACCGTGGCTGTCAGTGACAGGGTATAATATCTACCAGTTGCTCGTGTGCTGAGACCTAATGTGGCAAGTACCTTGATGAAGGGGTGTGGTGATACACCCCTACCCTACTGCGGGGGGGCGACCTGTGAACCTGCAGGAAGATCACCAGAGGACAGACCACATACTGGCTGTCAATCAGCCGACCTGATTGGACCAAGCCCCACCCGGACGGCTGCCAATCATCCGCCGGGATATAAGAACATCCAGCCCCTCGAGGTCAGTCACTCAGAGTGAAACTGAATACAGCAGAGGACTTTAAGTAGAATAAAGCCTGTTGTTCAGTCTTTACGAACCTTGGGTCTGCTTACTGTCACCACAGTACATCACAAAGGGCTCAAGCCCCAAACGTTGGTTATGTATCTCTATGTATCTTTATCTCTGCTACATGAAGTATGCTGTTTGACATGCTGAGTGTTTCTCCAGCATTGTGTTTTTACTCCAATCACTGTGTCTGCAGACTCTTGTGTTTTACTCTTAAGGATATCTAGATAGCCCAGGAAGTCTGCCCTGTGCACCTGATGGCTTATAAGACATATCTAGACACCACTTCAGTCTTCTGGTCCTCTTGAACTCTCCATTTCTTCCCTGGGCAGTCATGTAACTGCTTCAAAGTACCTTGAGTTGTGGATAATATGCCATTTATTATCAAGGTCCTTTTCAATACAGAAAATACAGAATTGATGATCACCATGGAATCAATGGACTGAAGGGCCTTTTTCCATGCAGTGTTATTCAACAGCAATCATTTAACTAACTATAATACAGGTTCACTTCCAAATAACAAGAATGGAACTGGAAACACTACTAGCTTCAATATCACTACAGTCTCAGGCAAAACTGTTTCGAGTCATTAGTAAGATGTCAGTAATGAGAGGTTGTGGGGGGGGGGGGGGGGGGTCCTTGAGACAGTTAAAATATCTTGACACACTAGAGTATTAAAACTCCCTTCCCTTTTTGGTGAACATCATGGAGCTAGTTCAAAGGAGTAGAACATTTTTGAATCATTACGAATGCAACCAAACTTCGAGTCTTATGTTTGTTTAGTTGTTTGGTACGGAAAATAAAGGTTTAATTTCTTGGCACAGAGTCACTTTGTTTCAGTGTGTGGCCTCCAGATGTCCGTGACGATTTCCTTACAGAAGCAAGCTCCATAATGTTGGCTGCCAACAGCCCTTGTACTCTTTCAATCGCAGAGCCCAGCCCTGGTTTGAAAATGAGTTTCAGGCTGGTCAACCACAGGAATCTGCGAATGTCCGTCACCACAGAGTCTGCTCTTGGGCGCTGCAGCCCTGTTTGTCTGCATTGTGAATTCCTGAGCAATGACAGAAGAAGCTCAAGCATGAAGAAATGCATACCCTCAGGCCGGAAAGGGTGCAGGAAGCATTCACCCTACTGGGACTTGTGTTATAAGGGTAAGCTGAATAGCCTGAGACTCTAGAGTGTGAGAGGCTTCAGAAAACCGGTAGAGATAAGGAAATTAGTTCTTGTCTTTTTCCCAGATTAGGAAAGCCTAAAACTGGAGGGTGTGGATTCAAGTTGAGAGGGAAAAAATTCAAAAGGATGATTGGTATGTGGAATGAGTTGCCAGAGAAAGCAATAGAGGCAGGTACAATTGCAGTGTTCAAAAGGCACTTACTTATACAGGTTTCAGAGGGGATATGACAGGCAAATGGAACTATCTTAAGTTGGCATGGACAAGGTGAGTCAAAGTGCCTCTTCCTAAGGCATGACTCTAAGATTTCTCTGCACTGCCCCCTCTCTGAACAACTGCCCCCATGCTGCCAGTGAACCCTCTGCTCTTGGGCAAACAATGAGAGGAAGCTGAAATACAGGGGGGTCAGGTAGCAGCCACAGGTAGAAACAGTCAACGTTTTGAGTTGGGATCCTTTATTGAGGCGGTAGGAGGAAGGGGGGGGGGGTGATGTCAAAGGATTGGTGGGGGGTGGGGTGGGGGGGAAAGAAGGAAACTCTCTGCTCTCTTCCATTTCTGGCTCGTGATTATGTACAGCTGCATACATCTGGCAAGGTTGCTTTAATGTGTGCACAGGGATGGCAACGCTGTCTCAATCTCATGCAATAAAGGTGAGCTATAGCCAGGAACCTGCACTGCATTCCAGTTCCAAAAATCAGCTTCCCCTAAGTCCTGGAACTGAATTTCATGAGTGGAATTAAACAAACATCAATGACTCTATTGCACTTTTAGTGAACATCCATCTGAATGTGAATGTCAATAAGCCCTTTAAGTACACTACACGCCAGATGTTGCCTGTTTCAATATCTAAAAGTGAGTGTGTGTCTATTGGAGTTAAGTGATAGTATGTACACCTGTTCAAAATAAAACTGATAAACACATTTTGTGGCTAGAATATATTCCATTACAGACCGTAGACTAATATAGAGACAAACTTATTCATGGGCTGGAAACAAACCAAAATATAAACTGGTGCTTGTTAATGGGAATGGCTCACATCAGCTTCTTGAACCAGTTTAAACTTATGTTACATTCAACTGGTACAAAAGAAACATTAATTCCATTGCTCTGATTGCTTCTTCAGGACACATGCAGGGAAATCATGAAGAATGTTAACTAGTAATTATTCCCCCACCTTCACAGACAGAACTAAACCATGAAAAGGCCAATGGTGACAAATACATATGCCAAGCATCACTATAATGTAAGCCTGTGTCAGTATCTGGAAGTGCATGTCTCCTTACTCCTTTCCCCCATCACCTCAGCTATTTTCTCTTCTCCCCGCCCCACCCCCCCCTTATCTACCTGTTGGCCTGCACTCCTCCCCTTGTCCCTTCCTCTCCTCCTCCCCCACCTTTGTATTCAGGTGTCTGCCTTCTTTTTACACAAAGCTTGATGAAGGATTCGGACTACCTTTTATCCCCTGTGGGTGCTGGTTACCTTTTTACCTCCTGTGGATGCCGTACGACCTGCTGAATTTCTCCAGCTTCTTTGTGCATTACAAACATCTTGAGTTGAGATAAACGATCATAATGGTCCGTGAACATGCGGTTCCTTGACCAGCCCCCACCTCTGCTTGGATTAACTCAGACTGACATTAACCTGAGAACATCTAAGTTACATTTACTGCACAGCTACAATGAATGCCATTCCCCTTTGGAATTCAAGAGCTTTATTGATAACTGACACATAGAGAACACCTTGGCAATTCCAGCTGAGGAATGCTGAACAAGTCCACACAACGCGCCGCTGTTTGCATTGTTAACCCATTAAAGAGAAGTGAAGCATATCACGAGGTTCTGAATGAATCAAGCTGCGGCTCTTCTATGTGCTTCTCCCCTCGATGTGTCTTGTTTTTTTCTATTTCTGACCACCCACACACTGTGCACTAGGCTACCCATCCACTGAAATCCAAACTACTCAGCAGGCAATGGAGCACCTGTACATCAAGAAGCATGTCAGGGTGAAAGGACAAACAGAATATATTAGAAACACTCATCAGGTCAGGTAGCGTACGTGGAGAGTAAAAACTAGGTAACAATTCAGCCTTTGACCTGTGATTTTCTTCCAACTGATGCAGCCAGACCTGAGAAGTGTTTTGCAGCATTTTCTCTTTTATTTTCTTGCATCTGCAGTCTTGATTTTCATAGCCTTTTAGGCAGTTGATGCTCTGATACAGATCGGGAATGAGAGATCATCTGAGGAATGTCACGGATTCACACTTATTTGGGCGAACTATCTCCTTAACTCAATACTTAATTTGTCACCGGAGCCACCAGGAGAAATAACCTAGGTTGTTGTATGAGATAATCTCTCATTCTTGTGAACCCTGTGAGTTATACACTCGGTTTGCTTCATCTTGCTTCTTAGAAATAATTCCCCAGCTGAGGAATTCATCCAGTGATCACACCAGTATATCATGTTACAACATGTCCTCATTCGTCAGGAAGGCGCAGCAGCGCCTACACTTCCTTAGCAAGTTGAGGAGGGCAAGACTACCTGCCTCCATCTTGACGTTCATTTTATAGGAACACAATTGGGAGTGTTCTGTCTGGCTGCATCATTGTGTGGCATGGTATAACTGCAAAACATCAAATCGGAAATCTATGCAGAAAACCATCAAAACAGCCAACAAGATCACTGGGGTAAAACACGAAAATCCACAGAGACTTGGTTGAAGTAAAAATACAATGCTGGAGAAACTCAGCAAGTCAAACAGTGCACTTTATGTAGCAAAGATAGCCAAAGTTTCAGGCTTGAGCCCCTCATCGAGGTTTGGATACGTTGGGTATGTATCTTTATCTTTGCTATATAAGTTACTCCGTTTAACTTGCTGAGTTTCTCCAGCATTGTGCATTTACTAAGATTACTGGGGTCTCCCTTTCCTCTCACCAGGAGTGTTGCTTAAATAGTTTCCATCCATCACACGGTATCTTTCATCACCCACCATCAAGAAGGAGGTACAGCAGCATCAAAATCAGAAATGCCAGGCTGGGAAATAGCTTCCCGTGGGCTGTGAGATTGATGAAACTGAGTAAATCATCGTAATATTGATTTAAATTTTTTTATGTGACTATGTTCTGTGTGTATGTGTATGCACTGTGGTTCAGAGGAACACTGTTTCATCATGTTGTTCATGTACAGTTTGATGATAATAAACTTTAACATAGTGCAGTCTCACCGGGTCATTATGGAATTGCAGTAAAATGACCTTTGGAGTCAAATCCTCTTGCAATAAAGAACAACATACCACTTTGGCTTCCTAATTGCTTGCTTCACCCGCATTTCAACTTTTCGGAAATTTATAAGTGGATCCTCGGACATTTTTCAATCTCTCAATGTTTTGAACTGCAGGTGAGTTGAGATTCAATAATTGACTTAAAAAATTGGAGAGATACGAGAATAAGACAAAGGGACAAAATGGAGGTTAGAATGTGTGGGAAAGGAAGGATTTTTGGGTGTATTCTTTGGGATTTGGGCGTCAGTGGTAAGGACACCAGTCACAGCTTAAGCCTACGTACCCCTGCAAAGATACTGGCGAGCAGCCTTCTTGAACCCCTGCAGTCCTCTTTCTTTTTCAATATTTTTATTGTAAGTAAACAATATATGAGGAGAATAGGAGTACATAATCACCATATGACATCATATAACATATTGCTTGGCACCAGAATTAACAAATATGTTCTCATCTCCTCAAACTGAAATCTTCAAAATAGAAGAAAAATGTTATTATATAAAACCCCACCTAATCTAAGAAAAAAAACAAAAAGAAAAGAAAAAGACTGGGCAGCCTATTTATTAATAAAAATTAATCATCTGGTCTTCACCAACAAAGAGAAAGCAAGTAAAATTAAATATAGTCCAGAAGGGAAAGTAATTATACTAACTCAGTCATGTGGAAATAATTTATAAAAGGTCACCAAGCCTCTTCAAACTCAACAGATGTATCAAATGTACGACTCCTAATTTTCTCTCAACTTAAACATGTAGAAAAGGCTACAACCCGATATGTGGAAGAGGGAACTCGTCCCACTTCTAGAACTTTGATCCTGAAAAGAGCAGTCGATGGGTTAGGTTGCAAACTGATATCCAGTATAGCTGACAAAGTCTTAAAAATATCTATCCAAATCCTCTCCAACATAGGGCATGACCAAAACATAGGAGTTAGAGAAGCTACTTCTGATTTACACCTATCACAAATACGACTAACATTAGAAAAACTATGGGCCAATTTGTCTTTCGACATAGAGCCGGATGTACCACTTTAAACTGAATCAAAGAAGGATGAGCACAAATTAAAGAGATGTTTGCCAATCCAAAAATCTTCTCCCATGATTCTGCTGGACGATGTAACTGAGGTTCCTCTTCCCAGGCCCTTGTAATTCTGTCATTAGAATTTGATTCCAATCTTAATAACTTAATATAAATCTTATCTATTAAACCCTTATGAGAAGGGTTCAACTGAAAAAAAGTACCAACTAAATCCAGTTGGTACAATATTGGAAAGTTAGGCAGTAAAGTATTCAGAGAAATTCTAATTTGGAAAATTTATCAGATAGTTGTTCAAAAGACATTAAGCTACCATCTATAAACAAATCTGAAAAATAAATGATTCCTTTAACCTTCCAAAACGAGAAGGCTCGATCAATTATAGACATTTTTTTTTTAAATTTAAGAGAAATTGTGCTAAATAAAACAAAATATTTCAAGTCAAATAACTTCCGAAATTGAAACCAAACCTGTAATGTATGTTTAAGTATTGGGTTGAAATTTCATCAGCGTCTTGTTCAACCATCTCTCTTTCTGCAATGATCAGTTCACGACCATAAAACTCCTCCAAGACATCCTTGCCTACACACGGGAGCGAAGTGTAAGCCTACTAATCTGAGAAAGTGTAAAAGGAAGAGCTGCTCCAATAAAGAGGCTACTGTATACCGCAGCCTGAAATTCAGTTCCAAATCTACCCAATATGGCGTTCCAATGTATCAGAATAGTAGATCCAGAGAATAATATAAGGACAATTATACAGGCTAAAATTTGGTAAAGCCGTTCTATTATCTTTCTTTAATTTCTGCAGATGGAATTTACTCAATCTGGGATTCTTTTTATTCCAAATATAAGAAGATATTTTAAAGTCAATATTATCAAAACAGGATTTTGGAATAAAAACTGAGACTACTTGAAATAAATACAAAAATTTAGGTAAGATTATTATCTTAATAGCATTAATACGACATTAAAGATAAAGCCAATGGAGACCATTTAGAAAGAGATTGTTTCACATAATCTAGCAAAGGAAGAATGTTAAATTTATATAGATCTTTAAATGTTTTGGTAATTTTAACCCCAAGATAGGTAAAATAACCTCTCACCACTCTAAAAGCTGAATGATTACAAACTTGCATGTTTATTGGGAATAATTTGCTTTTATAAAGATTCAATTTATAGCCAGGGAAACTACCAAACTGGGAAAGCAAAGACAACATTGGAGGAATAGATGTCTCAGGATCTGAATTACATACTCAAAGATCATTTGCAAACTTTGTGAATTCCATCTGCTCTATTAGATGTCTCAGTGAGGTCGACAGCATCGAGTCCACGCTGCTGAAGATCCAGCTGCGCTGGATGGGTCACGTCTCCAGAATGGAGGACCATCGCCTTCCCAAGATCGTGTTATATGGCGAGCTCTCCACTGGCCACCGTGACAGAGGTGCACCAAAGAAAAGGTACAAGGACTGCCTAAAGAAATCTCTTGGTGCCTGCCACATTGACCACCGCTGATATCGCCTCAAACCGTGCATCTTGGCGCCTCACAGTTTGGCAGGCAGCAACCTCCTTTGAAGAAGACCGCAGAGCCCACCTCACTGACAAAAGGCAAAGGAGGAAAAACCCAACACCCAACCCCAACCCACCAATTTTCCCCTGCAACCGCTGCAATCGTGTCTGCCTGTCCCGCATCGGACTTGTCAGCCACAAACGAGCCTGCAGCTGACGTGGACTTTTACCCCCTCCATAAATCTTCGTCCGCGAAGCCAAGCCAAAGAAAGATTAATTCCCTGAATGTCACTAGGAGTTCCAAAGCTCAATTAAATAGTAAAGGGCTAAGAGAACAATCCTGCCTGGTTCCTTGAAATAATCGAAAGAGTAAAGATCCTTGATTATTCGTAATCTCAGCAGCAGCTGGAGCTTGATAAATCAAATTAATCCAAGAGATAAAACCAGGGGCGAAATTAAATCTTTTCAAAATTTGAAACAGATATTCCCATTCCACACTATCAACCCTTGCAAGTCCTCGCACAATCCACCCACAGGGTTGTTGGGTAGGGAATCCCTGGACTCAGACGCAGGAATAATGGAGGAACAGTGTTGAGGCCAGATAAAGGGACTAAAGGGTGCAGGAGAAGATGGGTCAAGAGGAGATCTGAAAAACAGCAGCATCTTGATCTGAAGTCGCTGGATCTGGGAGGCTGTAATGTGCCAATTCAAAAGGTAAGGCTACTCATAAATTGAAGGAACAACTCCTAATATTCTGTTTGGGCATTCTTCAAGCAGACAGCACGAACATTGACTTCTCCAGTTTCTGTTGGGGCCCTCCCGTCTCTCTCTTTCCCCATCCCTCCGTCTCCTTTCCTCCAGTTCCCAACCCCTTTCTCTCTCCATTCGCAGAGCTACACCCCCTCTACCTATCACTTCTCACCTTCTTTCTCCTCTGCCCTTCCACCCATATTCACCAATGACCACCTGCTTTTTAGCCTGTGCTCCTCCCCCCCCCCCACCATTTTATTCAGACATCTGCCTGCTTCTTCGCTCATACCTTGATGGAGGGCTCAAGCCCGAAACGTTGGTTACCCTTTTGCTTCCCACAGATGCTGCGCGACCTGCTGAGTTTCTCTGCGTACTGCACTGCAATCACACTGTCTGCCGACATTCCTATCGAACTCAAACGGTGAGTTAAATAGGACAGCGCATGCAGGTACCCCCTCCTTCCCACCCTTTCAATGGTGTGCGTGTGGATTAAACAACAATCTAGACAAGGTGGAGATGAACATAAATGTATGAGCATACAATGTATATGAGAAAGTTGTATTAAATACATCCTCATTTTCCTCAGAAATCTACTGTTTCCCATCAAAAATTGTCAAATGATCAAATATGCATTTTGGTCTCATAGCTTTCCCTTGCAGGGGTGGATCTCCAGGAGTACTCCAGGAGTACAATTCCAGATAAATCATTTTAAGAGGGCTGCCTAATCAGTGTATGGAGTTCCAAGCTGGTACAGATTCAACAATAAAGCTAAGACTGCGAATGGTTAAGTTCATGGAAGTGGACAAAATTAACTGGGATGTGGGGAGAGAGCACACAAAGGCCCAGCCTTCGATGCTGTACTTCGACAAACACTGTGCGTGACCTACTTTAAATCCTGGAGAAGTTTCAATTGCTCCTCAGTCCCTGTTGCAGTACAACAACATTATACAATTACTTACTGACATAAAGAGCAACCACTAAATTCTAATAATTGTTGGGGTGGAAATATTACCGCTTGCAACCAAACCTCCACAGGCTCAGATTCAGGTTTTTACTGCAGCTGTCATTAACCTACATTCCTCCTTGCCTGACTACCTTGTGACCTTCAGCAATAGGGTTGAGAAAGAATGCCTTAGGAAAGGCGACCATCTTATAGTAAAATCAGCCAAGTGATTTGGGGGTGCCCCGAGACATTTGCAACTCCCCTACCTCGCTGCTGGATAGTCTTTAGGGCGAAGCTTGGTGTTTCTCCCAGCGATCGATGGAACTGCCTTGGATTGCTTCCCAGCTTGCTCATGCCAGTGGCATTCCACAGGGGCCCCTGTTGGGGCCGCTTCTTTATACGTTGTACATAAATGATTAGGATTGTGGAATAGATGGCTGTAGCTAAGTACACATATGACACGGAGGTAGGTGGAGGAGCAGGTAGTGTGGAGGAAACACGGAGCCTGCAGAATGACCTAGATTAGGAGAATGGGCAGATGAGATATAATGTCGGAAAGTGTCCGGTCAGGCACTTGGCTAGAAAAAAAAAATGATTGGACAGGCTATTTTTTTAAATGTGGAGAAAAATGAAGATACCTAGATACAAAGAGACCTGGGATTCCTCATGCAGGATAGCCTGAAAGTAAGGCAAATGCAATACTGGGCTTCATTTCAAGAGGAATAGAACATTGGGGAAGGGATGTGATATTGCAGCTTTATAAGGCGCTAGGAGCAATTTTGGGCGACTCGTTTAAGAAAAGATATGCTGACATTGGAGAGGGTTCAGAGATTCACACGGATGATTCCAGGAATGAAAAGGTTATAATTTGACAGCTATTAGCCTGTACTCATTGGAATTTAACATTTCAAATGCTGAAAGGCACGGACAGCTGAGATGTAGAAAGGTGGTTTCCCATGGTGGGTGAGTCTAGGACAAAAGGGCACAACTTCAGGATTGAAGGATGTCCACTTAGAACAGAGATCCAGAGGAATTTCTTCAGCCACAGGGTGGTAAATCTGTGAATTTGTTGACAGAGGTGATTGTGGTGGCCGGGTCATTGGGTGCATTTAAGACAGAGATTGATAGGTTCTTGATTAGCCAGGGCATCAAAGGTTATGGGGAGAAGGCCGGGCAGTGGGGCTGAGTGGGAAAATGAATCAGTTCACGATTAAATGGCGGGGCAGACTCGATGGGCTGAATAGCTTATTTCTGCTCTTATGTCTTATGGCCTCAAGTGATCCGCGCTGCAGGGACAGAATGAAATGAGAAGAGAATGATGGTGCCAGGTAGGTGAGGGAAGGCCGGAGACCTCATCTGAAAGGTGGTGAGGGAGGAGGTGCAAGGGCAGGTGTGGCACCTCCTCTGGCTGCAGGGGAAATTGCCCAGGGACAGGGATGGGATGAGTGAACTAGGAAGACACCGAGCGAGTAGCCCTTGTGAAAAGCAGAAAGGGGTGGTGAAGATATGACTGGTGCTGGGATTGCATTAGATTTGGTGGAAATGATGAAGAATGATTTGATGGCTGAGAGTGTATTGGTGTTCCTATATAAGAGGAGGTGAGGTGAGGTGAAAGTAGAGCAACACACAAGTTGTTGGAAGTGTGGGACATTACGGCACAGTACAGGCCCTTCAGCCCACAATGCAATCTAATCCTAGTCAACAATCTAAACCTTCCCTGCCTCGCACTGATAACCCTCCATTTTTTCTTGCATACATGTGCCGAAGAGTTTTTTAAATGTCTCGCCTGTAACAGCCTCCACCACCACCCCTGGTAATGCATTCCAAGCCCCCACTACTCTCAGTGAGGGCTGCATCAATCCGTCGTGGGGAAGCTACACTTCCTGAAAAACGGGTATTTCAGACGGTCTGGTGTGGTCATTCAAATACAACGGATAAAGAACTCTCAGATGTGACGCTCTCCACCTGAAACTCTGTTTCTCACCCCTGCAAATGCTGCTCGACCTGCTGAGTATTTTCTGGTTTTAGTTCAGATTTCCACACCTACGGCAATTTTCTTTTGTTCTGTTCAACAAAATGTGTGATGAGAGGACATGGACAGCTTTAAATGTTGAAAAATTTCAGAACGACTTTCTTTCAGTGTTGACTAAATGTCAGTGCACAGAGTGTAAGTTAATTGTATTGTTAGTAAGTGGACTCGTTTATCCTTTCAGATGTTATTGTCATTGTGCCAAATACTTCAGTGATACAGAGCACAATACTCTCTATATTTAATTTCCATCAAGGTCTAAACATTGGGCTATATTTAAATAGGCAGCTCTTGTTAATGCACAGTGTTGCTATGTTGACTGTTTATGAATACCGCAGTGATAATAAATGTTATGGCTGAGACATCCTTCAACACTTTGCAAAATACATTCTTTCCAATGCTATTAGTGTTTTCCTACACCCCATCTCCCGAAGTAAAGTGACATCAAATGCCGCTTGGTAACAAGGGCCTGTGGAGTTTGCCTGCTCTTCAATAGATTGGTTAGAAAAGTGGAAGTGGACTTGAAAGCTGTGCGCAGACCTGTCTGGAGAAATGGAATGGTGGGTTCTGCCAGGGTCCTGGATGACAGTGTGCCCTGGTGAATCTCACACTGGTTTTCAGAAGAGTGATCCGTTGCAAAATGAACAAATGCTCCAGCAGGACATTGGTTTTCATCCAAGTAATTTAAATAAAAATTAGGTATTCAGGGGCAATTCATGTGATCTGAATTTATTAGTGATCTCCAGTGTCACCACGTAAAGCTTTCCCATTCTCCCTGTGATCGCATGGGTTCTCACCAGTGCTCGGTTCCTCCCAAATCCCAAGATGTTTGGGTTGTCAGATTATTTGGCCGCTGTACATTGCCCAAAGCATAAAGGTGACTGTGGAGTCTGGGGAGGAGGGAAGGATATGAATGTAAGGAGAGTAAATTACAGGGAAATACTGAAGGGAAGGGGCATAGGATTATTTTGTGAGCTATCATAAACTCTATGGACTGCAAGGTCTCCCATGTAACTCGGAAATACAAATCCTCCAATGGGGCTCTGTGGCGATTCCTTTCCAAGCACCGCTACTGTAGCACCTTCACCAGGAGGTGCAGCAGTTCACAGAGAAGAAGGTCTCCTACCACAAGGAGACAAGCAAGATAGGCACCCATATCCTGAGGGTAAGTGTAAATGAAAAGGCCACTACCTTGTCCAATGACCCAAGCAAACAGACACATAATTTCCTGAAAATGGTGTCACAAGTAGATAGGATCGTGAAGAACTTTTGGCACATTGGCCTTCATAAATCATAGTGTTGAGAACAGGAGTTGGGATGTTATGCTAAAAGTTGTAGAAGACATTGGAGAGGCCAAATTTGGAGTATTTTGTGCAGCTTTGGTCACCTAAATACAGGAAAGATATCAGTAAGATAGAAAGAGTGCAGAGAAGATTTACTGCCCGGACTTCAGGAACTGAGTGACAGGGAAAGGTTAAACAGGTTAGGACTTTATTCTCCGGAGTGTAGAAGAATGAAGGGAGATTTGATAGAGGTCATTAAAGAGAGTAAATGTAAATTTCGACTGAGGGTAGGTGAGACACAAACTAGAGGACATGGCTTAAGGGTGAAAGGGGAAATGCTTCAAGGGAACATTAGGGGGAATATCACTTAGAGAGTGGTGTGAACATGCTGCCAGCTGAAGTAGTGGATGTGGGCTCCATTTTGATATTTAAGAAAAAAATGGATTGATACATGGATGGGAGGGATATGGTCTGGGTGCAGATCATTGGGACCAAGCAGAATAATAGTTCCACGCAGACTAGATGGGCTGAAAGGCTTATTACTATGCTGGGTGAGTTCTATGGCTCTCACCCTGAGGAAAAAGGAGTAAAGCAGAGATTTCAACCCCAAACTGTTTTTTTCTATTGTCACACACTTCAAAAATTCTTCTCAATGGTACACTAGAACAGGCAAAGAGTGTGTATAGAGTAATAAATAGAGCTAGCTTTGTTGTAAAGGCAATCAACTGAACCTGATTTAAAAAAAAAACCATTGACACCATTTCCAAACACTTGAATGTGCAAACTGTTTAGACTCCCATTTCAATAAAGGCCAACAGCATCCCAGTACCTGGACCTCCCCCATGGCCCTGCTCTTCACCTGGACCTCCCCCATGGCCCTGCTCTTCACCTGGACCTCCCCCATGGCCCTGCTCTTCACCTGGACCTCCCCCATGGCCCTGCTCTTCACCTGGACCTCCCCCATGGCCTTGCTCTTCACCTGGACCTCCTCCACGGCCCTGCTCTTCACCTGGACCTCGCCCATGGCCCTGCTCTTCACTGTTTATTTTCCACTTATTCCCGGCCCGTGTCAGCACCTCCAGTCTTCTCTCTGCAGGGGCACATTATGGGCAAACATTTGCCCCACGGATGTTGAGGACATTCTTAGTGAATTTGCACGTACCGTTGATGCATTCGAAGCGATCACAGCAGTTGCCAGGCATGCCATCTCCAGGGGAGACGATCCGAGGTATGGTGCCGGCCTTGCACTTTGGGACGCGGCAGATCCCCAGCAAACACTCGCATCTGGAATGCAAACCAGAACTTGAATGAACTAATAAGGGTCATCTAGCTACAGGAAAGGTATCTGGAAAGGGTGCAGAAAATATTCACAAGGATTTTACTGGGACTGGCAGAGTTGAGTTATATGAAAGGATGGATATGATTAACTGGTGAGTATGCAGAAAAAGATTCACAAGGAACTGGAGGACTTGAGTTAGAAGGAGAGGCTGGATAGGCAGGGACATTTCTCCCTGGAGTGTAGGGTGCTGATGTAGGTGGGGCAGAGAATCTTAGAGAGGATTATAAAATCATGGAGGGCACAGACAAAGTAAGGAGTCATGGTCTTTTTTTCTCAGAGGAGGGGAATCCAGACATTGTCTTAAAGTGAAAGGAGAAAGATTTATAAGTGACCAAAGGAACGAGCTGCCAGAGGTGGATACAATTGGTAAGTTTTAAAAACATACTTGGGCAGGTACGTGGATAGAAAGATTTAGAGGGATGCGGGCCAAATGCTAGGAACGAATGGACAGCTTGGTTAGTATGGACAATTTTGGCTGAAGGGCCTGCAAGATATGCTGTGGATGCACAGTCTGGCAGATATCGCCCATCCCCGTTGCCATCAGAACTGAGTGCCCCATTTCAAAGGACAATTCAAGGGCACAGCTGTGAAATGACAGCAGTTTTGTTTCCCAAAAGAACATAAGCAAAAGTGGAGAAGTTTCATAACAGTCAAGTTCCTATTTTTTCACAAGCTTTGCTGGTATAATTCTCTACTTTGGAATTGTTTAATTTTAATAGCCCGGGGGTTCGGTGGGAATTGAATTCACATCTCTGGATCAATGATCTGGACAGCTGTTTAGAGCTCCAATTAACAACCGATCTGCAACATTACTGTTTGTTATTCCATCGAATAAGCAGACAACACAAGTGGTAACCTTAGTCAACCCTTTACTGTTAAACTCAAACGATACTCTGTACAAAGGGAGCTTCATGTGATGGTGACCTGCTATCAGTCAAGCTCCTTTTTTAACTGCCATGCCTTGCGGGGTCTCACGCATGCGTAGTAGTGGTGTGGCGAGAACGATGGCTACAACGCAATTACAGCGGGTGCAGAGCAGCCAATGGGAGCAGCTGTCTACATCTCCTTTCTTGAGCAACCTCCCACAAACCACAATCCATGTTGGTGCTGTACATCACAATAGTTACAGTTCAGCAATGAAGTTTAGTCCCACTATTTTGGGTTGGGTTTACCAATACGCCCAGCGTGTGTTACATAGTAGCCACTAGTGGAAGTGGACGCTTGGGTTCCTTCAACCTGAGAAGATATGCCATCAGAGGCTTCAGGGTGTGGCCATTTGTTTCATAGGTTGTTCCTGAGGGAGCTCCCCCTACCCTGGGTTCCCATTTCAGGACCTGGTATATAGGCTCATAAGGAATGGTTTGGGATGGGGGTGGTGGCTCCCTTACAGGTAAGATGAGTTGACAGTTTCTCCTATACACCCTTCCTTCTGGGCTCTTGGCAGCTCCCTGTAACCTTGTAGAGTCTGTATCCTTATGACTTGCCCTTCTGCTTGTGGCTCAAGTGGTCGGCTGTTTCTGTCCTAACACCTTTTCTGTGATAGTCTCCTGTTTAGTAGCTGGGACTTAATTTCTTGTGGGTCCTTTATCTGGGGATCCAGGACCCTCCTTGCCACAGGGAGGTCTGTCCACGTCTGCCTGGACATGAACCTTTGCATCAGAGAGCCCAATGTGGTGTCGCAGGGGACGTTCCTTAGATGCAGCAGGTTGAGGAACACATTCGTCTTCTCCCTGTGAGACTTCTCCATGAGCTGTTTTGCCCTCCTCACGGCTTTTTCAGCCAACTCATTTGACTGTGGGTACTCCAGGCTGCTATGGTTGAAATCCCATGTTGCTGCAAAGTGTCTGGATTTCTCAGTGTGTAAACTGTGTGTCTTTGTTCTATAGCAGAGTGTGGGATGCCCCATGCTCTAAAAAAGTGCCTCTTCAATTTGGGAAGAACTGCCATAGAGGTGACAACAGGTAAAAATCTGTTTCAAACCATCCAGAGAATGAATAGAAAAGTACCAAGTACTGTTGACTGTGCCATTTGAAGATGTCTGTTGTCATGGTTGACCAGGGGAGGTCCGGCACTGGGTCAGCTCTTTCTGCTGGTGTGGCCTGGTGTGGCACACCGAGCAAGCTTGTTCTTCTTGGTCTATGTCTTCGGTCATCCCTGGCCAAAAAACTATGTCTCCAGCCCTGCGTTGGATTGCTTCTACAACCGGGTGCCCTCTGTGCAGGATCCTGACATAGATGTTTTGCAGTGAACTCGAGAGTACTGCTCTCAGGCCCTTCATTATGATTCTGTCAACAATGAGAAGTTCACCCTGGAATGGGAAATAGGGTTGCATTTCAGGTGGTAGGCTGCGCTGCTTTGTCTGCCCCCCCCCGCCCTTGATAGAAGTGCCCAGGGTCCTCAAAGTAGCGTCTTCCGCCATGTGCTGTCTCAGTTCCTCTAACTGGGAGGAGGAGATGTACATTACTGTCATTATATCAGAAGTGTCCTCTTCCTCAGCTTGCTGGATCGTGCATTTTCTGGGAGCACGGGATAGCGTGTCGGTTAAGTGCATTTCTTTTCGGCTTTCTTCCACTAATACTGCCGTGGCTGGTACTGCTTGAATGCATTCTGGCCACCCTTGTGATACTGGGTCCAACATTTTTGAGAGGAACGCCACAGGTTGCCTTTGGCCTCCACTTTTCTGAGCTAGCACTCCCAAAGCTATCCCTTTTTCCACATTTACAAACAAGTGGAAAGGCTGATTAATATCAGGCAAAGCCAGGACCGGAGCATTAATCAAGTCTTTCTACAAGCGATTAAATTCCTGCTGTTCCTCTAGGTTCCACTCCACATTTTCTTTATCGCTTCCCAGTTTTTTTCATATAAGAATCGGACTTTCTGTGCGTGAACTAAAGTCAAGTTGTATTTCTGAAGCCTGAGCATCGTTTTCTGTAATCACGCAAGACGGAAAACCAGTAGCCTACACATCCAGATCTCTCACCGACACGGAGACCAGGTACGCCAAAATAGAGAAGTTGTTGGCAGTAGTTCCCGCCTGCTCAAAATTCAACGACTACATCTATGGTGACCACAGGGTGTGACCACTTAACTCAGGTCACAATTCTGAAGAAGCCAGTTCACGCAGCGGGTGCAGAGCAGCAGATAGGAGCGGCTGTCTACAATTACCTTTCTCAATGCTTGCCATTCTGCAAAAGCATCCATCAAGTTTAAATATTCATATACAGGTGGAATTATGGACACAGAATGATAGAATGCCGCAGGTGGTAGGGTCACTACTCCACAGCTACAGTGACCTGTGTTCGATCCTGACCTCCAGTGCTGTCGGAGTGGAGTTTGCACATTCTGCTTGTGACTCCATGCGTTTGTTTTTTCCAGGTTTCCTCCCCCACACCCAACACTGGGGTGTGAATTGCCCGCAGCATGAAGGCGAGTGGTAGAATCTGGGGCGGATCAGATGAATAGAAAAAAATGATATCATGACGGAATTGGTCGAGAGATGGGGGCTGGATACTCAGAGTGTATTCGGTGGGTCAGGGTACTATCATAAGTCATATTTTTTTCCGTGGCCACTTGGATTCAGTGGAGTCGAGAACAATAGGAGAAAGGAAATCCTGTCTTAAGATGACTGGAAAGTTTAGGGGAGATGTCAGAGGTGAGTTTTTAAGCAGAGAGTGGTGGGTACCTGGAATGCATTGCTGAGGGAGGGGGTGGAGGCTGATACAATGGGGACATTAAAAAAACACTTAAAATAGACACATGAAAGTTAGAAAAATAGGATTAGATTGTTGTGCCTTGTGTGTATATAGGTTAACACAACTATGTGGGCTGAAAGGCCTGATATGTCCTCTTTTCTAAAGGTACTTGTGAAACATAGTTTAGGGTACTTCTATTGAAAGGTAAAGGTTCCATTATTGTCATGTGATACTACATTTAGAATGTAACATGCATGAAATTGTTTACCTTTTGTCAACCATAAGGCAGACAGGGAGTTGCCACTTTGTCCAGTGCCCCTCACAGAAGCCTACAGCACCTTGTGTTCTTAGGTGGTCTCCCCTCCAAGTACTGACCAGGCCTGAACCTGCTTAGCTCCAGAGATCAGACAATCTCATGCGTATTAAGTGCCCATTGCAGCGCTGGCATATTGAATGGTGCAGCAGAGACGGACCGGATCATTCACAGAGTGCTAACTGCTTGCACAGATTACTTATAGCAGATAGGATGTGTTCAAGGCAAGAACAATGACATGTGGGCATCATGTTTAAAGCAATTGGAAGAATAATTAGAAGGGAGATGAGGAATAACATTTCACCCAGTGAATGGTATGGTTAAGGGTGGGGTTGGAATGGGGAACCCCCATCAAGTATCTTGGGAGCTACAGACCTAATGCTGGAAGACGGATTAAGCTGGGTAGCTTCTTTTCTATGAGCGCAAGCATGAGAGGTTAAATGGTCTCCAAATGCATCATGACTTTTCAACGAATCAATAAAATGTTCCAAAACTGTTATCTTGGTGAGTGAGTAAACCAATAAACAGAAAAGGCTCTGGAAATAATTCACAAGATTTAACTCTTGGTTCTCTTTAAGTACTGAGCCATGTCCTTCCTCAAGGCTCTAATTTCAGAACCCGGTTCAATCCTATAGGGACAGGTTATTCTGTGCTTCCTGCAATCCTTTGGAAGCGAGCCTCCACAGTGAGAGGTCGAAGAGAGAGCCACAGCTGACTGCAGTCAGTTCCTGCATTAATACCCATACCAGCTGAAATCACAGTTGATTAGAAGGATGGAGGCTGCCCAGATGTCTGTCGTTCTGTGAGGTCAATTGCCCAGGTCCCTGATAATCCCCAACTGGTGATTAGCACGTTCACGTTGCGCAGTCTGCACAGACACTGTCTTAAGACTTTACCTTAATGTCCTAGCTTTCCAATACTATTGCTGGGTCTAAATCCAGGAACTCCTTGCTCAGCAGAAATGTGGGAACATCTTCGTCTGAAGACTTGTTCAAAGGGAGAACTTTTACTGGGCAATAAATACTGGTCTTCCAAATCCCATAAGTGTCGAAAGAAAACCTGCTCTCTGGCTGCAATGTCTGTTTGCTCTGATTTCTCCCGAAATCTCTACTGGATACATCAGTGACTGATTAGTCAGACAGCATGGAACAAAGATCTTCGGCCCAGAGTCATATTGACCATCAACCATCCATGTTCACTAGTCCAACATTAATCCAGTTTTATTTACCACCCTATCCTATATCCACCTCCGACTGGTGGCCAATTCAATTGCATTTCTTTGAAATGTGGGAGCTCCCAGAGGAAACCCACACAGTCACGGAGAAAATGTGCAAACTCCACATAGACAGCAGCCAAGGAGAGGAATCAACCCAGATCCGATGTGGGTTTATTGCTCACTATGTAATATTTACAACCTCCATTTTTAGAATCCCTACAAGCGGAACATTTTTTTCCAAACCTATTCTGTCACGTCCCTTTCATTCCCTGGAACTCCTGCATAATTCAGCATTTGGCTGTTCGATTCATCTCTGTCGCAAAGTGCACTTATCCATTCTGTCCACAGTGACTGTAACAGTCAGGCTCCCTGAACCCCGCCCGCCCCTCCCCCCCCCCCCCCCCCCCCCCCCCCCCCCACCAAAGGAGTAACTGGAGGCATGAAGGTATGGCAGTGGGAGTCTGAGCACCACCACCAGCGGCAGACTCACCGGACAGGGAGAGTGCAGCAGCCGTCTGCGGTCAATCGGGTCGGCGTCTCATGGCTGTCAGGAGGGCAGTCCACTTGCTGACTGGCAGGGCACGCCACTGTGCTGCAGTCGACGTTGTAGACTACGAGAGGCAAAAGAAAGCATCAGCGTAGCTCACGTCATCCTGGCTCTTTGCAAAGCACCTTGCAGTACAAGAGTTAACCTGCCTGGGTGCTGGGTCCACTCAGCAACTGCCTATAGCTACTGATAATGATGAGAGCTTATTGTCATACATAGAAGTACAATGCACCAAAATTCTTGCTTGTTCTGGCTACACAGGAACATAAAATATATAAAGAAACAAGAAATGTTAGTTAAAAAAGTTTCTTCCCCTGAATGACACCCATGACAGTGCCCTTGTTCATTGATCTTAGTAACTCCTTAAATTGTGCTGTTCTACTTTAATTGGTAGCATGCATGTTAGACCTGAACAGGCTCATTGCTCTGTGAATACAAAAAGGCTTGAAACCACTATATTAGAAGCAAATGTGTTCATGGCTTCACTTAAAATTCCTCTGTGCTATTTTAAAAACCCTATCCTGCGGATTTTGCTTGACCACATTAAAGCTTTCACTCCACACATTGTACGGCATCTTCACGTGTTCCAGAATACATTTATTTAATGGTGTTAACACAGAACCAATGCAAGGCACTTTGCTCAACAAGTGTGTGTTGTCACAATAAAATTGATGCAAGAGGCAGAGAAAGAACATAGAATATTCCAGCCCCCTGACGCTGTTCCAACCTATATAAACCTACTCAACAATCTGATCCTTCTCTACCTCACACTCTCGATGCTCTCTTTTTTTTGTATCCCTGTGCCTGTCTAAGAGTCTTTTAAATGTCCCTGTTGTAGCAGCTTCCATCACCGCCCCGGCTCTTCTCTCCATGTAAAAAACATACCCCTGACATCTTCCCTACACTTTCCTCATTCCTTATACCGTTGTCCTCTGGCATTTGCTACTGTCGCCCTGGGAAAAAAATGCTGGCTGTTCACCCTATCTATGGCTCTGGCAATTTTGGTGGGCACTGAATGGGTCCAAGGAATCTGAATGGGGTCTGAAAGAAGTAAGGGAGGCAAGGTTTAAGGGGAGAATGCCAGGGTTTGGGATCTTTGATGTTAAGGGTGGATGGATGGGTGAGTGGTAGGGATAATGTGGAGGTGCCTGGAGCTGGGGGACACAGGTTGGAGAAGGTCACCGATACAGGGAAGAGAGAGGCCCCAAAGTAATAGTGCATGAAAGCATTTAAACTCAAGATGCTGAAGAGGCAAGGTCACCAAACTGAGGGACGATGGATGAGCAAGAACTGGCGTGGAACTGGATGGGAACGGGAGAGCTTTCTGATCAGTTGAATGGTGCTGAGGGTGGAAAATAGGAGGCCAATCAGGGGAGCGCTGGAGTAATCCCAACTGGAGGTGATGAAGGTACGGCTGAGTGTTCTGACAGAAACTGGCAGGGTTGTTACAAAGGCAGGTTGTCCTTCAGCTGGACAATATAGGTGGGTGGGGGGGGGGGGGGGGAGGGTGGAAGACCACACCAAGACGGAGGCCGCAAAGTGTCTGGGAGACAGAGATGTTCGTTGGAAAATACATCTTTCAGGTTGAGTATAAAGTGGAACCATCTTAAAGGAAAGAAGAATAGCAGAATATTCTTGAACTACAGGCAGTTCGATCGTTGGTACAGTGTAAAGAAGGAATATGATTTTCTATCTGTTGGGTATTTTAAGGTAAATGGGCAGAAGCCAGAGTCAAAACACCCATAATTTACTAACGTGAAGGGCTATTTGATATACTTTTATGGGGAGGGAAAATTTGATAGAGGAATACAAAATTATGAGGGGGATAGACAGAGTAAATGCACTAGGCTTTTTCCATTGAGGTTTAGGTGAGATGCAAATCAGAGGACATGGGTTAAGGGTGAAAGTGCAAAGGTTTATGGGGAATATTAGGGAGAGTAGTGGGTGTGTGGAATGAGTGGTCAGCTGCAGTAGTGAACGCGGGCTCAACTTTAACATTGAAGTTTGGACAGATACATGGATGGGAGGGGTATTGAGGCCTATGGCCTGCATCTGGCCCATGTCCTTCAGAATTTAAAAGGGAGGTTGGGCTCAGTCAGATCAATTGATTCTAAAAATATTGATGTCCTCAGCAGGACTAATCTTAGCAACCAACTGCAGTTGTAGTGCCAAAACAGGGAGGTTGCGGGGAGCAGGGTGAGGGCTGGGTGGAATGCAAGGGCGGGAAAAGATGGAGGGGGTGCAAAGAGGGGAAATGGGAAAGAAAACTGGATTTGGAGATTAAGGGTGTTGTGGCAACAGGAAAAGTCACAAGAATGGGAAAGACATGGAGTTTACTCGTGAATGGGAAAGCCACCTATTTAAATAATGCACGGGAATGGGAGAAGCATGAGGACTGGACAGACAGGGAATGAGGAAAGGTATGGATTGGGAATTGGAAGGGCATGGGAACAGGACAGACAGGGAATGGGGAAAGGCACAGGATTGGGAATTGGAAGGGCATGGGAAAGGACAGACAGGGAACGGGAAAGGCACAGGATTGGGAATTGGAAGGGCATGAGGACAGGACAGACAGGGAATGGGGAAAGGTATGGTTTGGAAATTGGAAGGGCATGAGGACAGGACAGACAGGGAATGAGGAAAGGTATGGATTGGAAATTGGAAGGGGATGAGGACAGGACAGACAGGGAATGGGGAAAGGTATGGATTGGGAATTGGAAGGGCATGAGTACAGGACAGACAGGGAATGGATAAAGTTATGGAATGAGAATTGGAAGGGCATGATGACAGGATAGAGAGGAAATGGGGAAAGGCACAGGATTGGGAATTGGAAGGGCATGGGAACAGGACAGACAGGGTATATGGAAACCTCATATTTAGAGAATGCATGGGAGTGGAAGGAGCATGGGGACAGGACAGATAGGGAATGGGAAAGGTATGGATTGGGAATTGGAAGGACATGGGAAAAGGACAGACAGAGAATGAGGAAAGGTATGGATTGGGAATTGGAAGGGCATGGGAACAGGACAGACAGGGAATGAGGAAAGGTATGGATTGGGAATTAGAAGGGCATGGGAACAGGACAGACAGGGAATGAGGAAAGGTATGGATTGGGAATTAGAAGGGCATGGGAACAGGACAGACAGGGACTGGGGAAAGGCACAGGATTGGGAATTGGAAGGGCATGAGAACAGGACAGACAGGAAATGGGGAAAGGTATGGATTGGAAATTGGAAGGGTATGAGGACAGGACAGACTGGGAATGGGGACAGGTATGGATTGGGAATTGGAAGGTCATGAGAACAGGACAGACAGGGAATGGGGTAAGGTATGGATTGGGAAAAGCACCAAAATAAGTATAGATAATGATTAGGAAAGGCACAGAATTGGGAAAGGCATGGGAATAGGGAAGACACCACAAGGGAGAGACAGAAAGTATGGCAAGGATTGGATGGGAAGGGCAAGAACTGGAAACTTCTGCGTCGATGCAAAATCTCATAGAGATATCGTACAAACACTTATTTTACTTTCTTCTTATAATCCTAATTGATACCCACCCTCCCCTTCATACAGTGGTGCTCCAGATATTATGGCCCTTTGGTAAATCAAAAAATACAAGCAGATGACCAAAATGCTCAGCCTCTGGGAAGAAATTATAAGTGGGAAACGAGAACACCATTCATCTTTGAGCTTGCCCAATTCGATGGCTCCCACTCCATTTAATAAGGGCATGGATTTGGATATTTACACTGACAATTAATTCCTTGGATTAGCCTGTGATGAAATACCATTTCCTGTTCTGGAACTGAAAGAGGAAGAAGTGGCAGTGTGGCAAGGCGACCTCTCCAAAGTGAAATGGACATTCCCTCACCTTTCTTGCATTCGTAAAGGTCACAGCATTCCCCTGGCTTTCCCGAAGCTTTGGAAACTAGAATGCTCTGGTAGCCAGGTTGGCAGACCTTCCTCAGGCAGTCGGCTGGGTTACACATGCAGCGGCTCGGGAGCGGGCAGCATTCACCGGGTGGGGCATAGCCTTCAATCAGGATGGAGTCTTCGGGGCAGCGAGGGGAGAACTGGACCTCACACCTGGCTTTTGAGCAATCGGGCTTCTCTTCTGTAAAACAAATAGAGAGGGAGGGGGGTGAGCGTGGGTAGACGTTATAGAGATACGCGTACTCTGCCTGTCTGGGCACACTGTGACCATGCCACACACCTCCCACCTACATCGTGGCGTCTGGGCCTCTAGTTCTGCCACTGGTTTCTCCGCACCCTCCCATTTCATGGGCCTTTGCTGCCCTCTGCCAGGCCAAGCCCACAGATCACTGGGAATGCATCCCGCACAGCTGCCTTCCACTTTCCTCCTGCCCTCATGCACGGGCTCTCTCAAGGAATGTTCCTCCCTTCCCTTGTTTCCTGCTCTTCTCTTTCCTCCCTACTATCTTTTTCTTCTTCCCTCGTTCCTCACTTCTTTGCCATCCTTTCTCATTCTTTCCCTTCCTCCCTCTTCCTAGGAATAACAAAGTTCAAAGTTCAAATTTATTGTCAGAGTATATACATAACATCACATACAATCCTGAGATTCTTTCTCTGCGGGCAAGGTAGTATTTCTATTTCAGGGAACTAAACTTTTTAAAAAACTTTATTTAGTATTTTTTCAGTAAAAATAAATAGACTTTTACAGAATAAGTAGTCTAATAATAAAACAATAAAACAAACCCATCCCCTCCCCCCTCCCACAACAGATCCCTAAAGGGAAGCATTAAAAATAAACAAAAACATTCAGTAATTTACAATATTACTAAATTCATGTTTTTCATATATGGTGTCCACATCTTAACAAAATAAAATCATAATTATTAGGTAAATTATGTTATTTCTCCATATAGATACACGACTTCAACTCATTATGCCATCGAATTGCATTTAACTCTGCTTCATCTTTCCAAGACATTTACGAGCAATTGGTCAATGTTAGACGAATAGACTCTGTCTGAAACTTATCCAACCCCAAGTCCACTAACGGAGTAAAATAACCTACCAAAATTTTTTTGGATCTAAAGGAAATTGAATTTTAAACAAATTTTGAAAAAAATCCTAATTTTAAACCAGAAAGGATGAACTTTATCACAAAACCAAACAGAAGGTATAAATGTTCCAACACATAATCCGCACCTATAACACAGATCTGAATGACTAAATCCATATTTTTTTCAATTTTTCAGGGGTTACATATAACTGATGCAAAAAATTATAATGAACCATACTATATCTTACATTAATTAATTTAGTCAACCCAACGTAACACATATTTTCCCAATCCACCTGACTAATCTCACAACTTAGCTCATGCTCCCATTTAATCCTAGATGTATCTAAATTTTTTTAACCATAGCATCTTGTAATAATGCATACATCTCTGATATAAAACCTTTATCTGAAAAATATGAAACCATAAATTCAAATTTAGTTAACTTAGAAATTTTCATTTCTCTTCTAAAATTATCTTTCACTAATGCCCTAATTTGGTAATAAAAAGAGAATTCTCTAAAATCCCTAATTTCTCTTTAAACTGATTAAATGATAAAAATTTACCACCTTCAATACAATCCTGCAATCTTTTTATTCTTTTAATCCACCAATCTTCTAAAACTCTATTACTCAATGAAAAAGGAATCAATTTATTTTGATATATTGGGGTTTGAACTGATAAACTACCTTTTGATCCTATTAATATATTCCTTTTAGTTCAAATTTCTAATAAATGTTTCAAAATTGGTACATTATATTTCTGCAGTAAGACAGTACTCCATTTAAATACAAACTGATGGGGACAAGGATCCAATATCGCAGCCAATTCCACCCAGCCCAACTAGGAGGGTTCGAAATATCTAACATATGATTAATAAATCTTAATTGAGCTGCTTCATAATAATTTTAAAAATTAGGTAATTGCAAACCTCCCAAAGCATACTGCCAGGTCAATTTACGCATCACTACTCTTGCCATAAAAATTCTCAAACTACTTTATTTAAATCTTGAAAAAAGGATTTCGGAAGATTGAAACAAATATTGAATTTCCGGAAAAATATTCATCTTTATACAATTTATTCGACCTATTAAAGTTAAAGGTAAATCTTTCCATTTAAATCAAGCCCATTTTAATCTTTCTCATTAATGGTACATAATTTAAATTATACAATGATTGAAAATTTACATCATCCATTATCCCTCAGCACTTAATTTTATCAGTCTATCGGAATTTACGAATTTGTCTAGATTGATTGTAATTTCCTTCAGAAATTGGTAGTATTTCACTTTTATCCCAATTCACTTTATATCCAGATAATTTACCATATAATTCTAAACAATTTTGGAAATAAATTAAAGATTGTTCCGGATTAGTTAAATATATTGAAACATCATCAGCAAGTAAATAAATCTTATTTTCGTCCTGTCCAATCCTTATACCTGTAATATTTTCATTCTGCCTGATAGCCTGAGCTAACAGTTTAATGACCAATGCAAATAGGGCTGGTGACAAAGGACAACCAGGTAACTGTAAACTTCATTCAAAGAAAGAACTATAAACAAACTGACTGAAATATGCAGATGTATGAATATACAGTAATAAATAATGAGAAAAAATGTTTGTAAATAAGTCTGTTGTTTAAGAGTCTGATGGTGGAGGGGCAATAATTGTCACTGAACCTGCTGGTATGAGTCTATGGCACCTATACCTCTTTCCTGATGGCAGCAGCGAGAACAGAGCATGTGCTGGGTGGTGTGGATCCTTGACGATTGCTGCTGCTCTCCGACGGCAATGTTCCCTGTAGATGTTCTTGATGTTGGGGAGGGTTTTGCCAGTGATGTACTGAGCTATGTCCACTATCTTTTGCAGGACTTTTCACTCAGAGGTATTGGTGTCCCCATACCAGTCGTGATGCAGCTGGTCAGCACACTTTCCACTTACACATCTGCAGAAGTTTGCCAAGGTTTTCGATGTCATACCAAACCTCCGCGAACTCCTGAGAAAGTGGGGGGTCAAGATTCGATGGCCATACAGATGTCACGGGGAGCAGCTAGGAAAGTGGGCACAGCTGGATCAGGCTGGCGTTGGACAGCAATGAGAATCCTACGTAACTCCTGAAGAAGGAGGGCTCATGACTGACACCTTGACTGCCTAATGCTTCCCATGGATGCTGCATAGATGACCTACTGAGCTCCCCCAGCACCTTTTTTTGTGTATTGTTTCAGAATCTGCAGACTTCTTGTTTAATGCTTGACAATTTGTTTGCTTTGCAATAAGCAATGCACTATCCAGAGCTGAGGCAAGTGCTGGCCCTGTTGCCAATGCTTCTGTGACAGTGCATGGTCAGGAATGTTGCCCCATTCTCTCTTAGATCATAAGGGCATAAGATGTAGGAGCAGAAGTAGGTTATTCAGCCCATCAAGCCAGCCCCACCATTTAATCATGAGTTGATCCATTTACCCACTCACTCTCAATGCCTGGGCCCATAACCTTTGATACCCTGGCTAATTAAGAACCTATCAATCTCTACCTTAAATACATCCAAGGACCTGATCTCCCCAACTGCCTGTGGCAACAAATTCCATTGATTTACCACCCTCTGGCTGAAGAAATCCCTATGCACCTTTGTTCTAAGCGGACGCCCTTCATTCTTTCTCGATTTAACATTATTATATCTTTCAAATGTGTTTTGTTTACTTTTTATCCGACTTCAGCATTCTTCGAAGGTTGGCTGAGCAGAACTAAGGGCAAGAGAGAGATAAGGTGACAGAGAGAGGAAGGAAAAGGGAGGGACAGGCCACATAGACTTCAAGTGTGAACTGCTCACACTGACCATCGAGACTCCCATATTCATGAAGGAATATGTATTTATTTATTTGTATATTTGAATATTTGTCCTGCACATGTATTGTTTGTCTGTATGTGTGTTATGTCTGGTTACATGTCTGAGTGTTTTGCACCGATGACTGGAGAACTTTATTTTATCGTGCTGTACTTTAAATTTAGCCATATTGCATGAGTCTGTGCCACCCAATTACATCCAAATGACCTACAACCCCTGTTACATTTTGAAAGGTGGGAGGAAGCCAGAGCCCCCAGGGAAAACCCATGCAGACACGGGGAAGACATACAAACTCCTTATGGACAGCACAGGATTTGAAACCAAGTCCCGAATGCTGGCGCTGTACAGCCTTGCGCTAACCACTACGCCAACCTTGCCTGCTCTTGTGCAATCAGATGACAACAAATTTGACTTGTAGTGGTACAGCTACAAAGTAATGCGGGGCGATGGCCTTAATCTTGGACAGTGGTCCAAAGCACTGCGCGGTGGGAAAAGCTAACCTTCATTGATCCTTAGTTCATTGGCCCAATTTGCCTTGAATGCAGAATGTCGAGCAGTTTAGCACAGGGACAGATCCTTTGTCCCACAATGTCTGTATCAAACATAATTTAGCCAATTCTCCTCTGCTTGCATATGATATATCTCCCTCTATGCCCTGCTTATTCACATTTCTTAAATGCCAATTATATCTGCTTCCACCGCTACCCTCGGCAGCCTGTTCCAGCACGTAATGCTCTCAGTGTGAAAAACGTACCCTGCACATCTTCTTTAAATTTGCCCCCTCACCTTCAAAGCATGCCCTTGAGTATGTAACATTTCTCTTTACCCTGGGAATAAGATTCCGACAACGCCATCTATACCTCTTATAATGTTATAAACTTCCATCAGTTCTCCCCTCAGCCTCCAACACTGCAGGAAAACAACCCACATTTGCCCATTCTCTCTCCACAGCTCTAATTTAGGCAAAGTTCTGTAAAACTTTGAGGGGGGCCCTTCACCTCCTGATGACAATTTGAAGATATCTAGGGAAATAAATGTGTGCTGTAACTGAGTGAAGAGGACTGGCTGTGTTCCCTGGAGCAGAAATCCTGAGCTCTGGGATCATGATCTCATGTGCAGTATATACTCTGACAAATAGCTTTGTACTTGAACTTGAACTGCACCCCTTCAAAAGAGCAATATAGAAATGGGGCAACCAGCAAGAGCTCGTCGCAGAACCTCGAGGCTTGCCAAATCTGCTCTGCTGTTCCAGGCCCATGATCCTCACCAGGAGTTGCCCTGTGCACAAAATTCCTTTGCAGCTCTTCCAGCAGAATCAGGGGCCAACATCACTACTATCGACACAGAGCTTGCTACTTAAAAGACTGGGGGGGGGAGCGCTTCCATCATGACCTTTTCCAAGCTGTCTCCAGCACACAATTCCGCAAGGTCACTGTTTGAATGAAAAACTCTGCTTGGCTCCGTCATTCGCTGGTAACCGTCACAAATTGGTCTCATAATTATGCCCTTAACCCCATCACTGTAACTGCCATGCTGGAAGCCATCACTGAGATGTTTACACTGCACGTTCACTCTTTGACAAGGTCAATCAGTGAGACATGTCCCAGGATTATGGTCACAAAACCGATCTTACCAGCTGACACCTTCTACCCCAAGTTAGACTGGATCCTGATACGTATCATTCCCGCTCCTTTACAGTTGAAGTTGTACACGCCCAGTAACTAGCAGCAAAGTAAAAAGCGTACAGAAACATGCGGCAAATCCAATTTGAATTTCCAATTGCTGGAGGGCACCTTTGGAGCAAATTAAACTTTGACAAATCTTTTCTGTCAACTGCAAAGTTTTACATCTTCCTGACTGCCAGACATAGGCATACAGTAGAGAGTAGACCCTACAGCCCAACTTCTATGCCGACCAATTTGGCATCCTGAGCTAGCCCCCTTTGCCTGAATTTGGGCAATATCCCTTGAAATTAGTCATGCTTCCCCTCCCTCCCAGGACTGTTCAAAGTTTGTGGGGCCCTTTCCCTGTTAATTCCATCTCTACTTCTTTCCTACTGACTACATAAAAATATATATATGTTACGTGAGGTAAAAAGAAAACAAGCTTTTACTTAAATGTGCTGTGTCCCCCCAGGGAGGTGGGGGGGGTGGGGTAATGGGGGAAGTAGGGCCCCCATTAAGAATGGCTGCTCACACTGCAAGACTTGTGGATTGGGAGAGTTGTCCACTGTAGGTTACTTGCAGAGTTGATGGGTGGTAGTGGTATTAACAAAGATGTGAGATAAAGTGGTTTGCAGGGAACTAAGTGGGGAACAGGGCTGATCAGGTGGTTCTGACAGCCAGGTTGCACTCAATGGGCTGAATGGCCTCATTTCCTGTTTTTAGGACATAAAATATCATAAATAAGAGAATCCATTGTTCAATTACTGTTACCCATTAGTATTGCAAAGAATTAATACCAGGTCCACAGCACAATGACATCATGTTTGAGAAAACCTCCTCAGGAACACTTCATTAAACAAGAAAGCCTGCAGATGTTGGGGTTGAGTGCAATGTACAAACATGCTGGAGAAACTCAGCAGGTCACGCAGTATCTATAGAAAGTATTGGGTAACCAACGTTGGGCCTAAACCTGAAACGTTGGTTACCTTTTACTTCCTAGTTTGCTGCGTGACCTGCTGCGTCTCTCCTGCACATTTGTGCATTGCTCAGGGGCACTTTGACAATGTGGAACACGCTCCCCTCCTCTTTACATGCACCTGTGTCTTGTGTAGGTTGCAGCGTGGCTGGATAGCATTCCACTGGGAATGCCCACTGGCCCTCGGGACCAGCGTTCCTTGAACATCAAGAGAGTCAGTTGGAAAACTCCCCCTTGTTTGCTGATGCTTGCCTCTGAGTCTCCCTGATTGGGGGTGGCCGGGGGGGGGGGGATGGAATGAATTTGAGAAGTTGCAGCTGCCTACACTTCTCACAGGCATTTGTTGAGTAGCTGTTGGTTAAACATCTACCGGAAGGGTAAAACCAATGGCACTACTTCAAGCCCTTGTTTCTTCTGCTGTTACATTGGAATAATACAATGCAGAACTCCATTTTAAAAATCAGAATACAGGAAAGAGCACAAAACAACCTCTTTCTGAACATTATTAGGATGATGGTGAAGATCGGGAGACGAGGCAGAGCCCACATCCCTGGCACTGATGATGAATAATGGTTGAGAGGTTGAAGTTCTTAGGTATAAATATCTAGCCTGGGATAAGCACATTGCCACAATGATCAAGGAAACTCACCGACGCCTCGACTATCTCAAAAGACTGAGAGTTCAGCAGGTCTCCCGGGCCCCCTAACAAATTCTACAGGTGAACCATTGCAAGCAGACCCGCTGGATGCATCACTGTGGGAATCGTTCTGCTCATAATCAGAAGTTACAGGAGGAGGCGAATGCAGCTCAGAACTTAAATGCAAATTCCCCTCCCCTCCATGGACCCCATCCACATCCTGCCCTGTGTAGGGAAGGCAGCCAACATACTGAAAGACCCATCACACACCCTGGACCCGCTCGCTTCTCCCTCCTCCCATCAGGGAGAAGGCTTAATGAGTGCGAAAACACACAACAACAGGCTACAAGACAGTTTCTTCAGCTCCTGAATACACCCAATGACAGTGCTTCCATGCTGCCCTTGCTTGATGCTATTGATCCACCCTTCACTGTAATCTTGCACACTATAAATTGTGCTCTTTACACAGGGGTACGTAATGTTGGAGATGACCCTTTGTTCTGCGCTCAAAAGAACACTTCTCACTTTACTACATATTTTGTGACAAATAAATGGAAATAAATAGGAGACCCTTTGGCCCACCTTACTCCTGCTGACCATCACATACCTACCTATCCTAATCCCATTTACCACCACCTGATCTGTAGTCTTCTATGCCTTATCAATTCAATTCCTCTTCTAAATTTCAGATTTCTTGTCAGAGTACACACATGACATCACATACAACCCTGAGATTCTTTTTTCTGTGGGCCAGGCAGAATTATCACTTATTGGTAGTGCAAAATATAAACTGTATACAGTGTAAACAAATAAAGAACTGTAAACAGATAATAAATGTAAACAAACAGACTGTGCAAAATAGAGAGAATAAAAAAAATCAATAAAGTGCATAAGAGAGAGTCCTTAAATGTGTCTCTGATTGAATTTGTTGTTGAGGAGGCTGATGGTGGAGGGGTAGCAGCTGTTTCTGAACCTGGTGGTGCGAGTCTTGTGGCACCTAAACCACAAGACTGATGGCAGGCGTGAGAACAGAGCGTGTGCTGGGTGTTGTGGATTGTTGATAATCGCTGCTGCTCTCCGACAGCAGAGTTCCCTTTAGACGTTTTCGATGGTAGAGAGGTGTCTGTGATGTCCTGGGCTGTGTCCATTACCTTTTACAAGGGGAATTGGTGTCCCCATACCACACTGTGATGCAGCTGGTCAGCACACTTTCCACCGCACATCTGTAGAAATTTGCCGGGGTTTCTGGTGTCACACCAAACCTCCGTAAACTCCTGATGAAGTAGAGGTACTGACGTGATTTCTTCACGACGCCATTAGTGTGTTCGGACCAGGAAAGCTCCTCCAAGATAATGACTCCCAAGAACTTAAATTTGCTCACCCTCTCCACCTTTGATCCCCCAGTGATCCCTGGATTGTAGACCCCTTTCTGAAGTCCACAATCTGCTCCTGAGTTTTGGTGATGTCGAGTGCAAGGATGATGTTGGTGAACCATCTACAGAAGAGTATCAGTCTCCACTACTCCCTCGGGAAGCACATCCCGTTCCCATTCCCACTAACTCTGATAACTGCACCCTGCTGAACTACATCAGTTCTGTCATGTCAGGTAAAATAAGAAGCTTATTTCCCTTACTTCCAGCATCACTGAGCCCACAGACACATCTCCATTAATAAGACCACTGACAAAGATCTCATTTTCTATTTCATTTTTCTCATTTTCGCATTGATGTAAGCGCTGACATTTGAGACGATCAAGTGTTCCGAGTGTAAATTTAGGGCAATTAACCTTCGGTATATTGTCAATCACGTTCTACTTTCAAAACCAGGCAATTGGAAAATGAACCCAGCCAACAGAGTGCAATAATTGGTTTCAGGACAAACTTTCTGTCTTAAAGAAAGGAATTGATTGGAGCCCATACCTTGAAGATACTGAAATATATGAAGCAACGATATTTAATTAAATGCAGTAAGTTTAGAGACGTCACGCTATGTGGGAACCCATCACCAAACTAGACTGTCAGCAAATTACTGCAAAACCCATTGTTGGGGGGGGGGGGGGGGTGGGGGAAAAAGTCTCAATTTCCTTCATCTTTGGATAGGACTTTAGAAAGGATGGAGATTAATTTTGAATTGCGATTACTCCCGAAGAAGGCGAGGTTTTGTTGCTTTTTTAAACAACTGGACACCAGGGCAGCACGCCCCCACCCCCACCCCCCATACGCACGTATTTGTAATCACAAATGCGTATAAAGGGAAAGGTTCCATTATTGTCATGTGATACCACAGTTAGAATGTAACATACATGAAATTCTTTGACTTTTGTCTACCGTAAGGCAGACAGAGAGCCGCCACTTTGTCCAGCGCCCCTCACAGAAGCCTACAGCACCTGGGGTTCCTAGGCGGTCTCCCCTCCAAGTACTGGCCAACCAGTCCTGTTCCTGCTTAGCTTCCGAGATCAGACCATCTCAGACGTAAACAGGCCATTAGGGGCTGTCCAGCACCTAATGATGCTATAACATATGCACTCACGCACAAATGCACGTATGCATATAATCATATATGTACTTGGACTCACATACACTCATATTCACATGTCAAGTCTATTGTTATCTGATTGTACAAGTATAACCCAACGAAACAGCGTTCTCCGGTCCTCAGTGCAAAACATGCAGACAGAACCAATAAATAACTATTGCTTTGTATAAATGAGAGTCTCGGGTGGTCAGTGTGAGCAGTTCTTTTGATCATTCGGTATTGTCACTGCCTGTGGGAAGAAGCTGTTCTTCAGCTGGTGGTGCTGTCTCTAATACTCCTGTATCTCTTCCCTGACAGGAGCAGCTGAAAGATGCTGTGTGCAGGGTGGAAGGGGTCCTCAATGATTTTATGTGCCCTCTTCAGATAACAATCCTGGTAGATCACATGGATGGGGGGAGGGAGACTCCTGTGATCCCCTCTGCCACTCTTATGGTCCTGTGGATTAACCTCCAATCTATATTTCTCTGCAGCAACCGTGCCACACTTTGATGAAGCCAGCCAAGACACTCTTGATAGAGCTGCTTTTGAAGGTTGACATAAAGCCTTGCCTGCTTCACCCTTGTCAGGAAGTGCAGTCGTTGTTGCACCTTCCTAACAAGTGAGGAGATGTTGAGTGTCCATGATAGGTCACTAGTTAAGTGAACTCAAAGGAACTTGGTGCTCTCCACTCTCTCTACTACAGAGTTGTTGATTTGTTGTTATTCCTGGTCCTCCTGAAGTCCACAACCATCTCCTTCGTCTTGTCCATGTTGAGACTCAGGATGTTACTCTCACACCATTTCACGAGATTTTCCACCTCTTCTCTGTGGTGTCATCTGCAAATTTGATGACACTGTTAGAGCTGGATCTGGCAACGCAGCCGTGGGTCAGTAGCGTGAACAGGAGTGGGATGAGCACACAGCCCTGATATTTCCAGACACAAAAGCCAATAGAAGGCGGGGCTGTGTATGACCCATTCAATGTGGCCAATCTCTTAGTGAAAGACCCACCAATGTGGCAAAGCTCTCAGCGAATAGCGCATTTACCACAAGGATTCCATTAGGAGAATCTTGCTCTTCTACAGTACATTTCCGATTATCCGAAATGCTTGCAGCCTGACCTATTCGGATTTTTCGGATAATTGAGGAACTTCTTTAAGCCGGCCAGTAGCAATAGCAGAACACTTGTATCCGCGGGGGTTAAACAGCAACAAATAACAATAGAAGGTTTCTCAGGCATGAAATAATGACCAGTAGACGAGAGCCCCGTTGATTCCAATGGCGACAGAGCCCCACTTGAGCAGTTGGGTGAAATCTTGCCATTGCAGCTGTACCTTTGACCAGTGCATGAGAGCTCTGTTGATTAAAAATGGAGCTAACCAGGCATCACACCACCCTCCCCCACTTGAGTACGGTGGTGATTAAAAATGGAGCTAACCAGGCATCACACCACCCTCCCCCACTTGGGCAAGGTGGATAAAAAATTTTTTTCAACTTGTGACGTCATGTCTCAGCCGAAGAAATGTTCAGATATTCGAGAATTTCGGTGGTTCGGTTTCCAGGTAATCAGAAATCGTACCGTATATGTATAACAGGCAGGAATGTGGCCACCCTCTGCACGGTTCTCACCAATTTTAACCTGAATGATATCTGATCAGCTGACTCACCACAAGCAATTAATCCCGTGTTGCAGGTAAACTGTTGATACACATCTAACAGCATTAGATCTAGCGCTTCAGGACCCCAGTTCACCTGTGGTGGATTTACTGAACATTCAGAAGTTGATCAGAAAAAGCTAAAACCAACATTAAACTACAGACACATGAATTCTGTAGTGATAATCTAAAATAACAATCATACTTAGCAGAACTTATTATTATGGACATGATAAGGGACATCTGAGAAGTGAGAAAGTAAATTAAGGTTTCAGATGTATGATCTGAGCTGATATAAGGGTTAACTATATTTCTTTCTTCCCTGATGCATTCTGGCTCGTTGAGAGTTTCCGATGTATGCAACACTTTGTGCTTGGACGCTGCAGCACTAGATCTGTGGTACTACTTACTTGGAAATAGCTAATAGCGAAAAGCAAACAAACTAAATTTTAAATGTAGATGTACAGCTCAGTAACAAGCCCAAGTCCCCCAAATACACCAATCAACCTACAACCCCCACACATTTTGTAGGGTGGGTGGAAACCAGGGGAAACCCACGTAGGTCACGGGGAGAACGTATTTAGCATTGCAGATCCATAAATACCTTACAGACAGTGGTGGATTTGAATCTGTGTCACTGGCACTGTAACAGCATTGTGCTAACCGCTACAGTAACCGTGCCTTTCCTAGTGTAGCAGGCTGCGTAATAATTAAATCAAAAGTTCAGGGTGTAAGTCAAAGAATATAGTATTGCAAACACAGTGTTTAACTGTCCTCCATTCCTCTCTCCACAGATGCTGTCTGACCTGACTTCCAACATGGTCTGGTTTTGTCGACAGCACTAATGCTGGCTTTCCATTTAAATGCAAATTTATATCATTTTTACTCATTCGGCCACAGTACGTGGATGCCATTGGTAAAACAGGTAATTATTTGGCCAATCCTAATTGACCCTGATTTGATGGGCTTACGCACTTTGGGCTCGTAAAGGACAGAGATCAGACATCCTCTCTGAAAAACATTTGGATGTGCTTCATGGCCACTCCTGCATTCATCTGAAATCCCTCGTATGCCAAGATGGGATTTGAATTTTGATCAATAGCCCAGGTCTCTAGATACTAACTTGGCAACTTATTGACTATGTTCCAGTGATGAAAGCAATGTTCTCTCGGCACTCAGTGGGTTAGTCTGCATCTGTGGAGAGGGAAGCTGTATTAATGTCTTTAGTCTTCGACTCTTGTCAGCTCGCGAAAACAAGTTTAGTCTTAAGATGCAGAGAGGAGGATGGGTGAATCGGATCAATATCATGGGTGGGGCTAGGTTTGTGCAGGCGATCTGAATTTTTTTTCAAGATTCAAGATTACTTTATTGTCATGTAATATTCCACAGAACTTGCTTTAGTCTGCCAAAAGGCAGACAGATTCGCCATCAGCAGAAATTGCCAGCCGCCTCTTACAGTCAGAGAAAGAGAAGCAAAAAATGAGGTCTCCCCCCACCACCCCCACCCAAGAGTCACAAAACTCTCAGGTTATCAAGAGAACATGGAGAGAGAGAGAGGAAAAAACACAAAGGAACACATTAAAACAGCATGGTTCAGGTCGGGGCTGGTACAGAAAATAATCGTACTTGAAAAACTGCTGAAATGTCCTCCTAATCAGACAGTGTCTGCAACAGGGGTGCAGTGCTAACTTTTTAGGTGCTGGAGCTCATCAAAAACGGCAACAAGGAGGTCTCGCGAGACCTGGCCTTGGTGGCCATCATGTTGTGTTTGGCGGTGCCGGAGGAGTGCTCCAGTGAAGTCTGGCAGCACTGTACCACTGGTCGGCTGGGAGAAAAAAGCTCAGTTAATGGATAACCATGCTACACTGCTCTCTTCCCTGAATTTAAATTCCCCAGCCGCTCTGCAGTGATTCAATCTCATTCAGCTCAATCGTCATTGCCTCTGGATACTGGTTCAGTAACTTAACCAGTTGGTTTTTTGCTTGTGAGGAAATGGGTAAAATTTCCACTAAATTATATAGCTAACAGTGTTATTAAATGTGAACGCAATTTTATATTTTGCCCCCAAAACCAACTCATTCTTCTGTACTGTGAATAATTAATCTACACTCATTGAAAGAAGCTCCAGTAAAGGTGTCAATCACAGTTCATTAGTGAGACCTGTGGTCTGTTTATTAACGTGGTTGGTCACAGCTGGATATGACAATATGAACTTGATTTTTTTCCCTGATGCACAGACAGTGTGATTGGAAACAGAATGACGATCCGAATCAACCCGACATTGGCCAACCAAACCCAGCTTGCTCCTGAGGACTTCTCCAACCAGACGCTATTAACAGCGACTTCAAAACACCGAAATGCGGGAAGGACTCAGCGGGATTCGCAGCACCCTTGGGAGGTAAAGATATATAACCGATGTTTCGGGCCTGAGCCCTTCCTCAAGGTACGAGTGAAAAAAGACACGCGTCTGAATTAAAGGCTGGGGAAGAACGGGAGAGAGAAGAGTACAGGCCAACAGACCAGAGGTATTAAATAGATATGATGAGAGGGAAGAAGAGAATTGATTCTGGCTCATCTTTCCTCTTATCGTATCCAATCTTATCACACCTTGAGGAAGGGCTTAGCCCAGAAACATCGGTAATATAGCTTTACCTCCTATTGAAGCAGCAAGACCAGCTGACCTCCTCCAGCATTTCTGTGCTTTGACTAAAATCACAGCATCTGTAGACTTCGGAGTTTCACTCTTGACATCAACTTCAGTTTCCCTTCAATCCTTCCCCCTCTCTCTTTCCCTTTCCCTCCATTTCCTTTCCTCCAGTTCCCCACCCCTTCTTTCTCCATTAAGAGAGCTACTCCCTCCCCTTATCACTTCCCAGTTTTTTTCTCTTCTGCCCTCCCACCTATTGCCTGTTTGCCTGAGTTCCTCCCTTTGACCCTCTTCTTACCTCCTTTCCCCTCCTCCCCCCCCCCCCCCACCCCTCCCACCTTTTTAATCAGGTATCTGCCTGTTCTTTTTTTTTGCTCATACTTTGACAAAGGGCTCAGGGCCGAAACGTTGCTTCCCCAGTTCTCTCGTGTGTGTTGTTTCTCTGCTCCTGACTATTGGGCATTTACAGAAAAGCTGAGAGAAGGTGTTGAAAGGCTGCGCGTTCCCTGAGACGGATTGTGCAGAAAGCACAAATATAGTGAGGAACGCAACTCATCCAGCCTTGGACAGAATTGGGTCGATAAGGAACTGCTCAGCTATATGTGCACCTAATGCAGTCACTCCCATTAGACTCAACTCAGACAGCTGGGCTTAAATTGGGAGTACTTGCAAGCATCAGGCCAGCTGCTGGTCACCACTGGCACCTGTGTGAGAGATTACCTTTTACGTACAGCATGGTAACAGGCCCTTTCAGCCCACAGACCCGTGCTTCCCACGACTACCCAATTGACCTCCAAACCTTGGTGAAATTTTTGAATGGTGGGAGGAAACTGGAGCACCCTGAGGAAACCCAAGCAAACATGGGGAGAACGTACAGAGGGATTTTAACTCCAGTCCCGATCGCTGCCGCTGTAACAGCATTACGCTAATCGTGCCGTCCAACTTAATATGGGCTTGAACATTTCAGTTTTCATTTCTGGCTTATACATTCAGTGTCATCTTGGGGTTTGGCAAAATTGAGTATTTTCAGGCAGAAAAATACTTGGCTGAAGACATGCATCTACTTTTGGACTGAACTGGGCACGGCGAAATTGAAATCAGTAACATTACGTTACCGAGCGGCTCAATTGTTCTGTCACCATTCCTTGTACAGAGAGCCAGCTAAATGAAAGACCCATCACCCTTCACACTCTCCTCCCTCTCTTCCCAGCAGGGAAAAGGGTCAAGGTCACGCACCACCAAGGACAGTTTCTTCTCCCCAGCCATTTGGCTCCTGAACAAAGCTCACAACTCTGTCCTTGCTGTGTACTAATTAATCTTTTCACTGCGCTCTGTAATTGCGCACTTTGTGTTTTGCTCTGTACAGCTGTAGGCATTTAAACTTTTTATTTAAAACACCACAGAAACCGATTCCGGCCTTGCAAACCCATGATGCCTAATTACTTCCAATTAACCTACAACCCCGTACATTTTGAAAGCCGGAGCACCCAGAGGAAACCCTCGCAGACGTGTGAAGAATATACAAATTCCTTACAGACATCGGCAGATTGAAATCCAGGTCACTGGCACTGTACTATGCCAACCGTGCCACCTATGCTAGAGTTGATTTGCTGTAAAAACACACAGCTGATGCACGGCTCAGGCCCGAAATGTCAGTTGTACATCTTTACCTCCCATGTACGCTGTGAGACCAGTTGAGTTCCTGCAGTATTTATTTTGTTTTAACTACAATCACAGCATCTGCACTTACATGTTTCACTGAGTTGACTTGCTGGACTGCTTGAGGAAGAACCCTTCTAACTTTGCCAACTATTATGTTACAATAAACTTGAACTTAATTCTCCTACATGAATCATGTGCACATTTTCATCTTCCATTCTCTCTCACCACCAACGTGCCACAGTGCAGTGCAGTGCACGCTGAGGAAAAGTGGTTAGTTCGCCATCTGTCTGAGACACAAGGTGGCACTTTCGAAGCAAATTGAATGGAAGTCTAAATTCTGGTTTACAATTATTGCTGGCAACTTCATCAGGGAAATGAATAAAAATAAAAATGGATTTTTCCAAAGGAGACTTCAACGGTGCTTTATTAAATTGGCCATGAGTGCGGAGAAACCAAAGACCCAGAGAAAATTCAAGGATGCTCGTGCTCCCTGCCAGGGTCAGCCTTTTGAAATGATAGCAATGGAGAGTGGTACAGAGGAGAAGGAGGCCATTCAGCCCATTTGAGTTGCTGTCATTTCTCTGTCGAGCAATATTATTTCCTTGTGGCCCTGCACATTAATTTTTTTCTCAACTCCCTATCATATTCTGTTTTGAAGGCTGTTTCTACCCAGTCTATAACAGTGAGTCACAAGGCATTTTCAAGCAGGGAAAACATTGGTTTGTAAAGGTGGAGGTTCTTTGCCCTTACCCTAGACATACCTTTCTGAATGCACCGTGGCCCTCTCTGAGGCGCCGATTCCAACCCTTTTCAGGGAAGGATAATCTCCGCTGCCTGACTTGAATGTACAGCCGCTACAAGCGGCTGGGTAGGGGTGGGCTGATGTTGCCGTCAGCCTATGACCCGTCTCACCACTCACCCCCTCCCTCCATGACCCTCTCAAGGCAGGGGCAGCGGCCAACGGGAGTCATCGGGGCAGAGGGGGCCAGCAGGAGCTGTTGGGGCAGCGGGAGCCGTCAGGGCAGTGGGGGCCGGTGGGAGGTGTTGGGGGTTGGCGGGAGCCATTAGGGGTTGGTCGGTGCGGGCTGTGACAGCATCACCGAGCCGTTTTGGCTTTCTGGGCCGCTCTCTGTGGCTCAAAACGCAGCAGAGCACTGGCCATCTTCCCTGCCCATAATCCCCCACACAGCTGAAACTGTTCTGACAAACATACAGCAGTTCCAGCTGGATGGGGGAAGACAGCCATTGCTCTGCCGTGTATTGATGACAGGTGGTGCTATGGCACCAGTCGCCCCACCTCCATCGGCTCCGGAGGGCGCTACGAGGTGCCTCTCGATATGAATGTGACGCTGGAGCAGCCTTTTAGGGCTGCTGTCTGAAAGATAAGTTTTTAGATCCGCTCTTTAGCCGGCCTCCAGGCGGAGGCCTGATATGAAATGGCCTACAGATTATAGAGGAAGATTTTCCTCAAATCTCCCTTTCATATTTTGTCCTTCACCTTAAATTTGTGCTCCCAGCCCAAGGCAGGAAGATGAAAGACAAAAAGTGCAAGGGGGATTTGAGGAAAATCTTCCTCTATAATCTGTGACTCACTGATAGGGACATTATCTAATGGTTCACCTTAACTTCAGCCATGCAATCCTCCACCTCTCCCGAATCCAATCTCATCCCCAACTTTCAAACAATTTCTCACTTTTTCTCTTCTTCCAAATCAACATTTGGAGGTTTCAATGAGGGTGTACTCTCAAATGATCAGATCAATTTTGCATTTTTCTCTCTCTTTCTCTCTCCCCCACCCTCTCTCCCTCTTTCTCTCTTCTCACACTCTCTCCTCTCACATACTCTCCTCTCTCCCCCACTCTCACTTTCTCTCCTCTCACACTCTCTCCTCTCACATACTCTCCTCTCTCCCCCCCACTCTCTCTCTTTCTCTCCTCTCACACTCGATTTCTCCCCCTCTAGCTTTCTCACTATCTCTCTCACACACACTCACACACACAATCTCTTTCTCATGGACACACACTCTCTCTCTCACACACACATGCACTCTCTCTAAAAACACACACACACAAACACACACGGACTTTCTCTCTCTCTTGCATTGGTCTGGCCTTTTAGTGTAGCACTCTGCCTGACGAATCCAACATTAGAAATGAAAAAAAAATGCCTCTGCAGCTCGGCTCTGACAGCAACACACTCCCTCAACAGCTCCCAGGAGGGCGGAGGGTTGGGAAAGCCATCTCATGCAAGGATCCAATGTTAACCTCACTGCCAATAACTTTAACAGTGTGCATTTGGAACAAACTGACATCTCAATCCAACTGCACTGCCAAAGAGCCCAGCTCCTGCCATTTACTTTTCGATGCCAATCTACTCCACCTTGTTTTGGATGAGAACTAATGCTGAAAGTTTCCATGTGACCCTGCAGCCAACCAATAGAGACGGAAGGGATGTCAGAACTAGTAAAGTGGAAAAAAAACACAACGCTTACAAAAAAAAAGCTATGAAAGAAAGTGTACACAGTAAGACGGATAGGAAGTAACGAGGATACAGTTTGGCTTTTCAAAACAAAGTCTGATAGTCATGGGGAAAGGCAGCACAGATACAGGCCTTTCAGCCCACTAAGTTCATACCAACTACCAACTCATTTTTCATTGGACAGCTAACTCGCCATGTGCATGTGACTGGACTGTGGGATGGAACTGGAAGACCAAGCAATACAGTCAAGGGGAGAAAGGGCAAGACAGGATCTGATGTCAGGATTGAACCCAGGTCTCTGGTCACTGTGAGGGAGCAGCCCGAATGGCTGTGTCCCTGTGTAGCCCATTGTGTCGGATATTCATCCTCCTTTGCTTTTCAAGGCTCAGTCATTCAAATCACCATGAATGACGGGAGCAGGGCCAGCTGGGGCTGTGGGCTAGTCTTGGGGCAAGATTTGCTGGGGACTCCACAAACACATCTCCTCCAGCCTGTCGAATTACCATTGAGCACATATACAAGCAGAGGCTGGCATCAGCTTCTGCAAAGGTATGCACGATGGGGTGGACAGAAATGCAGGGAAAGAGGGAGGAGTGTTTCCAACAGCCATATAGAAGCAATTGGAACAGTGAAATCTGCAGAATAGGCCCTTCGGACCGCAGTGCTGTGTTGACTCTAACAACTGCCTAGGATTTCCTGCTCCATGTACCTATTTAATAGTCTCTTAAAAGATCTGTTTATCTCTGCCTCCATTGCCGACAGTGCATTCCATGCAGCCACCACTCTCTGAGTGAAAAACCTACCTTTTACCTCCCCCTGAACCTTAAATTTTAGCCCCCCTCGTGTTAGCCAATTTCAGCTTTCTGGCCATCCACAGGATCAATGTCTCAAAAAGGAAGTGTGGTGCGACGCCACATTGAAGCTGGCTCAACGAGGAAAAAAAAAATTGCGGACTTACCTTTTATGGAGAAGGCCTGTAAGGCTGATCCAGCATTGCTTTTACGGAGTGCGGCATCGGGAGCGGTCCTCCGGAGCTGAGGGAGGTGCAGTAGTGCTCCCGTTGCCGTGAAGTCAAACTTAATGGCCGTCTTCGTTACCCATAATCTCCCCACGCAGCTGGAACCGCTCTGGGAAACGAATGCGGTCACTGATCCCGCGTTAAAAAAAGAGGCTCACCCCGCCGGGCTCTGCCGCGCCCTTGTCTGCCTCCTTCCAGCCCGGCTCGGTGAAGGTGCGAGGGGAAGAGGACATTTTGGGATGGCAGGAGGGACCCCTAACCTCAGCACCAAACACCGTGGGAGCCCTGGTGGTGGCTCCTGGGCCAGCCCGCCCCTAAGCAGCCACATTCAGCGAGCATGCCTTTATGGAGCAAGGTGCAGCAAGTCGCTCCACCTCTGAGACTACCCTCAGGTCGGATCGGAATTCTTATGCTGGATCCGCACGCAGAGGTTTTATGGAGGTAAGTTAAAATAGCCGCCTTTACACTCACCTATTTTTTTCACTATAAAATGGGCTTGTTACTAACCCTGATGGACTGCAATGTTAACTAGGTGTGACATAGACTAATGATAGGTATTAGTTGGGCTTACACACTTCAGGTAGAAAGCAATTTCTAATATGCTAATATGATGTCAACGTAATCATTTCACTGAAGAGTAGATTTAATTGGCACCTTTCTGATGGTCTTTCTTGCAGTTTATATTAATATTGGGACATTCACACGTCCTTCTTTATTCCGAGTACGGAACTACTTTCCTTTCACCCTTCCTCATTTCTCCCCGAAAGGACTTGATACCTGCCGCAGATATTTTGTTCTCGACCTCCGTCTCTCCTAACTCACCAGCCACGTTGTCTTGATTTTAAAATTCAAACTTAGAGATGTAGAACGGTAGCAGGCCCTTCTGGCTGACGAGCCTGTGTTGCCCAAAACACACCAATTAATTTATACAGACCCAGTATGTTTTTGGAATGTGGGAGAAAGCCGGAAACCCATGCAGACACGGAAAGAATGCATGAACTCCTTACAGAAGGCACTGGATTCGAACCCGGTTCGCTGGCGCTGTTAACAGTGCTGCCTAACTACTATGCTAGATTCTCAGCTTGGACTTGCCAGGGGTTCATTTAACTAATTTAACATTTGTCCAAAGGTATATACTTCATTCATAAAATTTTCAATGACACAGCGGAGTTTGATCGTCATTCACTGCCCCAAGCATGTTTGCTTACAGTATTTAGGGAATCAAAGCTTCGTTCCCAAACACTCCATCAGTGAAAGCACAGAACTGCTGGAGGAACTCAGCAGCTCTTGCAGTTTCCAGAGGAGTTAAAGAGATACATATAACCAACACTTATGGTGTGAACCCTTCGTCAAGGTATGGCCAAAACCAGGCAGGCTTGAACATGCCTGCCTGGTTTTGGCCATACATTAGGCCCTTTCAGGTGGACCCTCCGCCTTGAGGGCAGCAGCAGAAGCAGATCTTAACTTGTGGACTCGCCCTTCAGCTGGCAGCCCTAAAAGGCTACTTGTAGCATTGCCAGGTCCACCTGAAAGGGCCTATTCATATCCAGAGGCACCTCGGAGCGCCTCTGGATCAGGTGGAGGCGGGCTGACTGGTGCTGTAGCGCCACCCGTCATAAATATACGCAATAGCAATAGCCCTCTTCCCTATCCACAATCCCCCACACAGGTGGAAACACTCCGTGTTTCCCACAACAGTTCCAGCTGCGTGAAGGATTATGGGTCGGGAAGACCACCATTTTTATGTCGTGTTTTGAGCCGCAGAGAGTGGCCCCGGTGCAGGAGCTGTGACAGCCCTCACCAGCTGCCTCTGCCCCAACGTCCCCCGCTAGCCACCCCTGCCCCAACGTTCCCTACTGGCTGCCCCTGCCACAACGTCCCCTACCCCTACGACCCCCGCCAGCCACCCCTGCCCCGACAGCCCCCACCAACCTCCCCTCCCCAGTGGGGCAGGGTCTGTCAGGTAGCGGGGAGGGGGGTGTGGCTATCAGGCAGCAGGGAGTGGGGCGGCTGTCAGGTTGTAGGGAGGGCAGCTGTCAGGCAGCGGGGAGTTGGGTCGCCGGCTGATAGTCATCAGCCCACCCCCAGGCAACTGCTTACAACAGCTGCACATTCAGGTGCCTCAGTAGAACCCGGCAATCCACCAATGATCCTCCTGAAGGAGGGTTGGCGTCGGCGCCTTGGTGGCGCTTCTGCTGCATTCTTTTGAAGAATATAAAGGTGGATAAGTCTCCGGGACCAGACGGGATCTTCCCCAGGACATTGAGAGAAGTGATGGAGGAAATAGCAGAGGCTCTGGCGGTAATTTTTCAAATGTCATTAGATATGGGGATAGTGCCGGAGGATTGGCGCATTGCGCATGTGGTTCCGTTATTTAAAAAGGGTTCAAGGAGGAAGCCTGGCAACTATCGGCCTGTAAGTTTGACGTCTGTGGTAGGTAAATTATGGAGAAAATTCTTAGAGATAGTACTTATAAACATCTGGATAGACAGGGTCTGATCAGGAGCACTCAACATGGATTTGTGGGAGGAAGGTCATGTTTGACCAATCTGATTGAATTTTTTGAAGAGGTGACTAGGAATGTGGATGAGGGTAGCGCAGTGGATGTTGTCTATATGGACTTCAGTAAGGCCTTCGATAAGGTACCACATGTTGCCTGGGTTTAAGCAGTCTTTAGGTATAAATTTTGAGATAGTCAAATGGATTGAACATTGGCTGAAAGGGAGAGGCCAGAGAGTGGTAGTGGATAATTGTCTGTCAGGTTGGAGGCCGGTGACCAGTGATGTGCCTCAAGGATCTGTATTGGGCCCATTGTTGTTCGTTATATACATTAATGATCTAGATGATGGGGTGGTGAATTGGATTAGTAAATATGCAGACGATACTAAGATAGGTGGAATAGTGGATAATGAAGAAGGTTTTCAAGGATTGCAGAGGGATTTGGGCTGCTTAGAAAAGTGGGCTGAAAAATGGCAGATGGAATTTAATGCTGATAAGTGTGAGGTGCTTCATTTTGGTAAGAAGAATCAGAATAGAACATATGTGGTAAATGGGAGAGCATTGAGAAATACAGAAGAGCAGAAAGATTTAGGAGTGACGGTACATCGTTCCCTGAAGGTAGAAACTCACGTGAATAGGGTGGTGAAGAAGGCTTTTAGTATGCTGGCCTTTATCAATCATTGCATGGAATATAGGAGTTGGGAGGTGATGTTGAGATTGTATAAGACGTTGGTGCGGCCTAATTTGGAGTTCTGTGTGCAGTTCTGGTCGCCTAATTATAGGAAGGATATAAACAGAGTGGAGAGAGTGCAGAGAAGGTTTACCAGAATGTTGCCTGGGTTTAAGCATCTGGAGTATGGGGAGAGATTGGACAGATTGGGTCTTTATTCTTTGGAGCGTAGAAGGTTGAGAGGGGATTTGATAGAAGTATTTAAGATTATGAAAGGGATAGACAGAATGGATGTGGATAGACTATTTCCGTTAAGAGGAGGAAAGTTTAAAACAAGAGGACATGAGTTAAGAATTAAGGGGCAGAGGTTTAGAGGTAACATGAGGGGGAACTTCTTTACTCAGAGAGTGGTAGCTGTGTGGAATGATCTTCCGGGAGAAATAGTGGCGGCGGAGTCAATTGTATTATTTAAGAAAAGGTTGGACAGGTATATGGATGAGAAGAAGATGGAGGGTTATGGGCATTGTGCAGGGAGGTGGGATTAGAAAGGGGTGTTTGGTTCGGTGCGGACTAGAAGGGCCTAATGGCCTGTTTCCGTGCTGTAATTGTTATGTTATGTTATATGTTATGTTATGTCTTTAGCCGTGGGGGGAAATTATGCAGCTTTACAAGGGGGTGTTCAGGCCACCTGAAAGGGCCGAATGACAAAGGCCTCAGACCCAAAACCTGTAATGTATGTGACAATAAATTAGATATCATTTGAAAGTGCTTCCTGAAGATTTTCCACCAGTTTTCAGTGCCGAACCAGGGCACCAATTATCAGTGAATTCACAAGCCAGCTTGGAAGCATATGAGCTCCTGGCTGCCAGCCTGGCCTCGAGGCCACAGCTGAGTGGATGCTTGGTGGAGGCAGCTGCGCCGCATCAGCTTGAACCATCGTCAGAAATAAATGCGAGGGCAAATCCACTGCAGCAGTGGCATGCCCACCAAGTCGAACGGACTACTTGAACACGTCAGGGTAGATATCGCAGCGGAGGCACCAAGGCACATCAGCTCCAACTGATTGATGACATCAGCTAACCTCAAGGGTCTGCTTATTAGCATGAAGTTGGCAGGCCGCACATATGGGTGAACCCAGTGCTATAGTCTTATAGATGTTCTCGTGTCCCGGGCTCGGATCTAGAAAGTGTTTGCATTTTTATTTCCAGCATCAACTTCACGCAATTGAAATCGTGAGGGTGGCTTAAAACTGAAATTACGATTTGTGTGGCCCAGCCCCTTACATCCAACTGCTCAGGCAAATAAAATGGACCGCTGGTATCTATCTATGGTGGTTCAAGCTGAATGGGAAATAGGAACCAGCCCGAGTGCCAATCACAGAACTGGCTGCTCCACAGTGACAACAGGAAGCTCCATTGAACAGCTATGATAGCACTTTCGGCTCTGTGGTGCAATTTACACAGGGAACAAGTCACCCACAGGGTCGGGAAATTAAGTAGATGGCTGCATAAAAAGAAGGCACAGATTGGATGGGCTGACTGGCCTCAATTGTACAGCAACAATCATCTGCGAATGATCACTCTGTTTCTGCTTGGAATCCTTTCCAGCCTATATAGAGACCGCAAATGAAGACGAAGCTTTAAAGAGTATTTATTCCCACAGGTTCTACTTTCCTGAGATCTGGGTGACCCAACCCCAGGTGTGTGGGGTACCTCTGCAGTCCTCCTGGTGAAGGTACTCTCATAATGTTGTCTGGCTCGTCCCACAAGTTAAACTCCATGACAGTCAGGTAATTGCAAAATAATTCCAAGCCTGGATGGTGTGTGTCCTGGAGCAGAATTTGCCAGGGGTGAAGGCCCCATCTATCTGTATGTAAATGCTGCTCGCCTGGAAGTGAGTCAGTGGGTTTCCAGATTGGATTCAGCTCATCGATATTCACAATGGAGTGAATCATCGAATCATCCAGTGCTTGTTCACGTGAGATTGGAACCTCATCTCTATGCAGCCCAGGCCTTCCAGTGTAATCCTAGTTACTCAGGCTTACTCAGGCTTACTCAGGCTCAGGAGAACTCAGAAGAAATACACCTTGCTGCCATCTTTAAGAGCGTGCTGGTGTTGAATGGAGTCAGAGGTTTGACATTCGTGCCCAGATACAGTATTAAAGGAGTAATTGGGCTCAATATTCAGACAGTTAATAAAATCTGCCTTGTTGCCAGTGGTAATTGCTGGTTTTCTTCTGGGATTCAGGAATGATTTGCACCTTTAACATAGCATCCCAGCCTGACTTGGGAACCAGCTGTAAATTTGACACTGAAAAACCGCTTGAGGAAGTTTTTGTCTTGTTTAAAAAAAATGTTGAAGGACCTAAGGAATGTATGTAATTAAGGAATCCTTATTGTCATAGACATAAGTACATGCAGATGGAGAAAAAGACTGACCACAATTTAAGTATAATTAACACCTAAGAGAGAAAAAATATAAAAGGAAAAGTAAATAATATGATTAGAGTTGAGAAAAATTGTGCAGACAGATCTTTGGTGGTCAGGAAGTAGTTTGGGCAAGTTCAAGGAGTCAGAGTCCAGGCAGCATAAACATGGCAGTCAGGGAAGAACACAGGAAATGAAATGATGGCTGGGATTGGTGGGCAACAGTGACCTCAGATCAATTTGGGGCCTGGGGAGTTCCCAGAGGATGGAAGATTATTAAGGGGAGGTGATTGTAAGGGAGAGAATGTTAAAATTGAAGCTTCAATGAAATGTGTCAATAAGGTTTGAGGGAGGATTCGAGCAGTGGAATTCACAACTGATCTCTGTCCTGCAAATACAATAGTGGTATCAGCAACAGGAATGGGCTGGAGACTAACATGCTCCTCATGGACCAGAAACCAGGTGCAGAAGCAGTCAGAGCTGCCTTTGGTACTGCAAGAAATTTGGAGACACATTGACTGGATGGCACTGAGATGGAACAAATACTTCTACAGGCAATAATGGAAAAAGGAGCCAATCTCCCTTATCTTTGCTGCCAAATACCAATATCTGGGGTAATTTCAATCTACCCTGACATATACACTCAGCAGAGTTCTCAGCTGACTATGTCTACAGGAAACAACGATTTGGGTGGTGCGAGCTGCTGAGGAATCTCCATTTTTTCCTGTGAAGCATGGAATGGGGGGAAAACTTTTGATTAAGACTCCACTGCCTCCAAATCCTCACAAACCTCTAGTCATTCACCATGGATCTCTCCTCACGTACTGGAAGGCTGCAAGGTAACAGAGCCACCTGCGGCTGGAGCCGAAAAGCTTCTGCCCCACAATTTTACAAATTACCAGCGACAAAACCACCCCATATTTGGGCCTGGCCTAATTGTGAAAGGTGACTCATATCAATTTCAGCGCAGGGACAGACACAATGAACACCTTTTATTCATCTGGGGTTGGGATGCACATGTTGGGGTTGGGCCAAACCAAGATTTTAATTATTATTTTTAATGTAGAAATGCAGCACAGTTACAGGCCCTTCTGGCTCATGCACCCATGCTGCCCAAATACATCAATTAACTTACAAGCCCCCTGTACGGTTTTTTTTGGAGGGTGGGAGGAAACCGGAGTAAACCCTTGCAGAGAGAATGTACAAACTCCTCACAGTCAGCGCTGGATTCGAACTCGGGTCGCTGACGCTGTAATAGGATGGCGCTAGTTATCATGCTGCCCGAACTGATTGCCCATTTGTTTCTGGAGTTGGTGGGTCTGGAGTCTCATACAATCCAAACTCTAAAGGGAGCAGATCTTCCTTTCTTTTGCATTGGTCAATAGAGTGGGTTGTTAACCACAATCCTGTGGTTTCGTAGTCAGTATTGCGACAACCCACAATTTATTCCAGACTTATATAAAGATGATTTTAAGTTCCCCAGTTGGTGGGATGGCCTTGGAAACCCCTGTCATGAGAAGCAGAAGCAGTAGGCCATTCATCCCCTCATTCTTCCTGCTATGCCTGATCATGGCTGATCTTTCACCTCCGCACTTTTTCACTTTATTGCCGAGGTAACTGAAAACACTGAAGATTTTACTTTCTGAAAACTTTTGGGTGTATTTTATTGATTTTAGGCTGCTGATCATGGAAATTACCTTAAAATGTATCCGTTTTTAAGATATAACCTGTTTTTGTAATTTCCTGTCATATTTTAAGTCAACTTCAAGCAGACAAAACCATGGAGTGCAACACATCATAGAAAATTAATTTTCTGCACTCGCACTTGGACTTCTTCCTGACTGACCTTGGTGACAAACATGGTGAAAGGTTTCACGAGGACACTGTGACTATGGAAAACTGGCATCAGGGCAACTGGAATCTATCGATGCTGGCCGACTATTGTTGAATACGGACATGAGAGGTATCAGATGCTGAGTACAAATGAAAATCAGCAGCCAAACATTTTTAGGTCAGTTGAACGAACTCAGTATGACAGCATCATTATGCGATTAAACGTGCTAAATTCAATCAAAGCTAATTTAATGTTTCTCCAGCTTCCTATGTGAGACAGCAAATCTGAAATAATCTTTGTATTCGGCTTGAAGGTGTCTATCATAATTCTCATATTTTTTTAAGGAAGCAAACCTTTAGAAAATAAAAAGTTGTCCAGTTAAAACAATCAAGTTATACAAGAAGATCTACAGAATCTGGGATCGAGTGCAATACACAAACCTGCTGGAGAAACTCAGCAGGTCACTCAGCATCCATAGGAAGTAAAGGGAAAGCAAAGTTTCGGGCCTGCTTTTCTTTATTCCTGGGGCTCAGGCCCGAAACATTGGACAATTGTGGTCACGTGTTTATCTATGTCGGGAGAAGAGTGATAGTGTCAGGGTCACCCTTGTGGCGGTGAGCCAATGAGAAGGTCAAAGGAGTTTGGCTCGGTGGTTTTTGGGGAGTTGAAGAATGCAGTATTGTGTCGAGTGAATAACAAAACGAAAGTCGGTTTCATGGTGTGCTGAAAGAAACGAGTGAGAGTATTTGTTTGTAAATCAGGGCCGTTATAGGTTACGATAAAAACACAAGGCTGGAGAAACTCAGCAGATGAAACAGTGAACCTTATATATCAAATACAGTACAACTCCGATTATCTGACACTGGATTCTCCGAAATCCTCAGTTATCTGAAATTTAAAATTTTATTTTGGATAAATAAGGATATCCGAAACAAAACAGAAATCCTCATTTATCCAAAAATTTTTCGGAGACCGGGGACCTCGGGCACCCGGAGGTGGCAGCAGCGGACCTTGCGCTCCTGGCAGCAGCAGGGACCTCAAGCTTACAGGCAGGAGCAGGGCCCTCGGGCTCCTAGCATGAGAGAGGCCTTGGTGGGGAAGTGTCGGTGATTGGAGTGGCCAGCGTTTTTCTGGTGAGAATTAAACATTATTTTAATGCTTAAAAAATCTTCCCTTGTTGTTTGTTGTTGTTTAAACACCATTACAACTGATTTGCTGTTGCTACTGGGGTGTTTTTAAAAAAATAACCAGTTCTCCGAAAAAGCCGTTGGTCTGAAATGGGTCCAGTCCTGACCACTTCAGATAATCGGAGTTGTACTGTATAACATTTCGGGCTTGAGTTCTTCATCAAAGTATGATCGAAATGTAGGCAGGTGACTGAATAAATGGAGGGGGGGGGGGCAGAGGGAGGAGCACAGGCCCCCAGACAGGAGTTAATAATGGATAAGGGAGGGAGGGCTTAATAACAAACGGGGGAGGAGGGGTGGCTCTGTGACTGGAGAAGGAAGGGGATAGAGAGCTGGAGGACAAAAGCAGAGGGGTTTCAGAAATAGAATCCTTGCAGGGGACTGGGTGTGAAGAAGTGTATTTAAAATTTAAATTTAATTTCCATTTTTAATTTAGATATCAGGCCATTTTGGCCCACGAGTTCATGCTGCCTAATTTACACCCAATTAACCTACAACCTTCGGTACGTTTCGAACGGAGGGAGGAAACTGAAGCCCCCAGAGAAACCATGCAAACACAGGGAGAACATCCTTACAGGCAGTGTGGGATGCGAACCCTGGTCCCGATCGCTGGTGGCTGTAACCACAGTTGTGGTTGTTGTAGGAGTTGGTAGATTGGTTAAAAAATATCTGCAAAAAGCTGGTTTCCTGAGATGGGGAAGAGAGAGATCAAGAAAGGGGAGTGTGTTGCTGTAGATGGACCAAGTGAATTGGAGGTTGGGGTGGAAGTTAGCAGCGAAGTGAATAAAGTCGATGAGCTCATCACAGGTGCACGAGGCAGTATTGATGTGGTCATTCTAGCGGAATTGTAACATTGGTTACCCTTTACTTCCTGTGGATGCTGATCTACCTGCTGAGTTTCTCCTGCACATTCGTGTATTTAAAAATCAATCAATCTCTGTCCTGGATACACTAAGTAAGGGAGTTTGCACCTCCCCCTTGGGGAGGGAATTCCAGTGATTATTGCTCCCCACTGAGCACAGTGACTTGACCACCAATTTATCTTATCTTACAAAGAAGATCCAGCTATGGCTCCACCAGTCACAAATAGAACTAAACCCCAATCCCGTCAACACTCCCCCACCCCCCAGCCCCTACCATAACTCTCCAGTAAGAATAGGAGAAGGGTACTGAACAAGCATGAGAGGTATTGCAAAGAGGGCCCATGGTGTTGCCGCGCAAGGAATAAAGTGACAGTCAATTTGGAATTAGCGCCTTGCTGAGTTGGGAAGTGGGATTCAGGCAAGTCAAAAACACCACCAAGAAAAGGGGTGCAGGCTGATCACACTAAGCCCATGCAGGTGTGCCTGCTGTTTTTCTGCATCACCTCCTGCACACTCAGCTCAGCTTAGGCCAGAGAGCAATAATAGCTGGTGGTGACTTGGTTTTAATTTTGTACTGAGCAGGACTGCGGGAGATCATTCAGTGAGCAGAAGTTGAAGCTGTCCTTCTTTGAAATAGGAAAAGGCGATTTATTTTCCTTAAATGACCTGTCAAACCGCAACGTTACTGAAGTCAGCCCTGTTAGCAGCCAACACACAGGAAGCAAGCTGCTGGAGACGAGGACCCACGCCGGCTGAAGGTGACCTGCGGTCAAAGGACTCACACCAGGCTGCGGACTGCTGGGGGGGGGTGGGGGTGGGTACAAGGTATCGGAACCGGGATGTAAGAGGGTGCTTGCTGGGAGGGGCCTCGGGCACTGAAGGGTTCCTGATCATGTCGGAGGGGTTTGGATCTGGAGCTCAAGTTGCAAACGGTTTGGACTGCAGTGTGCATTGCTGGAGAGGTCATGGAATGCTGGAGCCAAATTTACGGACGCTCAGTGAATCTGAAGGGACTCTCTTTCGCTTCTCTTTCTCTGACTGTTGGGGAGGTTCCGGGGTTTCCTGTTGATGGCCAATCTTTGCTTTATGGCAGACTAAATGCAATTTTGTCGAATACTACATCTGTCAATGAAAGAATCTTGAATCTTAAATTCAGTGGATCTTGCCGTTTCATGTTTATTGTGTGTGGTCTGGTGCAGGGGAACTCTGTTAACTTGCTCATCCATACTTGAGTTGGAGTATGTGCCTGAAACCCTACTCGCCCACATACCTTGGCAAGCCTTCATTTGAGCGATTAAAGTGGATGGCACGGTTAGTGTAGCGGTTATTGCGATGCTATTACAGTGCCAGCAAACCAGATTCAAATCAAACGCTGTCTTCATTCTCCCCGTGATCTGCATGGGTTTCCTCTGGGTACTCCAGTTTCCTTCCACCCTCAGAAAATGAGAGGGGTTGGTAGGGTTCATTGGTTTAGTTCGGCTCATGGGCCAGTTACCCTGCTATATCTCTAAATTTAAAATAAAAGATTAAAGTATCTCCTGGTTGATACCTGGACCTGGCTGTAACTTAGGTGAGGGTACATTATGGGAGGGAAGTACTTGAGAAGGGAGCATGAGCTCTCAACCAGGAACTGGACTCCAGAAGAATTTTGCCAGTAAACTAACAACTGTGCAGCTATCAGCAATCCATCACTCTTAGTGAGAAATTTGGGGCAGAAACATCCGTATACGTTTTCCAGTCACCATAAAACTCCAGGTCATGAGCTGATAGAATGTCTACAACAAATGTCTCCTTTAATTCTTGAGCCACTGACTGCAAAATCTGGGTATTTAGTACAGCTTCTCCCCTACTTACGACCTAAGCAATCATCCGTTCATACGACCAAAAACTAAATACTGCCTAAATTTTTTAAAATAAAGAAAAAAATATAATTAAATATAGAGATTATGCTTGGTCATACGTCCACCAGTGCTTACGGCTGTACGATAGTGTCCCATCAAACGATATCCTGGCATTGTGGACATCACAGCATCTCTCTCAGTTCTCAGGATAAGAGAATGCTGTATAGGTACAGTGGGCTGTTAGGAGAGCGCGAGGCAGTGGGATCAGTATGCGGATAGACAGTATGGGGACTACATGCCATGCTATGTTTGACTTATATCTATTTTGAGATCCGACCAATCGGTCAGAACAGAACTTAGACGTATGTTGGGGAATGGCTGTAATGGATTATGGTTGACTACTAGTAAACTATTTAGCTGTGGCCTGTCCAAGTCCCTTCTCACCTCTATCCAGAATTACAACACGGTAACAATAAAGAACAGCAACATTGGTTGGCTTTCTCACCTATAATCCAGGGCTTGTGGGTATTCACCCTCTGTTGGTGAATTCAAGCAACCACTGGATTAGTCTCTAAAGGACACATTGACATTTGTAGGGCCATAGTGTTAAACAGCACAGAAACACCTCGAGGAAGGGCTCAGGTCTGAAACATTGGCTATATATCTTTATCTCCTATGGATGCTACGAGACCTTCTGAGTTCCTCCAGCATCTCTGTGTTTTTACCACAATCATAGCATCTGCAGACTTTCGTGTTTTACTCCTCTCAGCGCAGGAACATGTCCATCTACACTAATCCTATTTGCCTGCTTTTAAGACTCTACGACTTGATGCTTCTATGCCCTCCCTGTTGACATGCCTGTCTAAATGTTCCTTAAATATCATAATTATATTTGATTCTATCACCTCCTCTGACACTTCAATTCCACACCACATTGCCGTGCTGACATGTCTGTCCATGGTCTCGTGTACTGCCAGGTTGAACCCTCCTGCAAATTGGAAGAAGCCTAATTGCCTGAATGCAGAAGCCTAATAGCCTGAATACGCCTGAGATGATCTGATCTCGGAAACTAAGCTGGCTCAGGCCTGGTCAGTACTTGGAGGGGAAACCGCCCAGGAACTCCAGGTGCTGTAGGTTTCTTTGAGGGGCACTGGACAAAGTGGTGAATCTCTGTCTTCCTTACGGTGGACAGAAGTTAAAGAATTTCATGTATGTTACATTCCAAATGTAGTATTATATGACAATAATAGAACCTTCACCCTTTATCCCATCAAGGTGGTCTCCTAACAGATGGCATCAAGAAGCCACTTCATGCTTTCTTTAGGTCTCCCGATTTCCTTTGGTGTTTTCCTGCATTTTTTATAGTCCTCAGTCACCCTTTTTTCCCTACTCCCCATACCTGCTCTGTACCTCCTCCTTAACCAGGGCTTCAATATCTATCAAAATCCAAGGTTCCCTATTCCTGCTAGAGTCTTGTCTTAATTCTGACAGGAACATCCAAACTCCGTACTCTCAAAGTTTCACCTTTGAAGGCCTCTCACTTACCAAGCACACCTTTGCCAGAAAACAACCTGTCCCAATCCACACTTCCTGGATCCTTTCTCACCCCCTCCATAAATCTTCGTCCGCGAAGCCAAGCCAAAGAAAGGAAGAATCTCCAATTTAGCATCTCAACCCAAGGACCAGAACTATTCTTCCCAGAATTATCTTACATCATTACAAGTTCCTTTACACCCACTTCTGTCACCTGACCAAATAGGAGGTCCAGTATTACGGTCTCTCCAGTTGGGACCTCTATTCTGTAAATTGATTAAGGAAACTTTCCTGAATACATCCAGTCCTTTTACAGAATGGGAGTCCCAGTCAATATGTTGACAGTTCAAATCACCCACTATCACAGCCTTATGTTTCTTGCAACTGTCCGCTATCAATCTGCAAATTTGCTTCTACAATTCCTGCTGTCTATAATTATAATGGTTCATCTATAATTATAATGCCATTAATATGACCATCCCTTACTCATTGTTCAGGTCCTCCCCATACTGCTTCAGTAGATGAGCCCTCTGGTCTATTCTGTCTGAACACTGCCGTGACGTTTTCCCTGATGAGCAATGCTACCCCTCCCTCGTTCATCTCTTTCTCTCTATCACGTTTAAAACAACAGAAACCTGGAACATTGGGTTCCCCTGCTTGACCATCCTCTTAAAAATCTCCTTCGCTTGAAGAAAAACATCCTCTGCCTCCTACTACCATCAAGCTGACTGTTGATCCAATTAGCCAGCTGCTGGCCATTGTATCTTCAAACTTATCTTCTATTGTTTTGATCAAAGACTTGTTTTTATTCTCCTGCACAGAGCTCCCCAAAGTTCTTTCAGCTGATGTGGCACACCTGAAGGGTAGCTCACACAATCAGCAATGAAGGAACAACGAGCATGGGTACAAGCGCCAATAAAATTAGGATTCCTCAAATTCTGTCCACGACCCAGGTGGAGACCACATCATGTCTTGACCAAGGGTAAACCAGGAGAGAGGGTGTGTTGGATCCAGATTCCAGTTAACCTTCTGGCTCTGGCCCTGGAATCAGCTCGAGACAAGCAGCAGAAGCCGTTAATTGAATGGACAGTATTTAATCGAACTGCTGGGATTTGAACTCGTACCTCAACCTTCAAGATCAGGATAAATTGGTAATTTGGCTGTGCTAGGATAGCCCCATCAATCAAGATGTGCCTGTAAATGGATAAGCCCAAAAATACAAGGATCTTCTTGGCAATCCTGACATCACCCGATCAGAGATACTGCTCTGTCCTTGCCCTGTTTGGGCTTAGAACTTTTTGCTCACTTTCCCTATCCTGATGAAGGCTCTTCAACCTGAAACATTAACTCTGTTTCTTTGTCCGTGAACACTGCCTGACTTGCTGAGACTTCCCGGCAACTTCTGTTTCAATTCTTGTTCCGACCATAGGCAGCTTTTATTTTTGATTTTCAAAAACTGATGGGGTTTCTTGATCGCAAAAGCAGCTGATAAAGTGAAGCAGTGGCAAAAAATAGGAATTACAGGAAGGAAGAAGTGTTTGCCGGTTAAAAAAAGATATAAGGTGCTCTGAGATGTAAACGAGCATTGTGGAGCTTACCAAATTTAATTTTCAATGCAATAATTTCAGATAACTCACTTTATGTTTTGCTGCTCTGTAAAATTTACCAGTTCTGCTGCAGTGTACTCATTTGTAGTATAAATCTGTGTTTCTCTTTCCACTGACATGGGTAATCTCCTGGGCGTTTCCTACAGTTCTGACCTCCATTTCACAGTTTATACATGTTGCTTTGTTTTCCCTTTCCTTAATTACCCTCATTAATCTACCATCAAGGAGTTCTGTTCACTCCTCTCCACCCTGCCTGCAATTTAAAACTACGGTAAAACGGCAATCTGTTGTCCGATCCTTCGGAAATCCCGGTGATTTCGCATCTGGCTCGCTGCAAGCTGCTCTCAGCACTTCCTTTAAACACGCCAGGACCCCATTTCCCAGGCTCCTTTTACCCAGGGTTATGGTCCTTTTAAACTCAGCAAGTTCACTAGAGAATCTGTTACACTCCGTAAAATCCATGTAAAAGTGTTTTGAGGTATGAAATATGACTAACAGCCAATACTCTGGAAAAATTGCCAGTACTGTACTGTAACTGGTTTCTTCTCATTCCCAGTTCTAAAGAAGGGTCGTTCAAACTAAAATGTTAACTCTTTCTGTACATTGTACCAATGCATCTGACAATAAACTCTCAGTGAGATGCTGCCAAGCCCACTGTTTTCATTTCAGATTTCCAACATTTGCAATTTTTCGATTTCATTCACCGCCAGTCACATTTACTAGTTTAGTTTAAGTCAACTGGTTTAAGTTTATTTTTCACAAGATACCTCCTACAAGGAGAAGGGTTCTTCTGCAAATAGACTAACAGGCTATCTCTAACAGCAGCCACTATCACACCGGAGGCGAGCGGTGACCTTACTTTATCCCGGTGAAATTCCCGGGAATTCAGAAGCTCCTGAGCCTTTCACGCTGCAGTCCATATTCCCGGGAATTTGCCATGCATCACGCACTCACAGGAGCAAGAGTACGTTCGCTCGACTGCCCGCTCGCTCCCTCTACCAACCCCACCCAGGCCACCCGTCGCTCACTTGCTCCCCCCCACCCCCCGACACTTCAGCACGTCACGATGGTGGCACGATGCGGGGTGAATGGCCGATTTAATTTCCTGTAATCCCTCACGTAGCTGGATTTCCCAGAGTAGTTCCAGCTGCGTGAGGGATTACGGTTAACGAGGACTGCCATTCATCCCGCACTGTGCTTCTGTCGTGTAGGGCCAAAGCAGCCTGCTTATGTCAAGAGGTATGTATGTTTTTAAATTTAATCGCCTGTGTGACGCAGCACACAAGCTTCCTCTGCTTGGTCATTTGCCTTTTCACACCGCAGGGAGAGGGTGGTCTGGGAAGATTTCCTGGGGCTGCGGCCCCACCTACAAGGTAGGGACGTGGAGTCATTTAAAATTCCCAGGCCGACCTTTTCACGGGAGGGTTCCCAGGAAAATTTCCTGGTGAACTTCATTTTATCCTGCAGTATGAAAAGGCCATTCATTCAGCTGTGTAAAGAGCACAATTTACAGTGTGTAGGATAACAATGAAAGGTGGCACCCAGCAAGGGCAGCATGAGAGCACTGTTATGGGGTTCATTCAGGAGCCTAATGGCTGTGGGGAAGATCTGTCTTTAAGCCTGATGGTGTGCACTTTTGCTTCTTGGTGTAACTAGTAGATTAACCCACAGCAAAGGAAAATAAGAAACATAAGAAATAGGATCAGGAGTAGGCCATCCGGTCTGTCGAACCTTCTCTGTCATTCAATGAGATCATGGCTGATCTGATGATAGGCTCATCTCCACCTACCTGCCTTTTCCCCATATCACTTAATTCCTCTACTTTGTTAAAATCTATCCAAACTTGTCTTAAATATATTCACTGAGGTTGCCTCCACAGCTTCAATGGGCAGCGAATTCCATAGATTCACCACCCTCTGGGAAAAGCAGCTCCTCCTCATCTCCATCCTAAATCTACTACCCTGGATCTTGTGGCTGTGTCCCCTAGTTCTCGACTCCCCCACCAATGGGAACAACTTACCTACCTCTATCTTATCTATGCCTTTCATAATTTTATAATTTCTATAAAATCCCCTCTCATTCTTCTAAATTCCAGTGAGTACATCCCCAGAAGAGTCAATCTCTCCTCATAGGCTAACCCCATTATCTCTGGAATAAACCTGGTGAACCTCCTCTGCACCATCTCCAAAGCCAGTACATCCTTCCTAAGTGAGGAGACCAGAACTGTACGCCGTACTCCGGATGTGGCCTCACTAGTATCTTGCAGCATAACCTCCCTGCTCCTAAACTCAATCCCTCTAGCAATGAAAGCCGACATTCCATTTGCTTTCTTGAAAGCCTGCCGCACCTGCAAACTAACTTTTGGACGTTCGTACACATGCACTCCCAAGTCCTTCTGCATGACTGCAGACTCCCGTCTCAATAATCTGATCTTCCGTTGTTCCTTCTAAAGTGGATAACCGCACATTTACCAGACCCATCCGTGCTCACTCACTTAACCTTATCTATATCTCTCTGTCTGGTCTGCACAATTTGCTTTTCCACTCAGTTCCCCAAACGTAGACCCACGACACTGCGTCCCCTCTTCCAGATCGTGAACCGTTGCGGGCCCAGCGCCGACCCCAGCGGCACCCCGCTCACCACTGATTGCCAAACAGAAAAACACCCCTGTACCTGTGGCATCGATCCACGATAAGAGACACCACCTCTTCCCGGTCGGTGACTGTATCCGTCAAGAGCAAAGCCCTATCTATAGTGATCAGTGATGGGTGTGGTTTGAGAGATTGCAGTGGTCCTTGGCAGATAGAGGAGGGCCTGGATTTATCTTCCAAGGATTTTTAAACACGTTATTGCAGCTTCCTTTATTGTTGCTGGAGGAATTTAACACTATTACAATAAACTGTGCTGAAGTCTATTGGCAGCAGAGAAAGATCTCCCTTATCGAAGTCGGGTGGACTAACAAATCACTTTTACGGGCAGTACAGATAAATATGTCTGAAAGATGGTTAAATATTCCCTATTCAGAAAAAGAATTGGTATTACCATTCATAAAAGACGTAAAAATCCCACTGCAGATAAAGCAGCTGCTGAATAGTTTAAGTATCTCCAAGGAAACATTAGGACCCTAGTTTCCATGCTTTACTTTTGACCTTTCAGCTCTATGGTAACATTTTGTACAGGTTGCCATGGAAGCAGGCTAACCAAGCATCTGTTGTCACTAGAGCTCCTGGCAAGGCGACAAGGCCCAGGCTCAAGGCAAACATCAAGAATGTCTCTCGTCTCACGTGATGCAGGTAGAACGCCAAAAGAAAGAAGGGGAATGAAAGCAAAACCATCCTGCATACAAGGAATAATTTGCACCAGTCACGAATGTTCTGCTCTGGGCTAAGATGTGCCTCGACGGGTATGAAGTAGAGCTCTGGGAGTACGTGTCCGCGGAGATCATTTGATCTGTAACACAGTAGGTATCGCGGTTCGTGCAATGCTATGACAGAGCCAGAGGCCTGGGTTTGAATCTGGCGCTCTCTGGAAGGAGTTTGTACGTCCTCCCTGTATCCTGCATGGGTTTCCTCCCACCCTCCAAAAATAGTGTACGCTTGGGTGTATTTGGCCAGCTCGGGAAGGTGGTCTGGGAGAGCCTGTTGTCACGCTGTAAGAAGTTCTTTCCCTGAAACGTCAGTTCCATTGCATTCACCGATACCGAACTGGAGGATCAATGCTGAAGGGTGCCACATGGTGCGTTTCTTCCCCAATTTTAAAAGGCCCTGGCCCAAAACGTGGGTTACCCTTTACTCCCTATGTGACCTGCTGAGTTTGCCCTCGACTCCAGCATCTGCAGACTTACTTAACTCGACCCCAATTTCCCGAATTTCAAATTTAACGAGGGTGGAGGGTTGAAAAATTGAAGGCATGGGGAAAAGTCTGAACTTCTGAACTGCGGTTATGGGTTGGTGCTGGTGCGGGGTACAGTTCAATTGATCAGTATTCTGTGGGTTAGAGATGAGCCGTGAAATCGAGTCTTGTGCCTCTTTCACTACGTTATTAGACAAAGTCCTGCCAATTCTCTCCATTTTTCGAGGTGGGCTTCAGAAAAGCGGGGGTGCCAGTTTTCAAGTTTATTGTCCACATGTACAAGATGTTCTTTTTCTTATGCCTTGTAAATACGTGAATGTAATGTAACTCTCCTCTCATATATATGTTCGATATAACTCAAACAGATGGGAAAAAGAAGATGAAGTGATAGAGGTTGTTTTGCGAGCAAAGCAGTAGACAATTCGTACAGAGTACAACAAGTATTTTGGTGGCACGGTGAGTGCCACGCTGCTACAGCGCCATTGACCTGGGTTTGAATTTGCCTCTGTCTGTAAGGAATATGTATGTTCTCCCCTTGTCTGCGTGGGTTTCGTCCGGGTGCTAGGGTTTCATCCCACATTCCAAAGACGTACGGGATTGGTAGCTTGATCAGTCAGATGAGTGTATTGAGCATCACGGGCTGGAAGGGTTTGTTACTTTGCTGTACCTCTACATTTAAGATTTTAGAGAGACGCAGCACTGGTACAAAAGTGCAGTGTTACAGTTGGTGTGGAGCAAAGGCAACGTGATTTTACTATTTTTGGGTTCAGGCAGGAGTCTGATAACAGCATGGCTATCATTCATCTTCAATCAACATCACCCTAATACATCATTTTGATCTTATAATGGTGGTTTGTTGAAGCTTGCTGTTGACAATCCAGCAGACAAATTGATTCCCCACGATATATGCACATCAAGATTACTTTGCAAGCCATTTAGAACGGCACAAGACTCTGGAAACCCTTGTTTCCTTTGCTCTCCTAAAGTCTTACATAAACTTCTTCAACTATCAGGGCCTAGTTATCCAGCCATGGTTTCGTATTCCAAACTCTTGGCAACCCTTCCATTGCAGTGAAACACAAAAGTCTGCACGCTGTGATGGTTGTCAAAACACAAAAATGCAGGAGGAGCTCAGCCAGTCTCGCAGGGCAAAGGTAAAGGTAAAGGGTCCATTATTGTCATGAGATACTACATTTAGAATGTAACATACATGAATTTCTTTGACTGTTGCCTACTGCAAGGCCACTTTGTCCCTCACAGAAACCTACAGCACCTGGTGTTCCTGGGCGGTCTCCCCTCCAAGTATTGACCAGGCCTGAGCCTGCTTAGCTTCCGAGAAAAGACAATCTCAGGCATATTCAAGCTATTAGGCTTCTGGATGTAAAGATATATTACTGGCAATTCAGGCCTAAGCCCTTCCTCAAGGCATGAGTGAAAAAAGTCTGAATTAAAGGCTGAGGAACACAAAGGGGGAGGGGAGAATGGGAGGGGGAGGCGTAAAGGCCAGCGGACAAAAGGTGTTAATTGACTATGAGGAAAGGTGAGAATGGATTGTGCCTCTGTGAAAGGAGACAGAGGGTAGAGAGCGAGAGAGAGAGAGAGAAAGCTGGAGGAAAGGGGACAGAAGGAAGGAGATTGGGCGGGGGTCATTCCCTTCCATTGCAGCTCACATACAGCTATTCCAGTTTTATGCCCATGAGTTATCAATTCACCAACCAGTGAACTTGTCCTTTTACTGCTTCTGCACTCTTCTCTCAAGGGGATACAGCTTTAACCTTGCTGCTTCATGTGACAGAAGTAACTGGTACATTGGATGAAACCAGGGGGAGCTGGGACTGCAAGGAAATAAGCTTTGAACATGCAAGCTCAACAGCTCCATGGGAATATTTTTGATTTAAACAGTTTTATCTGTTTTCAACACTAGGCACTCAAATTGTTTAACGTGAGTTTAATATGTTGCAGCAGAATTGTCAAGACCCCGATGCGTACGTCTATACCCTGGGGACATTTGAGCTGGTATATATCAAAGTTAAATTAATTAATTCTAAATTGTCCTGGCTCACTGTTCGCTCCAGTCCCAGCATCCACATGTTCTGCCTGTCCCTCTGCCCACAGACTCTCCTCAGGATGACAGCTTTCGGGCGCTCTGGAGAGAGACACTTGGACCTCCTTGGTAACGAAGGGGATCAAGGGTTATGGAGAGGGGGCAGGAGAATGCAGCTGTGATTGTCGATGGACTCCTTCAGCTGCTCCACTGCCGTCTCCTCGAGGGATGCCTACCCCAAAGAGGTACTCCTCCTCTCGTTGAAGGGAGTTCTCTCTCTCTCTCTCTTTCTCTCTCTCTCCATGTTATCCCTGCTGCTCTCAATCGCCTCCCTATCTCTCTCTCCCTATCCTTTCAGCTCCCCATCCCTTCTCCTATCAAAGATCTTCTATAACCTTATATAACCTTATATAACAGATGGACAATTCAATGCAAAGACAGAATTGAGGGGCTGAATGGTCTTCCCTTTGTACTATATCACTATGCAAAATTATTCAACACTCCTTGTAAAGGTTCTGTATCAACAGCATGTGGAACTGCCACTGGTCCTGCTATCACCTATAACCTCAGCTTATTTCTCTTCTACCCTCCCACCTGTATCCACCTATGACCTGTGCTCCTCCCGTGTCCCATCCTCCCTCCTCCCATCTCCTACGGTATCCCCTTTTTATTCAGGGACGCTTGATTTTGCTCATAGCTGATGAAGGCCCCAGGCCTGAAATATTGGTTACCCCTTTACTTCCTATGGATGCTGCATGACCTGCTGAATTTCTCCAGCAAGTTTGTGCATTGGATCTGATGGGCTGAGTGGCTTCTATGTCTTATCTGCGTCATCAATCCTTCCCCCTCTGTTGCCTGACTTCCACTTCCCCCATGTCCGACGAGCAAATGGAGCCAATGGAAATGGAACTCTGCCCTGTGCCATGCCCATTGGGACTCCCACACCAGTTCCAGTGATGACCCTCTTCCGAGACAGTGGGGACGTGGTAGCAAAGCTAAATTGATCCACCGCATATAATCCCCAAACCTACAACCACAGAAACAAGGTTAGCAAAGGGCCATGCACGTTGCTGGAAAGGTGAACGCTGCCTTCGTTTGCACCTAACAAGGAAATTGTTATCATTTTAACATGACACACAATACGCAGACTTCCACTGAAATTCAGTAACAACTATTTTTCACCAAGAAGGTTAAATGATGTATGATAGGTTTGTGCGTCCTGAGGATTGTCTAACTGCTTTATGGTGACAAAGGGAAAGGAGGATAGATAGAGAGCACCTCTTTCTTCTGATCACTGAAGTCTAGAGTATCAGGATATAACCTTGAAACAGGAGTAAAACATAAAAGCCTGCAGACACTGTGGTTGAAGTAATAAGACCACGCTGGAGAAACTCAGCAGGTCAAATGGTGTACTTTATCTTCTTTCTTCTTCTTTGGCTTGGCTTCGCGGACGAAGATTTATGGAGGGGGTAAAAAGTCCACGTCAGCTGCAGGCTCGTTTGTGGCTGACCAGTCCGATGCGGGACAGGCAGACACGATTGCAGCGGTTGCAGGGGAAAATTGGTGGGTTGGGGTTGGGTGTTGGGTTTTTCCTCCTTTGCCTTTTGTCAGTGAGGTGGGCTCTGCGGTCTTTATATAGCAGCAATAAAGATCCATCGCCAATGTTTCGGGCCTGAGCCCTTCATCAAGGTATGAGCAGGCGCCGAACAAAATGGTGGGGTGGGAAGGGTAAGGGGTGAAACACTGGCAAGAGGTCATAGGTGGATAAGGGAGCAAACAGCCCACCTGTAAAGGGGATGGGGGGGGGTGGCTCTGTGAATGGAGAGGGAAGGGGCGGAGAGGAGGAGGAAAGGAGACAGAGGAATGGGGAAGAGAGGGAGAACAGTGACTTGTCCAGTTTCTGCTACACCCACTCCCTGTTCAGATCCGTGGGTCGTGCGATAACTTCAAAATGAATTTTTAATCGGGCAATGACAATCAGAATGGCCACATTTAATGTTGAACTACAACAGATGGACAATTCAATGCAAAGACAGAATTGAGGGGCTGAATGGTCTTCCCTTTGTACTATATCACTATGCAAAATTATTCAACACTCCTTGTAAAGGTTCTGTATCAACAGCATGTGGAACTGCCACTGGTCCTGCTATCAACACCTTGAATCGCTGTAACCAGCTGCTAAAAGTTAACGCCACTCCTCCTCATAATGGTTTCAAAAACAAGTATACTGTCATTCTCTCAAAGCCAGAGCCACTCCGGCCAGATACTTGGTTACCTCATTAGCAGTACTCACAGAAAGCAGGTCATGTCTCCAGCCAACACGACTAAGCTCTTTGAAAAGGCAAGCGAACTTTGAACAGTCGATCTTAGCATCTTTCATCGACGGAGACCCACCGCAGCATTTTCTGCAGGTGATCCCTGAATTACTGGAAATTCCTAAAAAAAACCCCATCTGCATCATGATTTTAAATGATTTAAATTTAGACATGCAGCACCTAACAGGCTCTTCCGGCCCATGAGCCTGTGCCGCGCAAATACTAATGTACAAATTCCATATAGACAGAGTTGAATTCGAATCTAGATCGCTGGCACTGTAATTGTTTTGGGCTAACTCTACCTAACCAAATTTTCCATAAAGGCACGTCATCTGTACAAGCATCAAGAAATGCGTGTTTGGGTAACGACTTGTGAATTCTGTAAGGTGCACTTCTATCACCTTCACCTGTATCGGTTTGGACGTGGGCCTCAGTTGATTTGATTGGTGATTAAATTTTATTTTAAAGATTAGGACCCCACAAAACAACATACATTAGCTGAGAATATCCTCACCAGGAAGAATATCCAGGTGTAGTGGTTCCACAATCAGCGGTTTGAACAGAGTAAACTACATCTGGACTACAGTGGCACTGTTCTATCGTCTAGACTGCGCAACACCTTTACAACACCTTTCAAATCCGCTCTGATGGTAAGGAGTTAGTACGTTCTCCTCGAGTCTGCATGTCTTTTCCCCGGGGGCTTCAGTTTCCACCCACCGTTCAAAATGTACTGTGGGTGTAGATGAAATAGTGAAACTTTTGGAACGTAAGGGTTCAATCAGGCAGACACAGCATGGTTTTAGAAAGGGAAGATCTTGTTTGACTAACTTGTTAGGATTCTTTGAGGATATAATGGGTGCGGTGGATAGAGGGGAACAGGTTGATGTTGTATATTTGGATTTCCAGAAAGCGTTTGATAAGGTGCCGCTCAAGAGACTTATCAGTAAGTTACAGGAAAGTGGAGTCCGGGGAAGTCTATTGGCCTGGATTGAAAATTGGTTGTCTGACAGGAGGCAGAGAGTCGGGATAAGTGGGAGTTTTTCAGATTGGCATAGAGTGGTAAGTGGGGTGCTGCAGGGGTCGGTGCTAGGCCCACAACTGTTCATCATTTACATTGATGATTTGGAGGAGGGGACAAAATGTGGTGCAGCCAAGTTTGCGGATGACACCAAATTGAGTGGAAGAGCAAATTGTAATGAGGATGTGGAGAGTCTGCAGAGGGATATAGTTAAGGTGGATGAGTGGGCAAAGTTCTGGCAGATGGAGTACAATGTTAGTAAGTGTGAGTTATCCACTTTGGCAAGAAAAATAAAAGAGCTGAATATTATTTAAAGGGTGAAAAACTACAGCATGCTGTAGTGCAGAGGGACTTGGGAGTGCTTGTGCATGAATCGCAAAAAGTTAGGTTGTAGGTGCAGCAGGTTATTAAGAAGGCAAATGGAATGTTGGCCTTCATTGCAAGAGGAATTGAATTCAGGAGTAGGGAGGTAATGTTGCAACTATATAAGGTACTGGTGAGACCGCACCTGGAGTACTGTGTCCAGTTCTGGTCTCCATATTTGAGGAAGGATATACTGGCTTTGGAGACGGTCCAGAGGAGGTTTACTAGGTTGATCCCTGGGATGAAGGGGTTAACTTATGATGAAAGATTAAATCGTCTAGGATTGTATTCGCTCAAGTTCAGAAGAATGAGAGGAGATCTTATAGAAACATATAGGATTATGAAGGGTATGGATAGGATAGATGTAGGAAGGTTTTTTGAGTTGGCCGGGGAAACTAAAACGAGAGGACACAGTCTCAAGATTCGGGGGAGTAGATTTAGGACAGAGATGAGGAAAAATAGTTTTTCCCAGAGAGTAGTGACTGTTTGGAATTCTCTAACCAGGGAAGTGGTTGAGGCTGCCTCATTAAACATATTTAACATTCGGTTAGATCAATTTTTACATGATAGAGGAATTAGGGGATATGGGGAGAAGGCAGGTAGGTGGAGTTAGGTGATAAATTAGATCAGCCATGATCATATTGAATGGTGGAGCAGGCTCGATGGGCCATTTTTGGCCTACTCCTGTTCATACTTCCTGTGTTCCTATGTACCTATTATTTGGGTATAAATTGGCCGGCACGGACTCGTGGGCCAAAATTGCCTGTTACTGTGCTGTATGTCTAAATTTAAATTGAATAAATTTAAAAAATTTATGGCATGAAAATTCAAAATTCAGACTTTTTAAAAATAACTTTTAATATGTTACATTTTTCTTTGATCTGACAGGCAAAAACAACATTTTTATACATATCAAGTATGTACACATGCTGCTTCAAGAGCAAACAATGAGAAACTGGAGGGATTCAGCAGGTCAAGTAACATCCATGAGTAGAAAAGATTAATCAATGCTTTGGGTGGGGACCCTTTATTGTGTGCATGTTGATGGTATGTGTGTGTACTTCTGTCATTGGTGTGCACAGTTGCCCCCTGTGTTTTGGATGATGTACATGGATTGCACTTGCATGAATATGCATGAGTTTGCAGGTGTGCTCTGTGTGAACGTTCCATGTACGTGTATGCAGACTGCACATTTATGCCAACTGCTATATGTGGATGTGTGTTTGCACTTTGTGTTTTGAACATAGGATTTGTATGTGTTCATGTACGTGTACACTGTTCGTGCATGCATATGTTGTATCTGTGCACTGTAACTGTGTGCATTTGCACATGCACTGTGTGTTGATATATGCTATATGCTATTCTATGTTTTTGTTTATATCATTATCACAAGATATAGGAGCAGAAGAAGGTCCATCGAGCCTGCTCTGCCATTCTAATCAAGAGCTGATCCATCTTCCCACTCAGCCATACTCTCCGGCTTTCTCCCTGTAACCCTTGCAGCCCTGACTAATCAAATATCTGTCAGTCTCTGCCTTAAATACACCCAACAATCTCACTTCCACAGCCGCCTGTGGCAACAAGTTCCACAGACTAACGGCCTTCTGATTAAAGAAATATTTCCTTATCGCTGTTTTAAATTGACATTCTTTTATCCTGAAATTATGCCCTCTTGTCTGAGAATCCCCTTCCATGGGAAAAACATCCTTGCCACATCTGCTGCATCCATGATGCACCTCCCCCCCACCCGCCCCCCCCCCCCCCCCACCCATCCTCTGTACTCCAACAAGTACAGTCCAAGAGCTGACAATCATTCCTCAGATGCTAACCCTTTCATTCCTGGCATCATTCTAGTCAATCTTATACAGCTTGTGCATGCATTTGTTGTGTGTGTGGGGTGGGTGGGTGTGTGCGTGTGTGTGTGTTTGGGACTGTGGGTGTGTGTGTGGGGGTGTGCGTGTGTGTGTGGGGTCGCGCATACAGAAGGTAGCTTTGGTTTCTCTGGTGTAGGGATGCAGGCATTTTTTTAAACAGTGATTCAACATTTACAGGTCCTGCCATCTCAATTTCCAGCTGCCTTTCAACATTTCTCAAGTGCTACAAAACTGAAATTAACTACATCTGCCTCATCTTTCAAGAATCCCAGGAAAGCTGCCTTGTAACATGCCTCCAGAGTTCAGATTGCAAAGTGACCATTGTCTGCAGAAGTCCAATAATGTATCAATCATTCTGCTGGCTGCGAGCTTTGGTTACACAAGAAGCGAGTTCCAGTCTAAATTCTCTGTTGTATATGTCTGAAGTTTTTCCATTGAGCTATACAAGGAATTCATTGGGCACATCATCCAATGTTCCCATTAAGTGGATGATGCAGCATGTTTTAACACTGTCCTTTCACCTCTGGGAGCAGGTTTGAAGTAAAGCCAGGCTTGGGGGGTGGGAGGGGGGGTGGGAGGGGGGGTGGAGTGGGCAGGGTGGGGGGGAGGTCTTCTCTCTGCTGGTTCGGTATTTCCTATCTGAAGTGATGTCAAACTACAAGGCTTGATCTCATTGCAGAGCATTGCTCTTAACAGTGTAAACCAATAGCATTGAAAGACAAGGGAACCCTGTTAACAGTGGTGTCCTCCTGTGCTAAACTCTGAAATAAAAGAATGCTGTATTGTACTGCCAAAATGATTTTTAATTAAAAAAAATTATACGTACAGCACGGTGACAGGCCATTTTGGCCCAATTACACCTGATTTACCTACACCCCCGGTATGTTTTCAACAGTGGGAGGAAACCGGAATCCCCTGGAAAAACTCACACAAATACACAAATACGGGGAGAATGTACAAACTCCTTACAGACAGGGTGGGATTTGAACCCTGGTCCCGATCACTGGCACAGTAACAGCATCTTGCTAACCACGCCACCCAAATCTATTACCGGAATCAATCGACAAAAATAAATCATAGAAATTAATGGCACAAAAGAAAGTCATAACCACTTCACCCCGTGGCCTCCAAAACAGGAACACAGAGCAAATCCCACTTCCTGGCTTTTGGTTCCTTGCCACACTGGTTATAACCTTATCAAGTGCTCTTTGAAACATGGTGAGATAGTGGAAAGTGAAACACAAAAATCTGCAGACACTGTGGTTCAAGTAAAAACACAGAGCTAGAGAAATTCAGCTGGTCAAACAGTGTCCTTTATATAGCAAAAGTTAAAATACATAATCATCGTTTTGAGCCCTTTATCAAGGTATGGAAAACTGTCAGCAGGCAATCCGATCAAAAGAGTGGTGGGGGGGGGAGGCATGGTCGCAAAGACAGGAGGTGATAGGTGGAGAAGGAGAGAGGGAACAGCAGCGGGGAGGAGGGATGGTTGGGTGAATAGAGGGGAGAAGAGCTGGGAAGGGGAAGGGGGAAGAGGAGAGCAGGTTAGCAAAAACTGGAGAAGTTAATGTTAAGGCCATCTGGTTAGAGAGAGCCCAGACGGAAAATCAGGAGTCATTCCTCCAATCTGCGGGTGGTCAGGGTGGGATAGTACATATGGCATGTGAGTGTGGGAGTGTGACACAGAACTGAAATGGTTGGCTACTGGGAGGTTACTGTCACTGGTGCAGATGGAGCAAAGGTGTTCAGTGAATTGATCTCCCAATCTGCGCCCAGTCTCTCCAATGTAGAAAAGGAGCACTGGATGCAGTAAATCAATCCTGCGGATACACAAGTGAAGTGTTTATCACTTGGAAGGCCTGTTTGGGGCCCCGGACTGTGGTGAGGGAGGAGGTGTGGGCACAAGTGTGGCACTTCCTGTGACCACAGGGGAAGGTTCCGGGGTGGGGCGCGATTGGTGGGGAGCGATAAGTGCACAAGGGAGTTATGGAGGGGGCGGTACTTAAGGAAGCGAGAGAGGGGAAGATGTGTCTGGTGGTGGGATCCTGTCGTAAGTGCCGGAAATTCCGGAGGATAATGTGTTGGATGTGGGAGTAGTGGATAGTGGATTCCAGACTGCTCTGCTCCCTTGAGTGAGAACATCACTCCTCATCCCTTCCCTAATGTGGATCCAATTCAAAGGGACCTAGCACAATTCAGCTGGATGTCCTCACAGATGCCGGGGACCAGTGCTGCAAGTGGGTACAAGCTGACCTGATGTAGCAAAAGGATTAATGCTAATGTATGCATTAGACGACATTCCTCTGAGATTGAGCTTGCAGAACTGCGCAGACAGATGTGCCCCTTACTCTGCACCTGCCCTGGCAGTGACTTATGTAAAGAATAGCTGACACAGCATTCCCCACAGTAACACCATGAAACAAATGGTGCAGAGGGCCAGTCAGTTGCTCTCGCCGCTTGAACTGAAAGTTCTCCTCTGTCTTTGGGTGAGCAGACCTCGTGCCCCCCCCCCCCAACCCCCTTCCCCACGTTCTTCAGCGACTTGCAACGGCCTCACCACATCTCTCATTAGTGTCTGAAGGGAAACAGCATAACAGGGTAGGAACCTGTTTGGCTTTTACTGCAGCCCTTTTTATGCTGAAACCCCGCATTATAGGTTTAAAAAAAGGCGAATTTACCTTTTATGGTGACGACCTATAAGACGGATCCCGCAGGGCCTTTAGGCAGAGCTGGGTTCCAAAGCTGAAGGAGGTGGGGTGAATGGTGCAGTAACGCCACCCTCCACCGTGACCTCAAACAAACCCGCCAGGAAGGGAAAGCGGCCTGTACTCGGCAATGGCGACCGAAGAGCAGGTAAGAGGGCTAGTGGAGATCTTGCACGCAGTCTTAGGACTCGGGCAGATCTCCTGTACAACATGACAGCCTCTATTAACCATATGGGTTTATTAAAATCCATGCTCCTGGGTCGCGAGCTGACGGCATCATCGCGACGTCATCAGCCCTCCCCTTTGCAGCCGCTTTCAGGGTCGTTTCTTTTACGGAGAAGGTGAAGCAACTTCTCTCCATCTCTGAGTTGACCCCTCCCAACCAAGGCGGATGGAAGATGGAGCAAGTTCAACCAGTCATTCCGCCTTCGGACCTATGATGGAGGTAAGCGAAGCGATTTAAAGACAGGGAATATGTCTTTTCAATTGCTTTTTTTTCCACTATAAAAGGGCCTAATGGTAGGGAAGGGGGTCACCTCCACCTCTTCATTGTCAGGTTCCCACCCTGTGGACTTGGTCTCCCTGTCACCTTGCCTTCTCATCTGCACACCTGGGTGTGTGGTGGTTGGTGAGGACCAGGCTGAAGATGGCTGGAGGGCTTGATTCCATGCTCTAAGGCTCAATTTTAAAACTACAAAATACATAGCATGCTGAAGGGCTATTCTATGAGCAGTCTAACAGGTTATCCTTAGCATTCATACCACCGTGCAAAGTGGACAATTTACAGAGTAGAGGCTTGCAATGACAAGGAAAATCAACTAACACCAAGCAAGGGCAGCATGAGAGCATTGATTTGGGGTTTATTCAGGAGCCTGACAGCTGAGGGGAAGAAACTATCTTTCGTGTATTCACAGTCTTTGTCCTTCTCTTGATGGGAGAATGGAGAAGATTGCATGCCCAAGGTGTGATGTGCAATGGGACCTTTACTGGGAGATGAACCTCTCGAGGAAACATTTTCTTTACTAACTCTGATTTGCAAGCACAGCCTTCTCCCAACCTAAGACTTCAATGAGGTAACAGAGAGAAGAAGGCTCTCCAGCCCAGCCAGCTCATTCTTGGTCCACATCAGCCTCCTCCAAACCTAAATATCCCATCTTAATCCTTTACTCCCTTCTCCCTCATTTAGCTCTCCAGCCTTGCCAAGTATATATCCACACGAAAGGCTTCGACCACTCCCTGTGGCAGAGAGGTCCATATTTTCACCATCCCTTGAAAAAAAAGTATTCTTCTGGATTCCCCATTGAACTCTGCCAACCCTCCAGGTGGTTCAGATCTTAACAATTGGAACAAGACCTAAGGGAGCATTCCCACCATCCGAGGAAGTCCCTAGTATCTGGAAGCCCAATCAATTAAGATTGAGAACCCGATATATAAAGAATTCTGGCAACCAGTACATACAGATCCTTTTCCGTTGAGTAAGAACCCATTTATGTGAAAATGATGCACTACAAGGGAAAGAAATAATGAGGCACGTTAAACTGATTAATTACCCGCCAGGTCACAAGGAACTTTCAGAGCTCCAGCTAAATACTGAAGCATAATAACCCAGCGGTTCACTCAACAGCCAAACGGTACGGGAGAGATAAAATCTGACTGATTTTTCACATCCTCCACTTCCTCTGCGAACAGTGAGGAGACAGGAATGATCACAACACTCAGTTTATCTGGATTGCAGATGTTTCTTTATGCATCCAATAAAGGAGACTGTTTTTACAGAACATTACTCTTGGCAGCCCCACCACTGGCGGGTCAGGGAGGGGGAGGGAGGGTGGGTTGGTTCATGGAGCCTTTTCGCACACTCTCACTATTGGCCCTGGTGACATAAACAATCTGACAAATTGATACTCGTGGACGCCTGCCCTACAGCCTCCCATCAACCCAATGCACCAACTCAGAATTAGGGTTTGACACTATCAATTAGAACAGAGAAAATTACAGCACAGTACAGGCCCTTCAGCTGATGACTGCGCGCGCACACACACAGTAAAAAAAAACCTAAACCTTTCCCACCTCATAACCCTCCATTTTTCTTTCATCCTAGCTTAGAGTCACTTAAATGCCCCTATTGTTCCAGCCTCCACCACCACCCCTAGGAAGGCATTCCAGGCACCCACAACTCTTTGTGTAAAAAAACATACCCCTGATGTCTCCCCTAAACTTTCCTCCCTTCACTTTGTACAGATGTCCTCTAGTGTTTTCAAATTCCCACCCTGGGGGGGGGAATAAAAGGTGCTGGCTTTCTTCCTTATCTATGCCTCTCATCATCTTGTAGACCTCTATTAAGTCATCTCTCAATTTACCCAATTGTTTTGGGTAAAGTTTGCCCACGGCACACATGGCATCACAGGCCTGTGCTGTACTGTTCCTTGTGTTGACAGCATTGCTGAGCAACGGCCATCAGGAATGAAATGACAAGATATTCCATGCAAAAAAAACAACATTCTTGCATTCCACATAGATGGTGTAACAGGTACCAAAAATGCATTTGCTTGTCACTCCAGATGCTGCAGAGGGATTTCTACCAATTGCAATTTCACTGGTGATGGGGAGATGCAGAGGGTCTCACAGGAATCTCTCAATTAAAAGCTCACACATGGGTCAAAAGCTTGGTCAGAGAAAGAGTTCAGAGCTGTAAGAGAGGTGGGTACAGACATTTAAAACTGAGGTGTGCGGAGTTGATCTGAAACATTAAACATCTCCCCCTTTGCAGTCGCTGAGCATTTCCTGAAGTTTCTAATTTTATTTTGCATTTCCAGCATCTTCAGTCTTTATTGCTGTGGATTTATTGAGAAACAACAAATATTACCACTTACTTTTAAAAGTCCCCTGGTAGCTTGTTATTATTATTTTAAAAAAAAACAACCAGAGATTCTGTTGCTTAATGAGATGTCTACATACTACGAGGTGGTTGATTTAAAAAAAATCCCAATCAGTGATGGTCAGAACCAATGTTAAGATTTTTCGGAGAACAAATTTATTTTCTATCTCAGGAGCTCCTCAGACACGGCAGACTCTGAAACCTAGATACCTTGCAGTGTAGGGGAAGAGGGGGTCGGGGTCTCCCAGACCCCCTGCAGTGTAGGGGTAAGGGTCTCCAACGAGTGTTATGCGATGGAGCTGTGCTTTCTGCCAGGCAGATTGTACTGGCATTCCACTTAATTGGCTGTGGATTGTCCAGGGATAGGAAGCCCTTTGTGCCGTTTCCTCTGGGCCATTCTTAACTGGGACACTAATTCCTTTTCCACTGAACACAGTCATCCCAGGGGATTGGATTGTTCCACCTTCAACTGGAAATGGGTGACTTTCTGCTGTCCCTTTTCCAATGGTTTTATCAGTACGCTGGCATCAGCAAACACCGGGGATATGAGTACGGGTAGAGGCGGTTAATCCCTGGTGTGAAAAGATATCGTTTGACATTAGCATTCAGATAGAATGTTCCTTTTCCACTGGACTCTGGCCCAGTTAATTCCTAGGACAGGGTGCTCGTGGAAAAGAGGCTTACTTTTACTGTAATATTTTGGCCTTCCCTAAGCTTTAGCAATTTCCCGGATCCGTATGTAATAACACAGATTTCTGACTGGAGCGGAAAGCCAGCCTGCAAACTCAGGTCCAGCTGTTGGCCAAATAAAGGGGTACAGTGATTCAGAATACAAAATGAAGATGGCCAATCTAGTTGGTGGTGCCAGAACAACAAACGTACTGAAGACCAAAGAGCTAACTGTGGACTTTCGGAAGGGGAGGCCAAGGGCTAGTGACAGCATTCCAGTGAAGAGGGTTAAGGACCCTTTCATGGAGGAAACCACGATGGCGCCACACCAACACCACAGTTTTCTAAAGAGTTTGAAGAGATTTGGCATGTTGTTGAATAATCTATTGAACTTCTACAGTGGGAAGACTGGTTGCATCATGTTTGGAAACGTGAATGCCCAGGAATGCAGAAGTCTGTAAAAGGTGGCAGACGTAGCCACGTCCATTCATGGGCATCAACCTCCTGTCCATTGAAGACATCTATCTAAGTGAGGTGCCTCACAAAGGCAGCCAACTATCACGAAGGACCCCATCACCCATCCCTTTGCTTCTCTCAGTCAGAAAGAAGTCTGAAGTCCAGCACCCCTAGGTTCAAGACCAGTTTTCTCCCTGACAGATGTCAAGCCCTGTTCCACCATCAACATGATCCTACTCCATAACCACCAAAGATCTGGGTAAATGACTGACTGACAGACATTTTTTGTACTACTGGACAACTCTGAATATTAATTATTCATTTGTTTTCCTCTTTGTTTTGTATTTATGATATTTCTCTCTTCTTTTGAATTAATTAAATCCAAAATTGTTATTTCTGTGTTTTATGTATCTGTGAGGCTGTAGCAAGACTTTCATTGCATATTGTACTTACATCAATAGACTCTTCATTCATGCATTAACATGCACATTCTTTCTTCATGAACATGAACATCTGCAAGCACCACATCTTTCTTTCACACACAAATACCCAGAAACCATTCACAAATATCTGATTCTCACACACACATAAATGATCTCTAACTCGCATGTATACATTCAGACAGACCACTTAACAATCACACACAATCTTCATCTCACACAATCAAAAACACACATGCAAATTATGTAACTCAAGTCATGCATGCATGTGCATGCACACATACTCCAAGCTCATGATCTAACCCAGTCTCACACACACACTATGCACATGATCCAACTTAGTCATGTACACATGCACATCTGCACACACAAACCCTCCTTGCACACCATCTAACTCAATCCCCCGTGCATACACACACCCACCTTTCATGCACATGATCTAACTTAGTCACACGTGTGTGTGTGTGTGTGTGTGTGTGTGTATACACAAGAATGTATACACAAATGCACGTGCACGTATGTACACACTCATACACCGCACGCACACACCACACATGCACACACCACACGCATGCACACCAAAGCAGCAAACTGCTTTAAGTTCTGCAGATGTTGGAAAAGTGGAGCAATGCACAATGTGCTTGAAGGACCCAGCAGGTCAGGCTTCATGGACGCTGTCTGATCCGCTGATCTCCTCCAGCATATAGCGTGTTGCTCCAGTTCTCTGCTCCTGCTTTACCACAGGTGATCCGAACTGGCCTATGTGTGTACTTCATTGTTAGACCATCCAGCCATCACATCCTGTCAAACCTGTGGATTTACACTGCACTAATTAATGCCTGTATTTCCTATATTAAACTAGCACATAACCTGGTTGTATGGGCTGGGGAAAATAAACCTGCTACCCACAGGCATTCCAACACTCGGGCGGATGTCACAGCATCCATTAACCCAAAGGTAAACTGCAAGGCTGCCTGGTGGAATGGAGTCTGAATACACACTGCTTTGCTAGTGGAATCAATGAGAGGTAGCAGCGGTGCTGCTACTGCTGGGCTGTCAGTGATGGACAGCGCCTCATCTGGCTGCTCGCTGAATGCCTGTGATTATCATTACCCCCGGCCACTGCTGCAGGACAGCATCTAATTCTCTTATTGCAGTGTGATTCAATAAGAAGGCAGATTACAACGCCACAAAACCAGTGATTAAGAAGATAATGACAGGACAGAACTTTGCAGGATTAAATGAATGCCTCAAATGCACATAATACACAGTAAAACAATACAGCATTGGTCACAAAAAATGCTAGCCAAACAGGAAAAAAGTTCACACATGCACGCACACACATACACATGTGCACACATGCACGCACACAAATACTTGTGCACACACATACAAACACCCACACATGTGCACGCACACACACACACACACACACACACACACACACACACACACACACACACACACACACACACACACACACACACACACACACACACACACACACACACACACACACACACTAGAACCCAGATCTGAGAACTCCAAATAAACCATGAACATAGGAACATAGGAAGTAGGAACAGGAGTGGGCCAAAAATGGCCCATTGAGCCTGCTCCGCTATTCAATACGATCATGGCTGATCTAATTTATGACCTAACTCCACCTACCTGCCTTCTCCCCATATCCCCTAATTCCTCTATCATGAACGATGATGATGTGAACTTCTATGGGCACCTCAACACTGAATGGGAAATTCATCTTTTCATTTTTCATTCCCACATTTTTTTTTCTGATGTAAATTGTAAATCTCCCCCACACCAGTCAACCGATTTTTACTAACGCCCATTCTCGTCATCAACACTAAAATCTGGATTCATTGCCCTTCCAGGACCTCAAGACTCACATGTGCCTTGTCGACTCTGCTGATGTAGGCAAATGTCAATGTCCCTCTTGCACAACATCATGGGCTGAAGGGCCTCTACTGTGCTGCAATGTTCTATGTTCTTGGCCTCAGAACGACGCAAGGCAATAGTATGTAGAACAGTGTACGCCTTTCAGCCCACGACGCTGCACTGACCTACATAAACATACTCAACAAACTAAACCTTCCCGATCTCACACCCATAACTCTTTGTTTCTCTTGCATTCATGTACCTGTCTATGAGTCTTTTAAATGTCCCCACTGTTCCAGCTTTCACCACCACCCCCAGCAATGCATTCTAGGCACCCACAACTCTCTATGTAAGAAAAACTACCTCTGATGTCTCCCTTAAACTTTCCTCTCCTCAACTTGTACAGATGATCTCTGGTGTTTGCAACTGTTGCCATGGGAAAAGGGTGCTGGCTGTCCACCCTATCTATGCTTCTCACAATCTTGTGGACCTCTATTAAGTCACTTCTCGACCTTCACTCCAAAGAGAAAAGCCCCAGCTCTGTTAATCTTGCCTCATAAGACACGTTCTCCAATCCATGAATATCTCAGAGAATCTCCTCTGCACCCTTTCCACTAGCCAATAAGCTAGTGAGGACTGAAAAATGGTTAACAGGTAGAAAACAAGGAGTAGGAATAAAGAGCTGTCTCAGATTGTCAGGAAGTGAATCTTTTCCAAACTCATACATGGGAGGATTGAGGAGGAGGCAATTGACTGAAAAAAAAATGGTGGCACTGCCAGAGCTGCCTTAATGGGACAGCTGGTGTGCAGAGAAGGGAGTGAAAAGTCCAACTGCTATCAAACAGGCTTTAAACTGCCTGTTAACGGAGCCATCATTGGTTTATTTAATAATTCTGCGACCGCGGGGTCTGCGCCCAAGATGGCAGCGCCTATGATCAGCAGAAGCCGCGAAGGGTTGCAGACTCCGGGAAGCAGAGGACTAGCACAGGGCACCAGAAAATGGAGGGCGCACCCGCCCCACCCTCCCCCCCATTTGAGAAGGAGAAGCGGAGGAGACGACCCATAGGACGGCGACCACAGTGGCAGACCAGTGAGGGGTTTGTGCCTTAAGTACACACAGGTGGCAGGCTGTTGGCCACTCAAAGCAAGGAACCTGTGCAGGCTGTGGGCTGCGGTCGAGGGATTCACTCCGAGCTGCAGACTGGTTGGAGACTGCCTGAAAGGCAGTGGAACCAGGATGCGGGAGGATCATGTCAGAGGTTCGGATCTGGAGCTCGGGGTGCTAATGGTTTGGACTGGACTCTGTGTTGCTGCGGGGACAGCAGCAGAGCAGGAGGTGAATCCTCGGACACTCGGTGACTCAGAGGGGACTCTCTTTTGCTTCTCTTTCTCTGACTGTAAGAGGTGCTTCAAGCAATTTTTAACGATGGAGAATATGTCTGCCTTATTGCAGATAAAATCAAAGTCCGTGTAATATTGCCCTGCTTTTATTAAATGACAATAAAGGAATCTTAAATCTTGAAAGATCTAAGTTGGCTAATGACGTAAAATGAAGTGGGAAACGAGCAATGATGTGAGTACGAAGGCACTCGGGATGTTATGGAGAGAAGTTGAGTGAGTGGGCCAACAACAAAGGGAGATACACCACAAAGTGGGGCTATCCATTTGGATGAGAGCAAAACAAAATGCTGAAGGTTCCTTCACTGGTGAGATATCGAGAAATCATATTCAAAGGAATGCATCACTGAAAACCAACAGGCAGTGGGCAAATGCACGGTGGCAATATTGTCAGGGGATTGATGCAGTCCTTCAACACTGAACCTTGGGGCACCACACCTGCAGGATTAGAGATGTAGTGAGGTTCAACGTGGAAACGGACCCTTTGGTCCACTGAGCCGTGCTGACCCTCCACCACTGATTTACACTCATCCCACTTTTGGATCTCCCATTTCCATGAACTCCTTCAAGATTCCTCAACTCAGCTGCATAGTAGGGGCAATTTTACAGGGGGTCAGGGGGGAAAAGTGGACGCACGTGGAGAAAAGCCACATTGTCACAGGGAGAACAAAAGGTCTGCAGACGGCACCAGAGGTCGGAATTGAACCAAGGACTCTGTCGCCGTCAGGCAGCAGCTCCACAATTTACTAAGCATGCTGACTACATTCTCATCTAAATCGTCATTACAAATGACAAACTAAAGTGGATCCCTTGTCCAATAAACTAGTCACAGGCCTCTGATAGAGGAATAACTCTATATTACCACTCCCTGTAAGGACCAGAGCACCAAATTCCTTGGAGTTCACTTAACTTGTGACCTATCATGGACACACATCTACTCACTTGTCAGGAAGGTTCAATGCTTCCTGAGAAGACTAAAGAGGACAAAGCTATTAACCTTCTACAGGCACTCTATCGAGAGCGTCCTGGCCAGCTGCATCATGGTGTTGTACCAATGGTGCAGATAAATACAGCAGAGGTCAATCCACAGGAGCATAAGAGTGGCAGAGAGGATCAAAGGAGTTTCCATCCCCCACCCCCCCATCGACATGATCTACTGGGATCGTTTTCTGAACAGGGTGTGGAAAATCAATGAGGACCCCTTCCACTCTGCACACATCTTTCAACTGTTCCACTCGGGAAAGAGATACAGGAGGATCAGAGCCAGCACCACCAGGCCAGGGAACAGCTCCTTCCCACGGGCAGTGAGAATGATGAACAACCATTAAGGACCTGCTCACAACAAACCACCCGAGACTCTCATATTCATGAAACAATATTTATTTGTATAGCTAAAATACTTGTCCTGTCTATGTATTTTTGGTCTGTATGTCTGGTTCTGGGTATTTTTCTGTTTCATCGGGTTGTACTTGTGTAATCAGACAACAATAAACTTGACTTGACTACCACCAAGCCAACTTTGAAACTTATTTGTGAGCTCATCCTGGATCCCATATGATCTAAATTCTAGACCATCCTTCCATGTGGGAACTTGTCAAGGGCAAGTAGTGGTCGGTGGGCCTTGTGTACAATACTGTTCTCTTTCCCAAAATGTTTTTTTTTCTGCCTGGTCCCATTCATCTGTACCCAAATCATAGCACTCCACACCCCTCCCATCCATGTACATATCTAAATTTTTCACAAATAGAATAGAGCTGCACTCACTTCAGCCAGCGGCCCGGGGCCCATTCCACACTCTCACCTCTCCGCATGAAGTTCCCGATAACATTCTCTTTAAATGTTTCCCACCTCACTCTTAACCCATGTCTCCTCGTCCTTGTCTCTCCTCACCTCAGTTGGAAAAGCCTGCTTTCATTTATTCTGTCTATACTCCTCATAATTTTGTATACCTCTATCAAATCTCTCCTCATTCTCTGATGCTCCAGGGAATAACGTCTCAACCAATGTAATATTTTCTTGCAACTCAGTTCCTCAAGTCCTGGCAACCTCCTTGTTAATCTCTGCACCCTTGATGGGCAGTTGCTGTTGTAAGAAACACAGCAACTAAATTGAGCTTGAGAAGGTGTTAATTACCAGGCAACCTGCTCTTCATGATGCTGGCTGAGGTTACAGCATTGACTCAGTGGGAAGAGATCTCACCTCTGAGTCAAAATGCTGACAATTAATGTCATCCTCCGCAAGAACACAAACCTACACAGACTTTGCATGCTTGAGTGTTACAATCTTGGAGATTTTGTGTTTTAAGTGAGAAGTTAAATTCGTGCCCCCTCTGATTTCTAACATGCATGTAGAAAACATCATCCTCCACCTCACCTGGTTCAAGCTGTCACCTGCTAGTACTTGCCTCCTCCCTTCCTCTCACCTCTTTATACTGGCTGTCTCCCCTCTGCAGACCCAGACCTGTTGTTGGGTCTCAATCCAAAGGATCAACTATTCCAAGATTCATGTTCCATTTATGCACACAAGACACAAAATTTGGTAACTTTTGGCTGCTCTAAAGGCTCACTGAAAGGCACCACCAATCTGGTGCCCCCACAACTAAGGGAAAGAGAAGCTTCCAATGAGACTGCTGTTCAACTTTCTGAGATCCTCCAATAGTTGTTTTGTTGTACGTTGATATTCTGGAGTTGTCTTTTTTCAATGGCGGCAGACCAGTGAGATGCAGGCAAAATGACACACCCAGAAGGCGAAGTGTTGGTGACTTGCGGGTGAGGAGGTCAAAGGACTCACACCAGGCTGTGGGCTATTGGAGACTGGCTCATGAGAGCTGGGATTCGAGAGAATGCTGAGGGCAAGAAGGGGTCCTGAAGGCTTCCTCATCGTGTCGGAGGTTTTGATCTGCGCTCGGGTGGCTGATGGTTTGAACTGAACTGGAGTCTTGTGCAACTGCAGTGGCTGCGGGAAAACTGGAGGTGAAGCCACAGACGCTCAGTGACTCTGAGGACACACTCTTTGCTTCTCTTTCCCTGAGTGTACAGGGTGCCACTAACGTTAATGGCAAATCTTTGTCTGCTTATGTCAGACTAAAGGCAATTTTATGCAATATTACATAACCATAAAAAGCTTCTGATCTAATGTTCTGTACATCCAAGCCTCTGAATGCATGAAGATGATTGTGTGTATATGGTGTATGAGTGGGCATGTATGACTGCTTAAATGTCTCCGTCTTTATGCGTTAGTGCATGGTGGAATGCACACAAATGTGCATATCTTCACCAAGTCTGTGAAAAGATGCAATTGCTGTTTGAATTGCTTATTGTCACATGCAATGAGATGCAGTGAAAAGCTTTGTTTTGTGTGCTATCCATGCAGGTTCTACACTTCAAGATGGTGGTGCAACTGTAGCCTGCAGTGGCCTATTTGGACCGGGTGCTACAGGAACTCCCCAAGTAGGTGCCATGCATAATCTTTGAGTGGACGAGATGGGAGACTGGAACACAAGGAGTCTGACGTTGAACTTTGGGGAATACCGAACAAGGGCAGACCACCGAAAGAGGCTGTGAAGACTCGACTGCCAAGGGACAGAGCTTACGTTGCGGACTCAACAGCTGAGGGGATCGAGGCCTCTGCTGGGGCGATGTGGCCTTCGATCTTTGACACTGGAGTTGAAGTTGCCTGCTACCGGGGCTCATGCAGTCAGAGGGGGTGTCCCTAGGTGTTCAGACCGGTGGAGCCGGAGGAGGTCTCTCGAGGTGCCCGGAGTGGTGGAATTGTGGGCCCGGTTTGAGGGTCCTGAGGAACGCGCCCGGGATCACTGGGGCCTCGTGGTTGGAGATCGAGGGTTCCCGGGCGCGCATCCTCAGGACCCTCAAGTTTAATTTTGTGATATTTCACTGTCCTGCGGGGAGATAGTGGCGGCCAAGGGCCTAAGATGACGGTGCAGCAGTCGCTGTTTGTAATTGTTATGTTGTCTTTATGTTGCACCGCGGGTTCGGTGAATCGTCGTCTTGTTTTTTTTCCTCAAAGTGACAAATAAAGGTTACTACTACATGGTACAGCAGGTAGTTCAAGAATAAAATACAGTGCTACAATAACAGCAAAGTACAACGCTCAAAACGAATACGAGAAGAGGATCTGCTGGGAGCAACTCACAGCAAGTCGTTATGCTCCAGCGCCATTGAAATGATGGAAGTTCTGGGCTCATCTCTTCCAAATGGAAAACAACAGTGAAGAGATGATGAGTTTTTGTTATTATACATAAGTAATATATACAGAAGCAATGAAATTCTGGCTTGCTGCAGCTATAATTTCATAGAACAAATGAACAAGCAATAAGTATAAGATAAATTAAATTAACGCAATGCACTAGTGAGAGAACGAAATAAATAATATTAAAGGACAGATAAATATTCACAGACGCAGTGTTTCATTTTATGGTTAAGTATTGCAGCGGGTCTCCACGTGACTGTGGCCAAGTACTAAACATCGCAAACAACTCATCCAGAGGTTTGTCCTGTTTAATTCATCCAGCTGCCTGATTAACTATCACCAGCCCTACCTGTGGCATGCAGCTATTGACGCAAATCAGAAGGTTGTGCAGCCTCTCCGGTCTCCTCCACCGTTCAATACGATCACAGCTGCTCTGATGTGAACCTCAGTGTCCCACTCCTGCCTATGCCAGGGAAATCTTGGTCTCTTGACTGTTGGCCTGTGCTCTCCCACCCCCCCCCCCGTACTTTCCTCCCCACCTTTTTATTCAGGCACCTGTCTGCATTTTGCTCATAACTTGATGAAGGGCCAGATCCAAAACGCTGGTTTTATATCTTTGCCTCTTTATGAAGGCTGCAAGATCTGATGAGCTTCTCCAACATTTCTTCTCCAATAATCAATGCCTCTGTAGACTTTTGTGTTTCACTCTTGGCGTGTGTGTGTGTGTGTGTGTGTGTGTGTGTGTGTGTGTGTGTGTGTGTGTGTGTGTGTGTGTGTGTGTGTGTGTGTGTGTGTGTGTGTGTGTGTGTGTGTGTGTGTGCGCGCGCGCGCGCGCATGCGTGTGAGAGAGACAGTGTCTGTATACATGCACAAGCGCGCGTGTCTGTGACAGAGTGTTTGCATGTGAGTGTGTGTATGACCGTGTGTGTCTGTGACCGAGTGTTTGAGTATGCATGTGCATCTGAATGTTTGTATACATGTTTGTATACATGTGCGCACGTGTGTGTGTGTGCGTGCATGTGTGTGCCTGAAGGAAGACCATGCAAGTACAAGCCAGAGGAACACAAAGCTGTCATTAGAAATGTGCAGATGGATCGAGTAAAGCTGGCCAACCTTGCTGATATTGAAATTTTCAATGGGAAAGGCCAGACAGACAGGGCTGATCCTCAGGGAGAGCGGAATGGTCTGAATGATCTTCGGGATGAGGAAGTCCAGGGCATGGCGTAGAAGAAATAAGGAATAGTGTGACCAAGATAGAACTTAGAATGTGGAACTCAGGCCACTTGAAGAAGTTGAGGTGACCAGCAAGTTGCCTTTAAATAAATGTGAGAGTGCGCAGACAGAGGGGAATGCTGATGGAGTTAACAGTGAAGGACTCGCATGGAATACCTGATACAACCTGGCACTCAGTTACTGGCCAAAGTCTGCTTAATGTTTCCACGAGGTTTCAAGTTGTACAGTTCTTTCATTGTTACACTGCAGACAATATATTCATTTCCCCTCGTTTCCATACAACAATATCCTGATTTACTGGGGCTTCCTTCCTGCAAGTCATCCAAGCGGCCAATGTTTTTGTTCATTCTTGGCTGTGTGGTTTGGGTCACAAATCTTTTCATGCGTCAATAAAATTAATTAACCAGAGTACATACTGTGCATTCTTAGAAGTTTAAGGAGCTTTGCTCAAGGCCTTATGATTCAAGAGAGATTTGTTGCATTTTTTTTTCCCTTCAAATTTGGGAAATTAGTGTTGCTTTAAAAGTCAGTATGATCACATACTGAGAATTTCTAATCTAAAAATACAGGAGGATATTCACAGGGAATTGCTGTCTGAGACACAACATTATCCACAGTGAAGTGGGCATGACTTTACATCAGAGTCTTTCCCCTGTGGACGGAAGCGACAGGTTGCACTTTCTGCATCGATGCCTCACAGGCCATTTCTAACATCTCCAGCAATATTCAGTTTATTTCTCATGCAGCAAAACGCTTTCTTTTGTTTGCTCTGAGAAGGCAAACAAAGTGTTCCCAAGAACTGGTGGCATTATTAAAACAAGAAGCAAAGAAGTTTGTTACAAAATATCTAAAACAGAGAGGAGGGTTCTTCTGCGAGCATGCTGGCAGGGTCATCTCCAAATTTCATGCAGCTTTGCAAAGAGCACAATTTCTACTCTCCTCCACATCGGAGTGACTGGGCGCAGACTGGAAGATCACTTCATTGTCTGTCGTAATAGTGTGGATCTCCCAGTGACTACCCATTTCAAATCCTGGGCCCATTTCCTTGCTGACATGTCTGTCCATAGGCTCATGCCCTACCAGTCTGAGACCACCTAGATATTGGAGGAACAGGAGGAGTCACGTGATGGAGTAGTGGCCGGTAGGAGAATATCAGCCCTCTCCAGAAAAGAAGAAATAAAGTGAAGAAAACACAAAGTTCAAGAAACACAAAACACACAAATAAAAGATAAAGTTGTGGAGAAAAGAAAGAAAATGGCACCCAAGAAGGAAAAAGTAAAAACAACGAGAAAAAAAGAAGAAAAGACGCCGGAAGAGAAAGGAGAAGGCCTTACCTGCATGAAGAAACAGGGAGCCGTCATGGAGAAAAGAGCCCGCGCCCCAAGGTTGGTGACGACCCCGCAGAGTTGCGACCTCCCGACCGCTGGACTGCAAAAATGGCTCTCTGAGCCAAACAGAAGTGCGCAATGCACACACTAAGGAAAATGAAAGCACCGATGGAAGGGGGGCCCAGCTGAGGAGCGAACTAACACAGCGCGACCAGCTGAGAGATGCCCGACAGCAGGGCTCTCAGCTGGAAGAAGAGAAAAATAACAGGAAAGGGAGTGATAGGAAAGAAGAACAGCAACAGGAAGCCCAACAGAGAACTAGCCCAGAAGAAGAGGACCAACAGCAAGAAGTCATGCAAAAAAACACCCAGCAAAGTGAGGCAAGCAGCTCAACAAGAAAATCAGAAGAGACACAGATACAAGGAAGAGAAGTAGAAGACACAAACCCAAGAGCAGACACAGAAGAAGAAGAAGACTAAGATCTGCACAGAGGAATAGGAGGTAAAATAGATGGACAGTATATAGATGTAAAAAAAATTTCAAGAACAAATGAAAGCATTAAAAGAATGGTTGACATTAGAATTTAGTGAAATGAAAAGTACAGAAGAAAAAATGAGTAGAATAGAGCTGGTCATGACAGAAATAGGGGAAAGTTATTGGAGGAACAGCACCTCATGTTTCATCTGGACATCCTCCAACCAACTGAATGGCATTAACATCAATTTCTCTGGTTTCCGTTAAAGCCCCCCCCCCAATTTCTTCTTCCTTGTGTCGCCTTTCTCCCAGTTCTCTCTCCCTCCTTCTCCCCTTTTCTCTCTGCCTCCTTTCACAGAGCCAAAATCAGTTCTCACGTTTCCTCTTATCATATCCAATTAACACCTCTTCTTTGTTGGTCTGGACTTCTCCCCCTCCCATTCTTCCCCCTTTCTCAGTCTTTATTGAGACCCTTGCCTGCCTTTTGCTTATACCTTAAAAATGGGCTCAAGTCCAAAATGTCGGTAAATATATCTTTATCTCCTATGGACACTGCGAGGTCAGCTGAGTTCCTCCAGCATTTGCTATGTTCTTTTAATACAACCACAGCATCTGCAGACTTCAGCGTTTCACTCCAAAATTTACAGTCTGCAATGAAATGAAAGATCAGTTAGCACCAAGCACCATGAGAGAACGTTGTGGGGCTCATTCTGATGGCTGTGGGACAAAAACTTCTTGAAGCCTGTTGGTGTGTCCTTTCACACTTTATAGCATTCTCTCTGATGGGTGAAGGGAGAAGAGAGTGTGCAAATGGTGAGACAGGCCCTTCAGCTCAGTGCCTGTCTTTTCTAGTAGTGGCAGAAGGAGATGTGTCCACGGAGGGCATGCCATGTTCTGAGCTGCATTCACAACCTCATGTACCTTCCCCCGATTTTGAGCAGAGCAGTTTCCCACCACCCTGCGATGCATCCAGTAGGTATGCTGAACCCCTGCAGAGTCCCTTCAGAGACATCAAGTGGCAATGGACCTCATCGCCTCTTCTGAAGTCACGGCCTCTGGCGAGTCCATGACCTCCATGGCTGCATCACCTGTTGTTCAGCGGTGAACCTGTGCTCAAGGCCTCGTATCCAGTTCCCACTGCCTTGACCCCGGTCCTGAATCATTCAAAATCCATTGTCACTCAAGGCCTGCTCACCATGGCACCTACCCAAATCTAGGTACCAACCACCAACTTATTTAAGATGGATTTAAAAGATACCAATATATTATTTGATTAAATAAAATGTTTTCTTTTGGGCTAATATTCCACCAGAAAAAAAATGCATGTCAAGGAAAAAGAATGTGTGAAATCAGAGAGATTGGCACAAAGTTACACTTGGTAGCACAAGGCTATTTCCAATCCTTCATCTTCCAGTGAGGAGACTTCCCCATGGGGGTGGAAACAAGTAGCCAGGAAGGACACGAGTTTATGGCAACAAGTCTTGATGATCATCTGGTCATAGAGCTGCAAGAGTAATGACAGAGACTCTCACAGAACTCCCTTCAAAGACAGGAGGAAAATATCTTCAGGGTAGGCATCCCTCAAGGAGACTTCACAATATTCTTGCCTGGTTTTGAACCGGGGACCCTTTGAGCATCAGGAGAACGCGATAACCACGGCACTACAGTCTTTCTTGTTTAACATTGCCCAGTGAGGGAAGCTGAGAGAGGGTAGGGGGGGACGAGGTCAGGTGGTGATTGCTGGCTCAGTGCATGTCCTTGAGAGTGCAAACTCTGCCCTTGCACCCAAGAGTTGATGGGAGAGAAAAAGTTGCAGAACTACAGGGATGTGAGGGGGAAAGAGGGGCAGCATGGGCAGAGTGGTCAAATAGTCTCATCTGTCGTACTACTGAAATTAGGCTGGATAGGAACCTCCTAATCAAGGGAAATCAGTTCCCACTCTGGTCACCTACATTAAATCTAAACCTTACTAAGTTATCCATTAACTCAATGCTAAACAGCTCTCCTTTATTATAATATTTAGTAATTTTTTTATACAAAAGTGTGATTCAGATAATGGGAATGACCTCCAAATGGCTGAAAAAAATAGATTCACTAATACCTCATTATCTGTTATCTTTTTTCTCACAAGTCACTGCATAAGGCAACTTTCTTATTTACTGAAAGGAAAGAGCTTACATTTCAACTAACTGTTTACAATTAGTTCCCGACTTATACAAGCCCCACTACCATTTAATGCCCATCTACTGTGGTCTTTCTAACTTAATTGCCAGAAAACAAACAGAAGTAACATTAAATGCCTGTGGAAGATCAACAAGGTGGTTGTAAACCAAACTGAAGTACCACCTTATCACTGAACGATGTGGGGAGATTATCCATTTATGCTGTTGATTCATCCAGAGATGTGGGTAGCCAGATAGAGAAAGCAAAAGAGAGAAGGGCAAAGGGACACTGGGAGAGAAAGGGAATTACACTGACAATGTGGATATCTAGAAACGAGAACAGAAGAACTGAGTAGCAGAGAAAGGAGTGAAAGGGATAGAATGAGGACAGTGTTAGAGTGAAAGAGAAGGACAGAGATGGAGTAAGCAAGGTGGAGAGAGAGAGAGAGAGAGAGAAAGGGGAGAGAGATGGAGACAAATGAGAGAAAGAAAGTAAGTGAAAGATAATGAGAGATGAAGAGAAAGACGAAGAGGGATGGAGAAAGAATAAGGCAAAGATAGTGAAAGAGAGAGAGAGAGGGAGAGAGGAGACAAAGAGGGAGAGGGTGAGGGAGACAGGGGAAGGAGGGTGAGAGAGGGAGAGAAAGGGAGGCAAAGGAGAGAAAGGAAGTGAAAGATAAGTGACGAAGAGAAGGACAAGGAGGCGGTGAAAAAGAATGAGGAATGAAAGAAAGAGGAGAGAAGAGGAGGTGAAGGATGAGAAAAGGTGTTTGATCGAACAGGGCATGGAGAGACAGTTAAAGGAGGGAAAGAAAGACATATGGTAAACAGGAGAGAGAGAGAGAGAGAGAGAAAGGTAATAGAGAAAAGAGAGAAAGAAAGTGAGAGGGACAAAGACAGGAGATGGGAGAGAGGGAGAGGCAGACCACCAGCAAAATGGCATTAAGAGATAAAGAGTAGGTATTTCAGGCTTAAATAGTACAGAAGTGGACAAAAAAAAGATCAAGGAAGATATAATCATTGATACTTTGGGAAACAGCAGCAAACACACAAATGCAAGACAGGGGCAGAGAACAACTCAACACTGTTCTGATAAATTCACCTTTGTTACATGAAGAATTTAATGCCAACTGAACAAGGCTGCAGTCCTTGTAATTAATTCCATGAATTGATCTGATTCCATTTATATTACACAGTACAAAGTGAATCCATCTTGCTTTCATTCTTAAGGAATGCACTACGAAAGTAAGTATATTTGGAATTCATTTGCGTTGATTTATCATTCGAGTGGATTGCCAGGAACATTTACTCCTTGATATATAGTTGCTTCATGCCATCAAATTGAATTTGAGGGCAATTTAAACATTGCTATCGGTGCTGACTTCACCTCTCTCCTGTCACACGCCCTTCTGGAATTACAGCTGATGTGAAGTATCTGCCTTGTCCGCCAAGCCCAGGAATGTTGAACAAAACAGTCAGCTCTGAACCAAAGGCACGTCCTTTGGGATGTCGGCGTGTGGGTGAGATAGACGCCTCCACAGTCCTTATAGTATGCCGCACTGGGGAGGGCTAGGAAACTGAGGAGGGGTAACAACAGCAGGCACCTCTGGAGATAGGGCTGAGTTATCTCTCTGTTCATGAGAAGCCAAATATTGCTGGACTGACATTTGCTGTCAATATTACTTTCCACCACTAGTTCTATGCCCACCAGCGATATCATGACATTGGGCTGAATGGCCTGTCCCATCATGGCAGTAAGTCAGCCACATGGGGCAGCATGCTCACCTGCTGGCAGCTTGGTGTGAAAGCTGTAGGTGCTGTAGTTCTGCCATGTCTAAACCAGAGAGTGGTGATGTGAAGGTATCAATGATCACACAACATGGAAATGAACGTCCAGAGGTCAGCCCACCACTTTTGGCTCTCCTACATCAGCACCTAATGCCATTCGGAGATGTAGCACAGAAGCAGGCCCTTCAGCTCATCGAGTCTACACATACAGCACGGTAACAGGTCCTTTTGTCCCAAGAGTACATACCATCCAATTGACAGCCTACCAGCCTCTGCATCCAACATATCATCCGCCAGAACTTACGGCACTTACTACAGGATCCCACCATCAGACACATTTTTTCCTCCTCCTCCCTTCTCAGCCTTCCGCAGGGACCACTCCCTCCGTGACTCCCTCATACACTCATCCCTCCCCAACCATCGTCCCCGGCACATTCCCCTATGCCCGCAGGAGGAGAAACACTTGCATCCACATCTCCTCCCTCACCCTGGTCCTGGTCCCCAAACAGGCCTTTCAAGTGAAGCAACACTTCACCTGTACATCAACAGGACTGATTTACTGTATCCGATGCTCCCTCTGTGGTCTTCTCTACATCGGAGAGACTGGTCGCAGATTGGGAGATCACTTCGCTCAGCATCTCCTCTCTGTCCGCAACAACAGAGATCCCACCCCTAGTAGCCAATCATTTCAATTCTGAGTCACACTCCCAGACTCACACATCTGTCCATGGCCTTGTGTACAATCCCACCCTGACCACCCGCAGATTTCCAGCTGGGCACCCTCCAGGTACATGGCATGAACATTGACTTTACTGCTTTCCATTAAAGTCAGCTCGCCTTTTCTTTCCCCTCCCCCTTTCTGTCTTTCCACTTCTTCCACCCACACAGCCCAGCCATCCCACCCCCCGCCCCCCTCGTTACTGCTGTTCTCTCCCTCCTTTCTCCACCTATATCCCCTGTCTTTGCCCACCCAACTCTTCTGTTAGGACACCGCATTTTCTCATATCTTGATGAAGGGCTCAAGCCCGAAACGTCGGTGATGTATCTTTACCTTTGCTACATAAAAGACGCTGTTTAAGCAGCTGAGCTTCTCCAGCACTTTGTGTTTTTACTTCGACCACAGGGTCTACAGATTTTTGTGATCTAATTTTGACCCCGACAACCCCCGGTACATTTTGAATGGTGGGAAGAAATTGAAGCACTCTCTCATACACATACTCACTCATGCACTCTCACCCACACCCTCTCAAGCACACATTCACCTACACACTCTCACCCACTCTCTCTCATACACACATTCTCTCTCTCGCTCTCACACACACACACACACACACACACACACACACACACACACACACACACACACACACACACACACACATGCACACACTCATACGCACACTCTCTTTTCTTCCATTCACCCCTTTTTCTCCAGCTCAAACATATACAGACACATGTAAACATACAGACATACCACACATGCCTCCAGCTATGCTTGTTAAGAGAGTAACCTGTCAAGTTCAGGCAATCTTCAGAACTGCAAGGCTTTCTTAAAGTAAAACAAGATTCTCCAGCTAAGTGCATTTCCATGCATGCACATTATCTCAACGCTCTGTCACCTCCCGCTTATCCTCCAATTACTCAGGTTACCCTGCCCTCTCTCACTGCCATTCACCTCCCGCTCACTCTCTCTGCTAGCTCTCCCATTACAGAAGCCCTCTGTCAACACTGTGCACACAAAGGAGAAACCTAATCTGCGGATTAAAATGTACTTTAATATATGATACTATATCTGAAACCCTTTTTACAACATCTGACAGCCACGTAAAACAATACCCTTCTGAAGCAAAGTCAGTCCATATAAATTAAATGATTCAAGTAACAATGCTCTTAGATTTCATTGAAAGGTATTCTGTTTGATTCCCATGCTTAAATGTGGATTTATTTGAAGGATTCTTTATTTTAGATTTTTTTCAGGCAACGTCGGTGAATTCTGTGATCATCAAAGGGTTTATCAGAGGAAAACTACAGTTTACTGCGCTTTTTTAAACCTGGTGTGGATATCAAACACCCACGGAGATAAAGATGTCTGACGTGGCTCTGAAAATGCACATCCTCCCTATCAACAGCTTAGGGAAGGGCGGACAACTGGTGTCATCACCGTCCATTCTTCCCATGAGAGCCGCAATTGTCCTGCTGCAGCTTGGGAATGCCAAAAGTTGGGCATGGTGACTCCTGAGTTTTGTCCCTCAAGGTCCTAGTGCTGGTCCATAATCTGGCAAGCTCTGCACTCCTTTAACCCGGTCATTTTTAACCTTTCGTAATACATACTCCAGACTGGGCCACGAGTAAACTACGGTACGAACACTAGTGTGAACCAGCTGGTGGTTGGGTATAAAACCAGTCGAAGAAAACCGGGACATGGAGTATATGCGGTTGTTGGTAGTCCCTGAAAACTGGGCTACGGAGCATATTTGTTTGTTGGCCGTGTCGGCTGTTCTACTCCTGGTGCAATGACACTGCAACTTCCGTATTTACAGGGGTGTACTGCGCATATGCAGGGTTCCTGGTTGGTTAGTAGGGAGTACATGGAAGGCTGTGGACGCAAGCTGCAAGCTCTTCCCCCCTTCCCAGTATTGTAAATACGTTGATCTTGTTCAGTAAAGCATTTGTTGTGGTTCACTGCATCTACCAACTCGACTCATTACTTTAAGCAAAATAATGAACATGGTGTCAGAAGTGGGTTAAAATATGCATGGGGGCCAGCTCAAGAAAAGGGTTGTAGGCAGCTGTTGTTATGGCTGATCTACTCCTGCTGCAATCGCGCTGCAGCCTCCATATTTACAATGGGGTTTCTGCATATATCGGCTCTATTCATTATTTTGAACACAATAACAAGTAGTCCCTGAAAACCAGGACACAGAGTCCAAAGGGTTAATGACGGCATGCCGGCATTACAAAACTCAGTGATACAACTTGCCTCAGGCAGGAGTAAAACATGGAAGTCTGCAGACACAGTGATTGAAGTCAAAACACAACGCTGGAGAAAAACTCAGCAGGCCAAACACCATACTTCATGTCGCAGAGATAAAGATACATAACCAGCGTTTGGAGCTTGAGCCCTTCATCAAGGTACTTGCCACATTAGGTCTCAGCATACGAGGAACTGGTGGATATTATACCCTGTCACTGACAGCCACGTGAAAGTAAGGGAATAGCTTCATCCTGTAAAACTGCACAAGATTCATTCTGACTTTGGTTGAGGGGCCAATAGGACCAGTTGTAAAGTAGCTGAACTCATCCCTCCTAATTTGCACTTCTATTGGAACCATTAAACATAATTGCAGTATTCCGATCCAGAATTTCCATTTCCTTTATTAATCCAGTGAAGTTAACAGAAGGAGATCTCTTCTTCTTGGCAAACGCACGATCGAAGCTCAGTGATCGTTCTCACTGCTCTGGGTAGGACTACCGCCCACCCGCCCCCCACCCCCCCCCCACCCCCCACCCCCCCCACCCCCCACCCCCCCCACCCCCCACCCCCCCCCACCCCACCTTGTTGTTTGAAGAATGGGTGAAATCTTCACAAAATACCTTCAGCCAAAAAGAGGGGGTGGTCAAAGTGTTCATGCATTCTGCCAGGAGGGACAACTTGGAGTGACAGGCATTTCACCAGTTTTATGCGGAATTAAACCCAGTCTTTACATTTCAGAACATAGAACATTACAGCACAGTACAAATCCTTTGGCCCATGATATTGTGCAGACTCAAAAACACCTACCAATGAAAAGAACTACATCCTCCCTATTTCATAACCATCTATTTTTCTTTCATCCATGTGCCTATCTGACAGTCTCTTAAATGTCCCTAGTAATACATGAAAGTCTGAAAACACCTTGAATGAAGAAATAACACAGTGCTGGAGAAACTCAGCCAATCAAACTGTACTTTATTGAACAAAGATTGATATACAAAACTAATGTTGGCTCTGCATCTTTATCTTTGCTCAATAAAGTACACTGTTTGACCAGCTGAGTTTCTCCAGCAATAGCTTTTTCTTAAGTGTCCCTGTCGGCAGAATCACAAACGGCAATGAGGAAGGGTATAGGAGGGAGATAAATCAGCTTGTTGAATGGTGTAACGACAAGAACCTTGGGCTCAACATCAGCAAAACCAAGGAGATGATTGCAGACTTCAGGAGGAAGTCAGGGGAACATGACCCAGTCCTCATTGAGGTTTCAATAGTGGAGAGGGTCAAGAACTTCAAATCCCTGGGTGTCAACATCTCCGAGGATCTGTCCTAGAGCCTCCAGGTTGTTGCAATCACAAAGAAGGATCCCCAGCAGCTATACTTTGTGAGGTGTCTGAGGAGATTCAATATGTCACCGAAGACTCTCGAAAACTTCTACAGGTGTACCGTGGAGAACATTCTGGCTGGTTGCATCACTGCCTAGTATGGAGGCACCAAGTCTCAGGGTAAGCTCGAGAGGATTGGTAACTCAGCCTGCAACATCACATGCACCAGACTTCACTCCATCGAGGAGATTGACATGAGGAAGTGTCTAAAAAAAAAAGCAACTTCTATCCTTATAGACCCCCACCACCCAGGCCATGCCCTCTTCACTCTGCTACCATTGGGAAAAAGGTACAGGAGCCTCAAGACGAGCTCTCAACAGCATGAGGACAGCTTCTTCCCCGCTGCCATCAGATTCCTGAATAATCAATGAACCAAAGACACTGCCTTACTTTTCGTGCCCTGTTATTTAAATTTTTTTAATAGTAATGTCTTAAGTTATAATATGAATGTTTGCACTTTGATGCGGCCGCGGACACCGAATTTCATAATTTGTTCATGAAAATAAATTCTGATTCAGATTGTACCAGCCTTTACCACCATCCCTGGAAATACATTCCTGGCACCCACAACTCTCGGTGTTAAAATATGTACCCCCAATGTCCCCACTAAACTTTCCTCCTTTTACTTTATATTTGAATAATCACTGGAATGCCTGAACATGAGAAACCAGTGCTATTTCGCTCCTTAAGCCTGCCTTGCTGTTTATACAGGGTTTGTCGGTTAATTGGTGTGTTTGTGCGCCATGGGCTCATGGGCCGGAAGGGCCTGCCGCTCTGTTGTAACCCTGAATTAAAAATTAAAAAAAACTAAATTCCCCCAAAGGCTGTGGTGGGATTTGATCTCACACTCTCCGGATTATGAAACACATGAAATGGTAGGCTAACACCATTTGGAAAAAGAAAGGAGGACATTTTCAGTAGCCTGCAATTGGCAACTGGAAACTATGCGGTCTATTTCTGATTTTCTTTCTAAAAACACTCGAGGACGCCAGGAACTGCAGCCAAGTTGTGAAGAATGTGGATTTTTTGGGGGGGTATTTTTTCCACAATCTTTCCTCAAGCAAGTTTTCACAGGGTTTAAGGCTTCGGCTCCCTTCCGAAAATGAATAAAAAAGAGAACGGCAGTGCAACATCTCCTTTAAGGACCCTGAGGCAACTCTTTGGCACAAACACACAGAACTACCCCACCCCCAAAAATAAATGACACCCTGCGACTTTCCATGGGTCAAGAGAATGGCATCTCCCTTACAAAGAAAACCTTAGAGCACCACCGCCAGTTGCTCATTGCGCAGACACACAGAAGAGTATTCTTCAGCTCTGGGGCACTGCCCACAAGAGACACAACCATCCAGCAGCCTCATAATGTGAGCGATGTCACTGAGGTGATTCCTTGGCATGCTCTGGTCACCCCAAACAGCAATATGCTCAAACAACAGGCCGAGCAAAATCTGCCATCTTACCAAGTGAACGCAAAGGAAGAGTCATTAAGGCAATGGTTTCACTATATCGGAATGTATGCTGCAACAAAGGAGGAATTTATTGTGCAGGGGCAGCCAAAGAGCTTGGATGGAGAGGTGGGTTTGAAGAGGTGTATGTAGAGTCCGAGACATACAGTAGGGAAAGGCCATACAGCCCATTGAATCCATACTGACTGTCAACCATCCTTTTTCAGACATCCATATGGGGTCATACAGTAGGGAAAGGCCCTGCAGCCCATTGAATCTGAGCTGTCAACCACCCTCTTTCAAACTTATTCATTGTGGAGTCATTCAGTAGGGAAAGGCCCTTTAGCATATTGAATCTGTGCTGTCAACAGTCCTCTTTCAGACTCATCCACGTGGAGTCTGCTGCACGTCTAGGGCCCTTCGGCCTATTGAGTCCCTGCTGACTGTCAACCACCCTCTTTCACACCAATCCAATCCCTTTTATTCTCCCCACTTTCTCATAATCCTCCCCACAGATTCTATCTTCTACATACAAAAATCAATTCACAGAGATCACATAACAAACCATCCCACACGCCTTTGGATGGGGGTTGTGGGGGTGGGGTGGGGGGGTGGAGAGGGAGACTGGAGCACCCAGAGCAAAGCTATGTAGTCAAAGGGAAAATGTAACACCACTCTCAGTAAGAAGTTTGCACGTTCTCCCCCTGACCTGTGTGAGCTTCCTCTGCATGCTCTGGTCTTCTCCCATGTTCCAAAGATGCACATGCAGAGGGTTAGAGGGTTAATTAATTACATGGGTGTATTTGGTATTTGAAAAGGCTGTTTCCCATGGTGGGAGAGTCTAGGGCAAATTCAGGTTAGAACAGAGATGGTATTTGAAAAGGCTGTTTCCCATGGTGGGAGAGTCTAGGGCAAATTCAGATTAGAACAGAGATGGTATTTGAAAAGGCTGTTTCCCATGGTGGGAGAGTCTAGGGCAAATTCAGGTTAGAACAGAGATGCCGAGAAATTTCTGTGGAATTTGTTGAAATAGATGATTGAGGTGGCCAGGTCCTTGGGTGTATTTAACGCAGAGCTTGATATGTTCTTGAATGGCCAAAGCATTAAAGGTTATGGGGAGAAGTCCAGGTTGTGGGGCTGAGTGGGAAAATGGATCAGCTCATGATTAAATTAGACTCGATGGGCTGAATAGCCTATTTCTGCTTCTATGGTCTTATGGCATGGGATTGTGAGTCAGAAGGGCCTGGTACCATGCTGCATCCCTGTCAAGCCATTCCCCAGCTTACATCTGAGTTCCATTCTGACCGACGGATCTCAAAGTGGACGTAAGTCGGACGTATGTTAGCATGGAATGTAGTCCCCATTCTATCAATCCCTACACTGATCCCACTGCCCCGCGCTCTCCCTACAGCCCGCTATCAGTCCCCACACTGATCCCACTACCCCACGCTCTCCCTACAGCCCGCTATCAGTCCCCACACTGATCCCACTGCCCCGCGCTCTCCCTACAGCCTGCTATCAGTCCCCACACTGATCCCACTGCCCCACGCTCTCCCTACACCCTGCTATCAGTCCCTACACTGATCCCACTGTCCCACGCTCTCCCTACAGCCCAATGTACCTGTACAACATTCTTTTGTCCTGAGAACTGAGAGAGATGCTGTGATGTACACAATGCCAGGATATCGTTTGACGGTCACTATCGTACAGCCGTAAACACTGATGGATGTACGACCAAGCGTAATTTTTATATTTACATATAATTTGTCTTATTTTTTTTAATTTATACAGTATTTTTTTTCGGTTGTAAGTCACATGGGTTGTAAGTCAGGGAGAAGCTATAGTCAAAATTGAAACTCCGAACAGACAGCGCTGGAGGTCAGGAACAAACCCTGGCTGCACGGCTCTGAGGTAGCATCTCCGCATGGTGTATCACCGCTGCTGCCTGTGAAGGACAGACAAGTGTGAAGAGGCTCTGAAGGCACCCACACCAGAGAGGCAAGAAGAGAATCAGCCATCCTCAGAGTTGGAGCGATGGGGGTGGCGGGGTGGGGGGGGGGGGGCAAACATTTTAAACAGGAGAGCAACATTTCTAAATTGATAGCAACAGCCACTTGTCAGCGAGTGAGGACAGGACAGGAGCCGAATGATTCATGGCTATCATTGGGACAACTGCTGACTGCTGGGGTAATTACATAATAAACCACCAAGCAAACTTTGTCTCAAAACCACAAGTCACATTTTTAATGTTTTTTTCATGGGTTTATGGTAGGTTAGTGGTTATGTTAATAGTGCCAGTTCAGAGGCTTGGCCCAGCCTTAGACCCACAGGAAGAGGCCATTGAGCCAATCGAGTCTGTGGCAGCTCCCATCTGCTTCCCCATCACTCTACCTTTACCTCATAATGCTGGAAATGATCCTCGCCTGAGTCGGACATTGCCACACCATCAGCCGCATCTTATTTCATTCAATTAATTAAATTGATCGTGTTAAGAGCTAGCATCAAGCAAAGGGCTCATCACAATGGCTGGGCTCTAGTTTGGAGTCACTCAGCACGGAAGCAGGCCCTTCACCCCACCATGTCCACTCCAACCGTCAAGCACCCATTTACACCTTAACCTACACTCATCCTCCCCACATTCCCATCAACCCTTGCCTCAGAACTTACCACTCCTTTGTGTACTCGGGACTATACGCAGTGGGCAATTAAGACCATAAGGCATAGGAAAAGAACTAGGCAATTCAGGCCATCGACTCTGCCCCACCCTTCAATTATGAGAGGATCCACTGCGCAGCCTTCTCCCCATAACCTTTGATGCACTGACCAATCAAGAACGATCAATCCCTGCCTTGAATACACTCAACGATCTAGCCTTCACAACTGCCTGTGGCAAAAATTTCACAGATTTACCACCCTTTGGTGAAAAAAAATTCCTACACATCTCTGTTCTAAGTGAACACCCTTGAATCCTGAAGCTGTGCCATGGGAAATAACCTTTCCACATCTACTCCGTCAATGCCTCAAAATGTTTCAACCATTCTCCTAAATTCTAGCCTTCAAATATTTCTCATATGATAACCCTGAAATTCATGGAATTACCAGCCCCCATGTCTCTGAGACACGAGCAGGCACTGGAGCTCAAAAGAGTTCCAGAAACAAGTCTGCAGAGAAAGCCACGGAGATCAGGATAGATACCGGGTCACTGCAGCTGTGAGGCCGTAGCTCCACCAGCTGTGGCATTGTGTGGCACCAAGCCTTCGCCTGGGATCAGCGCAGGACCCCGGTCGGGGGCTGTTACACCTCTACTACTACAGCAGTACCCGCACCCCGGGCAGGACTTCACAAGGCTGGGTTGTCTCGAGGTTCGGAATGATGAGCCCTTCAGGGAGAATCCGTGCTTGGGCAGCGAGGTGGTGCAGCTCATCGAGCCACTGCCTTACAATGGCTAGAGACCCTGGTCCACGCCCGTAACCCAAGGAAGTATGGGCTGGTGGATTTAGTGGCCACTGTAAATAGCCCCGAGTGTAAATGAGGGGCAGGATCTGGGAATGGGGCAGTGGGTTGATGTCAATGTGTGGAGAATAAAATTAAATTAGTGTAATGAGCGCTTATGGTTGGCACAGAATCTGTGGGCCAAAGGGCCTATTTCCATGCTGCATCCCTTTCCACGATGGGTCTCTCTATGCTTTCAAGAAAGGGAGGACAGGAGAGGGAATGAAGGGCTGTGTTAATCCCCTTGAGGGAGAAGTGCTCTAAATACATGGATATGCTTTCCAGGCAGACCTCCCACTGCTAAGCCTCTCTGCTACAATGCATATCCAGGTACCCCCTTCAGATTATCCCCTCAGTGAGTACAGCATGTGTGCTGTGGGCAGACGGGTGTGGCTCATCGGTAATCCTCCATTAAAGCTTCAGAATTTTCACAGCCACAGCCCAGCTTTAAGAAGAAGCAAGCTTTGGCATGCGAGAGCTAGAACAGAGCAGAGACCTCAGATGTGCTCATGTACGCACAACAAGTGCTCAACTTCCTGCTTCTGTGGTCTGAAAGTGAAACTGCCTCAGCACAATAACATCCCGTCACCGCAGCCGGGGGCTCAGCCAGAGTCAGGGCAGCCCATTCTTTGGGTGACCATGGGGTGGGGAGTGAAGAATGATGTTGACGGATGCACATCTCTCTCTCTCTCTCTCTCTCTCTCTCTGTCTGCCGAGACCTAATCCTGTCTGCTATCTGGGAAAGGAGATGGGCTGACATGGGAGAGAGGGGAATCACTTTACCCTGGCTGCTGCTCTCCTTCCTCTGATAAGTCAGGGGTTGGATTACAGTAGGAGAGGGGTGGCCCTCTCTGCCAGTTCGCAGGCGGAGTAAATTCACCTTTAATGCCACTTCTCCTTCCTGAAGACAAAGCTCAATCCGCAGTTAACTTGGAAAAACAATGCCTTTTACTGCCAGGTGCCCTGACCACTGCTCACGAAATCACCTGTTCTTCTGACATCCAGATCCCAGACAACTCAGGACCATCAACTTGCCACGGCATCTCCTCCCACGCAGAGCAGCACAAGAACCAGTGACCCCAGTTCAATGCTGACCTCTCTGGTGGCGTTAGTGTGGCTTATCCTCCCTGCAACTGCATGGGCTTCCTCCCACATCCCAGAAACATGCAGCTTGAATGATTAATGGCACACGACAAATTGCCTTTAGTATCTGGAAGTGGTGGAATATGTGGGGGGAGGGGAGGGGAGAAGAAAATGTGTGGAGAATAAAAAGGGATTTGAGTAAAATGGATATCTACGGTGGAAGGGATAGTCTCCGTTCTCTGCGGTAACCATAGGGACCAAAAATGGCCAGCAGCAGCCACAATGAACTGTGCCTCATGATCAAGAATGATGACAAGAACATGGCAGCATAGAACAATACAGCCCTTCGGCCAATCTAATCTGTGCCAGACTATTATTCTGCCTCATCCCAGTGAACTGCACCTGGACCACAGCCCTCCAGATCCCTCCCATCCATGTACTGTACCTATCGAAATACATCTTAAACGATGAAATCTAGCCCACAACCACCATTACAGCTGGCAGGTCATTCGATCTATGACTGTGAAGAAGTTCCTTCTAATTTTCCCTTTAAACATTTCACCTTTCACCCTTAACCCATGTCCTCTGATCTCACCTAACATCAGTGGAAGAAGCCTTCTTGCATTTACTCTGTCTATGCCCCTCATTATTTTATATACCTCTGTCAAATCTCCCTTCATTCTTCTATGCTGGAAGGAACAAAGTCCTAACCTGTCTAGCTTTTTCCTGTAACTCATTTCCTCAAGTTCTGGCAACATCCTTCGAAATCTCTGCTCTCTTTCAATCTTATAGATACCTTTCCTTTAGTTAGATATCAACGGTTTGCCTTTGTTTCATCAATGGAAGCTACAGTAACTGGAGAACCATGAATAATCGGTAGAAGGGTGAATGAACTTGGCTTTGCCTTTTTTAGTTGTAAAGTGCCTCCCACCACCCCTGTTCAAAGATATGATCTCTCCTTTCCTGTTCATGTGCTCCTGGAGCCCATTCATCCCAGAGCCTTTCGGCTCTGGAGACCTCTGCCTGTCAAGAGAGGTCAGGTTATATGCTGGGCCAATTGACTGGGACCCTCTTTCTCTGGGGCAATGCCTGCCCAGAAGCATGGCATTGAAAAGGTTTGTGCCCATAACTTCTTGGCAAGGAGAGGATGCCAAAGCTGGGTTTTTGTTATGACTAGGAAGGGGGCAGTGGGGAATTCAGATACACGACCAGAAAATTTGGGAAGAAGATTTTGTAAGGAGTAAAAGTCATGCATAGTGGAAACAGGCCCTTTGGCCCAACTTGGCCACACTGACCAAAGTGCCCACACTCATCCCCTCTGCCTGTGTTTGCCCATACTGTACTTTTCTAAACCCATCCTATTCACGTAACTGTCCAATTTTTTTGACAAAAGTTGAAATGATACCTACCTTAACCACCTCCTCTGCCAGCCCATCCAAACATTCATCACCCTCTTTGTAAAAATACCATCCCTCAAGCTTCTATTAAATCTCTCACTCCTCACCTTAAACCCAGGACCTCCTTGGTTACTGATATCCCTACTCTGGCCAAAAGAGTATACGTTCACCCAATCGATTTCTCTCATGATCTCTGTGAGATCATTCCTCATTCTGCTGTGCTCCAGGAAACAAAACCCTAGCCTGCTCAACCTCTCCCTATAGGTCACGCCCCAAGTCCTGACAATATCCTCTTAAATCTTCTCTGCACCCTCTATTCCTTCCCATAGCACAGTGACCAAAACTGAACACAATACTTCAAATGGGACCCCACCAATATCTTTTCCAACTACAACATGACCTCCTATAATATTGACTGATGAAGGCTAATGTGCTGACAGCAATTTTGACATCACTTTCAATGTGCCTGTACTCTTCGATCCCTTGGGATGGAAGGAAAGTTCATTGAGAAGGAAACAAAGATCACATAGAATGAGAATTCTCCATTGAAAAGTATAACAGGAGGGAGAAAGAGATAATTCAGGTGGAGAGATTTGTCAACTCATAACATCACAAGATAGAGGACCAAAAGTCGGCCTATTGTCCCATTGAGTCTGATCCGCCATTCTAATCATGAGCTGATCCATCCTCCCACTCAATTCCACTCCTCGGCCTTTTCCCCATAACCCTTGATGCCCTGACTAATCAAATACATGTCAATCTCTGCCTTAAATACACCCAAGGACCTCACTTCCACAGCCACCTGTGGCAACAATTCAACAGACTCCCGACCCTTTGACTAAAGACATTTTTCTGTGCCTCTGTTTTAAATTGACATCCTTTTATACTAAGTTAAGATCTCTCGTCTGAGAATCCCCCACCACAGGAAACATCTTTTCCACATCTACTTTGTCTAGGCCTTTCTGCATTTGAAATGCCACTAGGAGGTTCCCCCCTCAACCTTCTGTACTCCAACACGTAGAGTCCAAGATCTGACAAATGTTCCTCATATGCTAACCCTTTCATTCCTGGTATCATTCTAGTAAATCTTCTCTGGAACCTTGACAATGCTAGCACGTCTTTTCTCAAATAAGGTGCCCAAAACTGTACACAGTACTCCAAGTAGGTCACACCAGTGCTTTAAAGAGACTCAACATTACATCACTGCTCTTACATGAAATGAATGTCAACATTGCATTCGCCTTCTTCAACACTGGAGGCTAATTTTAGGGTATCCAGCAGGAGGACTCCCAAGTCAAAACTCAAAGGCAAAAGGAAGGAATTTCAGGATACAAGGAATTAAGATGGCTGTTAGAGCATTCAAAGAGCGAGAGGGAAGAATAACAGAGTGTAACGGAAGGGTTGATGTTTGAGAGGTCCGTGTCTTGGCCACTTATTCCCCAACAGGTTGCAATGTGACTACAGCTATAATCGTGTCCAATGCATCATTCAAGGTGATCTGTGGCACAGGAAAAAGGATAGTGCAATAATATCACTAAAACCTCACAATATTAAACACTGAGCTCCTGAAATCAGGAAATAAAGAACCTTAACTTGATTCAAGACAACAAAGGGACTTCAATTAATTACTTCTGGAGCACAATGGAAAGAAGTGGGCCAGCCATTCAACAATGGCCAGGTGATCTGAGGTTTGGTGGCACTGGTTAAAGGGAGGTGTAGCCGAGGTATGCCAACTGATGAATATTGGTGCTCACGTACCAGAAGAGGCCACTAACTACTAACATTTTGTCCACAAGTTCCACATCTGGTAATATAGCAACCTTAAATAGGCTTTGACTGACTTGAACGCAAGGGTACAACTACCAAATCCAAGGAGCTGTGTGGGAAAAAAATAGGTAATGGAACACAAGTTGACACTACTTACAAAGAAGGCACTCTTGCAAACTCAGAAGTTTAGCAGTCAACATGGTTGAGCTCAGACATTAAATTACATCGAAGGACCCCGGTTACAGTGACAGGATGTACTAGAATAACCGTTCGAAATTGGAGCGCTGCGTGTAGATCAAGGCCACAATCAGATGGTCAGGCTCTTCCTGCACTCGCTGACAAGACTGAAGCAGGCAAGGCTACCGGCCCCCATTATATCGACTTTCTATAGGAGCTCATCAAGAGTATCCTGCCAGGTTGCATCACAGTGGGGTACGGTTGCTGCAGAGAAATGGGTTGGGAGAGTCTCCCTCCTCTCCCAACCCTCCCCCCACCCATCAACGTGATCTACCGAGATAGTTGTCTGAAGAGGACGCACCAGGACCCTTTCCACCCTGCATACAGGATCTTTCAACTGCTCCCATCGGGAAAGAGATACATAAGGATCAAGCCAGCACCACCAAGTTGAGGAACAGTTTCTTCCCACAAACAGCGAGAATGCTGAACGACAAAGGAACTGCTCACACGAACCATCCGGGACTCTCACATTCATGAATTAATATTTATTTATTTATTTGTATATATGAATACTTGTCCTGTCTATGAATTGTTTGTCTGTGTGAGTGTTATGTCTAGTTGAATATCTGCCTGTTTTGCCCAGAGGACAGGAGAACGCTGTTTCGTCAGGTTGCACTTGTACAATCAGAAGACAATAAACTTGACTTGAGGCTCCAGTGCCAGGATGAGAACTGTCCATGAATTAAATGGTCTTTACATTCCAATTTAAGATTCCTTCAGTAAATCTACTGCCAAAGACCTACAGACTTATTAGGTTAATTGGTCACATGGGTGTACTTGGTTAGCATGGGCTCATGGGCCAGAAGGGCCTGTTACCTGTATCTCTAAATTAAAAATGGAAGATTATTGCTCATTAGTCATGAGTGATGGCAAGGTGCTGTAACACAGATGTGAGTACTGTACATTCATAATCAGGCCCAATGTGCAAAAGACCACAATCTATCCCAGCCTAAAAATTTGCACTCTATTTGACAATAAATTGTGGTACAGCAGAGATCGATTTCAAGGTCCAGACATCGGATGGGGGATGGGCAGAATCAGATGACAGCTACAAACTGCTAAACACCTCCTCCGCATCCCTTGATTATCAGCTCCAACTGTGTAATCCCCCTTGCAATGGTAATCATTATTCCCTACTTAGGCTAATATGATTAGGATTCTAGTTCATCTCCAAAGAGACTGTGAAAGTGGCAGGAGTCTTCTGTAAAAAAAAGTCTCACAAGGAGAACAGAAGCTTTCAGCTGCTTTTAGACCCTTCATAAAAGATCTTCCCTTTGCTGTGTCACAACCTGGTTTTAAGAACCTTCTCAAAAGTTAAAACTGTTCAGTTGATCAACTGTACAATTGCACTGCATTTCAATGCACACTTGCCTGCCTGAAATCCCTTGAATGAACAGCACTTCATTAAACGAGCATGGATCACTTTAAGTCAATGTGCCTGGAATCCTATAATTTCTTTAAAGGTCCTGTTAACCTTAGCTGCAATTCAAAAGAAACTATTTTAAAATGTCAACGCGTCAGAGGCTCGGAGAATCTCTGTATTGTCAGGGGTAGAATCGATCAAATATTAAACCGAGGTGTCATCTGTTCCCTTAAGGGGAAGGTAGAAGATGGACTGAAGCTCATATTGGAGCTATATTGGTGACTTGATATGTAACTCAATTGGCTTAAATTATATTCAGCTGGGTCTGATGAGGCAGATCACACAGCTCGAATTCAGATGCCCTCATCCCCCACGGACATTGTACTCTGTCAGAGCAAAAGATATCCAGGAGAACAGATTTTGTTTCCCCACTGATAAGCCTCCTGAGAAAAGAAAATGTGGCAGCCTCAGTGAAATTTGGAAATATTTGACGAATCCAATGGAAGCTACAAAATATCAAGTATTTGTTGGGGCCTGAACTAAAATAACTTTTGAAAAGCATGTCAAGTACCACCTGCCTGTCAAGTGCCACCTGCCTAACCCCTGACAATGTTTGTGCAACTAGCTCGGGACACACAGATCAGGGTGGGAACCTCCAAATAAGAGATTATCTGGTCAAACTGCAGCCGACCAGTCTGACTGCCTAGATACAAGCTGCTGAAGGAACTCGGCAGGACAAGCAGTATCGGTGGAAGAAAATGTGAGATGAACGCAAGCGAGCTTTTTTTCCAGAGGTTAGGTGAGTCAAGAACTCGAGGGCATGGGTTAAGAGTGAAGGGTGAAATGTTTAAAGGGCTTCATGCAGAGAGTGGTGGGAGTGTGAACAAACTGCCAGCTGAAATGGTGAATGCAGACTTGATTTTGACATTTAAGAGAAATGGATAGGTACATGAATGGGAGGGAGCAATGGATGGATTGAGGGAGGTCAATGGACTAGCCAGAATAACAGTTTGGCATAGGCCAAAAGGCCTGTTTCGGTGCTGCAGTGGTCAAGTAATGGTCGATGCTGGAGGCTCATCGAGTTCCTTCATCAGATTGTGTTTAGGTTCCAGCATCTCCTATGTGTCTCCAGTCTGACTGGCTGTTCCTGCCTGGGGTCATTTCAAAAGGACCCAGATCAAAAGAGCAAAGGAGTGGCACGGTTGGCGCAATGCTATTACAGTGCCTGGGACTCAGGTTCGAATCCGGCCATGTTTGTTAGGAGTTTGTATGTTCTGCCTATGTCTGCATGGGTTTCCTCCCACCCTTCAAAAACTTATGGGGGTTGTAGGTTAATTGGGGTATTTTGGCAGCATGGCCCAGAAGGGCCTGTCACCGTATACCACACACATACATATTCACACACACACACACACACACACACACACACACACACACACACACACACACACACACACACACACACACACACACACACATATATATACAATAACAGTTTACAGCGCGGAAACAGGCCATATAGGCCGTTCGGGTCCATGCCGGTACACTTGAACTAGTTCCCCCCTCCTACTCTCCGCCCATAACCCTCCAACCCCCTCATATCCATGTACACATCCAACCTTCTCTTAAATGACAGAAAGGACCCTGCTGCAACTATCTCCTCTGGAAGATCATTCCATTCTGCCCCCACTCTCTGAGTGAAGAAGCATCCTCGAACATTTCTCCTAAAGTTTTGCCCCCTTACCCTTAACTTTTGCCCTCTTGTTCCAACCTCTCCTGCCCTATATCTAAATTATGTCTAAAAGTTACGAGAGGGGTTATGGAGAGGGTGGAAGTTACCAGGAAGCCATGACTTACTTTATTCACACTGTCTTTTCTGCAGACTGCCTGAATGTTGGGTGGGCAAAGTTAAGAATGATTGTGGTTTATGTTTGTAGCTAGTGTGACACCACAAGGGAGGGAGTGCCACCATTAATCACACCAAATGGAAACGTAAATGGGTCACTCTGGTGGGTACTTCAGTGGGTTCAGAGGCCCAGTATCCACTCATGAGTGACTTGGCTCCTGACACCCAGAATAGTGCTCAGGACAGAAGTGCGATGGAATCCTCCACTTCCCTGCAGGAATGTGGCAGATGCACCAAAACACACTCCAGATCTCTCCCCCCCCCCCCCCCACCCAACATCCAGGAGCTGCTCCGATTGACTCTCCCTTGTCCACTGTCAACAATCAATCTGATGCTTTTGTCCTGAGCCCATATATTATCGATGTTTCGGGCCTGAGTCTTCCTCAAGGAAGGGCACAGGCTCAAAATGCCGGAAATATATCTTCACCTCCTATGGACACACCGAGACCTGCTGAGCTCCTCCAGTATCTGTGTTTTAACTGCAATCACAGCATCTGCAGGTTGTCGTCTTTCATTTCATCCACCTGCTTCCTGCATTTCAACCATGGTGACACTAAAGTCCTCATGGGTGTGAAAGGTGTCACAAAAAAGTGTTTTCACTGAAAAGTTGACAGGCATCTTCAGAAGTTTAGTCCCAATTGGTGGTGCACAATACTGGCACAAGATAACACTTTCAACCCAGCAAGCATGTCTCCATTCCTCCCCCTTGTTCTTCTCAGTAGCAATGTTATGAATTTTTTTATGTGTTAACATGAACGGTAATTATATGGCAATTATTTCCCTGGTTAACCATTCCAGAATAGCTGCATTCCAAGGGGTTTCTCCCTGCAGCCCTCCGCACTTTACCCCCACCACCACCCAGCTCTGCTTTTCTAAACCTCTTCGCTGTGATCTGGGGCAATTGACTCAGAAAGCTTGAGAATTGGGGGTAGGGGTTTGGGGGGGGGGGCGGAGGTGGTTCAACAGGCATGTGTGGACATCAAAGAGGAGCAGTGTTCCCGGTTCACCCCAGTTCCTGTACCCGTCAACAGAGAGTTAGTTTTCCAATGCAACGCCAAAGGCTCACAAATGTCCTCCAGGAAAGGAAGGATCTCCCCTGACCTTGCATCTCCTTTACCTCCCCCACAACCCACCAGCAAAATAAACCCTTTGCTGCTAAATAGCAGTACTGGAAATAGTTAATCACCTACAGACTAAACACAGCCAGAACACATTATTATAAGCTCGACAGCACCAATGTAATAGCTTATTAAGGCTTGTCTTCGCCTATTAAAATAAGGTTGCAGCTACAACCACAGAAAGACTTGTGATAATGATAGGAGTGTAATAATAATTTGTCGGTGGGAAACATGGGAAGTGTTAATAATTGGAACGCTTCAGGAGGTAGCAGATATCAATGCAAACCCATTCAAATGAATGAGCCTCATGGGGACACATGGCGAACCCATCTGATCAGCCACCTGATATTTTATGGTCTGGATCAATTCATTTTCCTTCCCAGCCCTTAGATTGGCTGGAGTGTCACCCAGGGCAGCAATAGCATCAACAAACAGATCCTGAAGAGAACAAAGAACCTGAGAGCATTACAGAACAGAAACAGGCCCTTTGGTCCATCTCGTCTGTGCCGAACTGCTATTCTTGTTTAGTCCCATTCACCTGCACCTGAACCACAGTCCGCCATCCCCCTCCCATCATGCATCTATCCAAATGTTTCTTAAATGTCAAAATCAAGCCCACGCCCACCATGTCAACTCGTTCCACACTCTCACTACTCTCTGCATGAAGAGTTCTCCCCTCATGTTCCCTTTGATCATCACCTTTCAATCTTAATCCATGTCCTCTAGTTCTTGTCTCACTCAACCTCAGTGGAAAGAGCCTTTGTATTTACTCTGTCTATACCCATCATCATTTTGTATAACCTCTGTCAAATGTCCATTTTAACTGCGTTTCCATTTTACATGATAGAGGAATTAGGGGATATGGGGAGAAGGCAGGTAGGTGGAGTTAGGTCATAAATTAGATCAGCCATGATCATGTTGAATGGCGGAACAGGCTCGATGGGCCATTTTTGCCCTACTCCTGTTCCTACTTCCGATGTTTCTATGTTCCCTCATTCTCTGATGATCCAGGGAATAAAGCCCTAGCCTCTTTAACCTTTTTCCTACAACTCAGTTCCTGAAGTCCTGGCAACATCTTTGTAAATCTTCTCTGCACTCTTTCAATCTTATTGATATCTTTCCTTTAATTAGATGACCAATCTGCACAAAATAATCCAAATTGAACCTCATCAATATATACCTTCATCATAATATCCTAAATCCAACGCTCAATACTTTGATTTATGGAGACCATAAATTTCTGTATTGCCAGATCCCTCTATTCTCCCGCACTCTTTGGTGCCCTGCCGTTTACCAGGTATGTCCATTGGATAGACATCTCCTTGGGTGGGGCTATCTAGCACACCAGGGCCTGTGAATCGCTTTGATTACCTTGGAGACTTCTAATCCTCTGTGGTGTCCTTTAGTGCTTAATATCCAATATATTATCATTTTCATCCTTAAACTGGAGGACACCAGAAATCATGGAGCATGAAAATCGGCTCTTTGGCCCATCAGGTCAATGTTGACGGTTGCTCCCATCCATGCAAACCCTTTTACTTTAATTTGGTCCATAGCTTAGGTATCTTGTTCCAGATTCCAACCACAGGCTACCCAGATCCCATCTAAACCTCCTTTGCCCTCTTGACCTTGACATCCTCAACACAGGAGGAAGATTCTTATTATTTAACTTACCCGTCCCCTTCATAACTTTGTAATACCTGTCAGGGCGCTCCTCTGCCTCTGCCCCGAGAAAGGCAAACTCCACTTCCCCAACCTTGCCTATTTGTCCATGCAAAAGAGCCTAGCAATAATGGCCAGATAAAAAGCTTTAACTGTGGATATTGCAAAACAAAACCAGGGTACATAGGAGGACTCCAAGAAAGTTCACCAAAATAATGCTTTTGGCCCAGTTGTCTGCACCAACCACAATATCTATTTTCAGTTACTTGCATTTAGCCCCTTTCTCTCTAATCCTTTCCTATCCAAGGCCCTGTCGAAATGTCTTTGAAGCATTATAATTATACCTGCCTCTACCATTGGTTCTTGGCCACATATTCTATGTCCCCGCCACCCTCTTGTGTGAAAATGGTGCCCCGTGAGAACCTTTTATGCATTTCCTTCTCCCCTTAAATCTATGGGATATTGAAGATACAGCTGTAGAATAGGACTTAAATCCAAAATCCTCAATCAAAAGCAAGAGTAGAGACCAAAGGATCACAAATGAGAGATTCAATGTGGCCCAGCTGAGCACATATCTGGGTCCCAGTAATTTTCACGGACTTTGGTAATGCGAGCAGACGGGACATTGGCAAGGAGGGAGCACCACTGAATATCAGCCCACCTGAAAATCTCCCTCTGGGCAAGGGATGCGGCAGCGACTCTTCCCATGAACACAAAGCACAATCGTCTGCCGAGGTTGGGTTACATACACTAAGTAACAGCTTTCACCTCGAAAGCATTGAGCAGATGCAGTCGGTGGCATTTCATCAGTGTAAACAGGTTTCCTGTTTTAACTAAATCCTACAAACTGTCAGAGCCAATAACCTCTACCCTGGCAGCCTCCCTGATGATGTCGACAGTTAATTAACCAACTGTCGGGTGTGCAAAAGGAACCGGAGGAAATAGACATAAATTAAAAACACATGCTAGCATTCATTGCCTATTCTGCTCTGAAGGTCTATGATTCTTCCAGACAAAGATTCCTCATGGCGACACTCGGAATCAAATCAGAACTGGTTCGGCGTGGCTTTGCTGAAGAGAGCTCTGCAATGCCTCTTTGGGCTGAGCTCAGGACATCTGCCGCTCCTGGGCTTGCTCTTCTGCCCCATCCCAAAGCCATAGGGCCTAATTCTGCTGTGCACACATTGGAAAGCATGATCTTAATATACTCTCACCAACACCTTAGAAAAGGCAATGTTCCCTCTCAGTTTTAGCAGTCGGTGTGCGCAAAAATCTAACGTTGGGCAAATTTTTTTTTCTTCCCTGTGAGGGAAGTACATACCCTGTATGTACGCACTGAATGCTTGTGCAAAAGCAAACTTGAAATTGTTTCAAGATCATTCTGGCCCAGCCAATCTCTCATGGCCTCATAAAACTGTTTTAATATAATACAAGTATAATTACATTCAACAAAGTATTATTATTTACTACATTATTTTAGGCAGCTAACCTTTTGTGAGCACCTTAATTTCCCATGTGCGTGCGCACATGCGCAGTTTGGAGGAAATGGCAAATCACAAAAAAAAATCTGTAGACACCACAGTTGGAGTAAAAACACAAAATGCCAGAGAAGCTCAGCAGGTCAAACCATGTCCTTTATGTAGCAAAGGTAAAGATACAGAACCGACGTTTCGGGCTTGAGCCCTTGGTCAAATATGAGAAAATGCCGGCAGGCGTCTGAACAACAGAGTTGGGGGGGGGGTGGGGGAGGCAAAGGCAGATGATGGGTGGAGAAAGGAGGGAGAGGACGGCAGCAGTGAGGGGGAGGAGGGATGGTTGGGCTGCGAGTTGGGTGGGTGGAAGAACTGGAAAAATCGAAAGGGGAGGGGAAAGAAAAGGTGAGCAAGTTTAGGTATTGTTCCTCCAATCTGCAGTGGTCAGGGTGGGATTGTACATAAGGCCATAGACAGAGTTGTGAATCTGGGAGTGTGATTTGGAATTGAAATGGTCGGCTACTGGGAGGTCTCTGTTGTTGTGGACGTAGAGGAGGTGCTCAGTGAAGTGATCTCCCAATCTGCGACCGGTCTCTCTGATGTAGAGAATACCACAAGGTGATGCAGTAAATAAGCCCTGTGGATATACAACTTAAGTGTTGCTTCACTTGAAAGGCCTGTTTGGGGCTGTAGGCCATGGTGAGGGAGGAGGTATGTGTGTTAGAGGGAACAGTGGTGCCCATGTTTCCAGATGAACAATGGAGGATGACGGGGGCATCCTTGCAATCTGCCTACTGTAATGTCAACACAATGAGGGGCAGTGTTAAGATTAAACCTGACATCTTAGGGCAGCATGGTTAGTGTAGTGGTTAGGATGACACTATTTCAGCGCCAGCGCCCGGTGTTCAAATCCGACATTGTCTGTAAAGAGTTTTCCCCATGGCTGCGCGAGTTTCCTCCGAGCATTCTGGTTTCCTCCCACCTTTCGAAAAAATTACCGGGAGTTGTAGGTTAATTGGGCGGCATGAGCTGGTAAGCTGAAAGGGCCCGTTACGGAGCTGCATGTCTAAATTGGACACTTGTGTAGGGAAATAGGGTAGACACACACCTTCCACCCCCAGGGATGTTTACACAAAGTAACTGCAATAATGGGAGAGCCACTAAAATCTTCAAATTTCATATAGTGTAGTGTGGATTGTGGAGGGTGATGGGACCTCTCTGGCTGAAGCCTAGTTGGAAATCACCTCATCTACCAATGAGGGGTTCGATCTGCCCACCTGTGAGGCTGATGTATGAGTGGCCCTGGCAGCTGGTATATGATTGGCCCTCTAGATATCAATCTATGGTTAGATCTGCCTTCAGGTGAGTCCTCACAGGTCACATGGATGGTCCTGCATTGAAAAAGCCAAACTGGTCCAGTCTCTGCCTGTTCTCTTTGTTTGCTCCTGCCTTCTGACCTTTGCTAAGCTCCAAGCTGCAGACAGCTGTGGAGGGCTGATTGCAATGGGCTCGTTCCGGATACCAAGCCATGGTTGATGCTGGACACCAGGTTTAGATGTATGTACTTGTTAGCTGTAATTAATTTACTGTTTATTAGTGTGCTGTGTTTGCTAGAGATAAAAAAGCGTTGGTGAATACCGCATGATTAACCCTCATGTTCCCAATCGGGAGTTGAGAATGTTTAGCAGTGATTTATTCACACCCAATGTGTAGTTGTTTGTGTATTATTGCTAAGTGTGCGTTCATTAGTTGTGACCACTGCTGAACTCCAGGCTGTGAGCCACAGGCAGCTCTGGAGGGCTGACTGCAATGGGCCCATTCTGGATCCAGAGCAGCAGCAAAAATGGAAATCAGGTCTATGTGTATGTACTCCTTTTATTAAATGATATACGGTGCCTGCTGAAGAAGTTAAACCCTCGTTTCTTGGTCTACTGTGCCTATGGGTGATGGGCGCTAAAGAAGTTAAACCCTCGTTTCTTGGTCTACTGTGCATATGGGTGATGGGCGCTGAAGAAGTTAAACCCTCGTTTCTTGATATACCATGCCTGTGTGCTGTGTTAATTAGTCAGTTAGTGTGCGCCCTTTTGGTGAATTCCCCTGTGTGTAAATAAAGTCCACTGTTCCTAACTGTTCGCTGTGACTAGCCTTGATTCTCGTTGAACATGTCAAACCTATTCTTGGACACAACATAGAGATGGAAGAAAGTGAACTCCCTCCCCTTTCTTCATCTGGTTGCTCTGTTGATCTTTGCGCAGAAGTTTGTTTTCAAGCTGAGAGGCAGTCTGAATCAGCCACAGCATCCTGAGAGCATTGACTCATTCCCACAGAGGAGGGAGAGGGCTCCATGCCTTGAGGTTATATCCTAGGTGACTCCATACCAACAAGAGCAATCACCTGTAGCCAAGACCTATGGTGTTATGAATAGCCTGTTCTGCCAATCCATCAATAAAGCAGTGATAAGCCTACAGTGAAATCCCTCTAAAATAATATATTCAAATGTTTTGGAGACCCTGGTGTGTGATTCTGTTCACACTGAACATTGTCATCATCAGGATCTAACGTTTTTTGCATTGCACTTTGTGTTGGGGTGGCATGGTGTGTGTAGCACTCTGCGCATCGCTGTTACCGCGCCAGGGACTGGGGTTCAAATCCAGCACTATCTGTAAGGAGTTTCTACATCCTCCCCATCCCTGCATGGATTTCCTCCAGGGGCTCTGGTTCAAAATCACCAGGAGCCGAGGTTGATTTGGTTTAATTGAGCGGCATGGCTCACAGGGTGAATGGGCCTGTATCGTGCTGTACGTCTAAATTAATAGCATGAACAGTTTTCAGTAACCTTTACCTCTCAAGCTCCTCTCGCTCTCTCCTTCCAATTGATCCTCCCATAGCCCCATCATCCCCCTTCCCCTCCTGGTTCCATCCACTGACTACCCGCATAGTGGATCCCCATCCCCATCTCGTTCTGCCTGCCTGACACCTCTGCCCTTTTCGGATGCCAATACATCTGATTCCAGCACTGGTAGCCTTTGTGTTCTTGGAAATCCCTCTCCAGCAATTTGTTTTCAAGCTACATACCTCCTCTTCCACCCTCTCCTCATTCCAGCTGGCACCATCTGCCCTTCTTTACTCATTCAGTTCCACTTATCACCCTACTGGCCTTTTCTCCTAACCATCCTTTTCCAACCACTGCCTTACTCTATCTGCCATTATCCTTCCCCACCCCCCTCCCCCCCACTTTTTGCTGGCTGTTGTCTCTTCCCCCACCCCCCAGCCACTCTTTATATCAGCTCGCTTTCATCTCCACTCTCAGTTCAGATGACGCTTGATCCAAATCACATTTCCTTTCTCCCCCCCCCACCAACCCTGCTCACAGTGACTCCACTCCATTTGTACCCCAACCATCCAGCCCACACCCTCTTCACTCTGCTGCCATCAGGGAAAAAGGTACAGGATCTTGACGAGCATCCAGCGGCACAAGGACAGCTTCTTCCCCGCTGCCATCAGATTCCAGAATGGACAATGAACCACAGACACTGCCTGATTTTATCCTATATTCTGGCACTATTTTTTTATTTTTGAAATGTAATTATAACAATATTTGCACTGCAACCCTGCCGAAAAATAAAAAATTTCGTGCCACGTTCGTGACAATAAATTCTGATTCTACCTGACCCCCTGAGTTTCTCCAGCAGCTGCTCCAGATTCTAGCTGCTGCGGTCTCTCCTGCTGCCTGATGCTCCTGTTTGATGCCTGTTGACCATTTGGCCACCTCTGTAGATCGCAGTAGCATAGCGAGATACTGAATCAGCATCACTTTGGCCTGGATCATCTCTCCGATGTTAAAAGGGTGCAAATAGTCTCTTTTAATCTACTTCAAAAAGCTCAATAAAATGGTGATTTTTTTTTGAGGAATGCACACCATGAGCTAGTTGCCAAATTTCTAAACAATAGGATAGTAAACGACCAGAGTTTTACTGTAAATGACTGGTGTAAACTCACTTGAAATGCACTCACAACAGATTTGGTCAAAGAATTACTGGAGGAATTCAGCAGGTCAAAGTTATCCAAGGCTAGAAATGGTCAATCTATAGCCCCTTTCGCACTTGCATCCCACTAAATTGGCCATTCATTGTCCTGGGATAGGAATCGGGGTTTGACTTTTCACACTTGACCACTCTTAACTGGACACTGAATGCTTTCACACTTGCAAGGAGACATCCCTGGAGTTAAGATTGTTCTACCTTCTACTGGTGACATCATGACGTATCGAGCGATGGTGAAGCTACCCTAAATCCTGATCAATGTATTATGATCTTATATTTGAACAAAATTAATCATGCCTAATTAAGCTTTATGTATAGTACAGTATGAGCCATTCAGATCCTGTTGTTGTTCTGCCGACCTATATAAACCTTTATTAGGGACCGTGGGAAACTGCAAGCAATAAATAGCAATAGTGGACAATTTTTAAATAATGTGGGAAAGTTGGTAGCGCTATCGTGTAAAATTTATAAATACCGTGCAGGGAAAAAGCAATGGCAGACCTGCCCTCCCAGAATGCCATTCGGCAGAGAAAGGCCTCTATGCATACATGGAGCATTCATGCCGCATGGCATTCTGGGAAGTCAGGTCCACTGTTGCTTTTTTTCCCCCATGGTCTTTATAAATTGTGCACTATAGCGGACTTATTTTCCCATGCTGTTTAAAAATTGTCCATTACAGTTTATTGCTATTTATTTCCTTTCCTCTCTCTCTCTCTCTCTCTCTCTCTCCCCCTCTGCAACTTTCCCATGGCAAAGTTTATACCTTCATTTTAATCATTTTTTTCCTTCATGTTCCTGCACTCGCACAAATCTTGGGTAATTTCAATCCCACAATGCAATTACCCCTTTCACACTTTCCTGATTGCAACGCCAGTGTCTGAAGACGCTGGGGATTGTACTTGGGGTCAAGGCCATCAATCCTGGCGTGAGATGACATTATCTGATGCCGACGTTGAGCTGATTTTGCTTTCACACTGGGCACTTTAAAGGCCGATTGGCGTTTGATTCCTGGGATCACTTGCAAGTGTGAAAAGGGCTAAAGTTTCAAGTCACCCCCTTTAATGAAGATTTATTGAGTCTTGATGTTGTCTGACCTGCTGAGTTCCTCCAGCAATTCTTTGTACAAGATTCCAACTTATGAGTTTCAACTAATTATTGTGGTTTTGGTCTGTGCAATGTTTTATTTTGTGTGTTGTGGTGAAAAATATCAAGCTCTGGGACTTTTAATCTGGGATCGCAAGTCTGAATTTTATCGAGTAATGAATTTGGAATAGATCATAAATATTGTGCAGTTGCAAGGGTATATAAGAGGTTTAAAAAGTTGCTGCCAGGATTAAGAAAGTCAAGTTATCACAAGAAAACCAGGCTTGTTATTCTGGAGGTTAGAAGATTGAGAAGGAAGCCTTACCGAAATCGATAAAATCAGGAGGCACATCAATAAGGTGAATAGTGACCATCTGAATCCTGCAGTAGGAAACTCTTAGATGAGAAGGTGGTGAGGGGGATGGGGGTGGGATTTAGAAGGGACGCAAGGGGACAGTTCTTCACTCAGACGGTGGTGGGCACATGGAACGAGCTGCCAAAATGGGAGAAGCTGGTACACTAGCTTCCTTAAAGAAACACTTCGATAATAACATGGCTGGGAGGGGAGTGGAGGGGGATGGGGCCCAGTGCAGGCAAGTGGGACTAAAGTATGAGAGCACATCGATTGGTGTGGATAAGCAGGACTGTGGGTTTTATTCTGTGCTGAAAGACCCTATGACTCAGTGGGGAATTTTAATTCAAACAAATATAATTAATCTGGAACTAAAAAAAGTTTGTGTCATTGATGGTTATCATGCAATAAACAGCTTGATGGTTATAAAATCTGACAAATTCACGTAGGGAAGGCAATCTCCTGCCCTTGCACGATTCTGACCCCAGAATCACACCAAATGCAGTTAACTCTTAACAACTCACTGAGAAAGCCTAATCAACAAGCCAGCGAGTGCAAGCACAAATAAGGATGGGCATTAAATGCCAACCAGTCTTCCATATCCATGAATAAATTAACAAAAATCCCCTTTGTGTTCAGTGGGGAGCTCCGTTGCCTCTAACCCAGCTTTCAATGCAGAGACTGGCGTACAAAATATTCTATTGACCCGAGTTTCTGGTTTCAAGTGAGACTTTAATCTACGTAAGGAAGTACGCAGTAAAACTGCTTTGATTCTCTCTATACAGTAAAAGTCCAAAAATTCGGATGCCAGAAATCTGGACGACCCGAGAATCCCTGACTTCTCGAGAACTCTCAGCTTTTGCGTGTGTGCATGTGTAAGTGCCACGGATGCAACAAATGACCCCACAAGGAAGTCGCGGGAATATAAGAAAAAATATATTCATTTGTCATTTTTGCACTTTGTATTTTAGATGAGAAAATGTTTTGTTAATAAAATTTACCCGTTATTCTCATTAAATCTGAACTTTGAAAGTACTGTACTGTCTGAGAATCCGGAAAATCTGAAAATTCAGCCCAGCCCAATTCCCAAGCGGGCTAGATTTTAGGACTTCTACTGACTTACATTGGAAGGAAGTGTTGAACAGGGCAGGCTGATTCCTGGGATGAGGGAATTGTTGATTGTGGAGAATGAACACAAGCTCTGAAGAATGGAGACAAGCTCTTCGAAACAGAAAGAATTTGGCAGGGAGAGGTGGTGGTGGGGCTCTCAGAGGTCTTTCTCCAGGAGCTAGGTGATAGTCTCAGGATAAGGCTAGATTTTGGTTTGAATAGTCTGGGATCCTTCTCTCAAGTGGAGTGAATCATTGGAATTCTCTATCTCTGAGGGCTGTGAGGTGTTAGTGAATCTAGACAAGGATGACATAGATTGATTTAGGGTTTCCTACAGCATGGGAAAGCCCCTTTGGCCAACCAAGCAAGTCCCATCTACCTGTGTTTGACCTATCTCCCTCTAGACCACACATGTCAAACTCTGGCCCGCGATATAATTATATTTGGCCCGCAAGATCATTTCAAAAATGTATTAGAGGTGGCCCGCCCTGCAGCGAGAGCCGATGCTGTTTTTTGGTAATGTCACCCCCACCATCCTCCCCCTTCATTGCACATCCTTCCCCATTGTAACACGAGAAATTGTAACACGAGAAGTCTGTCAATGTCATCAGCCGGCAAGCCAGTTGGAAGGCTCCCCGCACAACCAGTCACTTCTCCCACCTGTCGAGCGGTGTGGCGGATTGGCGAGTGCCTGTGATTTCCTGTCGGCGCGACGGGCATGGTAGGCTGCGCGAGCCCCGCGCGACTGGCACCAGATGGCGCTTCCACAGCGCGAGCGCACTTCTCCCGGTCGCCACGGCCTTCAGCGCTTGCACCCGCGCGGACCCCAGGGACGGCTGGTTCGGCCCTGCACGTGAAGAGAGAGATGGTGGCTGTCCGCAAAGGCTGATCGGCAGCACGCTGGGCCTGAGTGGGTGGGTAAGCAGGGGTGGGCAGAGGGTGTAGGTGAGGAGTAATGGGCAGGGTGTGCGAGGGGCAGTTAGAGGGAGGGATGAGTAGAAGGAGGGGTGGATAGAGGTAAAAGGGGAGGGGCAGGGCGAGTAGGGGAGGGGTAATTAGAGGGTGAGAGACGGGTAGAGGGAGGAACAGGTTGAGGGGAGAGGCAGTAGAGGGGCGTGTATAGGATGGGGTGGGTAGAGGCAGAGCGAGTGGAGTGAGGGGTGAGTAGAGGTTGGGTAAAGGACTGGTCAGGTAGAGGGATGGTGGGTTGAGGGTGAATAGAGGCCTAGAGCCTGAGGAGTGAGCAGGAAATGCTGAGTCCTGATGCAGGCCAAAATGGACACAGCCTGTGAATGCTGACTACATCTCCACAGGGACCAAATGGGTTTCCCTCAGGTCAAGCAAAGGGTGAACTTGAGCTACCTACTCCTGACCTGTAACATTATCTTCCTAAAGTTATATCCTAAAGTTATATCCTAAAGTTTAACATTACATATGTTGAAAGAAGAGAAAACATGCAGATGTTGTTCAAAATTTTCAATAAATATTTAGTTCGGCCCTCGACTTAGTCCAAGTTTTTAATTTTGGCCCTCCGTGAATTTGAGTTTGACACCCCTGCTCTAGACCTTTCCTATCGATGCACCTGTCTAAATGTCTAAACAGTTATAATTAAACATTATAACTGTTTCCATCTCTTCCACTGGTAGCTCATTCCACCCTTTGTGTGAAGAGGGTACACTCAGATCCCTCTTAAACCTTTCTCCGCTCAACTAAAATTAATGCCCCCCAGTTTCTGATGCTGCAACCCTGGGAAAAAGGCAATGACACTTTATCTTATCTATACCCTTCATGATTCTATATATGTCCATATGATCCCTCTTTCGCCACCTGCAGTCCAGGGAGAAACGTCTCAGCCTATCCAGTGGCTCTTTATGTGATAAGCTTATTTTCTTTACCTGGATGACCAGAATTGTGCACATTACTCCAAGGGCAGTCTCACCAGTACCTTGCAAATGATGTTCCTGCTCCTGTACTCAATGCCCTGACAGTCTCACCAATGCCCTGTCTGATGAAAGTAAGCATGAACAACACCTCCTTCACCGCCCTGCTTGCATGCAGTGCCGCTTTCATGAAACGATGTGCCTGCATCCCCATTTCTGGAGTCTCGGGGAAATCAAAATTGATGTAGATCAAGCAAGAAAATGGAGCACAAGCCAATGACCAGGTGCGCTATGACCTCGCACACCAACAGAGTGATCTAGAGGGACTGAAACAAAAGCAAAGACGGCTACAGGAACTTGGGGAGGTCAAGCAGCATCTGTGGAAAGTAAACCACAAAATTCTGTAGATACCGTGGTTGAAATAAAAACACAAAGTGCTGGAGAAGCTCAGCTGGTCAAATTGTCCTTTATGTAGCAAAGGGAAAGATACATCACCAACGTTTCGAGCTTGAGCCCTTCATCAGGGAATTAGAAAATGTTGGCAAGTGTCTGAACAAAAGAGTAGGGGGGTAAGGGTGGGGGGGGGTGAAAAAAGCAGGAGATGATAGGTGGAGAAAAGAGGGAGGGGGCAGCAGCGTGTTTTCATGCTGGGCCTCCACTTCGAGGGTGGCTGCGGACGCAGATAAAAATTTTAAACTTACCTGTTCATGGAACAGCCCTAAAAGGTTATTACACTGCTGCTTTTATATAGACTGGTGCCTTGGACCGTCGTCCAGAGACACTGTAGGCAGGGTGACTTTTGCTGTGGCGATGTCCGTCAGAAATACACGGCAGAGCAATGGCCATCTTCCCTACCCATAATCTCCCACTCAGCTGGAACCACTCTGCGTTTCCCAGAACAATTCCAGCTGCATGGGGAATTATGGGTAGGGAAGATGGCCATTGCTCTGTCACATTTTAAGTCACCGGCACTGACGAGTGTCCCTGAAGGTTGAAGCGACCCAGAGAGGTGAAGGAGCGGCTGGCGAGGCTGTCACAGCCCTCGACAGCCCCCGCCGGCTGCCCCTGCCCTGAGTGGATCATGGAGGGAGAGTGGTGACTGAGATGGGTCACGGGCTGACGACATCACCGCGACGTCAGCAGCCCGCTGCTAACCAGCTGCTTACAGCGCCAGTACATTCATGCTGGATGGCAGACCACAGCACTCTGCCACTGACCCTTCCCCCAAGATGGATTGCAGTCGACGCCTTGGAACCAGCCAGGGTGCAATCATGGAGGTAAGTCTCACGACATAAGGGTGGAGAATCTCCGCCTTTACACTCGGCTTTTTTGACTGCATGAAAGGGGCTAATGAGGGGGAGGGGGAGGGTGGTAGGGCTGTGTGGGTGAAAGATCTGGAAGGACAGGAAAGGGGGGGGAGGGAGGAAAAAGAAAAGGCAAGCAGGTTTAATGGAAAGCAGTGAAGTCAATGTTCATGCCATGTGGCTGGAGGGTGCCCAACTGGAAAATAAGGTGTTGTTGCGGGTGGTCAGGGTGGGACAGAACACAAGACTATGGACAGACATATGAGTGCGGGAGTGTGCCCCGAAATTGAAATGGTTGGCCACTGGGAGGTCACTGTGGTTGCGAATGGAGCGGAGGTGCTGAGCAAAGCGATCTCCCAATCTGCGATCAGTCTCTCAGTTGTAGAGAATCCCACAAAGGGTGCATCGAATGCAGTAAATCAGTCCCCTGGATGTACACGTGTTGCTTCACATGAAAGGGCTGCTTCACGAGGAAAAAGACTAGTTCACAAAGAACGTCACAGCACAGGCCCTTCAGCCCACAATATTGTGCCAACCTATGTAAACCTACAACAATCTAATCCTTCCTACCTTGCACCCATTTGCCAATCTAAGAGATGTCTGTGTGCCTCCACTGCACCAGCCTCTACCACCACCCCCAGTAATACATTTCAGGCAAACACAGTCTCAGCGTAAATAACCTACCTTGGACATCTCCCCTAAACTTTCTCCACTCACATGTCCTCTGGTATTTGCTTCTACCAGGAGAAAGGTTCTGGCTATCTACCCTCATACATTTCTGGTCAGGAACCCTTCCTCAGAAGTGCTAGCTTCTGTTTTTGTTTCCAGTCAATCTGTTTTCAAACTAAAAGCGCTACATTCCCTATCCCTACTTATCCTTCCGTGAGACTCTGCCTGGAACTATTTCAAGAAAGAGCAGGTGTCCTGACTAATATTTATTCCTCACTTAACAAGACTGAAAGATTAGATAGCTATCATGTTCTTGTTTGTGGGAGCGTCTTGTTGTGCAACTTGCTGGTGCATTTCCTACATTCTTTCTCTGCTCAGACAGTCCCTCGGGGTTAAGGATAAGACGCTTCCGCTCTGTGTGGGCTCGGAGGTGAACAGACGAGACTGATGTGGAAAATGTGGACTCTTCCGCAGACGGGGCAGGAGGTGCATGAAGGTGCGGGTTGGTGAGTAGTGTGCGAGGAGGTGCTTTTTTATTCTGTCTGCTCCCAATGCATAGACACGGGGCTCTCTGCGCCATCTTGAATGCTCCTTCTCCACTTTGACCAAACGTGAGTCCGGGGGAACCACATGATGGAGCAAACAACAGGCCCTTCAGCCCAACACGTTTAGTGGGGTAGGTCCATCTTTGTCACTCTGAACATATCCTTGAGTGTTTTTCTCTGTGCATCTAGTAGTCTTTTCCCGGCTTGGAAAAGAGCGATTGGAAGACTGATCTTGGACATGCAATTACTTTAACCCCCACCCACCACGGAGCTGAGCAAGTATGGATGTTGATACTGATTTACTTATCCAACTAATGGATTGGTAGATTTAGCAGAGATCGTGCTGGGAATATTTCTCCAATGCCTTAAGATGTCTGTATTTCTATATATGACATTTGGTACAATAACAGCAACACTGAAATTTAACTTGGAGATACAGGCCGTTCTAGTCCATAAGCCCACACCACCCATTTACATCCACCTGACAAATTAAAACTTGAGCAACATTTTGGACCTGAGCCCTTTCTACCTGAAGAAGGGCCCAGGCCTGAAACGTTGGCTACCTTTTACTTCCTATAGATGTTGCGTGACCTGCTGAGTTTCACCAGCACTTTTGCATATTGCACTTGGTCCCAAGCATCTGCAGATTTTCTTAATCAACCAACCCTGTGTATCGGTGCAACCTGGAAGGAAACCAGAGCACCTCTCACAGGGAGAGCAAGTAAACCTGGCGGATTCAAACCTGGGTCACTGGCACTGTGATAGCATTGCCCTAAATGCCACACTAACCTTGGTTTGGCAATGATTTGTAAGGTGCTATACACACAGAGTAACACCTACTTAAATGGAGGACGGGGCTTGTATATACAGTAAAAGTCCAACAATCTGGATAACCCAAGAATCTGGACTCTCAAACTTTTTAAATTTAGCGGGCTTTCGTGTGCGTGCATACTTAAGTGCCACAGATGCCCAGCGGCCACAAGCGGCCACTCTTAATGCAGGTAATCTTATCACAAAGAAATCTATTTGTATACTGTTGATTTTTAAATACGATTCAAGCTTTGTACGTTTTTTTTGTAGTGAAAATATTTTGTTTACATTTTTGTCAAGCGTTGACTTTATTTTTCTTTAAAGCTGGTCGTTTTGATCAATGAAGCATGCTGTAAATGAATAAACTTTCAAATTTTACCTGTTCATCTCTTTTTTTTAAAATTCCTCTTTAAATTTGAATTTTAAAAGTACTGCCCGAGAATCCGGACCGACCCAATCCCCGAGCAGGAGTAAAAGTAAATCCCTGAGCAGTCTGGATTGGAGAACTTTTACTGTGCATTGGGCCGGGGCATTGTGTAGAAGCAGAGGAAACACGGTAGCGCTTGTATTAGCAATGAATATGGCAAGGTAACTGATCTGACATGCTAATGTCAGGTCATTCATTTGCAGCACTTCACAGCTCATTTACATCAAGTGGAAAGCTCAGCATTTACACATCACAAAGAAGCCCAAACATTCCATTAATAAGTCGTTCCCCCCCCCCCCCCCCCACTACAATCACGGTAATCTACTGTGATGAAGTGCCTTCCCAATGCTGGCATTGCTTGTTCACACTGCAACATGACCAAAACCTGCAAATCTCCATTTCAGTCTGTCATTTTAAACAGCATTACCGGTATTCCGTGAACACAAGGGGCGAGACGTGTAACTCAGCAGCATCAGGGCGCATGACTAATGTCCACGTATTTGACAGTGTGTCAAATAAATGGCTAAAAATGATAACCCCTGGTCTTGTATGCCAGGTTGAAATTAGGGTGATAATGGTGAGTTACACTGCCTAGTCATTGCTGTGTTGAGAAAGTCTGTGAGAGACTAGTCTGGAGGGCAGAAAAAAATGGGCACAATGTATAAAAGAGCGTTGGACAATCTACTGCAAGTATTAATTGAGAGAAGTGCATTGCAAACTTTTGATATGCTCTGGGATAAGTTTATTGTCTGCATAGTGGGTGACCTTTATTCATACCTCAGGGTTAGGGTTGGGCATAGGATTTGGGATAGGGTTAGGCGTGGGTTCGGGTTAGGGTTAGGAGAGGGGTTCAGGTTAGCGTTAGGTGTGGGGTTTTAGGGTTAGGGTTAGCGGCCCACAGCAACAGAGAGCAGGCAGCGGACCACCAGTACAGAGAGGAACAGCAGGCTGCGGGAGAGAGCAGACAGTACTAAAAAAAATTATGGTGCACAATACACATCATGACCCGAATTGGTACTGGAATGCCGACAGTGCAGTTTACACTACAGCATTTCCATGAGGAAAAAAAGTTCCGAGCTTTTTACACAGCATGCTTTCCAGGAAAATGGGAATAATTTCCCAGAACACAGCGGCTGTGTGTATTTAAAAAAAAAACGAATTGTTTCCTTTTCTCTCCTGTCTCTACCTGTCATAATTAGCCAACTAGAGGAGAAGTGGCTGGGAGGGGTTACAGAGGACGTCAGTATCATGGAGCTGAACCAGCATCAGCAGGTGAAGTAAACATCAATCCCGACGGAGTCCACAGTTGCGCCACTGTAACTGTGCAGGATCTATCAGCTGTCTGGCAATTCTGACTGTGGCAGCCTCTTCCTGAAGATTCTGCAGCCACTCACCCAGACCAAAAACAAATCATGAAGTTCAATCACAGAGCTTGGTGGGTTGGGTTTTACCGCAAGTCCTGTTGGGGAAAGAGAGGATCCCCTCTCTTTAAGCAAAGCAAATGCTGACATGAAGAGCTTTTTTTCAGACAGGGAGACTGATGACACAGCAAAAGGAAAGGAAACAGCTAAAACACCGGAAATGGGCACTCGTGCTCTCCAATACTCATTGCTCGGAGCAGAGTGAGGTGACTAGCTAGGCAGCCTTCTGAATCCCTGCAACATTCTGAACCAGTTGCTAGGTAAGATTTCACTTCCTCAGTGATAACATTACTCAACAACATTCTGCATTTACATGGCATCTTTGATGTAGCCATTAGACCTGTGGTGCCTCACTGGGCTGAAGCTGGATTAGGTGTGACACTTATGTTTTTCCACATAGAACTTTCATTTTTTTTCCCCATTTGAAGTGTCTCTCTACCTTCCGGGAGTGGCCGTTCACACAGGAAGGACCAAGACTCCAAATTTCCAATTCACACCGTGAGTCTAGACACAGTACCTGAAGTGCGGTATTTACATCCTATTCATTGGCCCGTTGTTCACGGATCGCCTGTAGTTCAGTTTAGACTGCAAGCGATCTGTGAAAATGTCTGGAGTTGGGAATAATTCTCCAGAACACAGCGGCTGTGTGATAAATGTAACTGACTCCCACTGTATGAACCTGATTTGTCTGTTGTGGTAAAATGCTAAAGGCCCATTTTGACCAATGTCACAATTCATCTTGTTGCTTTGCTTTCGCTATGTTTTGTGCAAACTTTAAATCCAGACTGGCACTGGAGAATGGGATCTATTTGGAATTAAACAAGAAATTCTGCACAAGCTGGAGTCAACTACAATGCACAAAAGCGCTGGAGAATAGGTGGACAAAAGATTGGACAGGGTTATTGGGGATCTTAAGCATGGGTGGGTGGGAGAGGAAGAAATACTATCCTGTAGCTATCCTGTAGCTTAGGAACAAGGCAGCGAGCATCAGATCGATCTCCAAAACATGGCCTGACTGAAATTCATGGATGGTTGAAGCAAGGGGTGAGGGGGTGGACTTCAGGAGGAAATCAGGAGAACACGATCCTGATCAGGGGGTCAGCGGGGAAGAGGATCAAGAATTTCAAATTCCTGGGTGTCAACATCTCTGACCTGGGGCCTCCATGTTGAGGCAATACCGAATAAGTCTCATCTGCGGCTATACTTTGAAACGTCTGAGGAGATTCGGTGTGTCACCAAAGACTCTCAAATATTTTTACGGGTGTGCCGTGGAGAGCATTTGGCCTGGTGGCATCACTGCCTGGTATGGAGGTGCCAATGCATAGGACAGAAAAATAGTGCAGCCAGTGACACCAGTTTCCAGTCCACTGAGTTCATCCTACAGAGGTGGTGTCTTAAGAAAGCAGCCTCCATACTCAAGCTCCTCCATCACCCAGACTCTCTTCTCATCGCTACTATTGGGAAGGAGGTACAGGAGCCTGAAGACGAACACCCAGCAGCACAAGGGCAGCTTCTTCCCCTCTGCCATCAAGATTCCTGAATGAACCACAGGCGCTCCCTCACTTTATCCTATTTTTTTTGCAGTTTATTTATTTTGAAGTGTGGTTTGTAGAAATGTTTGCACGGTGACGCTGCTGGAAAACAACGAATTTCATGACAAATCCATCCTTCTGATTGATTCTGATGTGGGGGGTGGGGGTAGAGGGGAGCGAGGAAGGCAATTCTGTGAAACGTCTGTACACAACCGGGCAAGCAGTCGAAGCACATGACTGGGAAGCCTGTCAAAAATCTGTGCTTTGCAGCAACACTCCTCGAGAGGCCACTGAGAAGAAGGGGAGGTTGCTGTGCACAGCGAGGATTCACAAGGTGTTGCTCTTCCCCCCCCCCCCCCCCCAACTTCCTTAGAAAACAACAAATTATTCAACTGTGCCAGGGCGAGAGCAGAGAGCAGCAACATGTTGCTCTTGGCACTCGTGACTGTTCCTTGTCCACACAAAGGCTTCTACAAATATCAAGGCTAGCTGCGTGGTACAAATATTCATTACTGTTCCCCTGCCAAAGATTATAAAGACACAAAAGCAAAGCAATGGAATGCGAAACATTTTCCTCTGCAGCGTCCTCTAAATGAGAAGGTCAAAGGACCAGAGCTGTACAACTCTGAATTACCAACTTCTCCTCGAATATTTTCCTGACCTTGCCGAGCCCCACACAGAGACCATTAATAACATTTGTTTAGGCGAACTACATACGTTTAAGATCAGCTCTGCAGGCTTTACATTACTCCTTGACAAACAGTGGGTAATATCTGAGCGCTATTCAGAAAGCGAACCTCAGCTCACTCCGTCAATTCAGGGGTTAAACTCCAAGGAATTGGAGTCATTATCTGGGAATGCAGTAGTGGTTGTTATATGATCTCAGAACTCCAATAATCGCACAAACTTATGAACATAACCCTGCAATGACAGACACCCATCTCTACCCCTTTTCAATACCAAAAACATAAGAAACAGCCCCTTCATTTTCCTTTATTTTTCCCTCTCTCACATGACTAACAGGAATAAACACACTGGGAAAATAAAAACAGTTCTGGCAGGAATTATTCTGTCTCAGATTCTCCAATTATTGGATCCTATGTGTGAAGACACCAGTGATCTGAGGATAAATCTACCCAATGATGTGAAAAGTTGCCTAGGGATGTCATGTTCACAATAATTGGAACAAATCTGATCGGACAGTTCTCAATCATCAACAAAATGATGGGAAAGAAGTCTTGGGTTCCTCATGGAGCAACAATAATCTGCTTGCAGAAGCTCAATGGATTCTGCCAGGGCCATGTTGAACCAGATCTCATCACAGCCTTGAGCTTACAATCAGATCAGCCCTGATCTCTTTCGATGCTGGAGAAGTGGCCATTCCCACTTCTTTCTCAATAACGTGCATACTTGTAGACAATATTCGTGCCATTAAAACGCCAGGCTCCAACCAGAGGGAGCAACACAACCTTAGGTTGACATCATCTGAGTATCCGGAAAGATTTAGACAAACAGCAAGGTAACAGGCCTTTTTGGCCCAAGAGCCCATGCCACCCACTTAACCCTCATCTAACAGCCCTGGTACATTCTGAAGGGTGGGGAGGAAACCGGAGCACTCAGAAGAAACCCACACAGACATGGGGAGAACGAACAAACTCCTTGAAGACAGCGCTGGATTCGAACCCCAGTTGATGGCGCTGCAACAGTGAGGTGTGATCTGCTACACTAACCGTGCCATCCGGTCTCTGACCAGAAACTCAGCTGGATGAAGCACATCGATAGTACAGTCACAAAAGTGGATCGGAGGCTGGGGATCCTGCTGTGTGTGACTCACTACCTCACACACTGATGACCCTCCTCTATTCCAGTGGTTCTCAACCTTTTTCTTTCCACTCACATGTGCCACATTCCCTATGCCACAGGTGCTCTGTGATTAGTAAGGGATTGTTTAAGGTGGGAAGTGGGTGGAAAGAAAAAGTTTGAGATCCACTGCTCTATTCTATCCCTCACTCCCAGTGCATCCTCTCAATGCTTTCTGCCCACCATCCTGGAGGAGCATGCCAACCTTCATTCCCAGTGCGGCCAGATCACCATTAAGGCAGATGCACACGGTGCTACCCTAGTGCCTCTCATCCCAATCCCTTTTCTTAATACTCAATCCCAATGCCTCGACAAGACAATCTATCTCAGCGCAAACTCTCACCAATGAATTCCAGCACTGGTTCCTGAATGCAATCCCTGGCCCTGCTCCTTCCCTTACCACTCATTCACTGCTTGATCCCAAATTCAATCCCACTACCTCAGTTCATTCCGACTGCCCCATCAATTCCAGTCCTTCATTTAACATTTGAATCCACCATTTATATCTGCGGGGCCTTTAGAGAATTTTTAATTTTGAGATACAGCACAGTATCGTGCTCTTCCAGCCCCGAGCCCATATGCACCCATGTGACCTTTGAACCTACCAACCCAGTAAGGTCTAGGGAATGTGGAAGGAAAGAGGAGCACCTGGAAAACCCACGCAGACACAGGGAGAACATGCAAACTCCTCACAGTGGCGGGTGGCATGCAATAGCCTTGTGCTATCTGCTACGCCAACCGTGATTCCATTTCTCTCATTAATGGTTGCGGGAAGGAAAATAAAATTAAATCTACATTTAGAGTTGCTCATCAGGAACTATTAGTGGAACAGTAGCTCCAGGAAACTGTTTCCTTCAAGTGGCCCCAGAGGTGTTTGATCAAATTCTAATTCTTTGTTTAATTAGCGCCTTGTCCTGTTATAGTCATCTCTGCCCACTGTTAATACAGCAAACTGGAGAAGGCTTCTGAAGCCACTGCCGGGCATTAGTGTCACTTTCTAGATTCAGAAGCCGAGCTTCCCATCTGTTGTTTGATAGTTCTTAAGCCCTGAACTTCTATTGGAATGAAATGGAAAGCAGAGAGCTGGGGTGAAAGGGTCTCAGAACAACCACGGAGTGGGTTACATATTAAATTGATCCACATGGTTTCTTTTAGACCGTTTCTGAAGCAACATGCTGAACCACTTCCAGGTCACAACACCAAGGTGTCAGCCAGTTAAAAAGGACAGGGGGGTGGGAGTGAGAACGGTTCATCACTGATGCAAACTGTTCCGGATGAACACATGTATCAGATAAGTGTGCAAGGGACGTTTTTCCATGTATGAAAATCTATTTCAAAGTTACGTTATGGAGATTAAAACTGTTAAATGATGCAAATAAAGGAATGTGAATTTGGAAATGAGAGCCTTTTAAGAGTTCCACACAATTCATACACTCATACGTAATAATGAGAAGTTTATGAGGTCTCTTCACAATCTCTCCCCTCTAATCTGCCACCATTTCAAACAGTCAGAGAAGGCATTATCCACAATGGATCAGGATAAGAGCTTAACAACCCAATTAATTAAAACAAACATATCCTTATTTCCATGGCTCTGTCTGCTCTGTCGGATAGAGAACGAAATGTCAGGGATATGTTTGTATCAATTCAGTACAGTACAACTCTGATTATCCAAAGCGGTCTGGTCCGCGCCTATTTCGGATAAATGTATTTTTTCGGAGATAATTTTTAAAAAACAACCCAGTAGCAACAGAAAATCAGTTGTAACAGTGTTTGAACAACAAACAACAAAGTAAGACTTTAATAATGTTTAATTCTCACCCAAAAAATGCTGCCCCCCCCTCCTGCCTTGGAACTTGAGGTCCTTGCTGCCACTGGGAGCCTGAGGTTCCTGCTGCCGCTAGGAGCCCGAGGTCCACTGCTGCCACAGCCACTGGGGGCCCGAAGTCCCCGATCAGTTCGGCTCCGAAAAAGTTTTGGATAAATGAGGATTTTTGATTTGTTTCGGATATCCTCATTTATCCGAAATGTAAAAAGAAAATTTGGTGAGTCAAGTCGGTGGGTGAAGTAAGCCAAATAAAAGACTTTACTGAACACAACCAAACATGATAAACAGGGTAGGGAGAGAGAGAGAGAATATTTAAAAAATTTCGAATAACCAAGGATTTGAGTTAATTGGAGTTGTACTGAACTTGGTCAGTAGACTGACTGGTTGTTCAAAGCAAGGCCCAGAAGTACAGCCATTCCCCAGTTTATAAACATTATTGATTTCTGCTCATGACATTCACTCTATGGGGTATAATGTACGAGGCATGGAGGCTAGATTTAGAGAGGAGATAGATAAATTATTGAAAGAATGGAGAACAGAAGGCCATAAACAGAGGAACAGAAGAGTAGATGAAGACTGTGGCAGATTGGCTATGCTCTTATTGCACAAAGGGACAAACGTGAGGGGCTAATTGGCCTCCTTATATTCTCAGGTTATTCTATTTCATCACTGAAATGGTTAACAAGCTCGTTCACCAGTCAGCAGATCACACTGTACCAAAATTTGCACTCCATCCAGTCTTTGCGGCCTGTGAAATGGTTTCGGGGAATGTGTCCCTTTCATGAACCAGGAACCCCTGGAATGACAAGCACCCGCCTGAGCTCCAAGCAAGCCATGCCTGACACAACCCTATTCAATAGGGTAATGGGTCAACTAATGCCAAGTTAATGGAAACTGAAAAAGCAGCACCTAATTGGGATCTTAATGTGAAAACAAATATTGAAGTGTCTATTTCATTGGAGCAGATTAGTTGACCTTCAAAGGTTCCTCTTCATGGACCCCAAGGTCCCTCTGTTCCTGTCCACTTTTTGAACTGTGTTTTACAACTTTACCTTTTCCTCATATTTTCTATAGAAATATATCACCTCACACGTCTCTACATTAAAGTAGACCTACCACTTGCCCATCCACTCTGAAAGCTTTTCTGTATCCCATTACTGAGTGTAGACAGGAGACCTTGTAAGGGACTTCAAATGTTTTCTGGAAGTCCATATAATTAACATCCACAAACATTTCCTTGCCTCCCTCTTTACACAGCCTTCCAAAAATTCTAGCTGGCTTGGCAGACGTGATTCACCTATTATTGGTCTCCGCAGACAATTTAAAGTTTCCAAGGTGTCTAGTTACACATTAATAATAAACTCTGGTAATTTTCTATAAGCAGATTGTCTACAGTTGCATGGGTTTCCTCATTTCACCAAGATAAGAACCAGGTAATATCCTAATTAGGGCTCTCACCAATCTCCTCATCTATTTCCTACAAATCTCTGACAAAAGATTTGCTGCTCCTTTGCACCATTCTTACCTCCTTCGCTGCTATTTTGCTGCCTTAACTTTGATGATGATAGTGGAGAGGGTCATGAACTTCAAATTCCTGATTGTCATCATCTCCAAGGAACCTCCGCATTGATGCAATCGCAAAGAAGGCTCGCCAGCAGCTATACATACTCTCAGGATGGCCCGGGGGTGGGGAGGGTATGCTGCATTGACCATTGACAGTTTCACCATTGAGGTCGTCAAGGGTATCAAGTTCCTTGGAGTGTACTTGGTGGAGAATCTCTCCTGGTCCCTTAACACCAGCTCCATAGCCAAAAAAGCCCAGCAGCACCTCTACTTCCTGCGAAAGCTGAGGAAAGTTCATGCTCCACCCTCCATCCTCACCACATTCAATGGAGGATGCATCGAGAGCATCCTGTGCCACTGCATCACTGCCTGGTTTGGAAGCTGTAACTCCTTGGACTGCAAGACCCTACCGAGGATAGTGAAGTCATCAATAAAGATCATTGGGGACTCTCTTTCTACCATGAAGGACATCTACAACACTCGATGCAGGCGAAAGGCAATAAACATTGTGAAGGACTCCACACACCCCTCATGTAAACTGTTCTCCCTTCTGCCATCTGGTAGGAAGGAGGTACTGCAGCACTCGGGCCCTTACATCCAGATTGGGCAACAGTTCCCGCGCCCCCCCCCCGCCCCAAGACATCAGTCTCTTGACGTTCCAGAACATATGTGGATAGTGCACTGTGGACTTTTACAGTACATGTCTTAATATTTTAATATTTTATTGTGCTTAACTTCTAATCAAACTTACATTCTTATATTTATGTAAATATGCTCCGTGGCCCTGGAGGAACACTATCTTGTCTTTACAAGCATGGTATGAATGATAAGTTAAGATGATGACTTGATGTGTCTGAGGAGATTCAGTATGTCACCAAAGACTCGCGTAAACTTCTACAGGTGTACTGTGGAGAATATTCTGGCTGGTTGCATCACTGCCTGGTATAAAGGTGCCAACACGCAGGACAAGAATAAACTCCAGAGGGTTGTTAACTCAGCCTGCAACATTACAGGCACCAGACTTCACTCCATTGAGGACATCTACATGAGGTTGTGTCTTAAAATAGCAGCCTCTATCCTCAAAGGCCTTCACCTCCCAGGTCATGCCCTCTTCACTCTGCTACCAGTGGGGAAAAAGGTACAGGAGCCTAAAGATGAGCACTCAGTGGCACAAGGACAGCTTCTTCCCTGCTGCCATCAGATTCCTGAATGATCAATGAACCATAGTCACTGCCTTATTTTTCGTGCACTATTTTTTTTAATAGTAATGTCGTAAGATGGTTAGAATATGTATGTATGACGCTGCCACAAAACACCCGAGTTTCATGACTTGTTCACCACAATAAACCCTGATTCTGATTCCTTGCCCCATTTCTGCGCTGAGTTTCCCAGGATGGTGAGGGTGCATTTTTTCTTCCTGCACTGCAAATACTGAGCCAAAAATTCAACATTTCCACCATACCCAACTTTAATTTACAATGTTATGATGATCCATTTTAAGGAGCCCATTGTAATTCTAACAACCCTCTTTTCCCTCATCTGAATCTACTGTTTTTGATGTCTCTTTTATTGTTATTTTTTGTTTGTTGGCCAATTTTAGTTTCCCTCTGTTTTTGTGGATCTTGCACATATTAATTTCTATCAGTTACCAGGAACTCCATTGGTTTTAGTTTGCTTAAGGTGCAACTTTCATATTGTGTGAGGTTTTCTTTGGCATGACCAGCCCTTTTCCCTGAGGCGTATATACTGGCCCTCATAGCATTAAAAATTCTTTTACGAACACCTCCTGCTGATCTTCTGTCATTTTACCCATTAACAGATTAATTCAATTTACAGTAGACAGTCTCTCTCGTGGTAAAGAAGTCAGCTTTTCCTAAATCTGGAATCATTGCAGCTGTTTTGCATTTCTCACTTTCAAACATTGCACTGTACTCATTCTAATTATGATGACTATTGGATAAATGTTCACGCACCATTAGGCTGTTAATCAAATCAGCCTCTTTACTCATTACTAGATCTAATACAGTCTGCTCCTGTCGGTTCAAGGGCACATCAGCACAGAAGCTACCCCAAACTCACTCCAGCAAATCAGTATCCTTCAGAAACAAGCGTATCTCAATCGAAGACAGTGGTTCTCAATCATTTTTCCCCACTTACTTACCACATTAAGTAATCCCTGACTAACCACAGAGCACCTATGACGTGGATGGTGGAGAACCACTGATCTATCAGAAGGTTCACACCCACATATGACTCTGCCTTTACCAATACCCACTCCTGCGCCTTCTTTAACAGCACAGTGGATCTCATTACAGAATGAATCCTTTCTCTATTTGTTTCTTCCACTTTGCTGCATTGGTGGCTCTCAGTCTGCACAGAATATAGAACATGGGACAGTACGGTACAAGTACAGCCCCTCCAGCCTACATGCCTGAACTGAACATTATCCCCAAGGTAAGGTAAACCTCTGCTACTTGCACTTGGTCTATTCCCGGCAGATTTGTGCGTCTATCTAGAAGCCTCTTCAATGTTTTTATAGCGTCTGCTTCCACCACTACCCTCAGAGCCTTTGCTATGCAAAATAAATGACCTCAAAGTGCTTCCACCACTCCTTAAATGCATATCCTCTTACATGTGCAGTTTTACCTCGTGGATTAAATATTCTGACTGTAGACCCTATCAATGCCTCTCAAAATTTTGTAAGCCTCTGTTCAGTCACTTCTCAGCCTCCAACGTTCCAGAGAAAACAACCCAGGTTTGTCCAGCCTCTCCTTGTAGATTGGACCCTCCAATCCAATACATACTCTTTCTTCATCACTGACGGTTCCAAAAGAGAAACTGAATTTGCACTTAAAAGCAGGATGCTTCACAGTTAAAACTGCTGTTATCAAGCACGTTTCTGTCATTTTTCCTTCAGCTGTTTCACACATGTGTTTAGATAATCTCCAACCAACCCTCAAAAGAACCTATTACTTGCAAGCTCACATCCGGGACCTCGCCGCAGATATCATCTCAGTGTCTGGATATGCTGCATTTTTCTAACCTGTCATTATCAGCAGTTCAAAACTTCTCCATTCACTCCCACCATTAAATACCGAAGGCCCTGCTGGGCCACGAGCCCATGCCGCCCACATTCCCCAATTGACCTGCAATCCCCGGTACACTTTTGAACGGTGGGAGGAAACCAGAGAGCCTGGAAGGAACCCACACAGGCACAGGGAGAAGGTACGAACTCCTTACAAGCTGTGCCAGATTTGAACCCGGTTCACTGGTGCTGCGTTGCGCTAAATGCTACGCTAACCGTGCCGTGTATGTAGACCAGTTCTAAAGACCCGCGCACTCGCAGAACATGACAGATTGTAGGGCTCCAATAATCGAGGTGGTCACATGACCTTCCCCACACTTCCAACATACACATCTCTGGGATCCGTTTCTGCTGTGGCATTTCCAAGTCTGTCTTGTACAAGATGTTGTGCCAAGTAACAAAAGAAGGGGTGCAACACAAGTTCTCAAACCATTAACAGAGAAAGATAAAGCTTGTAGACGCTGGAATCTTGAACAAACAATAAGATAGCTGCTGGAGAGACTCAGTAGCTCAGACAACATCCACAAGAAGAAGCGGTTAGGTGACTGACCATTTCTGCTCATGGTTGCGGTCTGATCTGCTGAGTCTCTCCAGCAGCTCAGTGACAGAAGACGTGACTTCCAGTGGCTGATGGGCTCAAATACTGGGTTGCTTGAACTGAAACACAAGTGTGCAAGGCCAAAGTAGATGGAGCGGTGTGTTCCCCTTCTGGAATTTTGCAATTCCAGATCCACAGCAGGAAACCTTCCTGAATCTTCCTCCCCTGAGCAGTCTAGACTTTCCATTAGAAGGTGCAACCTTGACTGGCACTTACTGGGTGAACATTGTTATTGAGGGCAGACACAAACCTAAAGCAATTCTCAACAGCGCGGAGGAAAAGAGAGATCTTGAGGTCCAGGTCAGGAGATCCCTCAAGGTTGACGTGCAAGTTGATAGGGTGATTAAAAATGTGTATGGTGTACTGGGCTTCATCAGTCGGGGGATTGAGTTCAAGAGCTGCCAGGTAAGGTTGCAGCTCTACACTTAGATCACACTTGCAGTATTGCATTCATTTCTGGTCGCCACATTATTGGAAGGATGTGGAAGCATGAGGGAGGGCGAAGAAGAGGTTTAGCAAGATGTTGCCTGGACTGAGGAACATCTCTGATGAAGCAAGGCTGAAACATGTATGTATTGAGAGATGTGTGCTCATAAATGCACATGTTGAGAGTGTGGTTGTATGTTTGGATGGATGAGCATGTTTATTTTTTCCTTTGGAGCAATGAAGAATGAGTGGTGACATAATAGAGGTGTTCAGTATAAAAATATGAGGGTGGCTTGGATGGGGTGAACAGCCAGCACCTTTTTCCCAAGGCAAACATAGTAAATGCCAGAGGACAACTTTTTAAGGTGAGTGAAGGAAAGTTTAGGTAAGTTTTTCACACAAGCTTGGATTGCTTTGGTGTGGGTGGCAGTGGAGGCTGGTACAACAGGGACATTCAAAGATTGGTACAGGGATGTAAGAAAAATAAGGGGTTATAGATGTGAGGTAGAGAAGGATTAGATTGTTGTGGAATAGATTTACATAGGTCAGCACTACATCATAGGCTGAAGGGCTGTAACCTTCTATGTTCAATTACATTTAAAACCTTGCACTGAGGAAATTACATTGCCTATTCAACCCTCCCAGAGACCACCAAGGACAATAGTAGTTGTTTGCAGAGAAGGAGAGTAGGAGCTCTCCTACATCTAACACCAACCACTCCTCATGCAACTTCTCACGTTACTGACTGAGGAGCGCATTCAAAGGAAGGGGGCAGTGGTAGGGGGAGGTGGGCGAGCAGGCAAGGGTTTCGAAGGCAGTCAGGGACAGGACTTCACCGAATAACGTAGCAAATTCCACAGACTGCCTCATCTCATGCTGTGTTTGCGCTGGCAGGTGGAGTCTGTTCAAACGTTGCTCCATCTCCAGTGAAAGAATGAGGCAGCTGTGCCTCTGTCTGTCAGCACCTGCACACAGTAGCCCTGCAAACCCAAACAAATCCAGCAGGCATTTGTTTCCAGCAGATCCAGACCAACCAAATAGTTATAGCCTGCTGTGAAATAATTGGATGAGGGTTCTGGCTGAGGTTTATCTGCAGTGATCACAGATACTGTTGCAGTTGATCAGCAGACACTAACCTGGCAGCATTACCAAAGGGTTCTAAGTGGGACTTCAGAACCCACTTATGCACAAACATACCTGTACGCGTGCACACACGCGCACACGTACAAACACAAGATCTCAAATGCACTCACTCAGATACACAGAAAATTACACGCAATCTCAAAGACATACTCTCAAACAAATGCACACATTCACATACGCCTGCATGCACACACACATATACTCTGTTATACATGCTCACAAACACAACATAAGCACATCCAATCCGACACACACATGCACAGAGAAAAGCAAAGCTCATGTACAATGACACAAGCAGGCATGTACACTCTCCAATTCACACTCCTGTAGTCACACTGTACACTCATCATGAGATACGCTCAAACGCATTCATGCATACTTATATCTTCTCTCATACACACATGGCCCATCCATCCAAACATACAACCACACTCTCAACATGTGCATTAATGAGCACACACCTCTCAATATATACATGTCCTCCTTAGACACACATACATGTGCACCCACAGCTTTGCACATGTGTATATGGAGGACATTTGCACACACAAACACATGTATATGGAGCAGTGACGTCTGCATCACTAGGGTTGGTGTCATCCGGTAACTCATGGTGTTAACCCCCCCCAACCACCCAACAATATGGACAAAGTATACAAGTGTACCAAGCTCAGAAGAAACAGGTATTTGTTCCTTATATGTCGGCAGCACCACTGAATGAAGGAGAGCTCTGACCAGAGTTCAAAAAGTAAATTAGAGTTTTAGCCTTGTAGGTATATTGATACATGTCAGCTGAGCTGACGAAAAATGTTTTTCCTGTTATAACTAACTGCAGGAATATTTTTATAAAAATAATAAATTTCTCCTGAAACACTGCACAAAAATTTTACAGAGTCATTTTGGTGTCACCCAGTGCAGTCCTCCCCTCCTAGTGATGTCAGTGATACAGAGGACATGTCCGCATGCACACACGTGTATATGGAGGACATGTTCGCATGCACACACGTGTATATGGAGGACATGTTCGCATGCACACACATGTATATGGAGGACATGTTCGCATGCACACACGTGTATATGGAGGACACACTTGCATGCACACACGAGTTTATGGAGGACATGTCCGCATGCACACACGTGTATATGGAGGACATGTTCGCATGCACACACATGTTGTCAACACGTGAGGACAATACACACACATGGTCTCACATTATCAGAAATTTACAAAGATGCCACCCCGACACTATTTCCAAACTTGTCTCTCCCCCCCCAGAACCATACACACATACCCCCCCCACCACCCCCCGCCAAGGAACCATACACACATACCCACTCAAACTGCACTCACACACATGCTTGTCCATTCACACACAAGCAGAAACATCAGGAAGGTACACAGATATGGATCTTTGTGTCAATGTTTCCATGTCTGCAGGCTTACAAATCACCCCTTGTGAAAGAGTGGGAGTCCAATCAAATGTGTTGCCCCTTCCTTCTGAAGGTGCCTTTATAAATTAAATGGTTATTCCAGCAATATCATCATATTCAAGTGTTGTTAGCTGACAGGCGCTTTGGCCCATCATATCCCTGTCGACCAGTACACACTATCAACAATCCATCCACCTTGTCTATACCCTTCTGTGCTTTATCTGGGATCTCTTCCATGCTGTCAGTGACCCTGTCTCGCCATCTCTCCCAGGCATTGGACTCTAGGAACTCAGCGCTCTCTGCATCTAAACATCCTCCCTCAGATCTCCTCTAACTCCATGTCAGACCTTGTTCTCTGAATTTCCCCTTGACCTATCTACCTCTGAGATAGGGAAATGTTCCATGCAGTCTTACCTATCTATACCATTCATCATTTTGTAGATCTCAGTCATGTCCACTCCCCCACTCCAGGGAGAATAGACAAAATTTCTCCACTCTCTCCTCATCCCGGTGAATCCCTCTTGAGCAAAATCATCCTTCCAGCCCACAGAACTGCACTCGCCAGGCTGAACTAAGTCTTATAAAGTTAGAGCCATTCTTCTACTCAATGCCCTCACTAATGAAGGCCTGTGTCCCATATGCCTTGCACTACCACCTTTGGATTTGTACTCCAAGGTGTCTCCATTCATCAGTGCTCCCCAAGACCCTTCCACTCACTGCAACCAGACCTAACTTCAAAGCATCCACACTGCACCAGCAAGCAGAGATCAGGTGCCGCTGCATTGGACTCCCCACCTGCTCCCAGAGTCCAGGGACAGAGCTCAAACTTCCTGAGGACGGGAACCAGTGTAACTGCATCTGGGCTCCTCAGCGTGACTCCAGCAATGCCTCGCCACTATTTAGGGGAATGGACAGTCAAAATGTCAGCCATCTTCAGTAGGACAGGGAGGATCCACGGAGAGAGAATGGGCTAACATTTCAGGTCAATGGCTTGGATTTTGATAAAGGGCCATTAACTGGAAATGATAAACTACAGTTCTCTCTGCACTGATGCCGTCTGCCCAGCTGGGGTTTCCCAGTATTTTTTACTCCCCTCCCCACCCTGACTTTCACCAAGTGCTTTTTTTTTGGAGTTGCCAACCTAGTTTGAAAATGCAAGAAAATGTATCTTCTTTCATTTTATCTTTCATACACCACTGAGTTTTAAACATCTATATTTATTTTTAATACGTATGAACAGCATTTCAATCCTTTTGAATGATTTTGCATGCCCCTGATTGATAGTTAAAGCCGTTTGTAACATCAAACTATGAAAGTGTGGTACTTTGGCCTTTAGATAACTCAGTTATGTAACAGGAGCAGACACTCACAAACCACTCTGCCGTGTGGGAAACGAAGGCCAATAAAGCAGGAAAAATGGTTGAACCCCCATGAACTCAAAAGTCCAACTGTGGCCACAGGAATAGCTGGGTTCTGGGAGGAGCAGGATGCGATTCTGATCCAGTATAATCTGGCTCAATCCCTGCAATATAACTGTGTTCAATCCCCTCTACATTTTACTCGATCCCATAAAGGACAGTTGGTTCGTTTGTCTCTGGGGGGGGGGGGGGGGGGAGAAAGAGGGGATGGGAGAAGGGAATGGGGAAGAGAGGTGGTGTAAAAAGAGTAGAGGGAAAGAGGAAGAGAAGGTGGGGGAGAGGGGGAAGTAAGGGGGGTCGGGGGGAAAGGGGGGTCGGGGGGAAAGGGGGGTCGGGGGGAAAGGGGGGTCGGGGGGAAAGGGGGGTCGGGGGGAAAGGGGGGTCGGGGGGAAAGGGGGGTCGGGGGGAAAGGGGGGGTCGGGGGAAAGGGGGGTCGGGGAAAGGGGGGTCGGGGGGTCGGGGGGAAAGGGGGGTCGGGGGAAAGGGGGGTCGGGGAAAGGGGGGTCGGGGGAAAGGGGGGTCGGGGGAAGGGGGGTCGGGGGAAGGGGGTCGGGGGAAGGGGGGTCGGGGGAAGGGGGGTCGGGGGAAGGGGGGTCGGGGGAAGGGGGGTCGGGGGAAAGGGGTCGGGGGAAAGGGGGGTCGGGGGACAAGGGGGGTCGGGGACAAGGGGGGTCGGGGGGAAAGGGGGGTCGGGGGGAAAGGGGGGTCGGGGGGAAAGGGGGGTCGGGGGGAAAGGGGGGTCGGGGGAAAGGGGGGTCGGGGGGGTCGGGGGGAAAGGGGGGGTCGGGGGGAAAGGGGGGGTCGGGGGGAAAGGGGGGGTCGGGGGAAAGGGGGGTCGGGGGGAAAGGGGGGTCGGGGGAAAGGGGGGTCGGGGGAAGGGGGGTCGGGGGAAGGGGGGTCGGGGGAAGGGGGTCGGGGGAAGGGGGGTCGGGGGAAGGGGGGTCGGGGGAAGGGGGGTCGGGGGAAGGGGGGTCGGGGGAAGGGGGGTCGGGGGAAGGGGGGTCGGGGGAAAGGGGGTCGGGGGAAGGGGGGTCGGGGGAAGGGGGGTCGAGGGAAAGGGGGGTCGGGGGAAAGGGGGGTCGGGGGAAAGGGGGGTCGGGGGAAAGGGGGGTCAGGGGAAAGGGGGGGTGGGAGGGAAAGGGGGGGCTGGGGAAAGGGGGGGCGGTGGGAAAGGGGGGGCGGGGGGAAAGGGGGGGTCTAGGGAAGGATGGGGAAAAGGAGTGGAAAAAGAGGAGTGGGGGAAGGAGGAGAGAGGGAAAGGAAGAAAAGGGGAGGGGGAAAGGAAAAGAGAGGGGGAAAAGGGGAGAGGGAAGAGCTGAAGGGAAGATTGTGGGGAGATGCAGGGGAAGAAATGTAGGGGAAAGACTGAAAGGTGGGAGAGGCAGAGATGATATCTCACCTTTGACAGCCATAGACAAAGTTTGATCTCTAAACGCTACAGGATGTCCACTTTTTACAATGTCTGACAGAAAACAATTCTGAATTGAACTACTCCAACTCTGAGGTGCTTCACCATTGTTCCACAAGTACTCACCTTCAATCCGCTTTAGTGCCGATAGGCAGCTCTGCCGATCTGGAAAGCCAAAAGGATTGCTACAGGTCCGAATGGCATCACACTCGCACCTCCCATTGATAATATTGCAGCCCGTAGCCAGGTTTTTATCGCAGGGCTCATCTCCATGAAGCTGGTCATCTTCCCAGTTCTCATCTGAAAGAAACAGATTCTCAGAACACGGCCTAGGATCGAAACAAACTCACAAGATTCCTGCTGCTGTAAACGGAGCTTAACCATTAAACCAGTCACAACTTTGGCACCAATTTAGCCACCAATTTATTTGATTACCGCTAATAAACATTTATGTGGACATTTGTAGGATGATTTTAGCTGTGTTTTACACATGTGGACTCCAGACAACAGGGCACAGTAGCATAGTGGTTGAGTAACTGGACTTGGAGTCAGAATGCTGGACCAATGACCCAGTGACATGAGTTTGAATCTCACCACAGCAACTGGAGAATTCAAGTCATTAAATAAATTAACTTTAAATAATTAAATAAGCTCTCATATTAACCCTGACGTTGTTGTACAAACCATTCTGATTCTCTGGAAAGCTCATCAGGGAATGACTGTTTGAGACCCAATAGTTATTACCGTGTTGTTTTTTAATTTTCCTTCAGGGGCAATTAGAGCTGTATGACTGAATGTGAGTTTATTGTGGTATACACAAGTAGAATGTACAGATGGACAATGAATGCTGGCATGGTCTGTCTTGCCCACTACTGTAAACAATGGAAAACACCAGAGGCTAGTTTCATGTTATGAAGTTAGACTTTAGAAAGGGCTGCAGTATTTTAAAATTATCTCTAAATTTAACGTAAAGTGGAATAACGGTAAGATGTGATCTACTGGCATCGTTGTCTGAAGAGGGCATGCAAAATCGTCGAGGATCCCCTTCCACCCAGCACACAGCATGTTTCAGCTGCTCCCATTGGGAAAGAGATGCAGGAATATCAGAGCCAGAACCACCAGGCTGAGGAACAGCTTCTTCCCATGGGCAATGAGTATGTTGAATGACCCAAGGAATTGCTCACACTAACCATCCGAGACCCTCACGTTCACAGAACAATATTTATTTATTTGTACGTATGAATACTTGTCCTGAATATGTATCGTTTGTCTGCATGTGTGTTATATTTGGTTGTGTGTCTGATTGTTTTGCCAGAGAACGCTGTTTCATTGGTTTGTACCTGTGCAATCAGATGACAAAGAAGTTTGACTTGGCTTTTTTTTAACTTGACTAGGTTTTGGCCCACGAGCCCACACCTCTCAAATATACCAATTCACCTACAACCCCTGTACGTTTTTGAACCATGGGAGAAAATCGGAGAATCCGGTGGAAACCCACTAAGGTCACAGGGAGAACGTACAAACTCCTCACAGGTAGGGCCAGATTTGAACCTAGGCCACTGGTGCTGCCACAGCATTGTAAATTAACCTTCCCACCCATGACCAGGTATAATGTGACAATCTGATCATCAAGCTGTCTCTGCTCATTTATCACCAATCATGGCAGGAACGTTCTTCACAACATGAACCTCATTTCTTCTCTCCCTGCACTGCCAGGGAATCTGTCCAAACACAACTAAAGTGTTTGAGCAAATCGAAGTTTACATCATGTAGAATCACCTTTGGATACCTCTGCAAATATTAGAGGACATCTGTACAAGGTGAGGGAGGAATGTTTATGGGACAGATAAAGGGTAAGTTTTTTCTTTTTTCAGAGAGTAGAGGGTGCCTGGAATGCATTGCTAGGGTTGCCAGTAGAGGCTGGTGTAATAGGATCATTTAAAAGACTCTTATATCCTTTTTTACACAGACATCCTAGTAAATTTGGTTTGTCAACGACCTGCATTTAAAGTCGGGTCAGACTGAAGTATTCACACTGAACCAAGGAAAACCGGTTCAGTGCGACCTTTCACATAGGACCCGGCGGGACCTGCAGCATCACAGCTTGGATTCACGGGAAGGCAGGTCAGCCTTTTACACTGGAGCTGATACGAAATGCATCGGCTCTGATACTAGCTGCCCAGATGAAAATGAACCCCCCCCCCCCCCCCCCCCATTCATACAGGTACGTGAAGCAGTAAAAAGGTAGTTAATTACCGTCTTTCAAGGGCAGTGTAAAAGAGCCTTTAGACAGGGATGGATATAAGAATAATAGGTTACGGGTGTGAGGTAGGGAAGGTTTAGATTTTGACCAGGTTTATGTAGATTTGCACAACACTGTGGGCTGAAGGGCCTGTACTATGCAGGAATATTGTATGTCTCTGATCATTCTGAAGTCTGCCTATGCTGTGATACTGAAACAAGATTCACGATCGATGCACTCACACGACTTCACGGTGACCAGACGATCTGCTGGACCTTCCCACTGCCAATAACAACAGGAACAACACAGCAAAGTCAGGGGAAGACCCACCGGCCCTCAAGCCCGTCCTACCATTCATGGTTGTTTCATTCCAGGCCTCAACTCTTCATGCCCTCAGTTCCCCAATCATTCAAAATTTGTCTACCTCCTCTTTAAATACTTTTAGTGATTCTGTCTGGTGGACATGGGTGAAAGGTGAGATGTTTAAAGGGAACATGAGGGGAAAACTTCTTCAGGCAGAGAGTGGTATGAGCTGCCAGCTGAATTGGTCAATGTGGGCTCAATTTTGACATACAAGAAAAATTTGGATAGGTACAAGGATGGGAGCGCTGTGGTCCGGGTCCAGGTCAGTGGGACGAGGCAGAATAAAAGTTTGGGTCGAAGTGCCTGTTTCTATGCGGTAGTGTTCCATGGTCTCCGCAGCTCTCTTGGGTAGAGAATTCTACATCTTCAGTGCCTCCTGCACTATACCTTGACTCCCCTCAGCCCCTAAGTCAAGGGACAACCCTTGACATTGCTCCTCCAGCAGTGAATATCTATGTATACAATGTACTCAAAGGCACTGATAATTTTTTTATCAATAATAAAGTCCTCTTTGCATTGTATTTTTTAAAATCTGGTGGAGACTCACAACTCCTCTTGAAAACTAGTACGGAGGTGATGGGCTGAATGGCCATCTGTGTCATAAATATTCTCTGATTCTATTCCGATGAAGGGTCCATAGTGATAACATCGGAATCAACACGCCAACTTGAAGTTCCAGGAAACTGGAAGCAACTCCATAGTCGTAGAAATTACACCCAGATGTTTGATCTGCACATTGTTTCACATGGTTCGGCTGCCAGAGTTCTTCAACATATTTTGTTTCTTTATTAAAAAAAACTCAGTCTTTAAAGCAAAATATCAGCTCAGGAAGGAGGAAAGAAACGAATGCCCCACAGTCGTTCTCGCATTTAAACTGTGAGCAGCATTTTGGTTTTAAGAATAAATTAACACATCTGAATCTCTTTGCAACAATGCACATTTTCGACAGTCAAGGACCAACTGCTGCAATCTATCTTCCCCATTTTCATGTCCTTTCCTTTCAAATAATATCCAATTCTTTTAAAGGAATGATAAAATCTAAGTCTCCGTGGGCGTTGCGGTGAAGCATTCTCGTGTCCCCAGATAATCCTCTGTGTGAAAGCATTTCTTCCAGCTTCCCCTTCCATCTGATGACATCAGCGTGTTGCAATGCTCCATCCCAGGGAGAACAAGTTACGACGTGAGCTGTAGTAGTCTCCACTGTCCCTTTCCTTTTCGATAGCCCTTTATTTTATCAAGTACAAAGCAGCAGGACTCAGGACATCTGCCAGGGTCAAGTGCAGCACACAAAAACGCAACAGGTCACCACAAGAAGCAAAGCGTAACCAAGATTGCGGCCTTGAAGGAGGTGGAAAGGGAAAGGGGAGGAGCATAGGCTAAAAGGTAAGAGGTCATAGGTAGGAGGGTAGAAGAGAAAAAAGCTGATAAGTGATGGGGAGAGGGCAGAGGGCTCAAAAGGGGGTAGCTAGCTGATGGGAGAAGGAAAGGAAGAGGCAGGAAGTGTTTGCAGCTAACACACACTGCATTAGAGCACAATGCAATATCCAGCATGCTAATTGCTTGATAAAAAGAGTCTATTGGGGCTAAGGTGTATGAAGAAGCCCCATATTGCAGAAGCTATTTAACTTTTGCTGTTTAAAATCTAAACTTGCCACAACTATCCAACTGGCTGAAAAATCTTTTTTATCATCACGTTAGTTCACACCTCAACTGTCATATAACACTGTTTCTACAGTCTCCTGTGGCTCCCATCCTTTTATGTAATTGGTTTGTAGGACTGACAACAAGAAGTTGTTCGTTGATTTCTGGAAGGGAAAACTGGAGGTGTCCGATCCAGTGACCATTGGAGGATCAAAGGTGAGCACATTTCAGTTCTTGGTAGTCACCATCTTAGAGGATCTCTCCCGAACCCAATACACCAGTGGCATCACGAAGGAAGCCGTCATCAGCGGCTCTACTTCCTCAGAAGTAGACATCGGAAACGCTGGCAAATTTATACGTATGTACGGTGACAGTGTGCTGACCGGCTGCATCACGGTCTGAGATGGGGACACCTGAGCATAAAGCCCAGCAAAAGGTAGTGGACACAGCCCAGGACATCACAGGCAAATCCCTCCCCACCATTGAGAGCATCTAGAGGAAACATTACTGTTGGAGTGCATCGAAGACCTACACCACTCAGCACACACTCTGTTCTCACTGCTCCCATCAGGAAAGAGTTATAGGTGCCACAAGGCTAGCATGTTCAGGATCAGCTGCTACCCCTCCACTATCAGAATCCTCAACGACAAATTCAATCAGGGACTTATTTAAGACTTTAACTTTTGCAGTTTATTTACTTTTCTCCCTCTATTGCAGTTTGTTCACCTTTCTTTATTGTTTACCTATGTACATTGACTACGTTTTTTTTTGGGCAGTACTAATAATCGGTAATTTTGCCTCGCCCGTAGGGAAAAGAATCTCAGGGTGTTATGTGATGTCATTAATTTTTAAAAAAATTTAGACATACAGCACATTAACAGGCCATTCGAGCCCATGTGTCCGTGCCACCCAATTTACATCCTATTAACCTACAGCCCCTGTAGATTTTGAATGGTGGTTGGAAACTAGAACCCCCCCCGCCAGAGAAAAACCCACACGACGCAGGGAGAACATGCAAACTCATTACAGACAGCACGGGATCCCAATCGCTGGAAAGCGTTGCGCTAACCCTGCCACTAATGGACACTGACAATAAATCTGAAATGTCCTTCCCGTCAATGACGTCTGACTCACATTAGATCTGATTGTCCAGAGCCAGGTCAACCTTTGGTACATTACCCTCCTTCCCTTCTAGAAACACTACTTCCTTACACATCAGGGTGCTGCTGTTAAATCTTTTCATTCTTTCATGCAATGGATTGAAAGCCCTCCTACGTGGGACGATTGGGACCTGGGCACAGTTGGGCATCATTTCGAGTCAGGTGAGGGATTTTTCCCAGCAAAATGATCAGCGTCCTTAAAGATGTCCTGTCATAAAACAACTGTAATATTACACAAAACTTGCTTTAGTCTTCCACAAGGCAGATAGATTCACCACAGAAGAAACTGGCAGGCAAAGAAGTCCCAGAGTCAAAGGGTCCGTGGATTCGCCTCCAGGGCTCCCGCAGCCCACACAGTCCAAACCATCGGCAACCCGAGCTCCAGACCCAAGCTTCCCATCTGATCAGTGCCCGTGGCACCCTCTCGCATCCCGATTCCTGGTACCCTTCACCAGCCCGTCCACAGCCACGTTTTAATGCGTTCATCTTAATCCCCTGCTGGGATGGGAACCCATATCTTTGCAACATTAGTCCAGGGTCTGGAAATGTAGCCCAGTTAATGCAGTGGAGAAAGCGGGTCGTTTTTATCTGATTTTGGCTTGCTCCTTTCGATTTCTGGCTGAAGTTAATGTACTTCATGGAGGTTATTGACCTAACCTGCCAAGCACAACTCAGAGTGAGAATAAGATAACCACTATTTGGTCCCATCCACTTCGATCTTAGAATTGCAGACAAACGAAGACGGCATGCTTTGTTTTACAAGAGCGGGGACGCAACTGGTGCTTTTTGAATCCACCTCCCTTCTTGACATCTTAAGGTGGGTTAGTAACTTGCACTGCCGAGTCATTTGCTCAAAACTTTGGAGCTGCGCCTGTGAAGATCCCAACGGTACTGTAAAGGAAATCCTTGGGATGTGAAGGAGAGCGGGTGGAGGGATAAGAAACGGGGGAGGTGGGGGGAACGGACACATTCTCCTGCCCAAGAATCTGGAAGAAAAATCCTTGTAACCCCGAGGCCGATCGTAGTCAGCTTTACAAAAATAAGCACATGTCTCAGACACCACCCGTCCCACCTTCGGATCACTCTCCCCCGTCCCACCTTCGGATCACTCTCCCCCGTCCCACCTTCGGATCACTCTCCCCCGTCCCACCTTCGGATCACTCTCCCCCGTCCCACCTTCGGATCACTCTCCCCCGTCCCACCTTCGGATCACTCTCCCCCGTCCCACCTTCGGATCACTCTCCCCCGTCCCACCTTCGGATCACTCTCCCCCGTCCCACCTTCGGATCACTCTCCCCCGTCCCACCTTCGGATCACTCTCCCCCGTCCCACTTTCGGATCACTCTCCCCCGTCCCACTTTCGGATCACTCTCCCCCGTCCCACCTTCGGATCACTCTCCCCCGTCCCACCTTCGGATCACTCTCCCCCGTCCCCTGGGCAAACGCTAACTGCCAACGTTAGGCTGAGACAGAAAAGAGCCGGAATTCAGTTCCTGGAGAAGCAATTTCGAATTCAGCTATTGTTTCGTTCCGTCCTGAGAATTTATTTCGCCCGACTCACTGGTGCCGTCTGCCTTTCAATGTTGAAAACTCAGGGCAAGTTCCTTCGCACGAGTGGGAATTAACGGGGTGGGGAGCTTCAGATGTTGCAGTGTTCTTTTAAAAAACCTGCAGTCCTATCGATGAACATAGAATACCTTAAATACATAAAATACAAATCACCGGATCACACTGAAGGCAGATCTGGAAAAGGCAAGTATTTCCAATCTTTTTTTGGGGGGGGAGGGGGAAGCATCTATGTTTTTATTTCTCTGGCCAATTTCATTCTGCGAAGTTAAGACCCTGCATTTCCAGACACCCTTTCTTATTCACAAACCCAGGTCTGTCATGCCAGCTGATCACTTCGAAAGACGGCGCCTCCCGCTAATCTCTGATGCAACGACTGGCACGGAGTGTGGGTGCATTCTCTCTCTTTCCCCCTCCCCCGGGAAATAACGGCCCAGCTCCGTGTGGCCCCCGACGCCCACGCAATGGGAATGAAAGTTGCGAAGGCAAGTTTCCCGGTGCGCCACTGGTCTGCAGTTCGTTGGAACAGGCGGAGAGTGGCAGGCACTCGCCAGCTCGCACTGTCTCTGTCTGCAGTTCAGTTCCCCTTTTCCTGGAGGCACGGTGTGGCTTCCAATTCTGGGATCCGATCCACCCGCAGGCATAGCAAACATTCCTGTCAAATTAAAAAACCTTCGAGCTGCGCCACACCGAATCCAAACACAGCAGGTCATCCGTTCGCAACGGTAACCCAAAAAGAGAGAGAAGCCCCAACCCCAATGCATTGAGGGAGCTGTTATCTATTAAACACATTAAAAAAAAGACCAGAGAATCATTTGCAGCGCAAATCATCATCAAATCAAACTAAACCCACAATTAAAATGCACTGATAAGAGACAGTGTCAGGAAGTGCTGCTTGACTTTGGGGGCGACAGAACCAGGTACCTCATCTTTTCTTAATGGGTGTTACCTTGATGAAGGGCTCAACCCCGTGTATCTTAATCTTTGCTCTATAAAGGACCTGCTTGAGTTTCTCCAGCTTTGACTTCAACCACGGGCGCTGCGGACTTTACTCTTTCAATTCTTCCATGGGGTTGTAGAATCAACCCTCCCTCTCTATTTCCCGCTGAACGATGGAAACTGGAGTCAACTTGCATTCGGCCCCGTTAAAAGTCACGGTGCGCACCACCTACCTTGGCAAATGCCAACTTCGTAGCCGGTGATGGAGTCGCCGCTGAAGGGCGGCTTGATAACGCACTGGAGGCCGAGGTCGCAAGTGCCGTACAAGCCGTAGACGCCGCCGCAGCTCTCGTTCTGCTGCTTGGCACAAGTGGCGCAGCAGCCGCAGAAGCCCATCAGGATGCTGCCCGAACAATTCCTCGGCTCCTCGCACTTGGATCCGTCGCAGGGCAAGCAGACCAGAGCCCGGCCACTCTGAGCCCAGAGGTGCATCACTCCCAAAAACCTCAGAGCCAGGTACATCCAAGAAGGGGCCATCTCCGCCACCTTTTTTTAAAAAATAAGTTTGGAAAAAAAACTTTTTACCACACCCCCCCCCCCAAAAAAATCTGTCCCCTCCTCAAAAAAAAATGCAGTAAGAATCGCAGGGAAAGTTTTTAAAAAATCTTCGAGAGGTGAAGTCTAAAAAAATAAGATCACCTCCAAATACAGACGCAATTCAATTTAGCACCATGCAAAGAATAAAATGCAAACAAATTCCCCCACCCCCCCCCAAAAAAAGTTTCTTCCTGGTAAAAAGAACCAACAAAGTTGAGCCGACTTCTTATTTTCTTCTTCGCCTCTTTCAACTTCTGCAATGTTTTTCCTGCTGTTGTTTTCTGAGATGCCAGCGATTCCTCTCCTTTTCTGCTGAAGGTGAACAGGGTCTGGGTTTTTATTTTTCCCACCCCCTCCCCTCCCTCCTCCTCCTCCTCTGAGGCTGGAACGAGCGGTCCTAAAGCGAACAGCGCCTGAGCTTGGCTTGTCACACGAGCTTGGTTTGGCTTGATCGCACGCCTCGGAGCTGAGTGAGTGGGGCAGCGAGCGGCGCTCGACCCCGCAGCACACATGGACCTCGACACGGGCCCCGTTCCAGCCAACCAGCCCGCTCCCTCGCCTGTCAATCCGCCCACGCTGCCATTGTGACGTGCCCGCGGAGCCCCGCCCCTCCCTCCCATGGCAGGGCCGCCCTCCCCGAACAGGGCAGTGCGCGTGCGCGCATTCCACACATTGTTACATGGTCGATCCGCTGTAAATTCCCCCTTTCTCCGCCTCCTTATTGTCCTGCTCCGATATTTCTTGTAACTCTGTGCATTTCCTTTTAAAATTCCAAATGCATGCACACCATATGAAGACCCTGGCGACATTTCGAAGCCCCCTCATTTCTCAGGTAACCAACAAGAAGAAACATCAGATGAAAGTAAACATCAGTTCACATGCTAGAGCTTCATTGAAGCTTCTTTATCCTTAAACATTCTGAACCCAATCTTTTGACACTTTTGCAATATTTAGCAACTGGAAGCGCTTCAGTGGGCAAAGGGGGTGGGGAGTGGAGGTGGTGACTCACTTAAATTACAGGAAGTAACTGGATGAGCTGTGCTCCGTCAATCTGTGCCAAGTTTTAAATGCTTATAACCCACCAATCCATTCTGACCCTTCCCTCGGCCCAAATATTAAAAAAAACGTCCCATCAATGGCATAAAGGAGGTCAAGAAGAATTTTCTGTGCCACATTCCAATGGGGTTACACAGATATTTTGTTTTACACGTGGGGACTGGAGCGGATTCTGCTTCCAGCAAGTGCAGAGCTGCAAAAGGACAGTAACTTCTCCAGGCTTCTGAGCGGTTGTCAGGGTCACCCCGTGAGATCCGAAGGAAATTCAATCGCCAGTTCACAGGAAGGTTGAGAGTTTGCGCTGGTCCCAGCGCAGACCTCACCGAGCAAGCGATAAAAGACTAAGTCACCTGAACTGGCGAACAGATGAAAGCTTCTGGCAATCTCAGCGGAATGGGAGAGGGATCTACTGAAGTCTTTCTTGGGTGGTGAACTGAGATCAGCATTTACTGCTCTTCCCCCACCGCTTGTCGAACTTGAACCACCGCCATCCTCCTCCAAGGAAGGGTCCCGACCCGAAACGTTGACCACTCCTTGACTCCCGCTGATGTTATGGTCTAGGTAACAGCATCTGTCCCCGTGGGTGTTATTTTCTGATTTACCCCCGATGACAATGAAGTACTGTAATTGTTTTTTTTTGGGGGGGGGGTGATACTTCTGACTGCCATTTGACTGTGTCCTTCGAGGCATCAGGAGCTCGGATGGCTGGGACTGGGTGGCAAGGTGCGTTCGGAAGCTGGGGCGAGGATCTGCGGTCGGGACCATGGGGAGCTCCTGTGAGTCTGCAGCTGAGGCAAGGGGTTGCGGTTGAGTTCGGATGGGGCCAAAAATAGGGGGTCGACTTTTACACGGGTCACATGGAAAACACATGATTTTTGGGGCCAAAAAGGGGAGGGGGATCATTACACGAGTATATACAGTAATGGTGATCATTTAGAGTGGTGTAAGCCTGCAGGTGGTGGTATTCCCATGTGATTTGGCCCTGATGGTGGAAGTCATGAACTGGATGCATATTCAGCTTATTGAATTATGACTAGATTCTCATTGTGGCACTTAGACATCCCACCAGAGTCAAATGCATCATAGAATAATGTGATCATAGAATTGCAGCATGCGGAAGACCATTCAGCCCATTAAATTTACACCAGCTCCCAGTTGAGCAATCTCACCAGCCACTTGTGCCTCACGTTTCTCGATAATTTTATGATGTATTTTGTCCCGACTGACTTCCTAATTTTCCTTTGAAAGGACTGGATAATTTTGTATACATCACCCCAGCAAGCAGACATTTTGAGATTAAAAGCACTGTCTGTGATATAAAAACAAGAATTTCAAATTTCCTCTGTGTCTTTGGCCACAAATTTTAAACCAGTGCCCTCAATCCTCGAAGCATCTGCTCTTGGGTGCAGTTCTCCTCTATCATCCATCTCACACCAGTTCAGATTTTTTACACCTCTATTAAATCTCCTCGCAACACGCTTTGATCTGAGAAAAATGCAATTCCATTTTTGTAACATTGTGATATATGAAAACTGTAGTTTTACATGAGTTCACTATAAATAAAATATTCAAAAAGAAAAACACAATTCCAACTTCTCCAATCTGCCCTCTGCTGAATTACCCCATCTCAAGTTCAAATTCAAGTTAACTGGCTCAGTGAGAAAATTTGTTTTGTGAGCAGCCCAGCTAGTCAACCCATATGTAGTACGTAAGCTAAATCAGTACGGAGTGCAGAGTTACAGAGTGATAAGTTAGTTCTGAACAAAGGCCAGATAATTTTACCAGTGTGAGATTCATTTCGCAACTGATCATCATCTCTGGACTAATTGTAGTGAATTTTCTCTGCACCCTCTCCACAATCTTCCCATCCTTTCTACAGTAAGATGAGCACATCACACACAATACCCAGCTGTTGGCAAACCAATATTTCAAGCAGTTCAACATAACTACCCTGCTTTTCTACCCAATGCTGCTGTGTGTGAATCTCACAATCCCAAGGTTGGAATCAGAATTTATTGCCAGAACAAATCACGAAATTCGAGCGGGGGTGGGGGTGGGGGTGGGGGTCCTGACCAGGCTGAGCAGTGGGTGCAGTATCTAATGTGACGTTTGACATGCGCTGCACCACTTCCTCTCTCTGCCTTCCCAGACAACGCGATGCCGAGGTGCTGGAGCAATTGGAATCTCTCTTCAACAGCACCCCTCTGAGATCTGCACCCTAGGAGGCTGCCAAGTTGGCCTAAAAGTAGCACCAGGCCTGGACATACCACAGCCCTCAAACTCCTCACGAAGTTTAGCTGCTGGCCAAACTGTCATCATGCCCTTTCACTTTGAAAGATGTATGCAGCTAAACACCTAGATCCTTCTGATCCTGTACACCACACATGTCAAACTCTGGCCCGCAAGATCATTTCAAAAATGTATTAGAGGTGGCCCGCCCTTCAGCGAGAGCCGATGCTGTTTTTTGGTAATGAGACCCCCACCATCCTCCCCCTTCATTGCACATCCTTCCCCATTGTAACACGAGAAATTGTAACACGAGAAGTCTGTCGATGTCATCAGCCGGCAAGCCAGTTGTAAGACTCCCCGCACAACCAGTCACTTCTCCCACCTGTCACGGCGGATGGGCGAGCGCCTGTGATTTCCTGTCGGCGCGACGGGCATGGCAGGCTGCGCACAGCCCCCGGGCAGCGCGAGTCCCGTGCGACTGGCACCGGACGGCCCTTCCACAGCGCGAGCGCACTTCTCCCGGTCGCCACGGCCTTCAGCGCTTGCACCCGCGCGGACCCCAGGGACGGCTGGTTCAGCCCTGCACGTGAAGAGAGAGATGGTGGCTGTCCGCAAAGGCTGATCGGCAGCGCGCTGGGCCTGAGTGGGTGGGTAAGCAGGGGTGGGCAGAGGGTGTAGGTGAGGAGTAATGGGCAGGGGAAGTTATGGTGGTGCGACGGGCAGTTAGAGGGAGGGATGAGTAGAAGGAGGGGTGGATAGGGAAGAGGTAAAAGGGGAGAGGCAGGGTGAGTAGGGGAGGGGTGATTAGAGGGTGAGAGATGGGTAGAGGGAGGAACAGGTTGAGGGGAGAGGCAGTAGAGGGGCATGTATAGGATGGGGTGGGTAGAGGCAGAGTGAGTGGAGTGAGGGGTGAGTAGAGATTGGGTAAAGGACTGGTCAGGTAGAGGGATGGTGGGTCGAGGGTGAATAGAGGCCTAGAGCCTGAGGAGTGAGCAGGAAATGCTGAGTCCTGATGCAGGCCAAAATGGACACAGCCTGTGAATGCTGACTACATCTCCACAGGGACCAAATAGGTTTCCCTCAGGTCAAGCAAAGGGTGAACTTGAGCTACCTATTCCTGACCTGTAACATTATCCTCCTAAAGTTATATCCTAAAGTTTAACATTACATATGTTGAAAGAAGAGAAAACATGCAGATGTTGTTCAAAATTTTCAATAAATATTTAGTTCGGCCCTCGACTTAGTCCAAGTTTTTAATTTTGACCCTCCGTGAATTTAAGTTTGACACCCCTGCTCTACACCCTTTAGAACATTGAATCTATATTGTCTCCCCATACTCCATCTGTCTAAATGAATCACTTCACGTTTTGCCCCCCCCCTGTCTGCTTAGTCTCCCAGCCCATCCCATTGCCATCTATTATTAATCTCCTCATTATTTCCCACCCTTCATGCTTTGAGTCATCCCCAAATTCAGATTTTTATCCAAAGCATTCTTTTTTAAAAATATTTTATTTAATATATTCAGTAACTACCATTATTATAACATACAGCTATCAAAAAGAATAAATTGATTCCAGACACAATGGTTTTCAATCCATCCCATATTCCCTCCCTCCCGCCCCACCTCCCACCCCAAAAAAGAAAAGAAAAAAGATGCATTGAAAAATAAAAAGATTTGAAAAAAAATTAACAAAGAACCTTGGGATTGCAGAGAGAGATGTCGTGCAGCCCAACTCATCAGTTCTAACATATAGAGGAGGATTCTGCAGGGCCAGAGGGGTAAAAACAATATCATTATAAATTTAATGCCATTACCTGAGTATACGGGTGCCAAATTTGTAAAAACATAGAATATTATCCAAAGCACTCTTGTCTAAATTATAAACACACTGAAATAGCAGTGACACCAATACTAACAGCCAAAGAGCACGATCACTGCACCCTCACAGCTAAAACAATTCTACACTGCTACTTTCTACCTGTAATTCATCTATTCATGCACTTGAATCAAAAATATAAATTATTTTAATTTATCTTTTTTTGCAATAAACATGTTCCATTTGTTAATTTAATATCCTTCCATTTTATTTTTCAGATGGGGGTGGCAGTCACACACAGGCCCTTCAGCCCACCATGTTTATGCTGACCAACAAGTACCCAGCTATGCTTATCCCATTAAACAGCATGTTACTTGCCGCTTAAATGTTTACACCCACCCTATCCACGTCCATCTGAACAACACAAACTACAGGAGAACTAATAAGGGCTGCGGGTACCATGGACCAAAGAGAAGTGAACGTGTAGAAGGTTTTCCCCTGTTGGATCTTCACGCAGCTGCGTCAGCGTCAACCTCAACACAAATACCTTCAGAGAAGGAACGATTATGGAGAGATGATACAATCATTAGTCATTTTGATACAGTGACTTGAGGGATCCTTTTAAAGACATTTGGGCAGGTCTGAGAGGAAAGGTTTACAGAATCATGGGGCAGACACATGCAAATAGCCTTATGGCTTAATAGTCCAAATGGGTCTAGTTTGGATGGGCAATTTGATTGGCATGAAGAAAATGAGCTGACAGGCTTGTGACAACGCTGTACCTCTATGACCGAAAAATCAAATGATTGACATGTAACGTGGCAACAACAAGTCACACCATTCTGACAAGGCTAGCCAGATCGGATGTGCGGAGGATAGGGGTGGGAGTGGCTGGGGTGGTGGGGGGGGGTGGGGGGAAAGGCGGTCCAGAATCCCATCTCAGTCTGTAGGGCTAAGACTAAGATGAGGAGAAACCTCCTCTTTTCTATCCAGTCTTTCTAAGGGTCCTAGCTGGTTCATCATAGTTGAAGAAAAGTTCTAAATAATAAATCATGGGATGGTTTACTGCAGTTTGGTGGAGTTTTCTTGATTTCCATTTGTATTATAGAAGAATTTTCCTAAAAAATAAGAGGAGATTTTTCAGTGAAACTATGAGACAAAGTGCCCCACCCCATATCTGGAAAGGATGGGCTTGAGAGATGAGATCCTTTCCTCAACATACTACCAGTTTGTAAACACATCAATCAAATCCCACAGATCTGCCTTGAGGAAAATCTTCAAGCTGAAGATTATTATCATCTGACTCTACATATACAACCAGACAAAACAACGTTTCTCCGGACCACAGTGCATACATATAATAATCACATATGTACATAAAAATATAATTTAAAATAAATATGCGTAAATACTCGGTTAAAGGATACTGTTCACAATCCCACAGCCCATGGGAGAAGCTATTTCCCAGCCTGGCAGTTCTGATTTTGATGCTCTTGCACCTCCTTCTTGATGGTAGTGAGTAAAGATCCTATAAGCTGGATGGAAAGGGTCCTCGATAATTCTTAGAGCCCTATTTGAGCAAAGTCCAAGTAAATGTTGTCAATAGAGGAAAGGGAGACCCCAGTGATCTTCTTGGTCATTTTGATGATCTTTTCTGTATCAACTTCTGGTCCGACGCTTTGGTGCTGCCAGACCATACTGTGATGCAGCCAGACAGGACACTCTTGTTTCTGGTCCCGGAAAATGGTGTTAAGATGGGGAGGCTGGTATCCTTACCCTCCTCAGCCTCTTTAGGAAGTGTAGTCACTGCTGTGCCTTCCTGACTAACGAGGAGGTGTTGCGCTCTGTGGACTTGACCCTTAATGACTAACACCTAGAAATATTAACCAGTCACTTTTGATATGTTTGTGTGACCTTGCAGTGGCCATGATATCTCATATAAGGTCACATTCACAGCAAGGCATAGAAGGGCAGGACCAAGTTCTGATGAATGGGATTAGTACAAATTGTTGGCATAGACATTGTGGGCCAGAAACATCAGCTGTAACTGCAGTTTGGCTGTGCCATATTTCAGAGCATCCTTTGAAATATGTGGAAGTGAGCCATGGTCTTTAACTTTTCGTTTTAATTATTATTTACAGCATGGTAGAAGCCGATTCCTGACATTGAAACCTGTGTCGCCCCAATTAAACCTAATTAACCTACAACCATGTATGTTTTTGGAGGGAAGGAAGAAACTAGAACAACTGGGGAAAACTCGCGCAGTTCACAGGGAGAACAGTCAAACTCCTTACAGTCCACCAGATTGCAACCTGGTTTCCTGGCACGGTAGTAGTGCCACACTAAATGCTACGCTAACCATGTAAATTATGCTGAACATGTGCCTGTATTCCATGCTGGCACAGGGCCCTGGCTGAACCACAGCTTATCCTTTTATCCTTCAGCTTTTTTAGTGAGACATTATGTCTGTTGATGTAAGAGTTCCAAAAGGCAGTTCTACAAATGTAAAATGCTCAAGGGAAGCTTGGCCAAGTGTCGGATAATTTGCAGGTAGCCAGTTCCTGCTATTGAGTGAGAGTGTGTAGCGACTGCAAAATACAGGCTGCGTGAACAATAAAGAGGACAGAGGCAATGGTCTTTAGCAAAGAACCAGTGTCGTCATTTTATTTCTTCCAATGACTGTCTTTTCCTCCCAGTCAAACTCACTCTACCACCCCTGCACTCGCTCCTGCCATGCAGGTGACCGCGACGCTCTTGCTCCTCCTTGTTCCCACCCACGCATGCTCTTTAATATTTCCCGAGCATTGCCACTGATGCGACCAGCCCTGCGTGTGGCCACAACAGGTGAATTTCTGCTGTGGATGGTTATGAGCATGTAATATCCCCCGATCAGGTGTAGTACTGTCATGGGAAGTGACCTGAACTCTGTCTCCCAACCACAGAAGACATCCAATGTTAAATTTAAATTAAATTTAGACATACCGCACAGCATGGCCTATGGACCCATGGCGCCGAGTAAACACCCAATTGACTTACAACCCCGTAAATTTGGAAGGGTGAGAGGAAACCGGAGCACCTGCAGAAAACTCAAGCAGACATGGGATGAACTTACAAACTCCTTGCAGACAGCGCCAGATTTGAAAGCTGGTCGATAGTGCTGTGAGAGCATTGCGCTAACCACTACACTGACTGTGCTGCCCAGGTGGGTAGCACTCTTTCTTTGAATCTCAGCTCCAAGACCATGAGCACAAACGTGTGCACTGACACTCTCGAGGTGCACCTTTCCACTGAGATGATAAACTGAGGCCCTGGCTGTCATCTCGGAATGACGTGAAAGGATCTTTTGAAGAAGCCAATTGTTTTTCCTCATGCCCTGACCAATATTTATCCCTTGCACTACTTTTCTGTAAAACATTAGTTGATCTAATTCTGGGATCTTACTGCGCACATATTGGCGGGCACGCTGTCCATCCCTGTCACACTGACCACATTTCAGAGCAGCCCTCCCTTGGGTGCAACTCCCTTTGGGGCTATGGCTTCACTTGATTGCGTGTCAGCCAGTGCGGTAACTCATGGTGTCACCTCTCCCAAACCCCCATGGGCCTCTTCCCGCAACACCTATAAAAACATCAGCAGGAATGAAAACAACAGCTCGTGCCTGTAACGCGTGCAGACGATTCAAAGTGTCATTGTAATTGGGTAATAATGACAGCTCTGACCAAAGGGCATTAGAAGGTCCAAAAAGTAAATTAGCATCAAGTTTAGGCCTCGTAGGTATATTGATTCACGTAAGATGGGCTGACAAAAAATGTTTTTGTTGTTATAAATACAGGGATATTTTTATTTTAAAAAATACTAAATTTCTGCTGTAACTTGCACAAAAATATTATAGACTCATTTTGGTGTCGCCCCCTCTGATGGTGTCACCCAGTGTGGTCCGCACCCCCCCTAGTGACACCACTGCTCGGGAGCATCCTGGAGAGGACTGTGAAGGATGCCACATAATTGTGAGACATTTTCTTTCATTCCTGACCACTTTTATCCCTCGGTTCTTTTCTGAGCAATTGCTTTGCACATTCTGTGTGGGAAGGACAGCCAAGGCACATTTTTTAAAAATAAATTCTGTAAGCCTGCATCTGTTCGCAACCCGGCTGAGACTGATTAGAATTGTCAAAGAGGTAGAGAGGGAAGGAAATCCACTTCAAATCTATATCTCAGCGAAGAAAGAGCAGGGTGTGAATTCAATAATGTAACCCTCAATATTCAGTCCCATAAAGAGCCACAAATTATACCCTTTAAAAGTACATTAAAAATCCAAAGTACTTGGATATTATCTCGTACCATAGTTTAAAATGGAAGTTTTTGTGTCTGGCAGACATTAAAATGGTTACCTTGTAACTGTGCATGGTAGCCTTGCAAATTCACTATGTAACTTCGCATGTGGAATGTGCACTTTTGGTGTGGCATGCAGAGAAGGATATTTTGTTTGCCTTTGATGTGGGTTTGGAATTTTTGAACGCAAAAATCAAGCAAACATTCAATTCTAATAGCAAAGAAAGAGACACTGGAGGGACAGGGGATCAGGCAGCGTCCATGGGTGAAAACATTTTGGCTCAGGACCTTTTATTGACACTAAAGTGAGGAGGCAAGACATCATTAAAGAGAAAGGATAGGACTGGCTGGGAAGGTTTCAAGAGGTGACAAGATACTGGATAGATGAAGGTGGGAGAATATAGAACACTATAGCACAGTACAGGCCCTTTGGCCCTCAATGTTATGCCAATGCATATATTCCATTTAAAAAAGTATTAACCCCTCCCTACCTCGTAACCCTCTATTTTCTTCCATCCATGTACCTGTCTAAGAATTTCTGAACTACCCCCAATCCTTCAGCCTCCACCACCATCCCTGGCAAGGCACTCCAGGCCCCCACAACTCTCTGCATAAAAAATCTTACCCCCTGATGTCTCTCCTAAACTTCCATCCCTTCACTCTGAACATATGCCCTCTGGTGTTTGCTATTCCTGCCCTGGGAAACAGGTGCTAACTGTTCACCCTATCTATGCCTCTCATAATCTTGTAGATCCCTATTAAGTCTCTTCTCAACCTTCTACGTTCCAAAGAGAAAAGTCCCAGCTCTGCTAACCTTGCTTCATTAGACTTATTTTCTAATCCAGGAACATCCTAGTAAATCTCCTTTGCATCCTCACTATATCTTCCTTCCTATAATGAGGTGACCAGAGATTTGTAGAGTTGCAACATGATCTCCCTACTCTTGAATTAAATCCCCCTATTAATGAAGCCCAGCATCTCATAGGCTTTCTTAACTATCCTATCAACCTGTGCAGTGACCTTGAAGGATGCATGGATTTGGACCCCAAGGTCCCTCTGTTCATCCACACTTTTAAGTAAATGACCATTAACCCTGTACTCAGCCTTCTGGTTTGTCTTTCCAAAATACATTAGCTCACACTTATCTGGATTGAACTCCATCTGCCACTTCTCCGCCCAACTCTGCATCCTGTCTATATCCTCTAGTAACCTTCGACAACCATCAGCTCCATCCACAACTCCTCCAACTTTCATGTCATCTGTAAACTTACTGACCCATACATCCGCCTCTTCATCCAGGTCAGTTATAAAAATCACAAAGAGCAGGGGTCCCAGAACAAATCCACTCGTCACTGACCTCCGGGAAGAATACTTTCCTTCCACTACTACTCTCTGCTTTCTTCCTGAAAGCCAATTTTTATCCACACAGCCGAAGTTCCATGGATCTCAAGCCTGATGTCTTTCTGAACGAGAAGTGGAGAGACAGGTAGGAAAGGAAACCATATGCTGTGGGAGTGGGGGGGGGGGGGGGGGTGGGTGGGTGGTCTAGATTACACAGAGAAAAGTGAGAACAGGAACAAGCAAAGGAGAGATGGAAACAGCAGAATCAAACAGAGGTGAGGGTTATCTAAAACTGGAAATTTCAATGTTCATGTGGTTGGGTTTAAGGATGTCTAGGAGGAATTTGAGGTGCATAACCTCATCCTAGCAGTGAATGAAGCCAGGAACAGACCTGCCTGTGGAGGAACGGTGAGGAGAATTTAAATAGATGGTAATTGGTTGCCCTGCTTGGACCCCAAGTTAAAGGGCAGGTGGTCACCCAATCTGTGTATAGCCTTACTAATGTAAAGGAATGCCTGGACAACCTGGATGCTTTCATTATTTTGCGTTAATGCAACAGGATACATCAAACAGCCATTCCCCGACATATGTTTGAGTTCCATTCTAACCAGCCGGTAGGATCTTGACATGGACGTGGGTCAGACGTATGTGAGCAAGGCATGTAGAAGTCATATACCTCCACAGCATTCTTTGGGGTTTAATGCAATAATGGTTTAATCCAGTACAAAAATTCATTAGATTTGCTGTTCTCAGTGCCAAATGTGGGAGGTCCTAGAATCTTCTAGCCTCCCGGGTGTCCATGTCTGCACTAAATGTGATGAGCTGCAGCTTCTCAGGGACCGTTAGGAAACTGGAACTTCAGCTCCCTAGTCAGGGAGAGTGAGGAAGTCATAGACAGGAGTTACAGCCAGGTGGTCACACTAGGGTCACGGGAGGAGGATAAGTAGGTTACAGTTAGGAGAGGGAAAAGGAAGAGTAAGGTACTGGAGAGGACCCCTGTGACTGTAACCCTCAACAATTGGTTCTCCTCCTTGAGTACTGTTGGGAGGGACAGCCAAGCTGTGGAAGGCATCAGTGGCTGTACCTCTAGCACAAGGTTGTCCTCTGTAGCTCAGAAGGGTAGGGAAGGGAAGAGGAGGGCAGTAGTCATAGGGGATTCAATAGTTAGGAGGACAGATAGGGGATTCTGTGGACATGCTAAGGAGAACCAGATGGTGGTTTGCCTCCCTGGTGCCAGGGTCCGGGATGTAGCTTCCCATGTCCAAGACATCCTAAGGTGGGAGGAAAATGAGCCAGAGGTCTTGGTACATGTTGGTACCAATGACATAGGGAGGAAGAGTGTAGAGGTCCTTAAAAAAAAGAGATAGGGAGTTAGGTAGAGAGCTAAAAAGAATGACCCCAAAGGGAGTAATCTCTGGATTACTACCTGTGCCATGCAACGGTGAGACCAAGAATAATGTAAGGTGGAGGATGAATGCATGGCTGAAGGGGTGGAGCAGATGGCAGGGATTTGAGTTTTTGGATCACTGGGACCTTTTTTTGGAGGAGGTGGGACCAGCACCAAACGGATGGGTTGCATCTGAATCCCAGAGGGACCAGGATTCTGGTGGGGGCATTTGCTTGGGCTACTCAGGAGGCATTAAACTAGGATGGTTGGGGGAAGGGAACCAAATAAAGGAGAGCAGCAAAGAGAAGGTTAGACTGCAAACAGAGAAGGTTTGTAGACAAGGTTTGGGGGTAGATAGACAGGTGATTGAGAAGGAAAATGATCAGTGCAGTAATGGAGGGGAGATGATGGAAAGAAATAACAGAGTTGACTGTAAAGATAGGGACAAACAGAGAGAAAGATGTGTGAAAACTCTGAAATGCATTTACTTTAATGCTAGGAGCATTGTAAGAAAGGTGGACGAGCTGATATTGTGGATAGACACATGGCAGTATGACATGATAGTTATTAATGAGATGTGGTTGAGGAGGGTTGTGATTGGCAGCTAAATATTCCTGGATTTCATTGCTTGAGGTGTGATAGAATTGGAGGGGCAAGACGGGGAGGTGTAGCATTGCTTATCAGGGAAAATATTACAGCGGTGCTTAGGTGAGCTAGATTGGAGGCTTGTCCAGGGGAGGCAGTATAGGTGGAATTGAGAAATGGAAAAGGAGAAGTTACAATTAAAGGGGTATATTATAGATCACCTAGTGGGGAGCGAGAAATAGAGGAGAAAATATGTAAGGAAATAGCAGATATTTGTAATAAACACAGCACAGGGTTGTGTTAGTGGGGATTTTAATTTTCCTAATATAGATTGGGAAACACATTCTGTGAAAGGGCTGGATGGATTAGAATTTGTAAAATGTGAGGATAGTTTTTTTGCAGCAATACGTGAGGTGCCAACTAGAGAAGGGGCAGTGTTGGATCTACTGTTGGGAAATGAGATAGGGCAGGTGACTGAGGTGTGTGTTGGGGAGCATTTCGGATCCAGTGATCATGGCACCATTAGTTTCAATAAAATTATGGAAAGGGATAGGTCTGGTCCAAAGTTAAGGTTTTTAAGTGGGGAAAAGCCAGATTTGAAGAGATGAGAAAGGATTTGCGAGGAGTGGATTGGGATAATTTGTTTTGTGGGAAGGAGGTAGAGTAAAATTGGAGGTCTTTTAAAGGAGAGATTTTGAGGGTGCAGAATCTTTGTGTTCCTGTTAGGATAAAAGGCAGAACCAAAAGTTCGAGAGAGCCGTGGTTTTCAAGGGATATTAGAAATTTAGTTTGAATAAAAAGGGAGACCTACATTAAATATAAGAAACAAGGTGTAAATGAGATGCTTGTAAAATACATGGATTGTAAAAAGAAGCTTAAGAAAGAAATTAGGATAGCGAAAAGAAGGTAGGAGGTGGCTATAGCGAACAGGGTGAAAGTAAATCCGAAAGGTTTTTACAAATATGTAAACAGCAAAAGGAGAGTGAAGGATAAAATTGATCTCTTAGAGAATCAGGGTGGACAATTGTGTGTGGAGCTGAATGAGATGGGGGAGATATTGAACAAGTCCTTTTCTTTTCTTTTTCTTTTCACTAGGGAGAAGGATATTGAATTCTGCAGGATAAGGGAAGCAAAAGGGGTGATTGTGGAAAATGTAAGGATCAGGAATGAGATGGTATTGGAGCTTTTGAAGCATATAAAGGTGGATATGTATCTGGGTCCTGATGGGATTTTCTCCAGGACCTTGAGGGAAGCCAGGAAAGAAATACCAGAGGCTACGACAGTGATTTTTCAGAAGTCATTAGAGAGGGGCTTAGGGCTGGAAATGTGGTTCCTTCATTTAAAAATGATTTGAGAAGTAAGCCTAGCAATTATAGGCCTGTAAGTTTGATGTCGGTGGTTGATAAACTAATGGAAAGTATTAATGTAGATAAATGTGAGGTGCTTCATTTTGGGAAGAATAATCCAAACAGGACGTATGCAGTGAAGGGGAGGATATTGAAGAATGCAGAGGAACAGAGGGATCTTGCAATAACAGTTCATCGTTCTTTGAAGGTGGACTCTCATGTGATTAGAGTGGTAAATAAGGCTTTTGGAATGCTGGTCTTTATAAATCAAAGCATAGAATATAGGAGCTGGGAGGTGATGTTGAGACTATTCAAGGCATTGATGAGGCCAAATTTAGAATACTGTGTACAATTCTGGTCACCGAATTATAGGAAGGATATCAACAAGTAGAGAAGGTGCAGAGAAGGTTTACTAAAATGTTGCCTGGATTTTAGAATCTAGATTACAAAGAAAGATTGAGTAGACTGGGTCTTTATTCATTGGAGTGTAGAAAGTTGAGGGGGGATTTGATAGAGGTATTTAAAATTATGAGAGGGATAGCGAGAGTGGGTGTGAATAGGCTCTTTCCCTTGAGGGCAGGTGAGATTCAAACAAGAGGTCATGAGTTAAGAGTTAGGGGGCATAAGTTTAGAAGTTACACGAGGGGGAATTTCTTCACTCAGAGTGGAATGTCTTTCCGGAAGAGGTAGTCGCAGCAAAGTCAATTTTGTCATTTAAGGAAAAGTTGGATAAGTATATGGCTTAGAGGGGATTGGAAGGTAATGGGCAAAGTGCAGGTAGGTGGGACTAGGGGAGATCACTTAGATCACTTAGAGGGGCCGAGATGGCCTGTTTACAAACTGTGATTATTATATGGTTATAGTAGAATAATGCTACTTACCGAATGGCAACTGAGAGTGAGAAATGAGAGAGATGCTTTGACGTACACAATGCTGGGATGTCAGTTAATAGACTATTATACGCACACAGCCATTAGCACTGGTGGACGAATGACCAAATGCAATTTTTATATTTACCTATATATTTTCTTTATTTTAAAAACAATTATGCAGTATTTATTTTTCATTCTTATGTACGGATGGTCCTAAGTTGCACAGGTGGTAAGTGGGGGAGAGGCTGTATTTATTTCTGGGATGTCATCATTGCTGCCAAGGCCAAGATTATTGGCCGTCCCAAATTAATCTTGGAATTAATTGGTGAATTGTATTTTTAAAATCCTTCTGATGAGGATACTTACCCAGTGCCGTTGGTAGTGAAACTTGTGATAAAGATCTGCTATCTGACCATTTGGAAATCCTGATGGTTTGACATCACTCTCATCAGGTGACTGACTTTACTGTGTTCCCCACCTCAGTGATTTATGCATTTCCCTTCTGCTGCTGGTGTCTCGGTTCACACTACTCATTGGCAGACCTGCTAACCTGAGTTTCCCTTTCATTCTCCTTGGGATGGGGGGGAGGCGGTGGGGGGGGGGGGGGTAAGATGTGTAAAGCAGATCCACCTTCCTCTTCCACTCATTGCAGGCTTGGTTCTTGCGTTCACCAGTCCTCCATTCCCACGCACTCTTTCAATTCACCTGGGCTCTGTCCAGAGCGGAGCTCCTTTGAAATTTACCTGGTTCATTAAAGTGTTGTTGGTAACTTTTAAAAAAAAAGTGAATTAAAAATATGTTGGAATGTTGGATTTCAAGAAATCAGCAAGCATTGTGCCAGATTAACAGATTTACTATAGATGCTGTAGTTTAGAAAGAACTTCAATGTGATTCCAAATCAGGATTGTGTGCCATTTGAACAGGGACACAAGGTGGTAGTAATCTCATGCTTACTGTACTCTTCCAAGTGTGACATTCCCAGATCTTTTGTGAATTGCACCCCTCTTTATAATGGAAGAGATCTCCACACCACCACCCCGATTATAAACTTCTGATTTTGATCATTGCCTTCTAACTTTACCGCACTCTCCCCGCAAGGTGGGGACATGTCTCTCCCCGTCGAAAACCCAGCCTCATCCCACCGGTGAAGGTAATTGGCCTGAGGTGTGTCATTGGTGAGTTGGTGTAGTGCGTTGTGGAGATGGCACTCACTGCATGCTCAATGGGCAATTTCAAGGAAATGGCTGCCAATCAAGCAGGTTGCTTTAGAATATAAAACACTGTACAGGCCCTTCAACCCTCGATGTTGTGGCGACCTAGCAAAAAAACATCTAAGCCCACCCTACCTCATAACCTTCTATTTTTCTTTCATCCATGTGCCTGTTTTGAAGTTTCTTAAATTTAATGTCCCAACCTCTGGCAATGCATTCCAGGCCCCCACAACTTTCTGTGTAAAAAAAAACCTGATGTCTCCCTGAAACTTTCCTCTCTTCACTTTGTACAAAAATCCTGTGGTGCTTGCTACTCCGTCCCTGGGGAAAAGGTGCTGGGTGCCTACCTTATACATTTCTTTTTAGACATTTAGCACGGTAACAGGCCCTTTTGACCCACGAGCCTGTGCCGCCCAATTGCACCCAATTAACACACAACCTGCGGTATGTTTTGGATGGTGGGAGTAAACCGGAGCACCCGGAGGAACCCCGTGCAGAAAAGGGAAGAACTACAAAATCCTTACTGAAAACACGGGATTTGAACCCCGGTTCTGATGGCTGTTGCTGTAACAGCGTTGCGCTAACCACTGCACTAACTGTGCCGCCCCTAAATGATCTATGCCTCTCAGAATATTGTAGACCTCTATTAACTCACCTCTCATTTTACTGCACTCCAAAGAGAAAAGCCTCATAAAACCTTTCTTCATAATATTTTCTCCTGGAAGAAGCTGAGCACCTGAGGTGTTTTGGCTCACGTAAGTCAACTATTCCCATGATGAGTTGTTCTCTCAAAAAAGGCATGGCATATTCCATTAAGGCTTACGTGTATATCTTACGTGTGGATTTCATTCATTCATACAGGTAAAGAATAGCAGCTACAGTTCCATTAAGTTTTGCACCAGGCATTATAATTAATTATCTCACTTAACAAGCATTCAGAATCGAATGAGGGATGTTCAACTTTAATTTATCATTGCAATTACATTGTCAGTGGAATGAAGTTCAAGTTGATTCACACTTTCCGGAACTTGATATTTTCACGCCAGAAAATGTATAATTGCTGTGTCCGAAATTGCTTTTTTTTTCCGTTTAAATGTGATCTTTATTGAGGGCATTGAGTAAAGCATCTTTGCACTATTAAATATAATTTGGTTCAAGCTGGCACTTGAACAACTCCCAGTTAATTTTTTTTCCCTATAACATAACCGGTATTTGCTGTTCATATGTACAGAATAGCGAAAAAAATCTAAATGATTATATATTTTAACAGGGTTACTAATGGTGAACCTCCCGCTGTCGTCAAGCCAGACCATGTAAATGTGGGTCAGTGGGAAACACGAGCCACACAATCATACAGCACTGATGGATCTTCGTCAAAGTCACTTCATTTTCAGGATCACTTTGGAAAGGCAATGGGGCTACCATTTCACAATCTTGACCTTTTCCAGAGCCAATGGGAGCTGCACAGTACAGAAGCAGGACCATTCAGGGGCATAGCCAGGTTCTTAAATAGGGGGAGTGAGGACATAAAAAAGGTGCCACGACACATACCAGATGGTGATTCAGTGGTTGAATGGTGGGCTGTATTGATTTTTCAGAGGCTTCGGGCCCTGTGGGGGCAAGGGGTGGATGGGGGGGGGGGGCGCGTGGTGGCGGTGTCAGACCGGAGTGGGGGAGAAGGCACCCTCTGCACCCCCCTAATTATGCCACTGCATCCATTATATTCATGCCCACTATTTTGCTCATCTGCATGAATCCCTTTTGGCAGCATTAAGATCCACACCTTACCTATTCAAGCACCTGTCGATATGTATTTGTATCTGATTCCACCACCTCCTCCAAATGCTCTTGTGTAAAACATGTTCCCCCTTAAATCCTCTTTAAAACCCCTTCCTCTCATGTTGAACCTATGCCCTTTTATTTTAAACATCCCTTCCATGGGAAAAAGCAACTATATTAGGTCATCCCTCAACTTCCTGCATTCCAGAAAAAAACAAACTCAGTTGGTCTAATGCTTCACCCAATTCAAGCAGCGTCCTGGTGAATTTCCTCCATCACCACCACATCCTTCCAATAGTGAGGTGGCCAGTACTCCATTCATTCCAACCAGTGCTTTGTAAAGTTGCAACTCAACGTCCCAACTTTTTATGTTCTAAGCACCGAACTATGAAGGCATGTATGTACACAGTAAATTCCCCATGATCTGGAATTCAAACAACCTGAACCCTAATCATGGAAAGTAAATAGGTTAAAAATACAAACATTTAAAATTGGCGCCCCCAGCGGTTAGTTTTCCAATGCACGCAACACACAATCTCAAGCAACTGGCAAATAAACTTATCCAGTATCTACTAATCCTCATCGGTGCAGGATACTGGTTTTTTTTCTCCCACTGATTTCACATCTCCATCTCTCTATCTACCTGTACTGCCACTTTCTGGGAAACCTGGACCTAAAAGTCCCTCCTCTCATTAACAATGTGGTGATACACCACTGCATACTGTTACTTCGTTACTGGCACTGCGTTTATGTTTGGTTCATATGTGTGGCTGGCCCGCCTTCCCTTGGTGATTCCACCCCCTAGAATTCCCCAATAAATGCAGTTAAGCCAAACCCCTCCCTCAGAACGAGTTGTAGGATTGGGCCGGAAACAGAGTATTGTCTAAGTCTTATAGTCATCCTGCAACTCCAGTCTTATTGACAGTGTATCAAACATACCTTAGCAGGCCACCATTCACTGTATATGTCCTTATATTATTTTACACAATGCATTCTACCCTGAAGAAATTTTTCTCTTCACTGCTCTTCTGTTATCTCTGCTACTCATAACTTCTCGACCACGTGATCCACCTGCTAGCCTGCGCTCCTCCTCCTTCACCTTACCCAACCCCTTCATATTCAGACTAAAAGCATTGACTGCCTATTGCTTTCGCTGGATGCTGTGAGACCTGCTGAGTTCCTCCTGTGCTTTTGTGCACCTGTCAAGATTACATTCCATCTTCCTATGCTCTGCCCAACTTTCCATCTTGTCCATAATCCTGCTGTAGCCTTATTCCATGCTGCTTACAACACCACCAACTTTTAGAGTCAATGATGCTCCTTTTTGAGTGAAGTCACATTGGTTTTCAAAGACACAAGGCTGAGGGAACATTGGCTGTGAGATCAATTTGGATTGGGACAATCAGAAATTGGTCATGGGAGCTCAAAGGCTTGACCAGGTCTTGGTTAAACATCTGTGATGAAACCACTATTTGCCATCTGTAAATGACATGACCTTTCCTGGTTGACCCGGCTCTCACTGGCCGGCTCAGGACTCCTTCCCCTTTCTTTCCCATAAAGGCCATCCGCCTGCCCCCAGTTCGAGTCCGGGTCAGTGTGAGCGACCAACATAGTGATGCTGTCCTCCTCTTGCAAGTAAAAGCCTTCAGTCTCAGCAACTTCAGTCTTTGTGTAATTGATCATGCATCAATATCTCATTCTAAAGATTCTCATTGTCCTGCACTAAAAGACTGGTCAAAATTACATGGGGATTATTGGAGTGGATTTAAACTCACAGTCTACTGAGAAAGAGGCAATATCACATAATAAGCTGTAGCTAATTATACCACTGCTCATTTGGCACATGAATGATTGTTATGACATAGTTATAAAACTGCCAGTATATTGACCACAGCTGCCACTGGAAGTAAACCGTTGCCAAGCAGTGAACATAACCTGTGCATTGCAACATGAACTCATACTGTTTGATTCTCGAGGTGTTGCTTTCAAGGCTACAGGCAAAGCTTTCGCACTTTGTCCAGGCATGGTTGGCTTGTGACAGCTGTGCAGAACCTACATCAGTGGTTGGGGGAAGTGAATCAGCCCTCAAAGGAAACACTTATTGTTTGCAGCTTTCTAAGGTCACTTTCAAAGTGGTTTCAGCTGCTGTGGAACTGACCCCACCGTTGATGTTGTGCACAACACTTGGAACAGCAGGTGATGTTGTGTCATTACGCCTGGACAAAGTGAAGCATCTCACAGTGTTCAATGGGAGCAGGATCAAGTAAAGTTTGACCCTGCACCACGTAAGAAGACATTAGGGTAGATGACCTAACGCTAGTCAAATAACAGTTTACAAGGAATCTCATTGATAGACTCTATCAATAACCACAGAGTCATGGACTGAAGGAACGATAGGCTTTAATACACACAAGACTTAGGGTGGCCCGGATCCAGGTACAGGAACGCTGGAAAGGGGGAGGTAGCTCGACCTTTATGGCCAAGGTAAAAGGGGAGGGAACTTAGGGAATGAGTCATTAGTGGGTGGGCAAGCCTCATATGTACAGTAGCCAGTAGGTGCTATATCAGTACGCTCATCAGGAAGAGGAAGGAGTGGTAGGGAGGCAAGCAGGAAGGTGGTTTGATGAGCCTTACGTCAGCAGAAAGGAAATTGTTGGAGAAGATTTTTAAATTGACAGATACAGCACGGTAACAGGCCCTTCCAGTCCACGAGCCCACACCACCCAAATATGCACATGTGACCAGTTCATCAACTGAACCCATACATCTTTGCCACAGGGAAGAAAACTGGAGCACCCAGAGGAGGCCCAAGCAGGCATGAGGAGAAGGTACAAACTCCTTACAGGCAGCGCCGGATTTGAACCCCAGTCGCTGGCGCTGTACCAGCGTGGCGCTGACTGCTACGGCAAATCTCGTCACGCTGAGGTTCTGGATTTATGGAACACACAGCAGAGGAACACCCAAATGTCTGTGCTGAACACAATATCAAAGTGAAAAGTCAAACCTCAGATTTATTGTCAGAGTGCGCACATGACATCACATACAACCCTCAGATTCTTTTTCCCGTGGGTGAGGCAGAATTTCTACTTATTGGTGATGCAAAAAACTGTTCTCAAGAAAAGACACAAAAAGATTGAACTTTGAATAAATGGGAAGGGGGGGTGAAGAAGGGAGGGAAGGGAGGGGGGTAAAAGGGGAGAAAATGACACTGTGTATATTCAAGAGGGAAATGTTTATGTGTATTTTGGTCAATATGGTTCATAGTGTAAAAAATAAAAAAAATTAAAAAAGAAAAGACACGTGTACAAAAGAGAGAAATGTAAACAAAGAAGGAAGTGCAAACAAACTGTGCAATACTGAAAAAAAAATCAATAATAAATAGTGAGTCCGTCATGGCGTTTGTTGTTTAGGAGGGTGTAGTAACTGTTCCTGAACCTGATGGTATGAGTCTTGTGACATCTTTACCTCTTTCCTGAGGGCAATGTTGAAATCAAACGAAAACTCTGCTGGATGGACCTGATAGATTTTCCCTCCGTCCTCTTCATCTTCATGTGTTTATCCAGGAACCTCTTACTTGCTACTATTGTATCCGCTTCTACTAATACTCCTGCCGGATAGCCCGTTCCAGGTACCCACCACTGTGTGTAAAATGTTTGCCATACACATCTCCTTTCAACTTCCTCCCCCTCACCTTAGACGCATGTTCTCTTGTGCATGATGTTTGTGCCCCGGGGAAAATATTCTGACGCTTACTTACAAAGGGAGAGACTGATTCAGTAGAGTTTTGCACAGGGGAGATTATATGTCACAAACATGACAGCAAGTCATGGTCATTCAAGATAATAGGCCAGAAGGAAGTCCTGTTCTCTGGACTTAGTATACATCACCAATATGCAGCTGAGGGAATCATGACCTTTGAAGATATGCCAGAGACATATTTTAAACTAAAGAGCAGAACGTCTTCGGAGCAAAAACAAATATCTGAGGTCTTTAAGTGAGGTGCTGGGTTCAGAATAGGTTTGTCCAACTGGGCAAGGAAAAGATGGTAAGAAAAGGAAACCGTGGCAAACGAGGCAACTAAATAAGAGGAAGCAGGAAGCTCATGTTAGATATAGGAAACAGAGAAGTATATGGTAGCCAGGAAGGAGCTTAAGAAAGGACTTAGGAGAGCTCAAAGGGGGTATAAAAAGGCTTTAGGATTAAGGTGAACCCCAAGGCGCTCTATACGTATGTGAGGAACAGAAGGATGGTGAGAATGAGGGTGAGGCCATTAAAGGATAAAGGAGGCAACCTGTGCCTGGAGGCGGAGGAGGTTGGGGAGATCCTAAATGAATACTTTGCTTCAGGATTCATAAGAGAAAAGGACATTGATCAGGATGAGGTCGAAATTGAACAGCCCTGTGTGTTGGACAATGTGGAGATTAAGGAAGCAGAAATGTTGGATCTTCTTAAAAATATCAAGATTGATAAGTTGCTGGGGTTGGACACGATATACGCCAGGCTGCTGTGGGAAGTGAGAGAAAAGACAGCTGGGGCAGTAGCTAAAATCTTTGAGTCCTCTTTGGCCGCAGGGGAGGTGCCAGAGAATTGGAGAATGGCAAATGTAGTCCCCTTGTTTCAAAAAGATAATAGGGAGAATCTTGGGCATTATCGACCGGTGAATCTTACGTCAATGGCGTGTAAACTAATGAAGAGGATTCTTAAAGTTAGGGTCTATGAGCATTTGGAGAAGTCCAGTATACTTAAGGATAGTCAGCATGGTTTTGTGAAGGGAAGGTCATGCCTCATGAGTCTAATGCAGTTTTATGAGGAGGTAACAAAAGAAATTGATGAGGGTAGGGAGCTATATGTGATCTGTATGGATTTTAGCAAGGCATTTGACAAGGCCCCCCACAAGAGACTCATTCAGAAAGACATGAGTCACAGGATCAGTGGAAAATTAGCTCTATGGATGGAAAAATTGGGTTGTAAGAAGAAAGCAAGAGGCCAGTGACTAGTGGAGGGCTGCAGGGATCTGTTCTGGGACCCCTGCTCTTTGTGATTTTTATAAATGACTTGGATGGAGGTGGATGGATGGGACAGTAAGTCTGCAGTTGACACGAAGGTTGGAGGAGTTGTGGATGGAGCCGAAGGTTGTCGAAGGTTGCAAGAGGATAGAGACAGGATGCAGAGTTGGGTAGAGAAGTGGCAGATGGAGTTCAATCTGGATAAGTGTGAGGTGATATACTTTGGAAGAACATACCAGAAGGCTGAGTACAGGGATAATGGTCGACACTTAAGAGTGTGGATGAACAGAGGGATCTTGGGGGTTCAAATTCATACATCCCTTAAGGTCGCCATAAAGGTTGATAGGATAATTAAGAAGACCTATGGGATACTGGGCTTCATTAATAGGAGGATTGAGTTCAGGAGTAGAGAGGTCATGTGGCAACTCTAAAAATCTCTGGTAAGACCACACTTAGAGTATTGTGTTTACTTCTGGTCACTTCATTATAGGAAGGATGTGGAAGCTATGGAGAGTGAAAGAAATCTTATGAGGCAAGGTTAGCAGAGCTGAAACTTTTCACTTTGGAGTGTAGAAGGATGAGAAGAGACTTGGTAGATGTCTACAGCATTATGAGATGCATAGACAGGGTGGACAGCCAGCACCTCTTTCCCAGGGCAGGAATAGCAAACGCCATATGTACAAGGTTAAGGGAAGGAAGTTCAGGGGAGATATCAGGGGTAATTTTTTTTAAGGAGTGAGTTGTGGGTACCTAGAATGCCTTGCAGGGATGGTGGTGGAGGCTGAAACATTAGGGGCATTTTAGAGACTCAGACACATGGATGAAAGAAAAATAGAGGGTTACAGGGTAAGGTGGGTTTAGTACTTTTCTTTTAGGAATATATGTGTCAGCATAACATTGAGGGCTGAAGGGCCTGTTCTGTGCTGTGGTGTTCTATTTTCTACGCTCTATCAAGTTTTACAGAGATGTTGTAGCAATTTGTTTGGATAATTGGAGCAGGGATTTATTCATGCAAGGTAGACATATGAACTCACACATTTCGTGACATGTTCATGACAATAAATTTTGATTCTGAGTCTGAGGTAGGTCGAAAGGAGATTTTATTTATCATTTGGATTCCCTCAGCTGCATATTGGTGATGTATACTAAGGATTGCAATGGATAGGGGCTACTTGCCTTGCAGTGGGGGACATACAAGCTCCTTATGAAAATACCCCCTTTGTTTGGAAACCCCTTATATCCTATGTAACTAATGCCTGCCCCCTCTGCCCAGCTGAGACCTAAGGTTGTGGAGGCAGAGCAAGAACCGAAACTGGCTACAGTTGCCTCTTGCTCCAGGCTCTGTGTCACGATCCTCATAGTCCAGGGCTTGGTAGCACTTCGTTTTCCGGCAGCTGTCTCTAATTGGCAAGGTTAAGTGGAAATGCATCGAGGTCCAGTCTTCGCACCTCTTTGGCAGCCGCTGCAAAGTGCCTCTGATTGATGCAGCAACGACATCTCAGCCTCAGCATTTTCCATCCTGTGGCTCTTGTCTGTGCTCAGCCGCTGTGTGAGGGTGCGCATGTGTGAGCAGCCACACACGAGGTAATGGTCCAAATTGACCCTGCTGACCAAGGTGGCATTCTGGGCTCGTCCCAATTGCCTGCACTTGCTCCATATCCTTGTAAACCTTTTCTATCCATTTATCTTTCCAAATAACTTTCTCTGGCAGCTGGTTCCAGATACGGGCTACCCCCTGAGTGAAAATGTTTCCCCTCAGATCTCTCCCCTCATCTCCCGTGCTCCGTCCTCCATCCGCCAAGCACTCCAAATCACTGAAAATGTCCAGCTGCGCAGACTTCCTCACGTGTGCTCCTGGAATACCTTGCATTCTCTACAAAGGAATGCATCTCGGGAGCACATTTAGGGATGGCTCATGAGGAGGTCCTGGTTCTTGAGGAGGGTCAAGCGTTGCCTGCCCCTGTGGGAAACCAGTAACGCTGGCAAATCCCTTGGTCCTGACACGCCATCTTTTCCTCACTGGAATCACAGCAGGTAAAACCCTTAGACAGAGGACCTTGGGTGACCTCTGAAGCTGCAGTGGACAGCCAAAAAGGAGACATGACAGAATTCTGTGGCATCATTTCGGAAGCCCTGAAGATGAGAAAGTTCTCTTCTATGACAGGAGCACAAGGGGATGGCACATCTTTTCAGAATCATGGGGACAGAGTGGTAAAACAGAAGCCTGTCAAGTACATGGTGGCTCATAGTTAAGACCAATACAGCTCGTTACATTCTCAAGGCCTGGCCCCATAACCCTGCAGATTCCTTCCTTCAGGTTGGCACGCTTTCACGGTGACAGCGACCCAGGTTGGAATCTGGAGCTTTCTGTACAGAATTTCTGTTCACACTATGTCTACATAGCTTTCCTGCGGTGCACTGCTTTCCTCCCATGTTCAAAAAAACATACGGGATGAAGAGCTCAAGCCCAAAACGTCGGTGATGTATCTTCACCTTGCTATATAAAGGCACTGCTTGTCCTGTTGAGTTTCTCCAGCATTTGCGTGTTTTTACGGGATTAGAAGGTTAATTGGTCACATTAGGGTGGCGCAGGCTTGTGGGCCGGATGGGATAGTTACCCTACTGTATCTTGAAATTAAAATTGAATTAGATACAGATTCAGCTCTCCTTTGAATGTTAAAATTCAATTTGCTTTCACTTCCACCCTAGAAATGCATTCCAGACCTGATCCATTCACAGGATTAAAACATTATTCTTTTTGCCACCTTTGGTTCTTTTGTAAATCACTTTCATATCCACAGTTCCCTTTTAAAACTTCTCCCTCTCACCTTAAATCAATGCGCTCTAGTTTTAAATTCCCCTAAAGTCTTTGACTATTTATCTCATCTGGGCCTCTTATGTTTTTATAAACCTCTATAAAGTCCCCACTCACTCAGTCTCCTATATCAGAAAACCTTTCCTGGAACCAGCTCATCAAGTCAACGATGCCTCTACTCTCTAAAAAGCCTGAGGAGATTTGGAATGTAGGTTTGAGAGCAGTTTATTTCCAGGCTCTTGAACCGCACCTCCTTTCATGAATCATCAAATGATCCGACGCCACAAAAAGGACTGTCTGTTCCATTGTTCTTGAACTTTCTTTCTTGCACTATATAGTAACTGTGAATATTATGATCTATCTATTTTACTTATTATCTTTTAAAATTTAATTTAATGAATACTATCGCAATATCAATGTAAATTTAATTTAAAATTAAATTCCTGGGAGTCTCTCTCTCTCTCGGAACTCCAGAGTTTGAGGAGGTTCAGTATGTCACTGGAAACCCTACAGCTACATAGTGGAAAGTGTGCTGACAGGCTACGTAACGGCCTGGTCATCAATACCTCGGAGTGGAAAGCTCTGCAAAAGCCCAGAACCTCACAGTTAAAACTCTCCCCACCATTGAGAATAACTACATGGAACGCTGCTGTTGGAGTGTACCAGCAATCCACAAGGATCTACACCATCCACACCACGCTCTGTTCTCGCTGATGCCATCGGGAGAGAGGTACAGGTGCCACAAGACTCGCACCACCCGGTTCAGGAACAGCTGCTACCCCTCCACCATCAGCGTCCTCAACAACAAAATCAATCAGGGACTTGTTTTAGAACTCGAACTTTGCTCATAATTTATGACTGAATATTTTTTTTTCTTTATTTGCTCAGTCAATTTGTTTACATTTCTTTCTTTTATATACATCTCTTTCTTGTTGAGTACAGTTTACAGTTACCAATAATTACAAATTCTATCTGGCCCACAGGGTTGCATGTGATGTCATATATGTTCTCTGACAATAAATCTGCACGTTTATCACTTTACTTGTTATTTATGAAGTGCCTTTTTGGCTGCAGCAAGTATTTTAGTGAAAATATACATTGTACAATGTAGGTGACAATAAACATTCTCAACCTCATTGTCTTTTCTCCACTTTTTGCAGCTTAAAGACTGTATGATCCTAACTATAAACGACATCAGATCCACCAAAAGATTTGTCTGCACTAATGATATAGATTTCAACATTTATTTATCAATCTTTTCATATTTATTATCTCTTATTTCAAAGTGCATTGTGGTAATTTAACCTGTTGTTGGTATGTCTTGTCTTTCACTTTCATATCCACAGTTCCCTTTTAAAACTTCTCCCTCTCACCTTAAATCAATGCGGTCTAGTTTTAAATTCCCCTACCCCTGAAAAAAGTCTTTGACTACAGTCTGTCCAAGCCAGCAGCAGAATGCCGGGCCCCATCACTGGGACACCATGGGGCGGTGTGTTCAGCCTGTTTCCATTCAGATTCAGATTCAGATTTCAGATGTATTGTCAGAGTAGATACATACATCTTTTTCCTTCAGGTGAGGTAGAATGACCATTTATTGGGAGTGCAAAAAAACTGCATTCAATGTATAAGCAAGTAAAGAAATGTAAACAAACTGTCTGTGCAATACAGAGAGAAAAAAAAACAATAAAGTGAAAACGTAAGTCCTTGTATTACCTTAATATCCAATCTGATTCTGTAGGTAAGTGGGATACCGTGCGTGTGGATGGTGGGCACTGTTTGTTTAATTCTCAATTCACAATCAGCTGCTGCAAGCGAGAGGTGCAACTATCCAGTGATTAGCCGGCATCCAATGTGCATGAATTGTGTGTAGTTTCTTTGTCTGGTGTGCGAGTGCCCAAAACAGTTCAGCTCAAATGTAAAATCCAACCTAATTGGAATTTTATTAAGAAGAAATTGCATCCCAAAGTTGTTGATCTTGATTGAATGATGAAGCTTTCTCATCAACTGTTGTGTTCAGGAATATGTTCGATGGGTCCAAAATGAATCATGGGTGGGTATGTATTATGAACAAACAGTGATCCTTATTTACACACAGGAGAATTCACAAAAAGGGCACACACTGACAGATTAAAGCACGTAGCCCACAGGCATGGTATACCGAGAAACATGAGTTTAACTTCTTCAGCACCCACCACCCACAAATAGGAATTTCAGTGTACCTATGTATATGACAATAAACTTTCATTTCACACTACATCACATCATATCATCTCTTTCCTATACCTGAGTAACCAAAGCTCCACATGAACTTCAAGTGTGGCCTCACCAATGTCTTGTACAATTATGACATGATGTCCCTGCTCCTGTACTCAATGCCTTGACCAACGAAGGCCAACATGCCAAAAGCCTTCTCCAATACCCACTCTACATGTGTCATCACCTTACATGGAACTGTGTGCCAGTACTTGCAAGGCACTATGTCAAACAACATTCCCTAAGACCCTACCATCCACCGTGCAAGTCCTGCCATGGTTTAACCTAGCAGAAGACCAGCAGCAAGGTTGGCGGAGCAGTTAGCGCAATGTCTTTACAGCACCAGTGATCGAGACCAGGGCTCGAATCCGTGCTGTTTGTAAAGAGTTGGTACGTTCTCTCTGTGTCTGTGTGGTTTTCCCCAGGGGCTCTGATTTCCTCCCACCTTTCAAAACATACCGGGAGTGTAAGTTAATGGGGTCTAAATTGGGAGGCAAGGACTCATGGGCTGAAATGACCTGTTACCATGCTATATGTCTAAATTTAAATTAAATTGAAAAATATTAAATTTAAAATGCAGCCCTTTGTTCTTGCCTGAGTTAAATTCCATTTGCTTTTCCTTGGCTCACTTCCATAATTCATCTGGCTCCTGCTGTAATCTTAGATAATTTTCTTTACCTTGCACTGCCCCACCAATTTTGGTGCTGTCACAAACTTATTAACCATTGTAAAGATTCAAGTCACTGATATCGATGACAAGTGTAACAGTAGACCCAGCACCAATGAGTGACACAGGCCTCCAATCTGAGTAACCCTCTGTCTCCTACCATGAAGCCGATTCTGTATCCAGTTGGTCAGCTTGCCCTGGATTCCATGTGGTCTGACCTTCCATGCAGGACTTTGCTAAAGGCCTTGCTATAGCCAATGTAGATAGCACCTATCACTCTGACCTCATCGCATTTGTATTCAATGCCTCTATTTATAGGACCCAGAATTTCACATGATTTTTAACAACTTTCTTAACTTGGCTGGCAGTTCCCATGCACGAGATGCATAAATCATATCTCTCATATAGAACGTGTGAAAGTATGGATCGAAAAACAGAGTTAACATTTCAGGTCAGAGATCCTTCGTCAACTCATGAAAAATGGGGCTTGAAGCAAGTTTTTGAAGCAGAGCTTTCCACTGACTGATCTGGAATGGCCAATGTCAAGTGATTGAAGTAGAAAAAAGTACATCAGCTCCTAGCTATCTCTTAGCTTAATGTTAAAAATTAACAACAGACAAAAATGGATCTTTCTATACGGCAGCAGTTCATACATCATTTCTGATTTCCAGTTTTTGATTGTAAAGGATTGAAACTTGCCACATAACGAATGGCTCAATGTGCAAGTTTGATCTGTGATCTAGATATCTACATAACCTTGGCCAAGGTTACTGTGTCAGTACTGGAGCAGGCCTTTTCCCCTCTGATCACCCTGGTTAAGGAGAAGAAAATTAATAAGGTTTCTGCATCCTTTCTCAAGTGTACACGTCTGGAGAAAGATCAAGGGGATGACTTGGCTCAGGAGAGTCAAATAAGCAGGTTTCATTTGCCAGTTCTCTCAAGGACATTTGGGCAAGCTATCAAAGTGCTTCCCACAAATAAAGAGCCTAAACCTTGCACGGATCAATGCCTCCCTCAGAGACAAAAGGAAAATTGGAATAACTGAAAGGGAAATATGAACAGTGTAATGATCTTCAGCTGTCACAGGTTTGTACGGGCATGAAAAGGGTCCAGTAATGATTAATGAAACAGCTTAAATCTGCAGGATATGAATGCCAGTGTGAGCTGACAGAGGCTGGGTCTGAACACAGCTCGATTCTGTATTCAGCTCAAGAACACACCATATGAAAGAGAAAATTTGCTACAACTGTGAAGAAACAAAAACAATTAAGTTTTAAGAGGTGATTCATTGTATTAATTTCTTATTAAGATGCAGTGTAAAATTAGGCTGTTATGTTCATATTATTTTGCGACTGAGAATTTCTGAATGATTTAATTTATCAAATATGAAGCATAAATAATGGTGACTGATTGATTCCTACACTCATCTCAGACTGTAAGATCTCTGAACAACCTCAACAGGAAGCCCATAAATAACACTAAAATGAAGAATGAATGATTACAATGGGTAGAGTGATGCCCTTTTAGTGCTTGGGTCCGAGTTAGAGCTTTAGGATCCATAAATGTGTCTGCAGAGTTTGGTGTGCAGAAGGCTTGACCACTTACACTGCACAACAAAGATTTTGATTCCCAAACACACATTATATGGGTGTATTTTATGGACTTTGGACTGTTGATCACAAAAATGGCCTTTTCCTAATATGTACCATTTTAGATACAATCTATTTTTTTGTGATTTACTGCTGTATTTTAAGTCTACTTCAAGCGTACAAAACCATGATGTGCAATATGTCATTGAAAATTAATTTTCTGCATTCGTACTTGGACTTCTTCCCTGCTGATCTTGATGCAGTCAGTGACGAACATGGTGAAAGGTTTTACCGGGACATTGCTAACATAGAAAAGTGATATCAGGGCAACTGGAATCCATCAACGCTGGCCAACTATTGTTGGGCACTGATACAAGATGCATCAGATGCTGAGTACGGATGAAAATAAGGGCAAAACATTTCTAGATCAGTTGAACTAATGCAATGTGTCTGCATCATTATGCAGTCAAACATGCTAAATTCAATAGAAGTTAATTTAATGTTTCTTCAACTTCCTCGGTGACACAACAAATCTGAAATTATCTTTGTGTTCAGCTTGAAGTTGTCTATCATAATCCCCAATTTTTTTTGGTCAGGAAGCAAACTTTTTGAAAAGAAAATTGCTGTCTAGTGTTATTAACATTTGCTATGAGTTGCTCATTTCAGCAAGGCACAGCGATGGGTGAAGAGTAAAGTGCATAAGCCACCTGCATCCAGAGGATTATCCTACAGGTCCAACAAGAAACTTGTTCTGAACAAAAGAATTTCCATCTGCTTGTTCCTGGAGAGCCACCTGAGCAGGCAGGTCGATGTCATTTCCCCATCTCAATCAAGGTGAAGTCTACCCACAGGTGAAGGCACACCTTATAATTGCTTCAACACCTTGCCTTATTTGGGCATACCTGAGCCGGCCCCTTCAGCCAGCTGCAGTAAAAAGCCCACCACATGAAGAAACTCTCTCTCTCTCTCTCTCTCTCTCTCTTTTTCTCCTGAGAACAAATCCAGCTCCACTCCAGGTTGCGAGGGGTGGGCAATGCTGAAGAGACAGTTGTAAGGTGTGTGCCAGTATAGGGTGGGGAGTCTAGTTAGGAGTGTAGTACTTATTCTTGTTATTAGTGTGATTAGATTCTGTAGTTAAGTGGGATACCGTGCGTGTGGATGGTGGGCACTGTTTGTTTAATTCTCAATTCACAATCAGCTGTTGCAAGCGAGAGGTGCAACTATCCAGTGATTAGCCGGCATCCAATGTGGATGAATTGTGTGTAGTTTCTTTGTCTGGTGTGAGAGTGCCCAAAACAGTTCACCTCAAATTAAAAATCCAACTTAATTGGAATTTTATTAAAAAGAAATTGCATCCCAAAGTTGTTGATCTTGATTGAATGATGAAGCTTTCTCATCAACTGTTGTGTTCAGGAATATGTTCGATGGGTCCAAAGAGAATCATGGGTGGGTATGTATTATGAACAAACAGTGATCCTTATTTACACACAAAAAGGGCACACATTGACAGATTAATGCAGGTAGCCCACAGGCACGGTATACCGAGAAACGTGAGTTTAACTTCTTCAGCACCCACCACTCACAGGCACGGTATTCTGTGTAACTAAATGAGTACATGCACATGAATCTGATCTCCAGTGTTGCCGCTTCTCAAGACCTGGAACAGGTCCTTTGAAGTCAGCCTTCCGGAGCTGCCTGTGGCTGGCATCCTGGAATTCAGCAATGGTCAATGCTAATGAATACATGCACCACAATAATTCACAAATAACCACACATCGGTTAAGAATAAATCCCTGCTAAACACTCCTCTCTGTAACTGGATTCTGGACTTCCCAATGTACAGTCTGTCTGAGCTGGGACACCATGGGGCTGTGTGTTCAGCCTGTTTCCATTCAGATTCAGATTCAGATTTCAGATGTATTGTCAGAGTAGATATATACATCTTTTTCCTTCAGGTGAGGTAGAATGACCATTTATTGGGAGTGCAAAAAAACTGCATTCAATGTATAAACAAGTAAAGAAATGTAAACAAACTGACTGTGCAATTCAGAGAGAGAAAAAAACAATAAAGTGAAGAAGTAAGAGCCCTTAAATGAGTTTGTTGTTGAAGAGTCTGATGGTGGAGGGTAGCAGCTGTTCCTCAAACTGGTGGCTTGAGTTTTGTGGCACCTAGATCTCTTTCCATTTGGTCGCAGTGAGAACAGAGTATGTGCTGGGTGATGCAGATCCTTGATGATTATTGCCACTTACTGACAGCAATGTTCCCTGTTGATATACTCGATGGTGGGGAGCAGTGGCATAGCCAGGTTTTGATATTAGGGGGAGTGAGAGCTCATAAAAAAGCTGCCACGACCACAGCTGTGCACGTGTGCGCACACACAAAAGCAACCAGCGCACGAGCATCCATGCCCTCCTCCTCTCTTCAATCCTTCCTCCCCCTCCCTGCCACCACCCTACTCTCCTCTCTCCCTCCCTCCCTCCCTCTTCTCCTTTCCCTCCCTCCCTCTCCCCTCCTTCCCTCCCCTTCCATCCTATCTCCTTCCTTCCACTCCTCCTCACCCTCCTTTCTCCTTCCCTCCCTCCCTCCTCCCCGCCTCTCTCCCTCCTCTCCCCCTCTCCCACCTTTCTCCTTCCCTTCCTCCCTCCTCTCCCCTCTCTCTCTCTCTCTCTCTCCTCTCCCTTGCTCTCCCCTAGACAGTCTTCTTCCCCCTCCTCTGCCCTTCCATGAAAGAAACAATGAATGACTTTTCTTTTACCACCTCTCCTAACTCCTTCGAGCTGGTGAACAACCATTGATGTTCCTGTAGAGTTGAACTGATGGAGGAAACATGGTGGACAACCTATGCAGAGCAAGTTCCCACAAAAGGAAATGTCCACACATTTGTGTGTTTATTGGATTGGTGACGGGAAGCCCTGGCATCATCTTACATCAAATGATCTATCATAAAGGGCAAAGCAATCTTTCTGCAGAACTGTTTGGGATGATTCCTTGAGGCTGAAGTCAAATGGCATGGGACTAAGATAACAAATATCCTGGGCCTACTACCGCACACACACACCAGACTCCATGGGGGAGGGTTCTGAGTCAGGCATCGGGAGCTTTGGTGTAGGCTGATGGGAGGGTTTGGAGTCAGGATCCGGGTGTTGGGAGCTCCGGTCCCCTTTGGCCTACCTGAACTTTGCAATTCAGTTTTTAAATAAAACAAGCATTTTACTCACAGCTCTCACCTCTCTGGCTCTCCCTCTTTGATTTACTGTTCGAATTCAAATCTAGAATTCTTCTCAAGCCTCGTGTTCGTAGTGATTCACGCTTGGGTGGCATGCAAGCCATGCTAGCTAATAGCCCAATCTGCAGGGAGCACACTGGGCAGATCAGTGGTACCTGTTTTTGAACTGTGAGATCAAGGGATCTGCGGCAGATGTCGTGGTTTCACAGTGCAGTTCAAAAATACGCGGTGTGGGAGGGCCATGGGGTCAGGGGCACTGGCAGGCTGAAAAGGTGAGGGAGCAATCACTCCCCCTGCTCTCCCCCCCTAGTTTTGCACCTGGTGGGGAGAGTTTTGCCTGTGATGTCCTGGGGTGTGTCCAGTACCTTTTGCAGGGCTTTACCCTCAGGGATATTGGTGTCCCCATAACAGACCGAGATGCAGCCGGCCAGCAGACTTTCCACCACACATCTGTAGAAATGTCATATCAAACCTCTGCAAAGTCCTGAGGTAGAGGTGCTGACATCCTGATGCCATTAATATGAAAGATCCTCCGAGATAGTAACTCCCTCTCCACCTCTGAACCTGCAATGATCACTGGATCGTACACATGTGGTTTTCCCTTTGGTCATTTGGCATTCTTACTGATACAGGAGTATCAGAGACAGAACCACCAGGGTCCTTGGTTTTGTTTGACATTGAGTGTGAGGTTATTGTTGGTGCACCACTCATCTAAGTTTCCAATCTCCCTCCTCCGTGCTGACTCATCACCTTTTTTAACATCACCCACTCCTGAGGTATCGTCAGCAAATTTGTAGATGGTGTTTTTGTCATACCGAGCTACACAGTCATAGGTGTTATGACAAGTAGAGCAAAGGGCTAAGAACACAGTCCTGTCGTGTTCCATAACTGAAGGAGATTGTGGAGGAGATGTTCTTACCAATCTTCGCTGATTGAGGTCTGGAGGTGAAGAAATCCAGGATCCAAATTATATAGTGGGATGTTGAGACCCAGGTCTTGGTGTTTGTTCATCAAATTTGACGCAATTATGGTGTTGAATGCTGAATTGTGGTCGATAAAGAGCATCTTTGCTGTCCAGGTCATGCTACTGACCCATGGCTGCCTGGCCAGAACCAGCTCCAACAGAGTCATCAAGTTTGCAGATGACACCACAGTCGTTGACCTCGTCAGCAACAACGATGAGTCGCGCTGCAGAGATATGATGCAAGAATATTAATGAGTCTCAATGTGCACACGATGAAGGAGATGATCGTGGACTTCAAGAGGACGAGCAATGACCACCCTTCACTACAGACCCAGAACTCTGTAGCAGAGAGTGGAGAGCACTAGGTTTCTTGGAGTCCACTTAACAACTTCCCTTCACTTGTTAAGAAGGTGCATCAGCGACTACACCTCCTGAGAAGACTGAGGTGGACAAGGGTACTGATCACTATCCTATCAACGTTTTACAGGAGTTCTATTGAGAGTGTCCTGCCCGGCTGCATCACAGCGTGGTAGGGTTGCCGTAGAGCATTGGATCGGAGGTCAAACCACAGGTCCATAAGAATGGTAGAGAGGATCACTTGTGTCCCCCCCCCCCACCAACAATGTGATTTTCCGGGATTGTTGTTTGAAGAGGGTGTGCAAAATTGCTGAGGGCCTTGACTACCCTGCACACAGCAGCTTTCAGCTGCTCACATTAGGAAAGAGATACAGGAGTATCAGAGACAGAACCACCAGGGTGAGAAACAGCTTCGTCCCATGGGCAGTAAGAATGCCAAACGACCAAATGAAATGCTCATAGAAACCTTCTGAGACTATTGTAGCGAGGTCGCTACAGCTGCAGCGAAGTTATAGCTCTCAGTTATAATCCTAAGGCTGTAGCTGGAATCTGCAGAAGAAAGACACACTCACCAGCAGAGTGTATTTGACACTGAGTTCATTCAGTGGCAGCTCTGCCTTTTATAGTCAGCTCGGCCATGTCACCACCGGGGCGTGGCTTGAGCAAGCTGGCTGCCGATTGGTTACCTCAGATGCCTGGGCCCCGATTGGGCCCCCTGTGATCCACCAGCTGTGATTGGCCAGTTTCACTACTCTGGCAGTGGGCTATGGAAACGGGCATTTCAGCCTTCATGATGCATTTCTGGTCACTCCAGAACCAACGATCGGGGCATTGTTTTTAGGAGACCGACCCCTGCGCCCTGGGGTCGGTTGAGTGATGGGCTGGTCAAGGTCCAAGTGGGTTGGTTTCAACCGGTCGAGTGTGAAAGTCTGTTCCCTGCCGCCAATGTCCAAAACACAGGAGGATCTGTTGTGTCTGAGGACACAGTATAACTCCTTGTAAGGCTGCTGTCGAGGTGGCTGGTGAGTCCCATGCTGAACAAACATGTATTTACAGTCAGTAAAGTTTTTGGGACTAAAGTGCAGGGTTGGCCATGGGGTCTAGGTTTAGCAGGGGCCAGGGTGCCTCGGCGCTTGCGTGATCGGACAATGTGGTTGCCGGGGGCTCCCTAAAGTCCTCAGGGGTCATCACGAATTTTCCCGGTATAACTAAGGGTGCACCATAAACTAACTAATTAAAGGATGCCTCGAGGTCCTCCTTGGGTGCGGAGATGATGCCCAACAGGACACAAGGGAGTTCGTCGGCCTAGTTAGGTCCAGTAAGCCATGCCATTAAGGATGCCTTAAGGTGTCTGTGGAACCTCTCCGCCAACCCAATGGACTGTGTGTGATATGCCGTGGTGTGGTGGAGTTGGGTCCCCAGGGGGTGGGCTAAGGTGGTCCACAGACTGGAAGTGAATTGGACCCTCCATCCAATGTAAAGTGTTCGGGGACCCTGAAACACGCTACCCAAATGTTGAGTAAAGCCTGTGCGCATGTTTCTGTGGAAGCCTCTGAAGGTGGCATCGACTATGGGCATCTGGTCGACCATTTTAAGAAGGTAACATGTGCCTCTGGATATGGGTATGGGCCCTATGATGTCAATGTGCACGTGGCTGAAGCAGCGACATGCTAGCTCAAATATCTGTGGTGGAGCTTTGATACGAGTCTGGATTTTGGATGACTGGCACTGAGTACAAGTCCTGGTCCACAGGGCGACCTCTTTGCAGAGGGCCATGACAGGCATACCTGTTCACCACCATTTTGACTGTAGTCCTGATGGCGGGGTGAGCCAAGTTGTGGACCGAGTCAAAAACCTGCCTCTTACATGCAGCCGGAATGACAGGGTGAGGTTTACCTGTCGAGGTGTTGCAGAGCAGTGTGCGATTGCCAGGGGCAATCTGGATGTCCTCCAGTTGTAAGCCAGTGGGGGCTGTCTGGAATGCCGGAATGTCAGGGTTTGCTTGCTGTGCATCAGCCAAGGGGCACGTAGTTGATGCCAAGGGTAGGGTCGTGCAATGCCAAGATAGCCGGACAGGATAGGGAGTCGGCCACCATGTTGGGTTTGCCTGCTATGTGTTCAATGTCTGTTGTAAACTTGGAAATGTAGGTCAGGTGCTGCTGTTGCCTGGCTGACCACGGATCTGACACCTTACTGAAGGCACAGGTAAGGGATCTGTGGTCCGTGTAAATTTTGAACTTCCTGCCCTCCAGGAAGTAATGAAAGTGCCGAATTGCCAGGTATAAGGCTAACAGTTCTCTATCAAAGGCCCGATACTTCGGCTTTGTGGCCTGAGGTGTTTACTGGAAAAGGCCAGTTCATTTACCAGTTGCTCAAGTACACCCTGACCGCTGTGCTGGAGGTGTCTGTTGTGAGGGTGGTCGGGGCATCTGTCCGTGGGTGCATGAGGAGGGTGGCATTGGCTAGGGTGATTTTGATGGCCTGGAAAGCTTCAGTTGCCTCCTGGGTCCATTGTATGTTTTTCCTAGGTCCTGCCATGAGGTGAAAGAGTAGGCTCATGATATGGGCCACTGCAGATATGAAGCAGCGATAAAGGTTGTCCATACCGGCAAACTCTTGTAGTCCCTTCACCGTCAATGGCATAGGGAAAGAGAGGATAGCATCCATCTTAGTGGGTAACGGTCTGGCTCCATGTTGGTCAATAGTCTCTTGACCAAACTGGCACTTGGCCGGGTTGATGGTTAGGCTGAAATCACTCAGCCTGGAGAATAATTGTTTTAAGTGGGCATTGTGCTCAGTACGGGTGTGGTTGGTGATTAAAATGTCATCAAGGTAGATGAAGGCAAAATGCAGATCCTGGCCCACTGCACCCATCAGCCTCTAGAAAGTCTGAGCCATGTTTTTTTAACCCAAAGGGCATGCGGAAAAATACAAACAATCCAAAAGGGGTTATGATGGCAGTTTTTGGGATGTCTTCGGGGTGGACTGGGATCTGCCGATAGCACCTGATGAGGTTCACCTTTGAGAATATCCATGCCCCTTGCAGGTTCATGGTGAAGTTTTGGATATGGGACATGGGATATCTGTCTGGTATGGTGGCCTCGTTGAGGCGGCGGTAGTCTCCGCACAGCCTCTAACCACCTTCTGCTTTGGGGACCATGTGGAGAGGGGAGGCCCAAGAAATATTGGAGTGCCACACAATGACGAGCTTCTCCATCTTTTTGAACTCATCCCTGACAAGGATGAGTTTCTCAGGGGGGAGATGCCGCATCCTGGCATGGAGTGGATGGCCATTTGTAACGATTTGGTGCTTCACCCCATGTTTGGGTTCTACCAAATGGAAGTGAGATGTGGTGATGGAGGGGAATTCTGCTAGGACCCGAGCAAATTAGTTGTCAGCGGTACGCACTAAGTGCAGGTGGGGGTTGATGAGTTCAGTCCCCTTGAGAGAGAGTGACTGAAATGTCCAGGTGTGCACCAGCTGGTGCCCCTTGATACCTACTAGGAGTGAGTTGGCTTGCAGCAAATCAGTAATGGTTGTTGCACGGCCACCACTGTAAATCTTTGTCCCCAAAGCATAGGGGAATGGTGTGGGTGCCGAATGTTCAGATGTTGTATTGTGCCCCATTGTTCACCAAGAAATGTTGGCCCGACAGGGAGTCTTGAATGAGTAGCAGGCTATGCAGTTGGCTGGTCGTTGCAACCATTAATGGTGGCTGGCCTAGGTGTTTCCCTGGAACATGCAGAGGAAGCTGCAACAATGGGTCACGGAACCCCACCATCGGTGATAGAAAATGCTCACTGGTGACGTGTGGGGTTCGGGTGGTTGGACGGTCAGTTGGACAGACAGTTGGAGGGTTTCATAGCCGGGCACTGCTGACGTGGTGCTGTCACCTGCTCGAGCAAAGCGCAGACGTCCCTCTTCACCACCCATAGCAGGTCTGCTTCCTGGGGTCATCAAAGTCTTCCTCTGTGATGAGCAGCCGAATGACCTCAGGCAGCCTCTCCAGGAAGATCTGCTGGAACAGTGGGCAGGTGGTATGGCCATCGTTGAAAGCGATCATGTCGCTCATGAGCACAGAATGGGCCCTGTCCCCCAAACCATCAATATGCAACAGTCGGGCTGCGCGCTCGTGCTTGAGAGCCCAAAAGTGTGGGTTAACAGCTGTTTGATGGCCACATACCTTCCTTGTTCCGGGGGCTGCTGGAGGAAGTCGATGAAGCAGGCTGCGGTGTTCTGATCGAGGGCACTGACTATGTGGTAGTAGAGCGTGTCGCCAGTGGAGATCCATCGAATAGCAAACTGTGCCTTGACTTGCTGGAATCACACTCGTGGTTGCGACATCCAGAAGCCAGGCAGATTCAACACTACGGCATTGATTGCAGGTTGCTCTTCCATCTTCGGGTCCAAAGTGCCATTTGGACCAGTCGGGGTCACCACTGTAGTGAGGTCGCTTTGGCTACAGCTAGGTTATAGCTCTCAGTTATAGGCCCAAGGCTGTAGCTCAAATCTGCAGGAGAAAGACACACACACACCAATAGAGTATGTTCAACACTGAGTTCATTCAGTGGCAGCTCTGTCTTTTGTAGTCAGCTTGGCCGCATCACCACCGGGGCGTGGCTTGAGAGGGCCAGCTGCCGAGTGGTTACCTCGGATGCCTGGGCCCCGATTGGCCCCCCTGCGATCCACAGGTGGTGATGGGCCAGTTTCACCACTCTGCCAGTGACCTATGGAAAACAGACGTTTCAGCCCGCTTTGCCGGTCCCCGCAGTCGATGGTCATTTTCGGCATCGCCCCCAGGCAAGGGCTGCAAGCCACTACGCTCTACTATGTATTACACAATATTTATTTATTTTTATATCTGCATGTGTGTACTGCATCTGTATTGCTTGTTTGTATGTGTGTTATATCTGGTTGTTTGTCTTGTCTGCATCTTTTTGCACCGAGGACCGGTGAATGCCGTTTCGTTGGGTTGTGCCGGAACAATCGGGTGATAATAAACTTGAACTGGAGGCTCACGGAAACACTTCTTGGCTGAAATCACAAAACTTAATCATAGCATGCACTGTTGATCGAAGTACATCCATTCTCATTTCCAGTTTAAATCTATTATTTTATGAAAGTGGTGACTAATTAATTATTTACAAGGGTTTTAAATGTGATAAAATGAATACTGTGATTGAGAAATGATTATAGCTCGTCGCTGTGTCTGAGGATTGAGTAAAACAATAATTTCCACCTCCAGCCCCCATCCTAAACATCAAACTTTATGTTTATTGCATTAACTTGTTTTTATTTCATTTTCTATGACAAGCAAAATTGCCTTAATATTTGTAGATGAAAGCTAATTAAATTATAAATGGTGAAACACAGATTTGAATAAATCCACAGAAACGAAAGATGACTCTAATTGAGAATTGTAAATACACTTTTCCAGTGAGGGGACAGCCTCATTGAGATGTGCGAAGTTCTCAGCTTATTTTAATTATGGCCTTGCTCTTTCTGACTTGGTCGAGTGGAAGATTTGTGGGATGCACAGGCTTGATTTGATGTTTGTGTAAGGGAATTCTTGGACTGTTTCTGCCCATTATTCAGAGGGTCCCAGAAAGATGCCTTTAATCTCAAAGGACCATCATCATCTATGGCTCAGTGCACAGGAGTTTTACCTGCAGGTGCATTCAAAACTCTCCTCAGAGATCTATGCCTATGGCTGGCCTCCCTCTACAGGAGAAGCTGGTTTCATTGGGATGTTAAATTTTGCCCCCTTGAGGTGGATATAAAGGAGGCTTTGAGGAAGAACAGGGGACTTGCCCCTGCCCAATATTTAGATAGATTAGATTATGACAGGGTTGGATAGGGTGGACAGTCAGTACCTTTGTTTTTCACAATTAATTTAGATCTGCAGCATGGTAACAGGCCCTTTAAGCCCATGAGACGGTGCCACCCAATTGACCTCTATTTTTGAACAGTGGGAGGAAACCAGAGCTCCTGGAGTAAACCCATGCAAACACGGGGAGAACGTACAAACTCCTTACAGAGTGGGATTCAAACTCTGGCCCTGGTCACTGGTGCTGAAATAGAAAAGCGCTAACCTTGACGCTAACTTCACCCCCTAGCTTTCCTGGGGTGACAATCATAAATACCAGACGATATCTGTTTACAGCGAACAGAGGAAAGTTTAGGGAAGATGTCAGTGGGGGGGGGGGGGGGGGGGAGTGATGATGAAGCCTGGTACAGTAGGGATATTCAAAAGACTCTTAAATAGGTGCATGAATGTAAGAGAAATCACCCTATGCATGTGAGGTACGGGAGGGTTAGACTGTTGTAGAGTAGGTTGGCATCAATTGGGACAACATTTGTGGGCCAAAGGGCCTGTACTGTTATGTTTTATGCACAGATATTCATACCCCAGTGTGCATCAATAAAGATGATTTGGCTTTTAACAAATTCTGCAAGCTTTAAATGCCTGAATTTGCTATTGCATAACCCCTACTGGATTGGCACTCTCCATGACTAAAATCTTTGTTTGCCCATTCTATGTGAGAGCCAGTGTATAAATGCAAGTCATACATTCTCTCTGTGCCCAGTTAATCACGAGGCACTGACTTTGTCTATGAATACAAATTGTAGACTTTAGTTTACCTGTAACTCCAAACACCCAGTGGCTTAACTTCCTTTTGAGGTTCCCCTGAGACCGCAGGGAGAGTCACACTTGAGCCCACACCTCCTCCCTCACCACCATTAGGGGCTCAAAACAGTCCTTCCAAGTGAAGTAACATTTCATTTGTGAATCTGTGTAAGTCATCTACTGCAACCGATGCTCCCATCGAGGCCTTGGATACAGATGGTTTCGCTGAATACCTTTGCTCTGTCTGCATCAATGACAGGGACCTCCCAGTGGCCAACCATTTCAATTTTGTCCCCCACTCCTGCCCTGACGTGTCTCTCCATGGCTTTATGGATGGCTAAACCAAAGCAATGCACAAGTTGGAGGACCAGCACCTTATATTCCATCTGGGCATTCTCCAACTGGATGGCATTAACATTGACTTCTTCAGTGTCTGCCCCCCCCCCCCTTCCCCATCCCTCTATCTCCTTTTCTTCAGCTCTCCACCCATTCCCTCTCCATTCATAGAGTCTTCCCCCTTCCCCTGGTTGCTGTGGTGCTACCTTCCCTTATCCACCTATTATGTCCTGCCTGTGAGCCTGTGCTTCTCCCCCTGCCCCTCCCCAATGCCATTTTATTCAGGCATCTGCCTACATTTTGCTCATACCTTGATGAAGGGCTCAGGCCAGAGACGTTGGTTGTGAATCTTTATCTTTGTTGTATCAAATACACTATCGACCATTCCCCCCTCCCCCCCACCAGCCCTTGGCTCCCAGGCCACACCCCCCCACACACATACAATGAACACACTCCGAAATACCTTTGAGCACTGAACGTGACTCCCCAAGTAGAAAATTCATGAAATAATGTTAAGTATTTACCAAAACAAATCTCCCCACCACTGCCGTCGGTCCCCAACTATGGTCCCCACTCCTGCCTGGGAGCCTGAGGAACCCACCCCTGCCTGGGAGCCTGAGGTCCCCACCCCTGCCTGGGAGCCCAAGGCCGCTCTCCTTCCCGGGAGCCTGAGGACCTTGCCCCTGCCCAGGAACATGAGTTCATGCCTGGGAGCCCAAGGCGACTTCTTCGATGTGGACAGCACTACCCCCAATGTTGAGAATGGAGTCGCTGACTCCGGCTTCGGACGATGCTGAAGACTAGGACCCAGCTCCATTTGGCATCTTCCCGGCCAGAAGCAAAGATTTCATTTTTTTTTACTGTTATTGTAATCAAACTGGCGCCAACAGAGCATCAGAGTCAGGTATGGGCAAGTCAGGTATGGAATTTTTTTTCACTTGTGTGATGTCAGGTCAGTGCTAAATTTTTTTTTGGTTTTTGGAGCTTTTCAGTTTTCGGATCTTCGGATAAGTGGCACTCGACCTGTATTAGGTCTACTGCAAATTTAAAACAACAACAAATCTAACTCTATAAGCAAGTGTATGTATTTCACAAATAAAACATAATAAACCAATTTATTTTGGCATTGTAGCGGTAGCTATATGAAAAGAAATCAACAGAAACCACGAGCTGAGGTTGGTTTTGTTTTCAACAACTGTTTATTCGAAAGCCGGCGTTGTGCCTTAAGAGGCGGCTGCAAGTCCCGCCCCGCGTCGGCTGTGATGCAGCCACAGGCACGTGTTTCTCCCCCTGGCCGCAAGGGAGCCCAAACCCGGAGCTGCCACGGCCGTTACACGGGGATCTGGTTCACCTGCATCGCGATGTGCACTGCCACACAACTCCCCACTCCCAGAACCGGCTCTAGTGTCCTGTTGCCTTTGGTGGTCACCCTCATCTTTTAGGCTGTGCCGTAACAACCAGTTGGCTGAGGTCCAGGGGTGCTGCCTTTAGCCTGTCTGCCATGAACAGCTCCTCCTTACCTCCCGTGTCCAGCGTGAAGATCTTGCCGGAGTTGTGTAGATCTTGTTCAGGGCTTCATAAGGCCGTTGGAGGTAGGCCAGATGCAGGCTGCGCTGGATGAACACAAGGTTTGCGGCAGAGAAATCTTTGGGAATGCAAGCCAGCTGGTTGCCATGGTGTGAGGGTGTAAATGAGGCTAATCTGTCCTGTAGGTCCTGCAATGCTGCTCTCCCTTCGGTACCCGAGTTCCGGGATGGAGGGAAGAACTCGCCCAGTAGAGTCAGAGGGGCGCCGTACACCAATTCAGTAGAAGATGCCTACAAGTCCTCTTTGGGTGCCTTCCCAATGCCCAGCAGGACCCAGGAGAGCTCGTCCACCCAATTGGGGCTGTCTAACCGGGTCGTGAGGGCTGACTTCAAGTGGCAGTGGAAGTGTTCCTCAAGTCTATTGGCTTGAGGTGATAGGCGGTGGTGTGATGCAGATGGATGCCCAGGAGCGTTGTGAGCTGTGTCCAGAGTGCAGACGTGAACTGTGCCCCTCTGTCAATTGTTATGTGCGCTGATATCCCAAACCTTGCGATCCAATGCATGAGCAGTGCCCTGGCACTGGAGCCAGTTGAGATGTCCTTCAGAGGGATGGCTTCCAGCCATCTTGTGGCATGGTTTACCACTGTGAGGAAGTAGTGGGCATCTTGGGAGACCGGCAGCGGGCCTAAAATGTTGACATGGATGTGCTCGAACCATCTTTTCAGGCGGTCAAAAATCTGGACCAGGGTCTTGACGAGGTGGTGGACCTTGGATGCCTGACGTTGGGTGCAATTGCGAGCCATCTGCATGACTTGTTTCCTCAGGCCATGCCACACAAACCTCTCTGCTACCATGCGGGGCATGGTTCTAATGGATGGGTGCATGAGGTCGTGAACGGTCTTGAAGACCTGGTGCCTCTATTGTTGAGGCCTAAGGAGACATCGCACAGGAGCATGTGGGTGCTGTCCGGCAGCTTGAGGTCCTCAAAGCCGAGCCGATGATGGCTGTGCGGAAAGCTTGTGTCTCGTCGTCCTCCCTTTGGGTCTGCACTAGCTGGAATAGTCCAGTCCAGGGGCTAAGGACTGTCAGCCACGACATTGTCTTTGCTAGCGAGGTGCTGGATGGTTGTGGTGAACTCGGAAATGTACGATAGGTGGTGCCATTGGTGCACTGACCGGGGTCCTTGGCTATGGCAAGGGTGTGGGTTAGGGGTCTGTGATCCGTGAACACCGTGCATGGCCTGCCTTCCAGGAAATACCGAAAGTGCCTGATTGCCAGGTAGAGCGGCAGGAGCTCCCTGTCGAACGTGCTGTATTTGAGTTCGGGGGGGGTGCAGGTGACGGCTGAAAAAGGCCAGCGGCCTCCACTGGCCTTCAACCGATTGCACCAGGACGCTCCTGATGACTGTGGCTGACGCATCCACAGTGATTGCTGTGAGTATGTCAGATCTCGAATGGGCCAGCAGGATGGTGTTGGCCAGGGCATTCTTGGTAGCAATGAAAGCTGCATCGGCCTCCTCCATCCACGCTAGGGTCTTGCCCTTGGTCAAAATCATGGCAAACAGCAGTTTCATGATACGAGCTGCCCATGGAAGAAGCGGTTGTAGAAATTGACCATCCCAGTGAATTCCTGGAGGCCTTTGAGGGTGTCGGGGTGGGCAAACTGGCATATGGCAGTGACCTTCTCTGCTGATGGTGCTGCTACACCTGCGGTGATAGTGTGGCCCAGAAACGGCATGGAGTCCTTCACAAACTGGCATTTCGCCATGTTGACCATGAGCCCGAACTCTGCCAGGCAGGTGAAAAGCCTGTGGAGTTGGGCCTTGTATTCCTCGTGGTTCCTGCTGGCGATCAATATGTTGCCAAAGTAGATGAACACAAAAGTCCAAGTTTCTGCCCACTGCATCCATCAAACGCTGGAAGGTTTGCACTGTGTTTTTGAGGCCAAAAGACATGCGGAGGAATTCAAAGAGTCCAAAAAGGGTGATAATGGCCGTCTTGCCAATGTCGTTGGGGTGGACGGGAATTTGGTGGTAGCTGCGTACTAGGTTTTCCTTGGAGAATACCTTCGTGCCATGGAGGTTGTCCATGAAGTTCTGTATGTGGGGAATTGGGTAGCGGGAGTAGTGGCGTCATTCAGTCGGCGGTAGTCTCTGCAAGGTTGTCAATCGCACGAGGATTTGGGGACCATGTGTAGTGGGGATGCCCACAGGGTCTCAGACCTGCGAACTATCCCCAACTTCTGCATCCGGGAAAATTCCTCCTTGGCCAACTGCAGCTTGTCTGAGTGCAGCCTCCTGGCTTTGGCGTGGAGCGGGGTCCCTGGATCATTATGTGATGTAACACCCAATGTTGTGGCATAGCAGAAATGAACTGCGGTCGGAGGATCACCGGGTATTTGTTCAGGATGTGTCCTCTCTTATCTTTAGGAGTGCTCACTGTGGCCATGCTCGGGCTGTGGGCGGCTGTAGCCTCGAGTCAGATGGTTTGGAAGGTCCAGGTGAGCACCAGGCACTTGGCCAAGGATCACTGTGCACACCGCGGCACCAGAACTTCTCACTGCCAAGTTGAATCTGCACGTCGCGCATGCCAAAGGTTCTGAAGATAGTGTTATTCGCTGCCCGGAGCGCAAGGCCTCGCTGCTGCATTCGTATCTCCAACGCGATTGGTGGGATGACACTGAGTTCGGCGTCCGTGTCGACCAGGAACCGTCGGCCGTTCGTTCTGTCTGTGATGTGGAGAAGGCTGTTGACGTGGCCAGCTGTTGCAACCATTAACGGCGGCAGGCCTGGTTTTTTTCCGGGAACGAGCAAAGTTGCCTGCATTTCCAAGCCTGTGCCCCCTAATGTCGGTGATAGAAGCAGGAGGTGGTGTTCGGTGCCTCTGCCGGCTTGCAGGGCGTGGTTGTGACCAGCTGGTTTTGGGGAGCGTCACCTGGCTCACAGATGATTGGTTCTCGCGCTTCGTTCACCACAGGACATCCGCTCGGGCTGTGACCTTGCGTGGGTCTGATAAATCCTTGACTGCTAGAAGCAATTGAATATTGTCCGGCATTTGAGGCAAGGCCTGTGGCCCTCTGCCAGTGTGAGCATTTTGTCCATGAGGGCGGATGGCGCCTGTCTCCCAGGCCGTCCATGTGCATGAGCCTGGTGGCGCACTGTCGACTGGATAGGCTGAAAGTGCTAAGGAAGAGCTTTTTGAGCGTCGGGTATTTACCTTTCTCCGGATGGGGGGGGTGGGGGGGTGGGGTCATGATTCAGGTTGTCCACTCTGGTAGTGGTCTCCTGGTCCAGGGCGCTGACAACATCGTAGAACATCATCGAGTCAGAGGTGATTTGCGAGAGTTGGAACTGTGCTTCCGCTTGCCTGAACCATGTGCATGGGTGCAGCGTTCAGAAAGGACACAGTTTTATGGCCACTGCATGAACTGCTGCATTGCCCATGATGTAGAGTCCAGAGTTGTCTGGGCTCGTTGGGTCACCAATGTAGCGGTAGCTACATGGAGCGAAATCAACAGAAACCACAAGCTGAGGTTGGTTTCGTTTTCAACAACAACTGTTTATTTGAAAGCCCGCGCTGCGCTTTAAGAGGTGGCTGCAAGTCCTGCCCCGTGTCGGCTGTGACATCATGACGCAGCCACGGGCACGTGTGCTCCCTCCCCTGGCCATGAGGGAGCCCAAACCCGCCAGCACCATCTTGACTTTCCGTGGCTTTTACACTGCGTCGTGATGTGCGCCACCACACCTTATGAAAGGGTATATTTGCAACTGAGTTACATTGTCACTGCCTTCCTCACTCAACCGAGGCCAGGGCCGCCGCCTCCTCCTTGCTCCTGCCCAGATTGGGGCCGCCGCCACCGCCTACCCTCAGCCCGGACCGGGGCCGGGGCCGCCACTGCTCTCCCTGTGCCTGGACTGGGGCCGCCGCCTCCCACTCTCTGCCCGGATCGGGGCCTCCGCCTGCCTCACTCGACCGAGGCCGGGGCCGCCGCCTCCCTCTTGCTCCTGCTCGGATTGGGGCCGCCGCCGCCTAAACGTTAATGGAAAAGGCCTATAAGGCTAATCCACCATTGGTTTTATGGAGAGCAGCATCAGGAGCCATCCTCCAGAGCGGAGGGAGGCAGAGTGAGTGGTGCAGTAGTGCCGCCTGATGCTGCGACCGGCCTCGGTCGAGTGAGGAAGGCGGAGGCCCCGATCCGGGCAGAGAGTGGGAGGCGGCGGCCCCAGTCCGGGCACAGGGAGAGCAGCGGTGGCCCCGGCCCCGGTCCGGGCTGAGGGTAGGCGGCGGCGGCCCCAATCCGGGCACAGGGAGAGCAGCGGCGGCCTCGGCCCCGGCCCGGCAGTATGGACCGACCTAAGAGGGGAGGCAGACCCCTCCAGCCCGGGTAAGAAACCTGCATAGGAGAAGGCCACTCCAATATAAAACCTACGACCCAAGGACCTCGCTGCCACGTCCCAGCTTGCTTGGCCACGGCACACGAACCATGGGTGTAAAGGGTGGGGCCAGTACTGCGCGCACTGCACTCCACCTAAAAGCTCCTTTGCGCAGGCCCGAGGACAGGTCCACGTCCTCCCCCTCCACGTCCTCCCCCTCCACGTCCTCCCCCTCCACGTCCTCCCCCTCCACGTCCTCCCCCTCCACGTCCTCCCCCTCCACGTCCTCCCCCTCAAAAGATGCTCACAAACTCAAGCTAGCATGCTGGAACATCAGAACCATGCTAGACAAGACTGACAGCCACCGACCTGAACGTCGGTCTGCCCTCATTGCACATGAACTCCTCAGACTTGACATCGACATAGCCGCTCTCAGTGAAGTCCGCCTGGCAGATGTAGGCAGCCTCCAAGAACGCGGCGCGGGCTACACACTCTACTGGTCTGGCAAGCCTTCGGATGAACGACGCCTATCTGGTGTAGGCTTCATGGTCAAGAGCTTCATTGCCTCCAAACTCGAAAACCTTCCGACAGGCCTCTCGGACCGAATCATGTCCATGCGACTCCCACTTCAAAACAAGCGTCACATCACCCTCATCAGTGTCTATGCTCCAACCCTCCAGGCGGAACCAGCAGAAAAGAACAAGTTCTACACCGACCTGCGCAACCTCATCCAACGTACCCCTACAGCCGACAAGGTTGTCATCCTGGGCGACTTCAACGCTCGTGTCGGCAAAGACTCAGAAACCTGGCCAGGAATCCTGGGCAAGCATGGCGTCGGCAAGTGCAACGACAATGGGCGCCTCCTGTTGGAGCTCTGCGCAGAACAGCGGCTTGTCATTACAAACACCCTTTTTCAGCAGAGGGACAGCCTTAAGACCACCTGGATGCATCCCCGATCCAAACACTGGCACCTCCTGGACTACATCCTGGTGCGAGAAAGTGACAAACGAGATGTGCTCCACACCAGGGTCATGCCCAGCGCGGAATGCCACACTGACCACCGGCTGGTTCGCTACAAGCTAAACCTTCACTTCAAGCCAAAGCCCAGGAACAGTAAAGCCCCCAGAAAGAGGTTCAATGTTGGAAACCTGCAGTCAGACGAAGCAAGAGGAAACTTCCAGGCAAACCTCAAAGCAAAGCTCGACGATGCAATCCGCCTCACGGACTCGTCCACTGAAATCCTCTGGGATCAGTTGAAGACTACCATACTGCAATCCACTGAAGAGGTACTGGGCTTCTCCTCCAGGAAAATCAAGGACTGGTTCGACGAAAACAGCCAGGAAATCCAGGAGCTGCTGGCAAAGAAGTGAGCTGCCACCAGGCTCACCTTACAAAGCCGTCCTGTCCAGAGAAGAAACAAGCCTTCCGTCGCGCATGCAGCCATCTTCAGCGCAAACTCCGGGAGATCCAAAATGAGTGGTGGACTAGCCTCGCCAAGCGAACCCAGCTCAGCGCGGACATTGGCGACTTCAGGGGTTTCTACGAGGCTCTAAAGGCTGTGTACGGCCCCTCACCCCAAGTCCAAAGCCCGCTGCGCAGCTCAGACGGCAAAGTCCTCCTCATCGACAAGATCTCCATCCTCAACCGATGGTCAGAACACTTCCAATCTCTTTTCAGTGCCAACCGCTCAGTCCAAGATTCCGCCCTGCTCCAGCTCCCTCAACAGCCCCTAAGGCTAGAGCTAGATGAGGTCCTCACCCAGGATGAGACATTTAAGGCAATCGAACAACTGAAAAGTGGCAAAGCAGCAGGTATGGATGGAATCCCCCCAGAGGTCTGGAAGGCTGGCGGCAAAACTCTGCATGTCAAACTACATGAGTTTTTCAAGCTTTGTTGGGACAAGGAAAACTGCCTCAGGACCTTCGTGATGCCACCATTATCACCCTGTACAAAAACAAAGGCGAGAAATCAGACTGTTCAAACTACAGGGGAATCACGCTGCTCTCCATTGCAGGCAAAATCTTCGCTAGGATTCTCCTAAATAGAATAATACCTGGTGTCGCCGAGAATATTCTCCCAGAATCACAGTGTGGCTTTCGCGCAAACAGAGGAACTACTGACATGGTCTTTGCCCTCAGACAGCTCCAAGAAAAGTGCAGAGAACAAAACAAAGGACTCTACATCACCTTTGTTGACCTCACCAAAGCCTTCGACACCGTGAGTAGGAAAGGGCTTTGGCAGATACTAGAGTGCATCGGATGTCCCCCAAAGTTACTCAACATGATTATCCAACTGCACGAAAACCAACAAGGTCGGGTCAGATACAGCAATGAGCTCTCTGAACCCTTCTCCATTAACAATGGCGTGAAGCAAGGCTGTGTTCTCGCACCAACCCTCTTTTCAATCTTCTTCAGCATGATGCTGAACCAAGCCATGAAAGACCTCAACAATGAAGACGCTGTTTACATCCGGTACCGCACGGATGGCAGTCTCTTCAATCTGAGGCGCCTGCAAGCTCACGCCAAGACACAAAAGAAACTTGTCCGTGAACTACTCTTTGCAGATGATGCCGCTTTAGTTGCCCATTCAGAGCCAGCTCTTCAGCGCTTGACGTCCTGTTTTGCGGAAACTGCCAAAATGTTTGGCCTGGAAGTCAGCCTGAAGAAAACTGAGGTCCTCCATCAGCCAGCTCCCCACCATGACTACCAACACCCCCACATCTCCATCGGGCACACAAAACTCAAAACGGTCAAGCAGTTTACCTATCTCGGCTGCACCATTTCATCAGATGCAAGGATCAACAACGAGATAGACAACAGACTCGCCAAGGCAAATAGCACCTTTGGAAGACTACACAAAAGAGTCTGGAAAAACGACCAACTGAAAAACCTCACAAAGATAAGCGTATACAGAGCCGTTGTCATACCCACACTTCTGTTCGGCTCCAAATCATGGGTCCTCTACTGGCATCACCTACGGCTCCTAGAACGCTTCCACCAGCGTTGTCTCCGCTCCATCCTCAACATTCATTGGAGCGCTTTCATCCCTAACGTCGAAGTACTCGAGATGGCAGAGGTCGACAGCATCGAGCCAACGCTGCTGAAGATCCAGCTGTGCTGGGTGGGTCACGTCTCCAGAATGGAGGACCATCGCCTTCCCAAGATCGTGTTATATGGCGAGCTCTCCACTGGCCACCGTGACAGAGGTGCACCAAAGAAAAGGTTCAAGGACTGCCTAAAGAAATCTCTTGGTGCCTGCCACATTGACCACCGCCAGTGGGCTGATATCGCCTCAAACCGTGCATCTTGGCGCCTCACAGTTTGGCGGGCAGCAACCTCTTTTGAAGAAGACCGCAGAGCCCACCTCACTGACAAAAGGCAAAGGAGGAAAAACCCAACACCCAACCCCAACCCACCAATTTTCCCCTGCAACCGCTGCAACCATGTCTGCCTGTCCCGCATGGGACTTGTCAGCCACAAACGAGCCTGCAGCTGACGTGGACTTTTACCCCTTCCATAAATCTTCATCCGCGAAGCCAAGCCAAAGAAAAGAACATTGTCACTACATTGCCTTCACAGTTTTCACACTTTTTTGTTTGCTGTGATGTGGCATATTTTATTCTGCAATAAAAAATATAAATCCTTTGTAAAAAATCATGCCAATTTGAATAAAATGCAGCAGAAAAAACATAAGGAAATAAAATACCGATGTAATTATTAGAAAAAGTATGTGACTTAATGATAGAGTACGAATGTGAAACTAAAAAATCAAATATTTAAGAACTACTTAACATTAGAAGTTACAGTTAGTCATAAATACAGGTATACCTTATATAACACAGTTTTGAACAGTGTGGGTTTTGATATAATGCATTCAGTCCCTGTCCTAAGCGGTTGGTCGCTGCCCCAGCGGTCCTGTCCTGGGCAGTCACCATCCTGGGTGGTTAGCCACTGTCCTGGGCAGTCACCATCCCAGGTGGTCACTGTCTCGAGTGTCCCAACCCGATTGGTCAGACACCATCTCAAGCTGAAAATAAATTGCAATGCTTACAAACCTAGAGCCTTGGCCCTTGCAGACGTGAAAATGTGACAATCACCAGTCCTCACGATGCCTGTGGTCTGATATGGCTGGTGTGTGGTGCGTGTTCTGTCCCAGACCACGTCTCCAAGATACGAACAAACGTTCGGACTGCCCCCTTTTTCCTCACTACCCCCTGACTGTCCCTTTTTACCTCACCGCCTCCTTGGATCTTTCCACTGCCCCCCCCACCCCCTGGGGGGGGGTGGCCCCTCCCACTATGGGATGACTGCTTCTTAGTGGCTAACGCCAGACCTCTTGATCATTCTTTCCAATTTTCATTCTTGATGCTCATTGGCCCAGAGCCTCTAGCCTGGCTGAATCCAACCTCTGAACAAAGTTTGGATGCACCTCCTGCATGTCCTCTTGCAGGACCAATGGTTCGGCTTGGCCTGTTTTTGGGTCATCTTGAGAGGTAACCAGACAAACCATACCCACAAAATGACCTGAACCAAAATAAACATCCATCTTCGCTTGATAAACATTCTGAATGCTTCTGGCATACAAAAAACAATTAAAATGTTACAAAATTAATTTAAAAATGCAAAAGAAAGATTAAAATAAGCTCTAAAAAAGTTGTGTAATATGCTCAAATAGCAAACAAATCCAGATAAATAAGTCCTGGGTGCTTTCAGCTATGCCTCCATTGAAATGGCTGGAGAGAGAATGACAGGCTCAAGGTGCAGAGGCAGATACTGTATATCACTGGCTGGGATCCGCCACTGAGAGAAAAGTGGCAAATAAGTTTCTGCAGTCTTCGGCCTTCCACCTCCATGTGTTTTCCCTGGAACAACTGACAGTGACGTAGGCAAATAATCATTTTGCCATTATAATGTCATCTCCCTGCAAATGGTCTCCTTTTGGGGAAAAAAATATCCTGCAGGGAAATTAAAGAAACACATGCCTCCTGTAACATGCAGCTTCTCAGTACCACAGAATCACTGACTATTTCCTTCATGGAGGTAGGGAACTGAGCCCATCTAGGCCATTGCTGCTATAAAAACAATGCAGACCACTCCCAATAGTTGTGTAAATTTTGTCATTTCTGGTACGTTTCCTGTTCCCATTTGATTGCTGCAATTAAAACTGCCTCCACTGCTACAATCCAATCCTTAGCCACACTTGGCAAAAACAGTTATGCATGCAAATATGAGAATTAAAGACCACTTCAGTCGTACCTCCCCAAATCTCACAACCCTTCCATTGCCAAGAAGGACTATTGTTACATGGACACCACCTCCTGCCAGCTCCTCTCCAAGTCGCATGACATCCTGACCCAGAGAGATATTGGGAGTCCTCATGCAGGATACCCTGAAGGATAATCTCCAGGTGGTGACAAAGGCAACATTGACATTCTTTTCTAGAGGAATAGCATATCAGAGCAGGGATGTAATGTTGAGACTCTATAAGGCACTGGTGAGATCTCACTTGGAGAACTGCATACAGTGTTGGGCACCTTATTTGAGAAAAACGTTAGTGGTGTTGGAGAGGGTTCGAAGAAAAATTGCTAGAATAATACCAGGAACGAAAGGGTTAGAATCTGTTGAAAATTTGTTGGCTTTTGGATTGTACTCGTTGGAGTACAGAAGGATGGAAGGGGGGGGTGGTGGGAAGGAACCTCATGGAGGCATTTGGAATGCTGAAAGGCCTGGACAGAGTAGATGTGGCAAGGCTGTTTCTCATGGTAAGGAAGTCTAGGACAAGAGGGCACAACTTTAGGATAGAAGGGCATCAATTTAAATCAGAGATGTCGAAAAAAAAATTTAGTCAGAAGGTCGTAAGTCTGTGGAGCTCTTTGCAATCAGGGGCCATGGAAGTGAGGCTGTTGGGCATATTTAAGGCAGAGATTGATTTGATTAGTCAGGACATCAAAGGTTCCGGGAAGTGGGGCTGAGTGGGAGGACGGATCAGCTCATGATTAGAATGACAGAGTAGACTCGATGGGCCAACTTCTGCTCCTAGATCTTGTGATGTTGTAATATTTCTGTTCTTTCAAAATCATTGGGTCTAAATCCTGAAACTCCCTCTGCAAGAGCACAGAGGGAGTACATTCACTAGAAGAAATGCAATGATTTGAGAGGTCTGTTCGCTATCACCTACCTTGTGTCGATGATAAATGAAATAGCTACTGATACTCACCTGATAAAAAAATGACAAATAAAGACTCAGAAAATGAACCCAGAACCATAATTCTGCGAGAACCTTCTGGCTACCCCTCCTGTAGAATGACGATGGTTCCTTTCAGTCAGTTTGTGGGGTTTGATATGTGCATCATGGAGGGGCAGTACAGGCTGATCCTTGACAGGCTCTGCTTGCCACATAGTTGGGAGGTGAGGCCTGGAGGGGCAGCAGGGGCAGAAGCTCTGTGGTGGGGATTCCTGTGCCTCTCCTCTGTTGCCTCTTTGAGCTTGTGGTCAGCAGCGTCCGTACCTTTTCTGATGGTGTCCCTCCACTGTGAGCCAGATCCTCCCATGTTGATGGGGCAACGTCAGCTTTCTTAAGGCACCTTGTTCCGTAGTCACTGGCCGCCTCATTTTCTGGTACCAATGGACAGTTGGCCATGCAAGATGACCTTGGGCAGTCTTACATTAGGGCGAGGCATTCTGACAACATGTCCTGCCCAGCACAGTTTCAAGAAAAGGAACAACACTGAGCACATAGTTTAACATTTGCTGTAAAGAAGAATGTGGTGGATATTGTTCATGGATGATCTTAATGAACATTCATATAACCATATAACAATTTACAGTATGGAAACGGGCCATATCTGCCCTTCTAGTCCGCACCGATTTACATGAAACTCATTAGATCCACCTACCCACTCCCTTGCCCATAACCCTCCAACCCCCTAACATCCATGTACTCATCTCTTCTTCTTCTTTGGCTTGGCTTCGCGGATGAAGATTTATGGAGGGGTAATGTCCACGTCAGCTGCAGGCTCATTTGTGGCTGACAAGTCCGATGCGGGACAGGCAGACACGGTTGCAGCGGTTGCAAGGGAAAATTGGTTGGTTGGGGTTGGGTGTTGGGTTTTTCTTCCTTTGTCTTTTGTCAGTGAGGTGGGCTCTGCGGTCTTCTTCAAAGGAGGTTGCTGCCCGTCGAACTGTGAGGCGCCAAGATGCACGGTTTGAGGCGACATCAGCCCACTGGCGGTGGTCAATGTGGCAGGCACCAAGAGATTTCTTTAGGCAGTCCTTGTACCTCTTCTTTGGTCCACCTCTGTCACGGTGGCCAGTGGAGAGCTCGCCATAGAATACGATCTTGGGAAGGCGATGGTCCTCCATTCTGGAGATGTGACCTACCCAGCGCAGTTGGATCTTCAGCAGCGTGGATTCGATGCTGTCGGCCTCTGCCATCTCGAGTACTTCGATGTTAGGGATGAAGTCGCTTCAATGAATGTTGAGGATGGAGCGGAGACAACGCTGGTGGAAGCATTCTAGGAGCCGTAAGTGATACCGGTAGAGGACCCATGATTCGGATCCGAACAGGAGTGTGGGTATGACAACGGCTCTGTATACGTTAATCTTTGTGAGGTTTTTCAGGTGGTTGCTTTTCCAGACTCTTTTGTGTAGTCTTCCAAAGGCGCTATTTGCCTTGGCGAGTCTGTTGTCTATCTCGTTGTCGATCCTTGCATCCGATGAAATGGTGCAGCCGAGATAGGTAAACTGGTTGACCGTTTTGAGTTTTGTGTGCCCGAAGTAGATGTGGGGGGGCTGGTATTCACGGTGGGGAGCTGGCTGATGGAGGACCTCAGTTTACTTCAGGCTGACTTCCAGGCCAAACATTTTGGCAGTTTGCTCCATTTGCTCCAGCTCGCTCAACAGCCCCTAAGGCTAGAGGTGGATGAGGTCCTCACCCAGGAAGAGACATATAAGACAATTGAACATGTACTCATCCAGCCTCCTCTTAAATGACAGAATTGACCCTGCCGCAACTACTTCCGGAAGATCATTCCACTCAGCCACCACTCTGTAAGTGAAGAAGCATCCTTTTATATTACTCCTAAAATTTTGCCCCCTAACCCTTAACCTATGACCTCTTGTTCCAATCTCCCCTACCCTCAGGGCAAAGAGCCTATTCACATCTACTCTGTCTATTCCCTTCATAATTCTAAATACTTCTATCAAATCCTCTCTCAACCTTCTACGCTCCAATGAATAAAGACCCGGTCGCTCAATCCTTCTCCGTATTCAAGATACTGCAATCCAGGCAATATTTTCGTAAACCTTCTTTGCACCCTTTCTACCTTATTGATATCCTTCCTATAATTTGGAGACCAGAACTGCACACAATATTCCAAACTTGGCCTCATCAATCCCTTAAACAGTCTCAACATCACCTCCCAGCTCCTATATTCTATGCTATGATTTATAAAGGCCAGCATTCCAAAAGCCTTTTTCACCACCCTATCTACATGGGAATCCACCTTCAAGTAACGCTAAACCGTTCATGTCATTAAGCCCAGTTTTTGTCTGATATGGTTATTTAATTCTGTAGCTCAAAGGAATACTTCTATTGTTCGGGCATGATGGATGGATTTTTTTATCATATGCAAATATTTTCCTCAAGGCCTCGGGCTAATGGTCACATCATTGTGACCATTACTGGCTGAAGGTAGACTGAGATCTGAGTCATGTTGCAACAATATGGGTCATTATCAACAATGATAATGTCCTCTGGTTGACTGAAGTAGGTAGAAATTTCTTCCTGTGGAGAGCAGTGAATCTGTGGAATTTTCTACCTTGGAGCATCGTGGAGGCTGGATCCTCATGGGAGTGAAGGAGAAGAATTGCTGCCCTGTGGAACTGGCGCAGGAGAGGAGTTGAAGACTGAGACATACACCACTTGTAAGACTTGGTCGGGTGGCATGCACTTGGTCCTTTTATTTAACATTGATTGATTTCAATACCTAGAAGAAAATAGTTACTCTCTACATTGTTTTGTGCCACTTGGTTCCTCAGTTTTTTCTCTTGCTTTGTGCTCTTTAGTTTAGTTCAGTTTGTTTATTTATTCATACAGGGCATTTAAAACAACTCACGTTGGCCAAAGTGCTGTACTGATTACAACTAGGAACTAATTGGTCACTACCTAAACAACGATGGGCAGCCAAATACACCAGTCTGGCCATCTTTCCAGAAAGACATTTCTATATAGGATTAAAAAAAAACCCTACTCCACAGTGTGAAAAAAAGCGAGATACTGTTCCTCCTAACTCCAGTGATAAATAACTGCACAAAAATAAATAAATAACAATGCTGCAAACATCAGTTTTCAAAGAATAAGCAGTGTACAGAAATAAGCCTAGCCACAATTCTATTTTAGGTGTTACAAAAAGTCCACTGGCTCAGTGCAGATATCAGTTCGTTGGATCCGAACAGGCCGCTGCAGCCTCATCTTAGGCCTGCTTTACAGACGTGCGCAAGATTTAGATGTTACAGTCTCTCAGCTTCAGAGGGGAAATTACCACACAAGTCACAGTTTCTCGGGGCACCAGAGCTTTGGCAACAGTCCACCTTGAACCCCCCCACCGACTCAGGACGATCTGACTACCACGAGGCCTCACGCCTCAGGTCGACTCCAACCAACACATCCTTCGGGATTAGTCGGGTCGGATCCCACTCCGGTCATCTCTGGACACCACCTCCATCTTCACCACACCGCACCATCTCCACGACCATCGAAACAGGCACCGCCTGAGGGCACATTGACATGCTACCCCTTTGGTAGGCTGCAACAGATACCCTGCTCCACGACAGTCAAGCTGCAAACCTTATGGCTTTGTCTCAGTGACCTGCTCGTTGTATGGCGACCCGTTGCAGTTCCAGACTCACTGAGTTCTGCCGAAAATTCCCATCAAATCCAGGTTTGTGCACGGCCCGCCTATTTGCTAGTTACAGCAGTCCCATGGTCCGGATTGGCCGCTGGGACCGCAGTCGCACTGCCATTTGTTCACATTAGTTCACTTTAGTCAATGTCTGCGAAGAAGCTCGCCCACCATATATATATTGACACCAATCATCTTTCTATCTCTTGGCACACTTCAGCACCATTGATCATGTCTGCAGGTGTTGACCAATGGTTTTACTGTCATGGGCCTGCGTATCCCGTATCCCGAAGCCGCCAGTCTGCCTGTTGTGTGTATTGAATCCAGAGCCTGATCTTATTTGATCAGTTGTCCTGGAGTTGTGTGGTAAGATTCTACTTGTCAGCTGGGACCTCGAGTTCAGTACTGACATGAATGGGTCAGAATTAACCTCTCCCACAAAACAGTCACAGTGCCATATAGCAATCAAACAGGGCTTGTGGCTCACTGAGTTCACATCAAATGTCAAGAATCTATTTGTGCCCCATCCAATGCCCATTTTATTCCCATCAACTGCCCCAAGATTCTACCACTCACCTACTCACTGGGTACAATTTACAGCAACCAAATAATCCTTTAACCAAGTAAATCTTTGGATGAGGATAGAAACTGGAGCACCCATGGGAAATCCAGTGGTCCCAGCGAGGAGCTGCAGACGCCACACAGTAAGTACCAGAGTCTAGGGTTAAGGCTGGGTGTTTGGAACTGTGAGGTAGGAGTTCAGCCTGTGGCACCACTGTATTGCCCTCTACTTCGACAACTGGCAAAGCAATATCTCTGTCTTTGACATTCAGACATATATAAAGCATTGAAAATATGTAATATTTTTTAATAAGCTGGAAATCAGAAAGCCAACAGCAACTAATCTTAGGAATGATAACCACAAGGGCAACATAGCACAGTAATAGGGCCTTCCGGCCCACAAGCACCTGCCACTCAAATACCCCAATTAACCTACAACACCCAAATGTTTTGAAGGGGGGAAGGAAGCTGGAGTCCCTAGAGGAAACCCACGCAGACAAACGCCTTACGGACAGTGCTGGATTCGAACCAAGGTCACTGGCGCTGTAACAGCATTGCACTAACCGCTAACCATGCCGCCTGTTGTGAAACTCTGTCTGGTTCACTGGTGGCTTTCAGAGAAAGAAATGTGTCATCATTATTCAGACATGCTGATATGTGACTGCACACCCACTCTGTGGGGTTGACTCATTAGCCCTTTTTCCATTGGGATCCCAATTGGTCATGAAGTGTCCCAATTAAAGAAGGTGTATTTGCTTTTAACCGGGACACAAACTGACCACAAGTCGTCTCCAGGGATAGGAGACTCTACATTCAACATTAGTCCTAGGATGAAACTTATCCTTTTTCCACTGGTTTAATCAGCTGACACCAGGGTTAATGAGTAGGGGTCAAGGCTGTCAATCCCCAGTGTAATTTGATGTGTTGATTGTTTCCCTTTTCCATTGGACCTTGAACTGGTAAATTGGCTGTCAATTCTTGGGACAAGGTTCCGGTGGAAAAGAGGGTATCAATGCCCTCAGAAATATCCCAGTGGACCACTCAGCTGCGGGTGGCTCAACACCATCTTGTCAAAGGAAAGTAGGAACATTGCCCATGCTGGTAACGCCCAGCTCTTGAAAATTGGTTTGAATAAAGAAACCAGCCAGAAGGAATTTACCTGTAACCTTCCTCATTGTTCCAGTGCCTCCTTCAAATCACATGTCTGTGGGTTCTGCTCAAAGTCGATCCTGGCCAGAAATGGAGAGCAGATTCACTGGAATAAGCATAGACCAATCTTAGCAAGATGCAGCTGGACTCTACCACGTTCACACAGGGATCCTAAACTTATCAGCAGTTGCATTGAGAGACGTCAGAACGTCGTGAGGAGTTGCTGGCATGTATTAGTGAAATCTGGGCCCATGTTTCAGCGAAATTTATCCTCAAGTGATGTTGTACTGTGGATTCTCTAACCTTATAATCATGCACTACTGTTAATGTTCTCCATACCATTTCACATCTGTGTCTTAATATAAGTCCCATGTGCTGATTTTTGGTTTTGTTATTCTCTAAAAGAAGCAACGACTAACTTCTGCATTTATGCTCAATCATATGAATCAAAATGGGAATATCGTTTAAAGACACACATGTTCATACTTGGAATTTCCTTTTAAAAAGTGTGTGTGTGTGTGTGTGTATGTGTGTGTGTGTGTGTGTGTGTGTGTGTGTGTGTGTGTGTGTGTGTGTGTGTGTGTGTGTGCGTGTGTGTGTGTGTGTGTGTGTGTGTGCGCGCGTGCACACGCGGTTGGACGATGTCCCAAAGCGAACAAAAACTCTTGTTGAATCTTCATTCCAGAAAATCACTGTTGCTAGTACCCTTCCATGACCTTATTGCACAAGATTAGCAACCTAAATTCCTGTGGAGCTGCTGGGAATGTTGCTCTAAGCAACTCATCATGAAAAATTAATTTTTGCATTTCTATCTGAACATTTATGAGAAATGTTCCTGGTAAATGGATGCAGGTGCAGGTAGATAGTCTCTGAAAGGAGCGACACAGGTAGAAAGAATGGGGAAGAAGATTTTTAGCACACATGGTGTTCGGCACCGAGTACAGGAGTTGGTATGTCATTTTCTGGGGGTGCAAAATGTTGGTAAGACCGCGTTCGGAGTATCATGTGCGGTTTTGTTTGTTCTGTTGCAGGAAGGATGTCACTGAGCTGGGTAGGGTGCGAAAAGATCCATGAGTATTTTATTGGGTCTGGAGGGCTGGAATTCTAAGGAGAGGCTGGATAGGTTGTGCCGTTTCTTCCTAGGATGTTATAGAGTTGCATAGGATGCCAAAGGTGCTGTGGTTAGTAAGGGATTACCTAAAGGTGGGATGTGAGTGAAAATAAAAGGTTGAGTGCTACTGTAATAGGTGGATCAGGGAGGGAGGGCACATCAGTAAACAGGGGGATCTCAGTGAAGGGCTCAAGCCTGAAATGTTGATTATGTTTCTTTGTGTGTATTTGTCTTTGCTCCATAAAGTACACTGTTTGACCTGCTGAGTTTCTCTAGCATTGTGTTTTAATTACTTCCTTAGAGTCTAGAACATAGGATGCCATAGGTGCTTTGTAAGGGATCACTAAAGGTGGTATGTGGGTGGGAAGAAAAAGATTGAGAATCACTGCCTTAAGACACTCTGACCAATATTTACCCTTCATGCACAGAGGGGTCTGATTACTAACCATAGGTTATGTGGGAACTTGGTTGAGGTTGATTGAGTGTTAAGTGCTTGGGGCATCCAGAGTTTGTGAAAGGGACTTTATAAAACCAAGTTCTTCTGAGCAATGGGTTGATGGATGTGAAGTGTGAAAGGAGAGTTCCTTCTGGGCATTTATCCAGCTCGCGTTCGGAGCAGTGCAGCACCACATTGGAGAACTGGACTGAGACCAGAGGGAGGCAGCAGCAGGTGACCTACAGGTCAGGCCGGAGGGAGGGTCCATCTGTCGGCCTTCCCCTTGGAAAGCTGAGCTTTCCTCCCTCGAGCTCTTTCTGGAAAACACCAGCTGGTGTACACTGACCCGGAACCAACCTTCTCCAGGCACCCCGCCTTGTGCAGCTGAGAGTCATAGAACATTACAATACAGTATAGGCCCTTCGGCCCATGACGTTGTGCTGACTCATGTAAACACCCTGAATAATATAAACCAGTGCTTCTCAACCCTTTATTTTCACTCGCATACTTCCTTACTAACCACGGAGCACCTATGGCATCCAATGTTCTGTGGTTAGTAAGGGATTATTTAAGGTAGTATGTGAGTGGAAAAGAAAGGATCTATACATTCCCCTCCATTTTTCTTTCATCCATGTGCCTGTCTAAGAATCTTTTAAATGTCCCTATTCTTCCAGTCTCCACCATGACCCCGACAAAGCACCCACAACTGTAGGACGTCGCCCCTAAACTTTTCTCCCTTCACTTTGTACAGGTGTCCTCTGGTGTTTGCTACTCCTGCCCTTGGAAAAAGGTGCTGGCTGTCCACCCTATCTATCATTCCCTTGTAGACCTTTAATTACGCCACCTCTCATCCTTCTTCGACTCAAAGAGAAAAGCCCTAGCTCTGCTAACCCTGCAGAAGACACGTTGTCCAACCCAGCCAACATACGTATGTTTTATGCATCTGGTTTGCCTCTCGGTGGCCTCCGATGGTCAGTGGTCATGGCAGTGAGTCAACACCAGTGCGTCATGGTTACCCTGCCCGTGAGTCCCTCTGGCATCATTCAGTTCCACAAGCACTTAGCAAGTCTGACAGCATCAACGCTTTCCAGGTGGCGAGATTCCCACAAATCTGAGTTGCCATGGAGAAGACCCATGTGGCCACAATCATAAAGGCCACACCTGATGGCTTCATTGGGAGGAAGTGATTTCATTTCCTGACCGTCCAGCTGTGCTGTTGTTTACGGAGGGAGCAGAGGGGCAGACCCAGTGAATATAGACGTCAGCCTCACACCAATTGTGGGCAAATGGGCTGCAGCAACAGTACAAGGAAGTAGCTCGATCGACTGTTTAACAGTCAACCTCCTGTGGTGGGGCTGATACAGCTCCATAGAAACATACAAGATTATGAAAGGGTTGGACAAGATAGAGACAGCTGTTTCTACTGGTAGTTGAGATGAGAATAAGGGGACATAGCCTCAAGACTTGAGGGAGTAGATTTAGGATGGAGATGAGGAAGAACTGCTTTTTGCAGAGAGTAGTGGATCTGTGGCATTCTCTGTTCAAGGAAGCAGTAGGAGCTGCCTCATTAAATATGATCAAACGCCAGTTAAGTGGACTTTGGCAGAGCAGGGGAATATGGGTTGTGGGAAACAAGTGGAAATAAGCCCACGGCCAAATCAGCCATGATCTTATTGAATGGCGGAGCAGGCTTGACCGGTCAGATTGCCAACTCCTGCTCCTAGTTCTTATGTTCATTTGTTATGTCTGGATTCTCATGCAGGTCAGACAAGGCAAATAAGAGAGATTGAAATATGAAAGTCTGCAGATCACAGAAATGCTGGAGGAACTCAGCCGGCCTCACAGCGTCCATATGAGCTAAAGGTGTACCACTGACATTTTAGGCCCCTCGGTCCTTCCTCAAGGTATGAGTGAAAAAAGCACAGCATCTGAATTAAAGACTGGGGGAAAAGAGAGGCAAAGAATGGGAGGGGGAGGTGTCCAGATCAACAGACAAAAGGTGTCAAAAGGAGGAAAGGTGAGAATTGGCTTTGGCTCTGTGAAAGGAGACAGAGGGAAAGGGGAAGGGGGGGGGGAGAGAGAGAGAGAGAGAGAGAGAGAGAGAGAGAGAGAGAGAGAGAGAGAGAGAGAGAGAGAGGGAGAGAGAGAGAGAGGGAGAGAGAGAGAGAGAGAGAGAGAGAGAGAGAGAGGGAGGGAGAGAGAGAGGGAGAGAGAGAGAGAGAGAGAGAGAGAGAGAGTGAGCAAGAGGAAAGGAGATGGGGGGAAGAAGATGGAGGGGGGATGGAAGATGAGGTGTTGTTCCAATTTGCAGGGAGACTGGCAGTGCTTGAGACTATGGATAGACATGTCAGAAAGGGAGAATTGAAATGGGTGGCGACTGAGAGATTCTCTCTATTGCAGTGGATCAAGCTGAGGAGCTCAACGAAGCAATCTCCCAGTATGCATCCATTCTGAAGGAAATCTTAGTGAACCAAATAGATTTCTATGACAATGTAGTAGTTGTTGTTGCCACTATTGATAACATGAGTTGTTTTTCACTAAATTTAAATTTATTGGAGATATATTGCTTTTCCTTCATGTTTGCTGGATGTGAATCTTGGAAGTCGCTATCTAACAATTCTATGGGAGTAGCTTCACAAAGAGCGCTGCACTAGTTTAAGGAGGTTGGTTACCACCACTTTCTCAAGGGTAATTAAGGATAGGGAATAAATGCTGGTATTCCATCATCGGCCAAATGCGGAAACGGATGAAATTGAAGTGTGGTAAAAATTCTGAGGGATGGCATGAATCAAGATGGACGGAGATCAGTCGTAAATCCACAGCATGGATTTGTGAAGAAAGCTCATGACTTTCTCCACACTGACTGTCGTACATTCTCATAAGATAATCCCAGATTTTACCGCTTACCTCAGTATGACAGGAAAATTAAAATCACACATATGCTTCATGTTAGATAAAACTGGTCCACCCAGAGGAAAGACGCGTGGCCATAGGAAGAACGTGCAAACTCTACATAGGCAGCACCCGAGGAAATGTTTGAACCCAGGACTTTCCCAGTGTGAGGCAGTAGCTTTACAGTTGTGCCATTGTTCTCCTCTTAGGCTCATAAGACCAGAACATATCGGAATGGAATTAAGCCATTCGGCCCATCGAGTCCACCCTGCCTTTCCATTATGGCTGATTTACTATCCTTTTCAATCCCATTCTCCAGCTTTCTCCCAGCAACCCTTTGATTTCCAAGAACCTTCCTACCTCTATCTTAAATATATCAGTTTCAGATTCAAAATCAGAATATTTTGTCATGAACAAGTCACGAAATTCAGTGTTTTGCAGTTTATACCCAATGACTTGGCCTCCACAGCCATCCGCGGCAATTAAATCCACAGATTTGCCACCCTCTATGTCAAGAAATTCCTCCTCATCTCTGTTCTAAAAGAACATTTTTGGACTCAGAGGCTCCAGACCTCACATTGGAAACATCCTCTCCATATCCACTCATCCAGTCCTTTCAGCATTTGATAATTTTCAATGAGCTTCCACCCCTCCCACCTCTTCCTCCCTCATCTTCTAAACTAAGGCCTCGGGATTAAACCGACACAATGGTGAGAGGGTGAAAAACAGCTTGGTTATGATTTGAATCGTAGACTCATGGAGTTATACTGCCCTTCAACCCAACTTGACCATGCTGATCTTGGCTTATCTGAGCTAGGATTAGCGTGTCTCTGCATCTGCAGGACATTGGAAGTACAGAGTTCCAAGCCCACTTATTTTGCTGGGTGAGGGCAGGTTCAATAAGACTTGAGGAGCTTGATGTGATAAAAGCATGCAAAATGATGAGAAATTTAGATGGGGTAGGAAATTCCCCATACTGCAGGGCATTGTTTGAGATGGTGGGGGGTGGAAGTCGCAAGGAAATTTACAAGGCAAATTTTTCGTACTTAAGAGAGTAATAGATGCCTGGAACATGAAGATCAGAACCAGAATTTATTGTAATGAACAAGTCATGAACTTTGTTGTTCTACAGCATTCACAGTGCAAACATTCATATAAACCACCTTACAAAAATAAATAAAAATAATGCACCAAAAATCAAAGTAAGGCAGTGTCTTTGGTTCATTGATCACTTAGGAATCTGATGGGAGAGGGGAAGAAGGTGTCCTTGTGCCATTGAGTGCTCAACTTTAGGCTCCTGTACCTTATTCCTGATAGGAGCCGAATGAAGAGAATGTGCAAGGGGAAGCGGTAGAAGCAGAGAACCAATGTCATCACACATCCAGACAGGGAGTAAAGAGATACAGACCACATGCAGGCAGACGTGCAGTTTAAATTAGCATCATCGTTGGCACAGACGTGGACAGTGTAGAAAGGTTGTTTCCCATATTGGGAGCTTCTAGGACAAGCAGTTACAGGAATTTCTTTAGCCAGAGGGTGGTAAAGCTGTGGAATTTGTTGCCGCAGGCAGTTGTGGAGGCCAAGGCATTTTGTGTATTTAAAAGATTCATAGGTTCTTGAATAGCCAGGGCATTAAAGGTTATGGGGCGAAAGTTGGGCGGTGAGGTTGAGTGGGAAAATGGATCAGCTCATGGTTGAATGGTGGGTGAGATCTGGGGCTGCTCCTATGTCTTATGGACATTATGGGCCACAGGATCTGTTCCTGTGTTATGCTGTTCTCTGTTCTGTGTTCATCCAAGACAAGGCACCTCACTTGATTGGGACTTTGTATATTAATCGTTCTCTCCATTGTGGCTGTAGTGAGTACAAGCTACAGAATACACCGTCTACCACCTTCTAAAAGGCAATCGGGGATGGCCGATAAATATCACGGCACAGGCTTTTGTAAAAAGCAGTAGGGGAAAGGAGGCCACATTGGTGGGATGCAGATGTTTTGATGGGTTATAAAGTGTAGGTCCGGTGAATAACAATTTACTTACCTTCCTTGTGCTTTAAATGTCATGGAACGGAGCGTTTTTGCCAATGAAAGACTCATGCAGAAAATCACGAGGCAGCGGATCAGTGGAACCTTGGTGGTGTGGCTTGTAGGAAGAAAGCAGAGAGTAGTAGTGGAAGGAAAGTATTCTGACTAGTGGAAGGCTGCAGGATCTATTCTGGGACCCCTGCTCTTTGTGATTTTTATAAATGACCTGGATGAAGAGGCGGATGGATGGGTCAGTAAGTTTGCAGATGACACGAAGGTTGGAGAAATTGTGGATGGAGCTGAAGGTGACAAAGGGATATAGGCAGGATGAAGAGTTGGGCAGAAAAGTGGCAAATGGAATTCAATCTGGAAAAGTGTGAGGTGATGCATTTTGGAAGGACAACGCAAAAGGCTGAGTACTGGGTTAATGGTTGATTACTTAAGAGTGTGGATGAAGAGAGGGACCTTGGGGTTCAAATCCATCCATCCCTCAAGGTCACTGCACAGGTTGATAGGATAGTTAACAAGGTCTATGGGATGCTGGACTTCATTAATAGGCGGATTGAATTCAGGAGTAGAGAGGTCATGTTGCAACTCTACAAATCTCTGGTGAGACCACACTTAGAGTATTGTGTTCAGTTCTGGTCACCTCATTATAGGAAGGATGTGTAAGTTATGGAGAGAGTGCAGAGGAGATTTACCAGGATATTGCCTGAATTAGGTACCAAATCTGATGAGGCAAGGCTAGCAGAGCTGGGACTTTTCTCTTTGGAGTGTAGAAGGATGATAGAGGTCTACAAGAATATGACATTATGAGAAGCATAATGTGGTAACCACTGTATATATGTTTGGATGTACTAGGACATGCCCCTTGCTGACTGTGCCTTAGGCTCTTCCCTCTGACCCCTGAATAAAGGTGAATGTGCCACAGCCCCCTCCTCAGTCCAGAATAGTCGACCAGCATGGACGTACCTCCATTCTGTAGTTAATAAAGGCCTATCAGTTTCTCTACAACTTCTAGTCTTTGAAGTTACTAATGGTGCATCAATAGGCTAGACAGTCAACACCTATTTCCCAGGGTAGGATCAACAAACACCAGAAAACATGAGTACAAAGTTTAAGGGAGGGAATTTTAGTGGAGACATCAGGGATAAGTTTTTCACACAGAGAGTTGTGGGTGCTTGGAATGCCTTGCTGAGGATGGTGGTGGAGGCTGAAGCATTGGGGGGACATTTAAGAGACTCTTAAACAGGCACATGGATGAAGGAAAAATTGAGGGATATGTGGAAGGGAGGGTTTAGTACTTTTTTTTAGAGAAGAAATATATGGGTTGGCACAACATCGAAGGCTGAAGGGCCTGCACTATGCTGTATTGTTCTATGATCTACGTTTGATTTTAGTACCCTCCTGGATGCACACTGAATCAAGAATATGTTCAAATATATTATCATTTGACTGCACACACACACACACACACACACACACACACACACACACACACACACACACACACACACACACACACACACACACACACACCACACACACACACACACACACACACACACACACACATTTTTTTTTTGGCTTGGCTTCGCGGACGAAGATTTATGGAGGGGTAAATGTCCACGTCAGCTGCAGGCTCGTTTGTGGCTGACAAGTCCGATGCGGGACAGGCAGACACGGTTGCAGCGGTTGCAGGGGAAAATTGGTTGGCTGGGGCTGGGTGTTGGGTTTTTCCTCCTTTGTCTTTTGTCAGTGAAGTGGGCTCTGCGGTCTTCTTCTAAGGAGGTTGCTGCCCGCCGAACTGTGAGGCGCCAAGATGCACGGTTTGAGGCGATATCAGCCCACTGGAGGTGGTCAATGTGGCAGGCACCAAGAGATTTCTTTAGGCAGTCCTTGTACCTCTTCTTTGGTGCACCTCTGTCTCGGTGGCCAGTGGAGAGCTCGCCATATAACACGATCTTGGGAAGGCGATGGTCCTCCATTCTGGAGACGTGACCTACCCAGCATTTCTCCAGGGCACGGTGCACACACCTACATTGCACACCTCATAAGAATCATGTGCATACATAAAGATATAACTGGAAAATAAATATATGCCCCCTCACCACTTTCTTTTGATGCCAATCAGAGCCAGAGTCAAACCAGGTTTTGGAGCAGATGCCAGAAGGTGAGCGAAAGACTCTGATTTAATTTGAAAATTGAGGTTGAAATTTCTTTGTCACAAAATACCTAGTGGACCAACAGGTTATCTCCAGCATTCATATTTAACCATATAACCATATAATAATTATAGAGTGGAAACAGGCCATCTCATCCCTCTAGTCTGAACTGATTTAAGTGATCTCCTCTAGTCCCACCTACCTGTTCCCTGTCCATAACCCTCCAATCCCCTCACATCCATGCACTCCTCCAACCTTCTCTTAAATGATAAAATTGACCCTGTTGCAACCACCTCAAATCACAGAATATAGGATTCCAATGAAAAGAAAGATCAATTAGCACAAAGCAAGGGCAGCACAGTTGTGGGGGTCATTCATGAGCCTGATGGCTGTGAAAAAGAAACTCCTTTCAAGCCTGTTGGTGTGTATTAAATTGACTGTAAATCCTTAAGATCAAGCAGACCTAAAGTCATCATTTTTGTGGCCACTTGGAATTTAATTGTGCTCTCAGTTTTGGTTTTTGAAGGTTACAAATGAACGGGCTACAGGAATGAACTTATTGAATGTAATAAACAATAGCACCACAAAATGTTTCACTGTCAATTTTTGCATGCTTTCACTGTCCTTTCTCTGGCAATATTCTAATGAGGTGTGATTTGCATAGTGGGCATTATTAGTGAATTACCTCAGGACTTTAATAAATTAATTGGAACTGAACATGCTTGGATATAAACCTCACACAGCTTTCTCCTCGGTGTAATGTGACTTAATTAATTTGGAGGACAAATGTGAAAATACAAATTGCACCCACAGGGAGGTTTACATTGCATCAAACACTTCCAATTTTCTTCTATCAATGTTGGTGTTAACAGTCAGGAGGAAATGAAATGCCGTGGACACAATCAACAGATCAGCTCTCCAATAATTGAAGGATTTGCTCAGAGAATGTTTTTCCTTGATTATTGAAGGGCAGTTTTTATTTTGGACGTCATTTGACCTCATTCTCAGCTGCTTACAGGGTCAGTGTTACCATGAGGCAAACTAGGCAGCTGCCTAAGGCACAGACCTCAGAGCAGTACTGTTGAAGAGAGCAAATTGTGCTCCACTGTTCAGGAGGCTGAGGGGAGAGTTTGAAATCGGCATGGGGAGCTCCAATGTGTGGCTGTAGGCCGACTGCCAAGGGGAGATTCGGAGTCAGGCTCTGGGAGCTCCGGTCACTAGAGCAGGGAGCTCCCGACGCCCGACTCCGAACCCTCTCCTCAGACTACAGCCAAGCTCCTGAAGCCCGAGTGCGAGTCCTGACTCTGAGCTGGTTTCTAATAGCAGAATAACTATCAATATTCATAGATGAGAAATAAAAATATACGTTCTTAAAAGAAATCAACTCATGCTATTTTTTCATAAGACATGAGAACTTCAAAAGGCCGACTAACAGTAAAGCATTCTTGAAATTCTGTGTGTAAAACCATGCTGTAATTATGTAGTTACAGCTCAGAGTTCTCTATCAATGTATTGCAAGTTCTCACTGTTGTTGTGTAATATGGAGATACTATCCTTCCGGGCAGTTCTTAAAGAGACATGTATGTAATCAACTTTATTATTGCTCTAGTTGATGCTGTCTCACAGTGATGCAATTAATAGAGTTGCTACCTCACAGCTCCAGCAATCTGGCTTCTGCCCTGAACACTGGCACTGTCTGTATGCAGTTTGCACATTCTCCCTGTGACCATGAGAACTTCAATTTCCTCTTGAATCTCAAAGATGTGGGCAGGTAGATTATTGCCCATTGCTCTTGTTACGGAGCCCAAAGGATCCCTAAAACCAGCAGCTATAGATATGCACCACAACACAGGGTTCCTTAAACAAAAGTAGTTTTTAATTATAGTTGAACAAGGAAACAGAATTGAACTTTAACTTATTACTTAACCTGCCTAACTTACTTAATCCCCCCTCTAATACTAAGCGCAGGTGTGTGTAATGTATATTTAAGATTAGAAAAGTTCTTTGGATCACGGTCCAATCTCACTGGTGGCAGGCAATTCTTGTACTGTGCACAGAAGTTAGCATTAACAAAGTTCACCAACCTTTGGTGCTTATCAGGCAAATGGTTACCACTCAGGAGGATTCTTGCTGGTTTTCAGAGAGAGATTCCTTTTGTTCCAGGACATCCGCACCTGATTCCTTTCCAATCAGTCTTGCTAACGAAATTTGCCCCCTTCAGGGTTCTTCAGATGATCCTCTTTCTTTCGGGTCACCTCAGACAGCTAGTCTTCTCCTTTGACCAGGCAGCCTTCCAAATGTTTGCCAGCTTTGTCCTTCTGGAACTGATTTCTGTCTCTCTCTGTTTCACTCCCTCCCTCTCTGAGAGCAAAATTGTTCTGAGTCTGCCTGCAAAAAACTTCTGCTCTCCCAGGCAAGCTGTATTCTGCAATTTTGTTGCTCTTTCTGCCAAAGCACTCTGCAAAAATTCTGGGTTTGGAAATGTGTTTGTGTGCAAGCTACTCTAGCAATTCATCCCAAGCCACCTCTCAATACTCTGTCATATTGTAGTGTGTAAGTGAGTTGCACAATCTGGGAGGAAATGATAGAAATGTGGGGAAATTTAAAAAAAAGGGAATTGCATAGATTTGTAAAAATGGTTACGGGAAACTCAGAAGGGGAATTTTCATACTGTATCATTCTTGTGGAAAAAAATGGACTGAAAGGTGTGTGAAGTAAAAGGTTTGAATGTTGTGTTGCCCTTGGTGGAGGGCTGTATTCCGTCGAGTGCCCTTTAGTTCCAAATGATTTGTGTGCCAAAATATTTTATTTTATATTTGTGAAAGATAATCAAAGATTGGTGTATTACTTATTCTAGCAATTTAAAATAAATTCAACAGCTTCATGTTTTGTGCTTTTCATTCTTTTCTATAAGACATCTGTTTTTGAAAATCAAAGTTGGCAATTTTTGTTTGGGAGGGTGCAAGTCATTGGCCTTGCCTAGGGCGCAAAATAGTCACCGGCCCTGGCTGCTTAAGTCCTGAGGTCACCGCAGCGGAAATGGTGACATCACTATGCTCAACAGAACACCTTCCCACTTCCAGAGAGAGAATGCGGCATCAGCGCCTCTCCAAGGGAGACCCATTCATCTTGTCTGTTCCAAGTTGGCTTTGATGTTTCAAGTCAAGTCAAGTTTATCGTCATCTGATTGCACAAGTACAACCCGATGAAACAGCGTTCTCCGGTCCTCAGTGCAAAGCACACAGACACACAACCAGACATAACACTCATACAAGACAAACAATGCACATGCAGGACAAGTATTCATATATGCAAAGACATGAATGAATATTGTTTCATGAATATGACAGCCTCAGATGGCAGTGTGAACAGTTCCTTTGGTCATTCAGCATTCTCAGCCGTGGGAATAAGCTATTTCTCCATCTGATGGAGCTGGCTCTGATACTCCTGCATCTATTTCCCAATACAGGAGTATGGGAGAGGCTGTGCAGGATGGAAGGGATCCTCAATGATTTTGTGCACCCTTTTCAGACAATGATCCCAGAAGATCACATCTATATGGATGGGGTTGGGAGGGGTGGGCGTGGGGGTGGGTGAGCTTGGAAGTGTGGGGGAAGTGGGGAGGGGAGGTGGGAGATAGCTTCACCACATTGGAGCTTCACTTGAAATGTGATCAGTAGGATGCCCCAAGGTTCTGAGAGCCCCATCTAACTACTGGACTTCCTAATTTTGTCGCAGTACTTTGCAGGCCAAATCTGTGTAACCTTGACTACCATCGGCTATATCAGAATTAGGTATCACCATAATCTTTATTCTCAGTGCCAGTGAATTCTATCTCTGCTGCCTTATAAACTCGAAGAGAGATATAGAAGTAAGGCACTAAATCTAGCATTCATTTTTGCGCTAACTCCACCCTCACCCATTTTGTTCTCCCTACAGTGGTGCGAGAAAGTGACAAACAAGATGTGCTCCACACCAGGGTCATGCCTAGCGCGGAATGCCACACTGACCACCGGCTGGTTCGCTGCAAGCTCAACCTTCACTTCAAGCCAAAGCCCAGGAACAGTAAAGCCCCCAGAAAGAGGTTCAATGTTGGAAACCTGCAGTCAGACGAAGCGAGAGGAAACTTTCAGGCAAACCTCAAAGCAAAGCTCGACGTTGCAACCCGCCTCACGGACCCGTCCCCTGAAACCCTCTGGGATCAGTTGAAGACTACCATACTGCAATCCACTGAAGAGGTACTGGGCTTCTCCTCCAGGAAAAACAAGGACTGGTTTGACGAAAACAGCCAGGAAATCCAGGAGCTGCTGGCAAAGAAGCGAGCTGCCCACCAGGCTCACCATACAAAGCCGTCCTGTCCAGAGAAGAAACAAGCCTTCCGTCGCGCATGCAGCCATCTTCAGCGCAAACTCCGGGAGATCCAAAATGAGTGGTGGACTAGCCTCGCCAAACGAACACAGCTCAGCGCGGACATTGGCGACTTCAGGGGTTTCTACGAGGCTCTAAAGGCTGTGTATGGCCCCTCACCCCAAGTCCAAAGCCCGCTGCGCAGCTCAGACGGCAAAGTCCTCCTCAGCGACAAGATCTCCATCCTCAACCGATGGTCAGAACACTTCCAATCTCTTTTCAGTGCCAACCGCTCAGTCCAAGATTCCGCCCTGCTCCAGCTCCCTCAACAGCCCCTAAGGCTAGAGCTGGATGAGGTTCCCACCCTGGATGAGACATATAAGGCAATCGAACAACTGAAAAGTGGCAAAGCAGCAGGCATGGATGGAATCCCCCCAGAAGTCTGGAAGGCTGGCGGCAAAACTCTGCATGCCAAACTGCATGAGTTTTTCAAGCTTTGTTGGGACCAAGGTAAACTGCCTCAGGATCTTCGTGATGCCACCATCATCACCCTGTACAAAAACAAAGGCGAGAAATCAGACTGCTCAAACTACAGGGGAATCACGTTGCTCTCCATTGCAGGCAAAATCTTCGCTAGGATTCTACTAAATAGAATAATACCTAGTGTCGCCGAGAATATTCTCCCAGAATCACAGTGCGGCTTTCGCGCAAACAGAGGAACCACTGACATGGTCTTTGCCCTCAGACAGCTCCAAGAAAAGTGCAGAGAACAAAACAAAGGACTCTACATCACCTTTGTTGACCTCACCAAAGCCTTCGACACTGTGAGCAGGAAAGGGCTTTGGCAAATACTAGAGCGCATCGGATGTCCCCCAAAGTTCCTCAACATGATTATCCAACTGCATGAAAACCAACAAGGTCGGGTCAGATACAGCAATGAGCTCTCTGAACCCTTCTCCATTAACAATGGCGTGAAGCAAGGCTGTGTTCTCGCACCAACCCTCTTTTCAATCTTCTTCAGCATGATGCTGAACAAAGCCATGAAAGACCCCAACAATGAAGACGCTGTTTACATCCGGTACCGCACGGATGTCAGTCTCTTCAATCTGAGGCGCCTGCAAGCTCACACCAAGACACAAGAGAAACTTGTCCGTGAACTACTCTTTGCAGATGATGCCGCTTTAGTTGCCCATTCAGAGCCAGCTCTTCAGCGCTTGACGTCCTGATTTGCGGAAACTGCCAAAATGTTTGGCCTGGAAGTCAGCCTGAAGAAAACTGAGGTCCTCCATCAGCCAGCTCCCCACCATGACTACCAGCCCCCCCACATCTCCATCGGGCACACAAAACTCAAAACGGTCAACCAGTTTACCTATCTCAGCTGCACCATTTCATCAGATGCAAGGATCGACAATGAGATAGACAACAGCGCCTTTGGAAGACTACACAAAAGAGTCTGGAAAAACAACCAACTGAAAAACCTCACAAAGATAAGCGTATACAGAGCCGTTGTCATACCCACACTCCTGTTCGGCTCCGAATCATGGGTCCTCTACCGGCACCACCTACGGCTCCTAGAACGCTTCCACCAGCGATGTCTCCGCTCCATCCTCAATATCCATTGGAGCGCTTACACCCCTAACGTCGAAGTACTCGAGATGGCAGAGGTCGACAGCATCGAATCCACGCTGCTGAAGATCCAGCTGCGCTGGATGGGTCACGTCTCCAGAATGGAGGACCATCGCCTTCCCAAGATCGTATTATATGGCGAGCTCTCCACTGGCTACCGTGACAGAGGTGCACCAAAGAAAAGGTACAAGGACTGCCTAAAGAAATCTCTTGGTGCCTGCCACATTGACCACCGCCAGTGGGCTGATAACGCCTCAAACCGTGCATCTTGGCGCCTCACAGTTTGGCGGGCAGCAACCTCCTTTGAAGAAGACCGCAGAGCCCACCTCACTGACAAAAGGCAAAGGAGGAAAAACCCAACACCCAACCCCAACCAACCAATTTTCCCTTGCAACCGCTGCAATCGTGTCTGCCTGTCCCGCATCAGACTTGTCAGCCACAAACGAGCCTGCAGCTGACGTGGACTTTTTACCCCCTCCATAAATCTTCGTCCGCGAAGCCAAGCCAAAGACAGTCCACCCATCCCACCTCCAAATTCTGTCGCATGTCAGAGACAGTTTGCAATTAGTTTGTCTAACTGCTTATCTACAGGATGTGGGTGGAAACAGATGGCACTGGAGGACAGGATTGAACAAAGGCTGCAGGAGCTATGACGAGGCAGCATCAAGATGTGTGTATTTTGGTCAGTATGGTACAAAATGTGAAAAATAAAAAAATAAAAAAATAAGATAGGAGAGCACATGAAAAGCTGCCGTCAAGACCATTCTATGACATCCACTTTAAACTTGGGTGTTGCATATATCAGGCCCTTGATCTCTGCCAGGGTAGTCTGCAGTTCAATGGCATGCCCATTGCCTTCTCTAATTTCAAGTAACCCTTCCTTCTCTCTCCTTCTTATCCAAGCAGGTCCTTTTCACTCATCTTTCTTTCCAAAGCTCCCCACATCACTCCAGTCCCGTGTTACTTCCTCTCTTTCCCCCTTCCCCACCAGCTTCCATCAGCCCAGTGAGCGGCAAAATCAGGAAAAATTGACATGAAGATTTAAAAAAAAGGATTAATGTCAGATTACGGTGGTTGATGGGTCAAAGGATCTCTTTCTCTGGCTCTAGATGTATCTTAGGCTTCTGTTTGGGAGGGGAAACTAAGAGCATGGATTCCGTTTTTGCAGTGTATTCTGCACATGCAGAGCTGTTACAAGTTGTGTGATCATTTTGAGACAGGGCCAAGAGAGGTGAATGTAAATTTGTGGACGGCCACCAAAATTGACAGTGTGCTAGTCAGTGAGAAAGGTATTTAAGTTTTCAAATCAATTGGGAATATGGGCCAATGAGTGGCAAGTAGAATTTAATTCTGACAAGTGTGAGGTGTTGGATTTGTAAAGTCAACCCAGGGCAGCACCTACATTGTAAATGGTCAGGCTCCAGAGAGTGTGATAGAATAGAGAGGTCCAGGAGAGCGGCAATCAGTGGGACAAGGTTACAAGGACACCATTTCCAAATTTGCAGACTATACCATGGTAGTGGATTGTATAAAAAGTGGTGAAGAGTCAGTATGAGGGAGGGAAATTGTAAACTTGGCTGAACAGTGTACCGACAGCAACCTCACACTCACTTTCACCAAAACCAAGAAGCTGATTATTGGCTTCAGGAAGGGAAATTGGTGATCAGGGGTGGAGAGGGTGAGCAAATTTAAGTTCTTGGGAGTCACTATCTCAGAGAATCTTTCCTGGACCCCTCGAACTAATGGCATTGTGAAGGAAGCACGTCAGCAGCTCTACTTCCTCAGGAATTGGTGGAGGTTTGTTATGGCATTGGAAACCCTGGGAAATTTCTGCAGATCTATGGTGGAATGTATGCTGACCAGTTGCATCAACGTCTGATATGCAGACACCAATACCCTTGGGTGTAAAGGCCTGCAAAAAACAAAATAGTGGACACAGCCCAGGACATCACAGGCAAAACCCTCCCAAACTTCGAGAACATCAACACAGGGAATGCTGTGTAAAGGCAATCATCAAGGATCCACACCACCTAGCATGTTACCTTGCTGCTACCATCAAGAAAGAGGTATAGGTGTCACAAGACTCGCACCAAGTTCGGGAACACCTGCTACCCCTCCAGCATCAGACTCCTCAACAACGAACTCAATCTGGGACTCTTTTAAGGATTCTTTTGCACTTTATTGATATATTTTTCTCCCCATATGGCACAGTCACCTTGTTTACATTTCTTTATTTGTTTACATATATACGCATCTTCTTGAGAACAGTTTGTTGCACTACCAATAAGTGGTAATTCTGCCCTGTCCCAAAGAAAAAGAATCTCAGGGTTGTATGTGCTGTCATGTTGTATGTAACACTGAGATTAAATCTGAACTTACTTTGAATGTTTGAGAGGGTCGTGACACACTGGCACTCATTTGGGTAGTGTGCAGAGTACAAAAGCGGGATCTCATAATTCAGCTGTACAAGGCATTGGCAGGATCACAGTTAATGCATTCAGTTTGCTCAGTTTGAAGAAGTAGATCAATAAACTTGGAAGGGTGTAGAAGAGATTCACCAGGATGTTCCTGGGACTGGAGAGGTTGAGTTATAGGGAAAGGATTTATCAGAGGATGTCTGGGTCTTTATTTTCTAGAGTGAAGAAAAATGAAGGGTAATCTTAGAGAGGTCTACAAAATCAAAGTTCAGATTTATTGTCAGTACATACATGACGTCTCATACAACCCTGAGATTCTTTTTCCGGCAGGCCTGGCAGAATTTCTACTTCTCGGTAGTGCAAAAAACTGAGCTCAAGAATGCAGAAGAGAGGCATGTAAACAAAGCTGCCTGCAATGTAGAAAAATATCTCTGGTAATAAATAATACGCAAAGTAAGAGTCCTTGAATGAGGCTCTGAACGAGTTTGGTGGCAGCAAACTGTTCCTGAATGAGGTGGTGCGAGACTTGTAGCACCCACACTCCTTTCCTGATGACAGCAGCAGGAACAGTGGTGTGGATCCTTAATGACTACTCCTGCTCTCCAATAGCAGTGTTCCATGTAGAATTTCTCAATGGTGAGGAGAGCTTTGTCTGTGATGATGTACTGGCCTGGGTCCACTACATTTTGTGGGGGGGGGGGGGGCGGCGGGTGGTTTCCGCTCAGGTATTGATGCCTCAATACCAGGGTGTGATGCAGCTGGTCAGCACAATTTCCAGAGGCACTGACATGCTTTCTTCATGATGACATTAGTGTATTGAGTCCAGGAAAGGTCCTCTGAGATAGTAACTCCCAGGAATTTAAATTTGGTCACCCTCTCCATCTTTAATTCCCCAGTCATTACTGGATTGTACACCTTGGTTTTCCCCTCCTAAAGTTCACAGTCATCTTCTTGGTTTTGGTGACATTGAGTGCAGTTGGTGAAGCATTCACCCTTGTTTTCAATTTTTCCTCCTGCGTGCTGACTCACCACCCCCTTTTGTGCAACCCACTACCAAGGTAATGTCATCAAATTTAGTTGATGGTGTTGTTGTTGCCACACAGTCAGAAGTGAGAATTGTGAGAGACGTGGATAAAGTGAATGCTCACAGTCATTTTCCCAGGGGCTATGATTCTAGAAATAGACGGTATTGGTTTTAGGTGAGAGATTTAGAAAGGACCTGAGAGGCAATCATTTCACTCAGAGGGTGGGCCTTGGCTGGAATGAGCTGCCAGAAGGAATTAGAGAAATGATTACAATAACAACATCCAAAAGATATTTGGGCAGATTTATGGACGTGAGCGTCTTGAAGGGTTATGGACCAAATGAAAGCAAATGCAAATTGGGCATCATGGATGAGTTGGGCTGAAGGGCCTGTTCAATGCAGTATGACTCGATGACCTGATGACTCCTAAAGTCTCTCCACAATCCATGCATCTTGAATCATGTTTCTGATGGTATACTAACCACCCACCTAGATAAAAGCAGCTGCAGGAGAAGTCTGGAAAGCTCAACACCATCTGAATAAAGACATTATGGTTGACTGAGAATCAATAATCAGCTTAAATCCTCAATTTCAACCTGTCTCACCATTGGTGGTGTGGCTACAAAATACTCACTGCAAGAAATGCTATGACAACTTTCCTTTGACAGCACCACTTGTCCCTGTACGTGTTAATAGCACCACTTTTACCATCACCTCCAAGTTACACACTAACGCTTCATTATTCATGATGCACGAGGATAACAGTGAATATTATCTCCATCTATCTATCTATCTATCTATCTATCTATCTATCTATCTATCTATCTATCTATCTATCTATCTACCTATCGATTTATCTATCTATCGATTTATCTATCTATCTATCTATCCATCAATCTATATCTACCTACCTATCTATCTATCTATCTACCTATCTATCTATCTATCTATCTATCTATCTATCTATCTATCTATCTATCTATCTATCTATATTTGCATTTATTGCCTATCTTTAATTCAATAAGGTTAGTATTGTAGTTGTCTTGTTTTGTTATATATATATATATATATATATATATATATATATATATCTATGAAGTACCAGTTCAGCTGCAGGAAGTAAAAAATAAATGGTGCAATGTTCATTATACAATGTAAATTACTTGAAACAATATCATTATCATTCCTTCAACATTGTTGGGTCAAGATCCTTTAATTTCACTCCCAACTCTGTCATTGAGAATTAAGATATTTAGAACCACAGAAAAGAACAGAACAGAAACAGTAAAAACACAAATAAATCCTGGAGGAACTCAGCCGGTATCACAGGGTCCATAGGAGTTAAAGATATATTACTGACGGTTTGGGCCAGAGGCCTTCAAGATGTAAGCAGGTATTTTGATCAAAGACTAGAGATTTAAGGGGGAAGAGTGTGAAGGGGGAGGAGTCCAGACCAAACAGCCAAAAGATGTGAATTGGATATGAGAAGAGGAAAGACGAGAATTGAATTTTGGCTCTGTGAAAGAAGACAGAGGGAAAAGGGAAGAGAGAGAGAGCTGGGAGAAAGATGATGGGGAAGAAAATGGTGGGGGGAGGGTGGTTTAATTGGAAACCAGAGAAGTTGATGTTAATGCTATCCAGTTGGAGGATGCTGGGACGGAAGATGAAGTGTTGTTCCTCCAATTTGCAGGTGATCTCAGTCTAGCAGTGCATAAGACCATGGACAGACTTGTCAGCAAGGGAATGGGATGGAGAATTGAAATGGGTGGCCACTGGGAGATTCATGCTATTGCAGGGGACAGAAATGAGGTACTCAACAAAGTGATCTCCCAGTCTGCTTCCAGTCCTTCGATGTAGAAAAGACAGAAACGGCCCCTTTGCCAAACTATGCTTCTGCCGAATCCCACTGACCTGCTCCCGGACCATATCCCTCCTTACCCCGCCCATCCACGTTCAGTACCTGCCCAAATTTTTCTTAAATGTCAAAGTTGAACCTGTATTTACCTATTCAACCAGCAGCTCATTCCACACTCCCACTGCTCTCTGGTGAAGAAGTTCCTCCTAATCTTCCCTTTAAACTTTTCCCCTTTCACCCTTAACCCAGGTCCTCTAGTTTTTAATCTCACCTAACCTCAGTGGAAAAAAAGCCTGCTGGCATTTACTCACTCTATAGCTATAATAATTTTGTATACATCTATCAAATCATTCTTCTGCAGTTCAGGGAATAAAAACCTAACCTGTTTAACCTTTCCATGTAATTCAGTTCTTCAAGTCCTGGGAACATCGTTGAAAATCTATGTTTAAATATTTACATACAAAGTATTCAACATATGTCTATGAGTAGGTTTTTCACAGTTATGTTTACATAGAGAATAAATTATTTATTTATGGGATGTTGGGACAGCAAGGTTATAACCTACTAATGGCAATGTAATGCCAGGAAGCCTCTGTGAATGAATCTGATTTGTCTCTTATTCAAAAATGCTCTTAAACTCAGTTTGGTGATTGGCATAATTAAAACCCTGCTACTTTATTTGCTACCATGAGGTTTTCAGTGAACTTTAAATCCAAAATAGCACCTGTGAAGGGTGACTTTTTACAATGCCTGGATAGCATTCAAAACGAAGGTTTTCACTGCATCCTCGGTTCATGTGACAATAAGCCATAAAGCACATTCTCCTGAGAAGTTGGCTTTTTTGAACTGGTGGAGAACTTCTGTTGAAGGTGTTCCCATGTTTTTGGAAAAGACGCTCCAGATATGAAACCCATCAACAACGAAGAATCAGTGATGGATTTCCAAGCCTTCACTGTGAATATCTTCACAACCATGTCTTTTTCATCATCCTAACTTTAAAAGGGAAATGTGAAAACATTTTGGTGGGTAAGGCAGTGTTGAAGCCAGAAATCTCATGCCTCTATGCACTTACGGAATCTAAAATACATCTATGGATGCACAGAAGACCCAAGCAGGCTACAAACCCAATAAATCAGAGGACAAAACCCATTCTTCAAAGATCAAAGGCCAGGTGATACCTAAGCTAGGAGCTTAAATACGTTCAAAGATTGACATTTTTAGAGCATTTTTACAGCATCTCAAGGCAGTCATGATCACTTTACCACTGCAACATCCCACAAACTACAAGTAATGACCAGGTAAGTACATTCTTTAGTAACATTGGTTGGAACACAAACATTGAAGTGCTTTGCTACCTTTCTGTAAGTAGCCCCACTGCTTTGTTTTATGTCAGAGAATGGAGAGAGGGTTGCTTCGTCAGACAAAAGCATTGGAATTTCAATCCGGATTTCATGCTCAGGGTTCCAAAGCTTAAACCTATATGATAAGGATTCAGATTCCAAGTTATTTAAGTTAGCCACAACTGACCTTGTGGGAAACAATGGTAAATATCCTAAAAATCTACCTGGAAAAATATACCTATATAAGATGACAAGCTCTGTAAATACACCTGACTAAAACATATGCATATGGGCATAGACAGAAATGTGTACAGCAAATTAAAAACTTGTTTCTTTTATTGTTAACAAATTGAAAGTTGTACCCTACTTAATATTCACCATGAGAATCAATTTCAATCTCACGTATGCATCAAGGAATTACAACCACGAGCATTTGAAAAACACAGATTATGCAGTAAAGACACAGAATGAATTAATTAAAATTACCACACCATGAAAATAAATAAAATCCTAAACCCCTCAGACTTGTCAGGAGGATTTAAATCATACTGAGAGATGGAACTATTCTTTATTACTTGTAGATCATGAGAAAAAAAAATCAAAAATGTGTGAGAACTCAGGCAGAGATATTAAATTATTCCAAGATATCCAAGATTAAGGACACATTTTATAAATGGAGGAACATTAATTAAATTTAACAAATTGAGACCAGGAAGTGTTAGTTCGTTGACAGCAGGTAGCACATATAACAAGGTATGGAGTATGTTGAATTACCATAAAATGCAGAAACGGAACTTATTGTAACGAACAAGCCACAAAATTTGATGTTTTGAAGCAGAATCAGAGTGCAAACATTCTTATCACAAACTAAATTTAAAATAACAAAATAGTTCACAAAAGGTAAGGCAGTGTCTTTGGTTCATTGATTATTCAGGAATGGGGGTGGGGGGCGGGGAGGGGTAGAAGCTGTCCTTGAGCTGATGAGTGCTGGTCTTCAACCTCTGTGCCTTTTCCTGATTGTAACATGGTGAAGAGGGAATGGCCTGGGTGGTAGGGGTCTTTGAGGATAGAGGCTGCTTTTTGAAGACACAACCTCATTTAGGTGCCCTCGATGGAGTTATTACTGGCGCCTGTGATGTCGCAGGTCAAGTTAACAACCCTCTGGAGTTTATTCTTATCCTGAGAGTTGGCGCCTCCAAACCAGACCATGATGCAATGCTCTCTATGGTACACCTATAGAAATTTTAGAGTGCCTTCGGTGACATACAAAATCTCCTCAGAGACCTCACAAAGTATACTTTCTTCATGATTGCATCGACATGGAGAGTCCAGGGAAGATCCTCGGAGGTGTTAATGCCAATGAATTTGAAGTTCTTGACCCTCTCCACTACTGAGTCTTTGATAAGGACTGGGTTGTTTTCCCCTAACTTCCTCCTGAAGTTCACAATCATCTCCTTGGTTTTGCTAACCTTGATAGCAACATTGTTGGAATGACACCACTGAATGAGCTGATCTATCTTCCTCCAGTGGGTTTCCTCATTGCCGTTTGTGATTCTGCAGATTACTGTGGTAGATACCATTGGAATTGTGCCCGGCCACACAGTCATGGGTGTATAATGAGTAGAGCAGTGAGCTAAGCATGCATCCTTGGGGTGTGCCTGTGTTGATAATCAGTGAGGAGAGAATTGTTCCCAATTCGTAGACTGTGGTCTTCCGATGAGGAAGTCCAGGATTCAGTTGGAGAGTGCAGAGGCCTAGAGTTTCACAGCACTGAGGGGATAATAGTGTTGAAGGCCGAGCTGTAGTTGATGAAGAGCAGCCATATGTGTTTTCGAGGTGATGGAGAGCCAGCGATATTGAGATTGTGACAATAGGTGAATTGCAGCGGATCCAGACCTTTGCTTAAGCGCGTGTTAGTTCTGGCAATGACCAGCCTCTCAAAGCATTTTATCACAGTAGAAGTTAATGCTACTGGGTGATAGATGGAGAGGGAGCTCACACTGTATGTGTATAAATTGCTTTTTCACTTTCATGAATGGCAGAAAATGAACAAAATGCAAATGTATATGTTAATGTAAAAGATAACCCTACTGCCTAAGCTGATGTTAATTCAACCACTGTTTATTTGTAAACTTCTTCAGCGTCAGTTTAACACCACTATATTTTTTGCAGACATATACATAAAACATTTCACACATAAAATGCACATGTGTAATGTGTCTCAAGACTCTAATATGTCATGAGTATTGAATGACATCGATTAATTACTCAAACTTTCTTCCAGTTATCGAAGAAATGTAATCACTCCACACAGCCGTGTTTATACATCAGCCCACATTACATATTACAGCAGGCAGCACATCTATTGTTCCAATAATATTTGTTTTCGACATTCTTCCTTTGATTAGTTGGCTCAACCCACCATTGTTGCACTTGTCCAAAATTAATTTTCAGCTTGCTGATAGAATTGAAGAGCTTGCAACAAAATTTATATTTGAGCATGATCTATCTTTACATGGTGACCACAACCATCTGTTTCCCACGTAACAGTGCACTACCATCTGTGATGCCCAGACGTCTCATCTTGATGGTGCCAACATTTTTGCTGGTGACTTCCATCACGCCAATCTAGAAATGGTCTTACCACAGTCAACTTCACCAACAGAGGAGAGAACACCCTGGATTGGGGGTGCACTCAATAGCCCTAGCATGTGCACATCACCTCCCCCCCCTTGGTTACTCGGATCACATATCCATTCTGGTAACCTTGGCGTACAGACGATGGCAAAGCAAACTTGACCAGTTCTCAGGGCATCAAGGAGTGCATGAGCTCAGTGAATGGCTACATCAGCAAGTGCATTGAGTATGTCACTGAGATTAAATGCTTCACAACCAGGGCTAACCAGAAACCACACGGCTGGATGCAGAGGTCTGGGCTCGTGATGCAGCCTTCAGGACAGGGGACAGGATGATACTGAGATCAGCCAAGGGTGAACTTTTACCATGCAATCCAAGACAATGTAGGGGTATGGACAGAAGCTCCCCAGACAGCTGTGAGACATTGGCGATGTGAGGCGCATGTGGCAAGTGATCAAGACCGTAACAGATTACAAATCAACCTTGCGTGTTAAAGTTGCCTCCCTTCCGGACAAACTGAACATCTTACATGCATGTTTTGATTAAACATGTTCTCCTGATGAGCAGGGCCCCCTGCGTAGTTGCCGCCGATGTGAGGAGAACCCACACAAGACGGTGGGACCAGTCAACATAACTGGTCGGGTACTAAAGGACTGTACAGACCAATTGATGGAGGTTTTCATGGACATCTTCAACACCTCACTGCAGCAGCCCATCGATCCCATAGGGTTCAAGGCTGCCACCATCATCCCAGTACCCAAGAGGGCAACAATAACAGGCCTCAATGACTACCGCCCTGTGGCACTGACCTCTACCATTATGAAATGATTCAAGCGTCTAGTAATGGACCATTTCAAAGCGCACCTCCCAGAAATGCTGGATACATTTCAATTCACCTATAGAAGAAACCATTCCACAGAATATGCTATAGCCTTTTCCCTTCACTCCATCTTGACCACCTGGAGAATGACTCCTCGTACACCAGGCTGCTGTTCATCATCTTCAGCTTGGCGTTTAATATAATCATTCCCCAGAGGCTAGTGGAGAGATGATCCTCACTGGGACTCAGCACTCCTCTCTGTAACTGGATTCTGGACTTCCTAAAGGAAAGACTAGTCTGTCTGGGTCAGTGGCAGAACCTCGAGCAATGTCACACTAAGCACTGTGTGCGCAGCCCACTTCTGTTCGTACGATAGGCCCATGACTCTATCACCAGATCCAGCTCCAGCGGTATCATCAAGCTTGCAGAAGACACAACAGTCATCGGCCTCATCAACAACAATGAGTCGCACTACAGACAAGAGGTGGAAAATCTTGTGGTATGGTGGGAGACTAACAACCTGAGTCTCAATGTGGACAAGACGAAGGAGATGGTAGTGGACTTCAGGAGGACCAGGAACTTTGTGACATGTGTTCGTGACAATAAATTCTGATTCTAGTTTCTCCAAGACTGAGGAATCCACTCTGAGCCACTGTTTTGCAATTCTTTTCCACCACAGATGATCCTTTGAAACAACCTTGCTTCTTTTTTTTCAACAGCCATTAAATGTATTGTGCTTTTCAAATGTAATTATGTAATTGCATCCACTGTGCAGAATTAAAATCCGGCACAGTTCTTCATGCTGAGAGTTTGATTGTAAAGTTGCACTGCTCCTTTGTCAATGTTCGCCACGCTGCTTTAAATCAATGTTTTACTCTTATTTATCTGCATGTTTTTGATCATTTAGAACCTTTGGATCCATGATATAAAATAGATTTTTGACAAGAGCAATCAGGTTAAGGGTGGAGATTGAAAAAAACCTATTCAACACAGCAAAGAACTTAGTGTTTGAGTTCCAAAGGATAATTCTGTGAGGGCCAAGGAAACAGAAATGAGGCCCTTTGGCCCATGTGGCTTGCTGACTGCATACTAATCCCATTTTCTACATTCCGTCCATAACCACAGCAATTCAAGTGCCTGCCAGGATGCCCCTTTCACGTTGCCTCCTTCACCTCCTCTGGCAGTGTGTTCCAAATATTTACCACCCTCTCCCTTTCCCCTTCGATCCCCTCTGAACCTCCTCCCTCTCACCATGCCCACCACGGGATAAAGATTCTTATTATCTATGCATCACTATCAGGTTATGTGAACTAAAACCAGATTTTCCAATCGCTCCTCATAACAAAATTCATCCAATCCCAGTGACCCTCTCCACCTTTCCACCCCTCCCTTCCTCATGGCATTCGTCCTATTGTGTGGAGACCAGAATTGCACCATATAGCGGTGCTGACCATGGTTATCAGTTCTGCAGTGTATTACCAGCAACATCTCACCATCCAACACCTCCACACATCATGTCCCATCCCAACCCAACCAGACTCTATCTAGTGAAGCTACGGGCCGGAATAGATTCTTATGAACAATTTCATAACAGGGAAGAGACATTACTTATTCAAGTAAAAACACAATGCTGGAGAAACTCAGCAGGTCAAACAGTGTACTTTATATAGCAAAGATAAAGATACATAAGCAACATTTTTGGATTGTAAGGATTGCAATGCTTTAGACTCGTGTTACCGGACATCTGTCAGTTGGAGTTCATGCAGGTCAAAATCTTGATTGACACTTTTCCATTTTGATAGGGAATCTTTGTAGGAGAGTCGGAATGAAATGTACAGACAAGATGTATTGAGCTGGATTGACATGTAAACTGGGTTACATTTACAAAATATATATTGCAGTATGTTGTCAACTGTAATAGTAGTTTATTTATTTTAATAAAGAAACCCATCACCAGCGCAGCAAAATGTTACATTTTCATTTACTATTTGCATCACTCCACTTGGGCGTACCCTCATCTGCAACTTGCTTACGTGGTTACATAAGGTTTATCATTATCTTTACAATTCATGAAAATTAAAATTCCACTGGCATTGCTCTATTCTTTTGTCTATACAAAAACGCTTACTTTTACAGAAATCGCTTCCTTGCATCTTTAAAGCATTGTTTTAGTCGACAGAAAAGCAATTTCTGTAAAGTTAAGAATTTCTTAGACATAATTAGGGTTCTGGGTTGAGAGAGATTGGTAAAAGAGATCAGTCAGTTCATTTGATCAGTCGCAAATCATTGATCGGTCAGTAGGGCTTTTAATAAAAAAAAATGTTGGCATTTTGGCCCACGAGTTCGTTTCTCCCAATTTACACCCAATTAACCTACACCCCAGGTAGGAAGAAACCAGAGCCCCTGGGGAAAACTTATGCAGACACAGGGAGAACATAAAAACTCCTTGCATTCAGCGCGGCATTCGGCCCCTATTGTTGGCGCTGTAAAGGCGTGGCGCGAACCATTACGCCAACTGTGCCGCTCCTATGAGGTTCTATGAGATCATAACATCGTGGAACTCTGCAGCACTGAAACAGACCCTTTGGCTGCCCAGCTAAGTTAGTCCCATCTTTCTCCGATTGCCCCATATCCCTCTAAACCATTCTTATCCATTGGGTGATACAGAATGTTGTCCTCATTTCAGTAAGGAATCTCAATTCCAGTTTACTGTACTTGTTGTCAGAAGTAATTAAATTATCTGCAGGTTCCAAGTCCAGAAATTCCTTTTATTGTCATGCAATAATACATTAAAAATGTAATATACATGATAAAACTTCAACTTTTGACTGCTGTAAGGCAAACAGTCAGAATCAGAATTTATTGTCATGAGCAGGTCATGAAATTCAATGCTTTGCAGCAGTGTTGAAGTGCAGACATACACATTTAAACCATCTTACGACATTACTATAAAAAAAAGACCAAAAAAAATAACAGTGCATGAAAAGTAAGGCTGTGTCTTTGGTTCATTGATCATTCAGGAATCTAATGGCAGCGGGGAAGAAGCTGTCCTTGTGTCACTGAGAGCTCGTCTTTAGGCCCCTGTACCCTTTTCCCCAATGGTAGCAGAATGAAGAGGGTGTGGCCTGGGTGGTGGGGGTCTTTGAGGATAGAGGCTGCTTTTTTTAAGACATTGCTTCATGTAGATGTCCTTGATGGAGTTGCCATGAGAATGCCAGGCGCCCTAATAATAGAAGAAGAGAAGCAAAGGGATTCCTTTTAGAGACTCTGAGTGTCCGTGGATTCGCCTCCAGTTCTCCTGCAACCTCTGAAGCCGCACAGACTCTCGTTCAACCCATTAGCAACTTGAGCTCCAGGTCAAAACTTTTGACCTTCAGTGTCTGAGCCCTACAGGAGCCCTCTGGACCTCAGCACCCTCTTGAATAATGGTTCTGACACTTGGTTCCCATGAGCCAGCCTCCAGCAGCCCACAGCCCATGTGAGTCCTTCGACCTGTGTGGGTCCTTCAGCTGCTGAGCCCCTCGCTGGTCTGCTGCCATGGTTGCCTTCCATTCTTCTCAATGGTAATGGGGAGGGATGGTGGGGGGGGGGGGTCCTCTCCCCATTTCTGGTGCCCTGTGTGAAAGAAAACACCATTTGCTCCTCCATCAGGCTGTTTAAAGTTAGTTCGGAGTCTTTGGCACAAGGATCTGGCAGAAGGACCCTGTGGTGCAGCGCTATGTCTCTGTTCCCTGCTCTTCTGGGTCCATTATAGCAACACCCCCATATTATTTCTGTTATGAGGAATGATTGGAAAGTCCGTGTTTGTTTCCCTTGGAGCCAGGGAGGCTGAGTGGTAAGAATCTTTATCCTGCGGTGGGGATAGGAAACAAGGATGAAAGGGAGGACGTTGCAAGGGAATCAGAGAGGAAAGATTTCCATTCAGAGAGTAGTTGATGCCAGATTGCTGGTAGCAGGAAGTGCCTGGTGACCCATAGGACTGGGCGAATCCACTGGAATGATGCTTGGATGCAAGGAGAGTCCAGCAATGTGGCCATCCAGTGATTCAGAATGATGGCAGCTTCATGAGGACACCTGCCAGTGTGGACCTGCTGACTCCCTGACACAGGCAGCGGTTGAGTTGCTTGCGGTAGCTACCCATCTGCCAGTATCCCCATATGTGTTGGAAGTTCTGTCAAAAGCTTTGCTGGAGGTCTCGCAGCATCCATCGGAGGTAAAGATATATTACTGATAGTTCGGGCCTGAGCCCTTCTTCAAAGTACCAGGTCCAAAATGTTGATAACCTCCTATGGCTGCTGTGAGACCTGCTGAGTTACTCCAGCATTTCTGTGTTTTTATTACAATCATAGACTTTTGTGTTTCACTTCTTTTGGAAGTTCTGGCCCCAAACCCAAATAACCCATGGCTGAAAGAGACCTTACTGCCTTAGCTCAGTGAATGGGCGTCTTGCCATTGGCGCAGGAGGGCTGATGGTCTCACTCCAAAAGCACAAGATCAAGTAATCTGATCACATTAATCCAGCACCCACTCCTCCCTTCTCACCAATCGCCCCTCTGAACCTCCCTCTGCTACACTTGCACTTACACCTCCTCTCTCACCACTCTTCAGGGCCTAAAACGGTCCTTCCTAATGAAGCAACAATTAACCTATGAATCTGTGGGGCTCATTTACTTCATCTGATGCTCAAGTTATGGCTTTTTCTACATCGGGGAGACTGGATGCAGGCTAGAACTTTGCTTTGTTGAGCACCTTTGGTCTGACAACAGCAATAAGGGGGATCTCCCCGTGGGCCACCATTTCCATTCTGCGCCCTATTCCCACACTGACATGTCTGCCCATGGCCTCGTGTAGGGCCAAAACTGAGGCCACCTGCACATTGGAGGAACAACACCTTAAACACCATCTTGGCCATCTGCAACAATATGGTATTAATATCGACTTCTCAAATTTCAGTTAACCCCCTCCTCTCTTTCCCTCATCCCCTCTGTCTTTATTCTTCAAGCTCCCCACCTCCTTCCCTTCCTCCATTTAGTTACCCTCAGCTCTTTGCGGTACCCTATCACTCCTCAGTTTCTATCTCTTCTTCTACCCTCTCATCTGTATCCACCAGAAACCCCTTCTTCCCTCCCCTTCCCCCTCCTCCCCACCTGCCCCGATCTTTTTATTCAGGTGTCTACTTCTTTCTCCATATTCCCGACTGAAACGTTGGTTAAGCTCTACTTCCTGTGGATGCTGGTGTGATCTGCTGAGTTTCTCCAGCACATTGGTGTACTGGACTAGACCCCACCATCTGCAGACTCTCTTGTTTCCCTCCGAACTGTTCGGTCAGTTTTGACAGTTGGACTCACTCAGTTCTGTTCTGAGGGAGCAGTAAGGACGTACAATATGGGAACCGGACTTTTGCCACATCACATTCATGTTGCCCAACAGGCACCATCAACATGAATCCTGTCTCCAACCACTTGGCCCATACCCCTTCAGGTTTAACCAATTCAAGCACTGATCTAGAGGCTTCAACTTTTCTCTCAATTACGACGGCAGTGACCTGGGTTTGAATCTGGCGCTGTCTGTAAGGAAATTGTTCCCCCTGTGACCTGCATGGGGTTTCTCTGGGTGCTCTGCTTCCCTCCCACTGTTGTAACCACGCCCAAAATGTTTGGGTAGCACGCATAGCTGAGGAATCTAACTCCCACTTTAAGTTTACTTAGAGAATTAACGACAGACAGAGTTTCACCAAACCACACCCCAGCTCTCTTTACTTCTTTCCCAAAAAAATGGAGAGAGCTATTTATAGAAATTTACACAAGTTTGACTTCAAGGCCCAAGACAGTCTCGTGAGCCATTCAGTTGATTGATGGCTCCAGTGGTAATACCTACTTCCTGGTGACTGTGGGTCGTTCTGATTAGGGCTTCCTAGCACCTCCCCTTTTTGAACTGTTTTATTCATATGAGTGGAGACTTGGGTCCACTTGGAAGGGCTTTATTTGTTTGTAAACTCTTTGCGAAGTTTTTACAGATTCCTGTGGTGCAGCGGGTAAAATCTCATATTCTTGTAATGGTTGTGCTTGGTTGGTCACTGGCTTTTGCAATTCAAAAGTCTCCAACAGAGTATCCAAGTTGAGTTGCTCAGATGTCTCAGCGAGATTACATTCAGTTGGTGGCAGCTGGTTGGCATGTCTAGTCCATCTGTCCGTTCCAACCTGCACATGATAGAGAACCTTCCCGACCTTCCTCAGGATTCTCCCTAGCTGCCACTCATCTGACTTAACCCTGCAGTCTCCCACCAGCACATGTTGTCCATCCCAAAACGTCCTTTGCTTTGATCCATGGTTGAACTGCCTTTCAATGTCCAAATCTCTGCATCCAGGTTCTGACTTCTGTGGGAAAATAATGTCAAATGGTGCTCTAATTTTCCCACTGAAGATGTTTTCCACAGGCAAAGTGCCACCAGGAGTCTGTTGGTTTATGGGATCCTGTAATTTAACAAGAATGTCTGCAGGATCTCCTCCATTGGACACTCCTCCTTGGCTTTGTATAGAGCCTGTTTGAACGTATCCACAAACCTTTCTGTCTAATCATTGGACTGTGGATGATGTGGAGGTGAGCGAATATGAGTGATGCCATATTGTTTGCAGAATAAATCGAGGTTGGCTGCCGTGAATTGTGTCCCATCGTCCTAAACTAATGTTGCAGGAGCACCAAAATGATTGAACATGGAGTTGAGTCCCATAATTGTAGCTGACGCAGTTGGTTGGGATACTTTGATGATCTCCAGCCATTTGGAGTATGGCTCCACTACGATTAGATAATACTCCCCATTAATTTGTCCTGCTTAGTCTATATGAAGACGATTCCATGGCCCGCTTGGTTGTGGCCAGGAATGCACATTCGTCTTGACCGGGAATTTTGCAGCTGAGGCACATCAGATACATGACCATGTTAGTTGATCAATCTGGTCATCCGTCAGAGGCTAATAAACATAACTTTGTGCAAGTGCTTTTCCTTGATTTGTTCCAGGATGTCCACTGTGAAATTGTTTTAGGATGGTTGATTGCAGAGTTTTTGTATCACAATCCTTTCTGCAAACAAAAGACTGCCATTAGAGATTGTTAATGAGTCTCGTCTTTTAAAAAATGGATGAATGTCCATTCTTGGACAAGGTTTTGGCCACCCTGCATGATGGTGACGCATTATCTCTTGAAGAATGCCATCTTCACTCATTGATTGTCTGACTCTTTCTGCTGTAACCGGCAGTGAGTTAATAACAACTTTGAATACCTGGTTGACCTCTGCCTCCACCTAGAGTTCCACAACAAGAATATCTTCCCGCTCTGTTTCCTGTTCACTAATGAATCGTGACAATACATCAGCTTGTCCGATACTTGTATGGTTGCCCATCTTTGCAGTCGGTTTGTCGTGTAAATTGGAATTCTGTTCTTTGAACCAAATACTGCTAATAGCGGTTTGTGATCAGCATTGTCTTAACTCGATTAAACAACTTGACATTTTGAAGTCAAATTTCATTTTCTACCCTTAGTAAGGAGCTTGTTGAGTGGATCACGCAGTTTATGCATCTCGGCAGAAGTGAACTATAATGACCAATAAGATCCAAGAATGAACGTAGCGTGATCACATCTGTGGGTGCAGGCATGTGCCTGATAGCATCCATGTTTTGTGGATCTGGGTGCTGTCTTTGTTCGTCATTGATGAAACCCACTGCCTTCATGAAAAACATGCATTTTTCTGGATGTACTCGAAAATCATAGTCTCTGATGTGGGACAAAACACAATCAAGATGATCAAACAATTCTCGAGCATGTGTTCACATGACCAGGATGTCATCTAGTACACTGCAACTCCTGGAACATCATTCAGCATTGTATCTCTGATCTGTTGAAAGATACCTGCAGCAGTTTTCACTATGAATGGTTGACATGTGCATCTGAAGAGTCCATGGTCCATGTTGATAGTTAGCAATTCCTTGGATTCATCATCAACCTCCACCTGTAGATAAGCCTCTGCTAAGTCAATCTTCACAAAGCATTTGCCACCATTCAGCTTTGCGAAAAGGTCATCAGGCAATGGCAGTGGGTATTGATGGTCGTCCAATGCTGCATTCAGACCAGTTGAGAAATCAGCACACAGATGTATGGATCCATTCGATTTCTTCATCACCACGATAGATGCAGTCCATGATGAGTAGTTGACCTGTTCAATTACTCCTTCATGTTGGAGCCATTCCAACTCTTGCTCAACTTCTTGCAGTGCTGTGCATGGGACAGGTAGTTTTGGCTTGAAAGTCGGTTTCACGTTGAGCAGAAGACAGAATTTCACCTTTGCTTTAGTGGACCATCCGAGGCCTTCAGAAAATACCATTGCAGGGCGTTGCTTTAACTGTACCAGCAACTCTTGTGCTGTATTTGCTGCTGTTGGGGTATGTGCCACTTCCAACTTTTGACAAATATCATTAAGTGGACGGTGCAGTCGATTCAACCTTTCAATCCAGTTGAAACCCATGGGGATTGAGGATAGGACATTTTACCAGATTACATGATCCATTTCCTTCTGCACCATTAAAGCTGACAGAACAGTCAACTTTGCCTAGCAACTCCAGGATACCCCCAGAAGCGTTCCATGCTGTGTTTTTGGTTGGAGTCACCTCTGGCTGACCAACCTGTTTCCACTCTTTCTTTGATATTAGGATAATGTCAGACCCTGTATCAATTTGGAGGCCGTTAATGTGCACTTTCACATATTTCCTGCATTTGCTGTTTGCCTCCTTGAAAGTCGCTGTGGTAGATTTCACTTTTGAGGGTGAAGCGAACTATCAGGTGTTTTCCATCTGCCAGTTCTACAGCATTCTGCTTTATGTCCCCGACACTTGCATTTACTCCAGTGCTGCCGTCTATACAGGCAGTCACGAGTGTAGTGCCATTCATTGCAGTTCCAACAGGGGCTGGGTGGTTTGGCAGGACGGGTCACATTTTTATTTGGTCTAGCAGGGTCTGCTGACTTGACTGTCTGGACACCGCTTGAAGATGGATGCGCCGCTTCCACCATTTTGCTGTTTTGTTTTAAATAAATCAAGCATTGACATTCGGCAGTTAATTTTCAAAGGGTCATGTCAGAGTCCAGCTCAATCCTCAGCAGCTGAGGTCTACATCTTGGTGCGACTGTATTCCTGCTACAAAAACTAGACATTTGAACTAGTCTTCAGTCAGAGCAGAGAGTTTAAAATGCTCGCGCTGACAATTTACCATACTCGCGTATGCCACGAAATCTTTGGTATTTCTCTTGGTCATTTTTGAACACTGATACTAAATATTGAACAGTGATGTTTGTTCACAGAATATTTCTGCCATTACTTCAAGTGTTTCCTTGAAACTGAGCTTCCGGGGAAGTTTTGGCAGAATAAAGTTTATGTAGCGCTCGTGTTCTCGAGTGCCTAACTTCCTCAATAACAGCCTAATCTTCCATGCCTCACTGAACTTGGAAAAGTCTACTGAAAACAAGTCTTCATACTTTTTGTACCACGTTTCAAAAGTGCATGACTCTGAGTCATAATTAAACTCAGTGATAGAGTTCACTAATGTGTATGCAGAATTTGTTTTAATCGCAGGCTCACCTTCCTCAATGATTTTAAGCTCTAACAGACATTTTTGCTGCCAGCTGGTCCATTAGCTTCACTTGTATCAGTTCAAAGCTCTCTTGCTGTTGTTTGAGGACAGCCTTGAGCTGCTCCATTGTTACTGACATTTTTCTTCAGTTGTCCAAGGTCCTCGTCGCCAAAATATGTTGTAACCGTGCCAGAAATGTTTGAGTTTGCTCAGAGAATTAACCACAGACACAGAATTTCACCAAACCACACCCAAATTCTCTTTACTTCTTTTCCAAAAAATGGAGTGAGCTATTTATAGAAATTTACACAAGCTTGACCAAGGCACAAGACAGTCTCATGGGCCATTCAGTTGATTGATGGCTCCAGTGGTAACACCCACTCCTGATGACTATGGGTTGCTCTGATTAGGGCGTCCTAGCACCAACCCTCCAAAAACATAGATTGGAACGAGCCAGCATGTGTTTCTTGTGCTGGAGGGACCTCCTACTGTGCTGTATCTTTAAAATTAAAATGATCACAGATGTTTGTCCTCTGGTTTTATCCACCTCTGAAATGGCGAACAGGTTCCTCCAATCACAGCATCTCAGTAAATGTGACAATAAACAAGAACTTAAACTTTTTAATCTTTTCCACTCCAGGGAGAACAATTTTCAATTTGTTATCATACTAATAAAACAGTGTTGTATTACATGAAATTTCTTTTTGCCTGCTGCAAGGCATACAAATTCATCTCCAGAAGGAATTGCCTAAGCGCCTCTTAAAATCTTACAGTCAGAGAGAGAGAGAGAGAGAGAGAGAGAGAGAGAAAGAGAGAGAAAGAGAGAGAAAGAGAGAGAAAGAGAGAGAAAGAGAGGGAGAGAAGCAAAAGCGAGTCCCCCCAGAGAGATCTCCCCCCCACCCCCTCAAAGTCACCGAGTGTCAGTAGATTCGCCTCCAGCGGTGAACAGACCAAGCTTTTCCAGCCTCTCCTACATAAGACCTGGGAGTAGTCTGGCCCACGAAACCTGCTCTGCCATTCAAAAAGATCATGGCTGACGTGGCCGTGGACTCAGCTCCTCTCACCTGCCTTTTCCCCATAACCCTGAATTGCCCCAACATTCATAACCTCTATGAAACAGTGTTTCAAATACATTTAACAAGGCAACCTCCACTACTTCATTGGGTTTCGTTGCTTCTCATAAATCTCATCCTGGTTGTGTTTCCTTTCGTGGAGTTTTTGTTTGGCAAATTGGGATGCAACATTGCACTTCATATTCGAAATGTGGTGAAACCAAGTGTCTATAAACCAGATCCCAAATCAAAATCTCCTAAATACAAAGCTTTTAGGTTATTAACTGAAATAAGTTGAAACAACCATTGGTATTTTGCAAAGTTGTTGATCTAATTTGTACATTGATATTATTATCTCCATTCACTGCTGTTTCAGATATCAAAGGTTTCATTTATTGCAGTCCAGTAGATTCAATTGTTCGTGGTTATGAAAGTTTTGAATAAGTTTGCCTGTATGTAAAGACACAGAAAGGCTATTCTACTGGGTTTATGCCAGCCAAAAATATACAATTCATCTTGGTCCTGGTGAGGGTGATATTGGTCACCCTTTATTGCTGCGTGACCTGCTGAGTTTCTCCAGCATGGTTGGGATACCGATCCACCATCTTGAACCAGTGCAGTTCCGCCATTGAAGAAAGTCTACCGGAATGACCTGGTCAAGAGTTCCAGGATGTAGTTAAATGGTGATAAAGTTTCAAGAAAGGAAGCTGTGTGACTTGATGGGAAACGTGTAGGTGGACGGCCACTTCCTTCTCGGTGGTAGAGGCTGCAAGGGTGTGAGGTGCTCTCCGAGTAACCCAGGCAATCCCTTCCCCCTATCATTTCTCAGCTTTTTTCTCTTCTGCCCCCCAACCCATATCCATTCAGGGATCCACGAGGATCTGTTCCAGGATCCCTGCTCTTTGTGATTTTTATAAATGACCTGGATGAAGAGGCGGACTGATGGGCCAGCAAGTTTGCGGATGACACGAAGGTTGGAGAATTTGTGGATGGAGCTGAAGGTTGTTGAAGGTGACAAGGGGATATAGGCAGGATGCAGAGTTGAGCAGAAAAGTGGCAGATGGAATTCAATCTGGAAAAGTGTGAGGTGATGCATTTTGGAAAGACAAACCAGAAGGTTGTGTTTAGGGTTAATGGTCAATTACTGAAGAGTGTGGATGAATAGAGGGACCTTGGGGTGCAAATCCATACATTCCTCAAGGTCACTGCTGCACAGGTTGATAGGATAGTTAAATAGTCCTATGGGATGCTGGGTTTCATTAATGGGGGATTGATTTCAGGAGTAGAGAGGTCATGTAACAACTCTACAAATCTTTGGTCAGACCACACTTGGAATATTGTGATCAGTTCTGGTCACCACATTATAGGAAGGATGTGGGTGCAGAGGAGATTTACCAGGATGTTGCCTGGATTGGAAAACAAGTTTGATGAGGCGAGGTGAGCAGAGCTGGGACTTCCTCTTCGGAGTGTAGAAGGATGAGAGGAAACTTAATAGAGGCCAACAAGATTGTGAGGGGCATAGTTAGGGTGGACAGCCAGTGCCTGTTTCCCAGGGCAGGAATGACAAGCACCAGAGGACATGTGTACAAAGTTAGGGGAGGGAAGTTTAGGGGAGACATCGGGGTAAGTTTTTTTGCACAAAGAGTTGTGGGTGTCTGGAATGCCTTTGCCAGGGATGGTGGTGGAGGCTGAAATATTAGGGGCATTTAATAGACAGACACATGGATTAAAGAAATTAGAGAGTTATGGGATAGGGTGGGTTTAGTACTTTTTTTTTAGGGATACTCATTTTATACTGCTCTTTAAATAGCTGCTTAAGTTGAGATGTAATTATGATCTGTACAGAACTTTTGTCAATGTAGGTTGCTATATAAATCAACTAATCTAAAATTTATGGGTTGGCACAAGATCGAGGGCCGAAGGGCCTTTACTGTGCTGTAGTGATCTCTGTTCTATGGGCCTGTGCTCCTCCCACTGCCACTCCCCTCAGCGCTTTATTCAGGCGCCTGCCTGCTTTTGGCTTATACCTTGACAAGGGGCTCTGACCCGAAACATTGCTTATGTATCTGAGCCATAAAGAACCTACTGCTGACCTGCTAGGTTTCTCCAGCACTTTTATGTAATAAACTGCGATCAAAGTGTCTGCAAGAACAACACGAAAGTCTACAGACTACTGCGAATGAAGTAAAAACTCAACGCTGGAGAAACTCAGTTGGTCAAACAGGGTACTTTATACAGCAAAGATACACCAGCATTTTGCAGTTGATCCCTTTATCAAGGTATGGATAAAATGTAGGCAGGCACCCAAACAAAATTAAAGTCTGCCGCCTTTCTTGTTTAACTTGCATTTTAATTTATGTTGGGTTCTGTGAAGTTTTTCACGTCCATGATGTCTCTCTAATGCCTGCGGGAGAGTGATCAGCAGTGAGAAGACGCTGTTTATACCTCATCCCCCATCACCTTTACCCAAGACTCCACGTGTCAGCTGATGTTCTGAGGTTTGTCTGATTGCGAGGTGCAGCTTTTCTATCAGCTGAGAGTCATTGGGGGCTAATGTCTGTATTATTATTGTTCAAAGAAAGGCTTTACAAGGCCACGCTGGTGATATAAAGGGTGCTGCATTATTGAAGGAAACATTACAAAGAAATTGAAATGTTGCAACTGTATGAACATGAGACTTGGTAATTGTTCCGTTAGCAAACCAAGGTCTGTTTTCTCTGCCTAACACAGTGTACATCTGGTGCAAAACTCCCTTGGTTCCGGTCCCACAGGGTAGAATTCAGATTGGATTACGTAGGGATAATAAACATAACCATTCAAATTTGTGGGTAAAATTACATTGTTACCACAGGAACATCTGTAGCAATACTTGCCTAATCTTCTGTGAAGGACAGGAGAAATGTCACGGGCACGAAAGATGTCACTGAGTAATACTGGGGACTAATTGTCATATATGGTAGTGGCATAGTGACACTGGGGTAGACTCGGGAGGAGTGGGGAGGAGAAACAAGTCTTGCACCACTCCATCTCCATGGGGTCCTAATGCCTGGTCATCATGGCCAAAGGTACAGGTTTAAGTTGCCTGTTAATCATTATGGGTTTTTCTTTTCATCAGGGGTCCATGACCAAGATGGTGGCGCCTATGCTTGGCAGTTGACTGGTGCAGGGCATCAGAGTGGGGAGAACATGTCCTCACCGAGATGGAGAAGCCTGAGAGAAGACCCGACAGGGTAGGAGACCACGGCAGCCGTCTTTCGTTTCTCTTTTGGTTAGGGCCTCAGCCTAGTGGTGCCTCTTTGTGTACCTGGAGAGGAAGACTAAAGTAAATATCTTTTGTGTATTTGTGAGCAGGGCAGTAAGAGAACATTGAATCTTGAGTGGGAAGGTTGGGGTCACTGTGGTGGGGGCTGGTGACAAGATACCAAATGCCAGAAAAATCTGAAACTAGGGCCATTATTTCATTTGTGCTCACTCCTCTTGGTCAATAAATAAAAGAACAAAACAACTTCAGTTTGATTCACTGAACAACCTCAGTCGACGAAGGAGGATGTTCTTGAGTATTACAAAATATGGCATTTGGTTAGTTTGAACACGTACCCAGACAAGCATGCGCTCACATGCATATAGACATACACACAGACACAAATGCACGAGCGTGAGCACACACACACATTCATAGGTTCTCATGATTTCACCTTGCTTTCTGCAGTTTCATGAAACCTCTGTACCCAATACCTACAGTATGTGTCCCCTTAAAACTCCTCACCACTCATCTTCTTTTCCTCCTACCTTCTTTTGCTTGTTTTCTAGCTGAATTCAGGCTAGTCAGTCCTTCTCCCATTTTTTTTAACCTATTTGATCCCAGTCCCTTGGATCTGGAGAAAATTGTTGCCAGTATGCCACAAAATAGCAGTTTATATTTTCTTGGATCAAACTGTTATAGAAATATTCATTGTCCCTCAGTGAAAATATGTGTGTGTGTGTGTGTGTGTGTGTGTGTGTGTGTGTGTGTGTGTGTGTGTGTGTGTGTGTGTGTGTGTGTGTGTGTGTGTGTGTGTGTGTGTGTGTGTGTGTGTGTGTGTGTGTGAGAGAGAGAGAGAGAGAGTGTCTTTCTTTGTTTAATTTAAACAAATTTAGACATTTTGGTGACCCCGATGGCCCTCAGCTACACTGAGTCCCACATGTCTGACATAGACGAGCAACCGACGACTTCGAAGGTGGAGGTTGATGCAGGGTCGCTGGCTGCGGCGCCAGTGGTGATTAATGCAGTAGCAGTTCGCCTGCCTCCATTCTGGTTGGATCAGCCACGTAGCTGGCTGCAGTTGGCCGAAATGCAATTTGTGCTTCGGAACATTACATCTGAAAACACAAGATATTGGCATGTTGTGAGTGCATGAGACACTACGACCGCAGCAAGGGTGAATTCATTCATCAATAACCCGCCAGTGGACCAGAAGTACACTAAATTCCGGGACATTTTGCTGAAAACATTTGAGCTTTCTTGTCATGAATGGGCTATAAGGATTTTGAATATGCAAGAACTGGGGGACCGTAGTCCATCCCAGTTAATGCAAGAGCTGGTATCACTAGCCGCAGGCCATAAAGATTGCTTTCTTTTCGAGGTACTGCTTTTATCAAAATTACCAGTGCATGTGTGGCAGTACAGCGACGACATCCTAATCAAGAAAACAAAAGTTCCAGATACTGTGTTTATTATCGCCAATGGGGTCGCTCTGCCTATAGATGTAAGAATCCTTGAACTTACCCAGGTCCACCACCACGTCAGGGAAACGGACCTGCCAACCGCCATTAGTGGCCTCGGCGGTTGGCACAGAAGAAGGTCTACTTTATTTACATGATGTGATTTCGGGGGTGGATTACTTGATAGATACGGGAGCTGAGTTCAGTATTGTTCCTCCAACACAGTTTGAGTTGGCACAAGGTGCACGTACTCCACCTCTTTCAGCAGTTAATGGTACCACGATTCCTACTTTTGGAATGAGGAAGGTCATGATACATACAGGTTCAGCGGTACTCTACCGGAAATGCACGGTGGCCTCAGTAGGCTTTCCCCTGTTAGGCACGGGTTTTTTGAGAGAGCATGGTCTCCTGGTTGATATACATAAATGCCGTCTGATAAACATGGCTAACTTCCAAAGTTTGCCGCTTAAAAGAATTCGTCGTTCATTCCAACCGGTAAGAGTTCAGGCAATTCAGCAGAATGCATACGCCTCGATTCTTAAAGAGTTCCCGGGACGATTGACGACTCATTTTCAGGATAATGAGCTGCGGCATGGAGTAGATCATTACATTGATACAACTGGTCCACCTGTTTATGCTAGGGCTCGTTGGCTTCCAAAAGACAAGCTTACAATTGCAAGAGCAGAATTCGAGGTAATGGAGGAATTAGGGGTGGTATGCAGGTCCAAAAGTCCATGGGCTTCACCTCTTCACATGGTGCCTAAAAGCTGCAGTGGTTGGCGGCCATGTGGGGACTACAGGCGGTTGAACGATATAACAATCCCCGACCGCTATCCAATCCCTCATATTCAGGATTCCTCAGCATGGTTGGCTAACGTTACTGTATTTTCCAAAGTAGATTTAGTAAAGGGATACTATCAGATTACTCGACCACGGCAGTAAACGCACGCAGGCCGATTCCAGGGCGCACCACTCCATAACTGTGGACAGCGGTCGTAGATCTCCAGATATGGTTCAACCTAAAAGGGGAGGCAGGCCTCTTCAGCCTGGTTAATCAACCTGCATAGGAGAAGGTCACTCCGATATAAAACCTACAGCCCAAGCACCTCGCTGCCACATCCCAGCTTGCTTGACCATGGCACACGAACCATGGATGTAAAGGGTGGGGCCAGTACGGCGCACACTGCACTCCACCTAAAAAGCTCCTTTGCGCAGGCCCAAGGACAGGTCCACGTCCTCCCCCTCAAAAGATGCACACAAACTCAAGCTAGCATGTTGGAACATCAGAACCATGCTAGACAAGGCTGACAGCTACCGACCTGAACGTTGGTCTGCCCTCATCGCACATGAACTCCTCAGACTCAACATCGACATAGCCGCTCTCAGCGAAGTCCGCCTTGCAGATGTAGGCAGCCTCCAAGAACACGGCATGGGCTTCACACTCTACTGGTCTGGCAAGCCTCAGGCTGAACGACGCCTATCTGGTGTTGGCTTCATGGTCAAGAACACCATTGCCTCCAAACTTGAAAACCTCCCGACAGGCCACTCTGACCGGATCATGTCCATGCGAATCCCCCTTCAAAACAAGCGACATATCACTCTCATCAGTGTCTGTGCTCCAACCCTTCAGGCGGAACCAGCAGAAAAGGACAAGTTCTACACTGATCTGCGCAACCTCATCCAATGCATCCCTACAGCCGGCAAGGTTGTCATCCTTGGCGACTTCAACTCTCGAGTCGGCAAAGACTCAGAAACCTGGCCAGGAATCCTTGGCAAGCATGGTGTCCACCAGTTTACCTACCTCGGCTGCACCATTTCATCTGATGCAAGGATCGACAACGAGATAGACAACAGACTCGCCAAGGCAAATAGCGCCTTTGGAAGACTACACAAAAGAGTCTGGAAAAACAACCACCTGAAGAAACACACAAAGATCAGCGTGTAAAGAGCCGTTGTCATACCCACGCTCCTGTTTGGCTCCGAATCATGGGTCCTCTACTGGCATCACCTACGGCTCCTAGAACACTTCCACCAGCGTTGTCTCCGCTCCATCCTCAACATTCATTGGAGCGACTTCATCACCAACATTGAAGTACTCGAGATGGCAGAGTCCGCAAGCATCGAATCCATGCTGCTTAAGACCCAACTGCACTGGGTGGGTCACGTCTCCAGAATGGAGGACCATCGCCTTCCCAAGATCGTGTTCTTTGGCGAGACAGAGGTGCACCAAAGAAGAGGTACAAGGACTGCTTAAAGAAATCTCTTGGTGCCTGCCACATTGACCACCGCCAGTGGGCTGATATCGCCTCCAACCGTGCATCTTGGCGCCTCACAGTTCGGCGGGCAGCAACCTCCTTTGAAGAAGACCGCAGAGCCCACCTCACTGACAAAAGACAAAGGAGGAAAAACCCAACACCCAACCCCAACCAACCAATTTCCCCTTGCAATCGCTGCAACCGTGCCTGCCTGTCCCGCATCGGACTTGTCAGTCACCAACGAGCCTGCAGCAGACGTGGACATACCACTCAATAAATCTTCGTCCGCGAAGCCAAGCCAAAGAAGAAAAAAAAGACTATCAGATTCCAGTTCACCCTGAGGATGTTCCAAAGACGGCTATTCTAAGTCCCTAGTGACAACGTCCATCAATCTTTGAAACATCTGGGCTGCATTCTTCAGACCAAACGGCATTCTGATAAATTCAAAGAGACAAAATGGGGTTATAATAGCCGTCTTTGGAAACCTTCGTATATTTGGATGACATCCTCATAGCGAGCCCCAGTGAGGAATTGCATAAACGATACCTCCGTCTCCTGTTTGCTAGATTACAGGATTTGGCCTTTCAGCAAAATCCCAATTCGGTACAGCTGCAATTGATTTTCTTGGCCACAGGATTTTCCGTACTGGAACTATACCATTGCCGGACAAAGTGATTGCCATATGCAAGTTTCCCCGGCCTCTTACTCGGAAGGATTTGCAACGATTTATAGGAATGGTTACCTTTCTACCATCGTTTTATTAGAGGAGTGGCAGGTGTGATGCTCCTACTGTTTGACCTATTAAATAGAAAAAGATCAAATATATTGCATTGGGATGAGGAGGAAGACATGGCTTTCAAAAAGACCAAGGATTCTTTGACATATGCGGCAAGTCTTTCCCACCCAGATCACGAAGCTCCCCTTTCGTTAACTACAGACACATCCAACCATGCAATTGATGCAGTGTTGCAACAACACGTAAAAGGACAATGGGTGCCACTTGCATTTTATAGCAGACATCTTCGACCTACAGAGATGAGATATAGCGCATTCGACCGAGAATTACTGTCATTGTATTTGGTGGTGCACCATTTCAGATACATGCTGGAGGGTCAAGTGTTTATGGCCTTTACTGATCATAAACCCCTCGTGCAGGTCATGAGTATGATATCTGACCCGTGGTCCACGAGTCAACAACGCCAATTGTCATTCATCTCTGAGTTCACGACTGACATTCGGTACATGGCCGGTTTTTCTAATCTGGTGGAAGATGCCCTATCGAGACCAACTGTCTCTACAGTCCAGGGTGGAATCGACATGGCACAGTTGGTGGAAGATCAGCAGCAGGATGAGGAGGTACAAGCCTACAAAACCGCCATTACAAGCCTCCAGGTTGAGGAAATCACTACCGAGGCAAGTGGTCCCACACTCCTTTGCGACATTTCCACAGGACACCCTAGACCCATTCTACCGGTTAGCTGGCGCAGGAAGATCTTCGATGATATACATAATCTTTCACATCCTTCCATTAGATCTTCCATTAAACTAGTGTCAAATCATTATGTGTGGCACGGTCTAAAGAAAGATGTCACCCTGTGGGCCAAAACTTGCCTTCTGCGCCGAAAAGCCAAAATTCACAGACACATGCATGCACCACCTGAAAGATTCTCCACAGTGGATGCAAAACTTCAGCACGTCCACGTAAATGTATTTGGACCTTTGCCGGTCTGTCAAGGGATGAGATATTTATTTTCTGTTGTTGACTGATTTAGTCGCTGGCTAGAGGCAATCCCTACGCAGGCAGCAGACACGGGGACGTGTGCACGGACCTTTATTTTAATTGGGTTGCACGATTTGGTGTACCTAGTCACATCATTTCAGATAGAGGTATTGTTAGGTCTGTTTTGTTCATGAATGAGTGAGACAAACACCAGACTGAGTCGAAATCAGGGTTCTTTGTTCTTTATTACCGGATTGTAACACTTGCGACTAACCATGTTAGTCGGAGAATGCATTCTGCCGTTATCAGCAAAATGGTGATTTTTTATACCCTTGGATACATGCTTAGAACATCATCATATCATTACTTGTCCAATGACTAAAACTGTTGCTATCCTTTCCCTGCTAGCTTCCTGCCTCTCAATCCATCAATGTCTCTCTTATCTTGTAAGTACAAGGATGCATTTACATCTTGTTACAGCCCTGTACAGGGCAGGGTAACTCCTTACACATTCCCATCTCATGATGTTTTACCTTACAGTATGCAGTTTACTTCCCACCCGTGGACACAGATTTCAAACTTCTGTGGAAGTAAATTACACCACACAGCGTGAAACGTGCAGAGGGAACTGTAAAAGCTATGGTTAAGCACAATAAAGGCACTGATTCCTGACTCTACTGATTCCAGTGTCATTTATTGCCACTTGCGTAAGGTAGTGCCATCAGATAGGCCACTACAACATACATCATGGTAACAGGCCCTTCGGCCTATGAGCCCGAGCTGCCCAACTACACCCAATTAACTTACAACCCGTGGAACGTTTTGAACGTACATTTGTTTGTTTGTATGTATGTTCCTGTATTCCTATATCGATGTGTGCGCATGCATGTATCATGGTGTATTTGTGTATCTAAGATTAAGATGTGTCCTAGCCATGTGTATTTGGCACCATGATTGTAAATCTGTGGCTGTGTGTATGTGGAAGGTTATGCAAGCACATTGGCTTAAGTAAATGTTTGAACGTTCAGTGATTGTGTGTGCCTGTTTGCACATATTTATGTAGCTGTGTATTTGGATTTTGGTGAACTCCGATGCTCATCTAAGCACAGCTGCTAGAATGCACGCATGTGGGCACTGTCGTGGTAGTCCCTTGCTGAACTCACTGCCCAAAACTTAATATTTTCCCCATTTGACTCCAGGGAACTGCCACATATTGAACTATTTGGTGAAACAGTCTATACAGGAGATGTAGCACAGCTAATGGCAGATCACATTAACAGTGAACAAGATAGTTTAAATATATCTTATCTACTCTATCCAGATCTAGGAAGCAATTTGCATCTTGAATTAACTCATATGTCTTACAGCAATATAAAATTGCTTGGAGTGAAGGTTCATTGATTCAGTCACATAGCAACAGGAGGGTGAAGTTGGAGTGGATGGGTAATGTTACGTCATCGACCAGCAGCAACAGAAATTCACCAAGACAATAGTATTTTTAAAATAATATTTTTGTTAATAATTACTAATAATATAACAACTTACTTCAATCTAAACAACCCCAACTATGTGTGAGTGTGTGTGTGTGTGTGTGTGTGTGTGTGTGTGTGTGTGTGTGTGTGTGTGTGTGTGTGTGTGTGTGTGTGTGTGTGTGTGTGTGTGTGTGTGTGTGTGTGTGTGTGTGTGTGTGTTTATTACCCAAACTGTTACAGCTGAGGTACAATTCTGCAAAGTCAATTCAAAGTTTAGTCTTAGGAATCCTGTGTTGAAACTCAGAACTTTTAAACTGATGCTCAGAAGAAATTATAAATTAGGTGAGACACTGAGTCATCAGACTTCTCAAAACTCACGAACGCTTATTGAGTTGGTTCCAGAGAATGATTGTCACAACTCCCCTCTTCCTTGCGCAGGAGAAAATGCAACTTGTGACTTCCACGATGCTTTCACGAACCCAGGCAAGGTTTAAACGAAATGGCCATTAGAATGCTCCTGCTTCCTTTACCCAGACATGCTTCAAAATTACCATTACAATAGTCAAAGCAGATCACTGTTCACCACCCCCCACCCCCTCCGACAAGGATAAAACAACAGCAGTGTCCATCTCATACAAAATTACTTAATTTCTGTCTTTTTAGATGACTGGCTGATGATACTGAATTCTGCTTCTTCAAATGACTCAATCACATGACTTGCTTGAGCAAATACTGGTTTCAGTTTCAATTTCCCAAAAACAAGAGTCACAAAAAAGATAACCTCTTCTCACCAGAGCATTAACTCTGTTTACAGCTTGGACTTAGGTACCTCTGCATCTGCATTTGCATCCTGTTCCAACCCCCAAAGTTACTCATTAAGAAAATTAACAGAAGCCTGCGACAGTAATAATAATTATACCATAAGTGATCCAGAAGCAAAGGTAATTTCCTTCTGCAGTCCTGTCCACAGTTTAGGTTGCACCATATATCTTTGGCATTTAGTCTTCTCATTGTTAACTATTTTGGCTAAACGTTGACTTCCCTGGATTGATAGGGTGAAAATGTCAATGGCAAAATTAAAACAAATCTCTAATTTTAGTTGTCACCTTAAGTAAAAGGCACCCATAATTTTGTCAGTTCTACAGAAAAACCCCTGGTATCCTTTGGTAGATGCTGGATAAATAAATTTTACAGTTGTTTGAGATTGTGTATTGTGTGGATTGGTGAACTAACTGGGAGTTGCCCATACAGAGCCAGCTCTTCAGCGCTTGACGTCCTGCTTTGCGGAAACTGCCAAAATGTTTGGCCTGGAAGTCAGCCTGAAGAAAACTGAGGTCCTCCATCAGCCAGCTCCCCACCATGACTACCAGCCCCCCCACATCTCCATCGGGCACACAAAACTCAAAACGGTCAACCAGTTTACCTATCTCGGCTGCACCATTTCATCAGATGCAAGGATCGACAATGAGATAGACAACAGACTCGCCAAGGCAAATAGCGCCTTTGGAAGACTATACAAAAGAGTCTGGAAAAACAACCAACTGAAAAACCTCACAAAGATAAGCGTATACAGAGCCGTTGTCATACCCACACTCCTGTTCGGCTCCGAATCATGGGTCCTCTACCGGCACCACCTACGGCTCCTAGAACGCTTCCACCAGCGTTGTCTCCGCTCCATCCTCAACATCCATTGGAGCGCTTACACCCCTAACGTCGAAGTACTCGAGATGGCAGAGGTCGACAGCATCGAGTCCACGCTGCTGAAGATCCAGCTGCGCTGGGTGGGTCACGTCTCCAGAATGGAGGACCATCGCCTTCCCAAGATCGTGTTATATGGCGAGCTCTCCACTGGCCACCGTGACAGAGGTGCACCAAAGAAAAGGTACAAGGACTGCCTAAAGAAATCTCTTGGTGCCTGCCACATTGACCACCGCCAGTGGGCTGATATTGCCTCAAACCGTGCATCTTGGCGCCTCACAGTTTGGCGGGCAGCAACCTCCTTTGAAGAAGACCGCAGAGCCCACCTCACTGACAAAAGGCAAAGGAGGAAAAACCCAACACCCAACCCCAACCAACCAATTTTCCCTTGCAACCGCTGCAATCGTGTCTGCCTGTCCCGCATCGGACTTGTCAGCCACAAACGAGCCTGCAGCTGACGTGGACTTTTTACCCCCTCCATAAATCTTCGTCCGCGAAGCCAAGCCAAAGATTTTCTGCGATGTTTTTGCCAGTTACTTGAGGATTTTGGTTACTTGAAATGCAGATAATAGGGGTTTTACTCAAAATGTTTTATCTGTAGCAGGTCTTAGAAGCTCTTCCGATAGATCAGTGGTTCTCAACCTTTTTCTTTCCACTCACATCCCACTTTAAGTAATCCCCATGCCATCGGTGCTCTGAGATTAGTAAGGGAAGGCTTAAGGTGGAATGTGAGTGGGAAGGGAGGTTGAGAACCACTGCTCTGGACCCAATTGTTACTGAAATATTTTGCTTGAGAAAAATTGTTATTGGCCCATTTCCTTTGGAGATATGAAACCGCGCATATTACGAGTCAATTAGGCACAATTAAAACAGTGGTTTTCCAACTTTTTATTTCCACCTACATACCACCTTAAGCCATCCCTTACTAATCACAGAGAACCTATGGCAGAGGGAATGCTTAAAGTGGTATGTAAGTGGAAAGAAAATGTTTGAGAACCACCGTGATAGATCCCTTGGTAAATGTACGAATCTTTCAGGATAACCCCTGTTTCAGCCAGGGTGATGGAACTGATTTCTGTCATCCTAGACTGAGAAACAGGGTATCTTTGTTCTTCATCGCTGTGGAGTCTGAAGAGAAAAGCTGAGGCTCTTCCCTTGGAGTGAAAGAAGGTTGGGAGATTTGTTGGAGGAGTGCAAACTCATGGCTCACCCAGAAGGGCTGATTGAAAGCTGTACACATCAGTGGCTGGTTAATTACCACAGTTATTAAAGGTGAAGGATCCAAGAAGAAAAGATGACATATTTTTATATTGATGGAGTGATAATAACCTGAGAATCACTGTCTGTAATTGAGATGGAATAACTACAGAAGCTCTGGACAGAGATAAACAAACACTGGTCTCCAATGTTTACCACCTCTGCTACAAAATTTCTGTGGAACATGAAAGTGTCTATTTTAAAAAGTTAGTTCATCTACTTGTGAAGAGGCTTTGGAGAAATGTGGCAGAAAAAGGCCAGTTGTGTGCACCCCTAGTTGCCTAAATCTAACTCTATCTCTTCCCTCATATAAACTTATCAATTGTCCCCATTGTATGTAGCCAACCTCTTTGTCCCAACTGAAAGTAGAACAAAAAATTCCAGATGTTCGAAGCCTGGAGTCAAAACAGAAAATGGAAAAAATATTCCGCATTAAACGCAAGGGCAAGCCGGTTTGCTTTCTGAAATTAGTTGCAAGCTAGCTTAATGTTGCAGTTCACGAGAGATTGCCAACAACGTGAAAAAATTAAAACTTTGAAGAAGGCAACCCAAAATTAGTAGCAAAATTCTCACCAGGACCATCTGTTTTTCAACAGAAAGGACAGGTCATTTGTGTTATTTAGTTCTAATGCTGGAGGCAGCACATTCCCTGGCAACACAAAACATATTCGATGGCTTCAGCAGTGGAAGAGTGTGTTTTCTCTCCCCTGAATGCTCGAGAAGCTGAGATTACATTACTGTCTGATACACATGCCCTCTAGTGAAAACGACGATGCGAAGAGAGGAGGTGCTGTTGAGTAGTGAAAAGAAACTGGTAAATAAAACAAAACAAACGATTCATCTGCAACGGTAAAAGATTTAAGACACACTGGGAATTAGCAAGTTGAATGAACCGGGGAGATACAGATTTCACATTTATTCTCAGAGTACATAGATGACATCAGATACAACCCTGAGATTCCTTTTTCCTGTGGGCGTGGCACCCTGCTGGGTGTCAAACCGACAGTAAAGCAATATGAATAAACTGAGGCAGGTGTCTGGAAGCCCAAATAAGATGGGGATGGCACTCAGGCAGAGACAAGTCGTGAGATGGTGCTGCATGGGATTGGATGCCTTCCCAGTTTCTTGCACGGCCGGGGCCATGGGACTCTTGCACGTGTAAGGAAGGACCCGCTGGAATTTTTAATTGGCTGGTGAAGGTAATGCCTTCACCATTACCCAGAGAGGTGGCTGAATAATTAAACCATGTGCATGATGGGACTTTGAAGTGGACATTGTTGATGAAATTGCCATATTGTTGCAAAACAGGCATGGGACGTGACTGTGCTGTTCTAAAGGATGATAATATGAACACGCGAGGATACAGAGAGGGGCTTTTTTTTTCTAAATCAACAATTAAACCTGTAGTTTAATCAACAACAATTTAATGTTTGATCTAGTAAATGGGTGTTTTGGAATCTACCTGATCTTCTTCCAGATTTTGAAGTTGAACCAACATTCACTTCATAGAGGTGCCACAAGACTTGCACCACCAGGTTCAGGAACAGCTGCTCTTCATTCACCACCAGACTCCTCAACAACAAACTCAATCAGAGACTCATTTAAGGACTCTTACTTTTGAACTTTGATTTTTTTCCCCCCTCTCTGCATTGCAGTCAGTTTGTTTATATTTCTTTATTTGTTTACATGTGTACATTATTTTAAAAAATATTATTTATATATTTTAAAACCACAAAAAACTTCAATTATTTATGTGATATTACAAATCCATGTGGTAGGTATATATAAAAAGAAAAAGAAAAATTACCCCCTATTATCCCCCCCTCTTTCTCTCCCCCCCACCCCCTACAAAAGAAAAAATAGAGAGAAAGGATATAGGACAAGAGACCCTCATCAGAAGCACTCCATACTGTAAAACTTCTTATAGAATACAGAGATTTATTTTAGGAGAAAGGGAATGTTGGCATTTCATTTAAATATTCATACCAACACTTTGTGAAATAGGGATCCATATTTTGCAAAATATATGATATTTATCTCTTAAAATACAAGTTTTTTTTTCAAGTGGTGTGCAACTCTGAACTTCTGCCTGCCATCTCTCCAGGCCCAAATCTACATCCGACTTTCAAGTTATCACAATACATTCTCCAAAATTGCCAGAGCAATTTTTACAAATATCACTTGTAACATATTCAATTTTAATCCCAATAAAAGCAACATTGGATCCTATGGGAATTTAACTTCAATTAATATTTTTAATAAATTACCAATTTTAAACCAAAAAGATTTAATCTTAGGACACTGCCAAGTAGAAAGCAAAAAAGTACCAACATTTTGTCTACATCCAGAACATAAATCTGAAAAAGTATGGTTCAGTTTATTTAACTTTTGTGTTGTCAAATACAGCTGATGAATAAAATTATATCTATATCTCATATTTATTGTACTTTTCATATTTTCTCTGCATAATTCCATCCAATCACACTCATTTATTTGTTTATTCAAATCTTCTTCCCATCTTTGCCTTGATTTATGTGCCCCTATTCTTCGAGTTTTCTTTTGTAACAACTTATACATTAATGAAATAAATTTCTTTGTACCTCCAATACACAATTATAACTCTACCTTGGACTCTACTGACAATTACTGATCTTGACCAAAAGTTTTTCATGCAAAAAGTTCATAACTTGGTAATAACAAATCCTTGTATTATCTTTTTCATAGAAGCTAGTATTTATTTCTTTTTAATAGGATTATTTAACCCATTAATATTAAATCTAAGAAAATTTAATTTATTTCCATCCATTATCTTGTGTCCAACCCTCTTTCAATCCCTTTCACCTAGGCCTCCTCCATAAAACCCAAATGACTCCTGTGAAGGTCTCTGTCCCAAAGAAAAAAATACTGAAAATAGAAAAGAAAAAAGATTTAACAATATATAAATTGTAACATTAGTTATGGAAGTAATACAACCTCCCCCCAAAAAATAATGGATGATAAACAAACAGCAATACTCCCCACAAAATGGCACATAATGGATAAAAAAAAACTCTTTCACTCCTCTTCCCCGCCCTTACAAAAGTTCATGGAAACGGTCCAGCACCTGCTGCTTTGAGATCAATATTAACTTGCTCTTCATTAATTACGACTGTTTCACTTTGGTCCTCTGGATCCTCCTGAACTTCCTGTTGCAGCTTGAAACCTGCATCGGTGCAACTCTCTTTAGTATAAGCTGTATCTGCAGCACTTCCCCTTGTACTTCTTGCTGAGGACTTGAACATTCCATTCTCACTTGTAGTTTTTCAGTTCTTCCTTAACTGAAAGAAATGATTTTGCAAAAGCCCTTGCCCTTAGGTCAGCTATTGCCGAGGAACACCTTTAATGTAGCTAGATATCTGAAAGTAAATTATGTAACGGGCTGAGCGACTGCGTGGTTAGATGGACCAAATCACTGCACCAGTTGGCTGACTCAAAATGGTGTGGACCCCACTTCACTACCAAGGAGAAGCCCACCGTTGATGCCACATGTGGACTAAGGGAACTCTCTGCTTCTGGGTGGTGTACCGCTGGCCAAGGAGTGACACTGCGACACGCTGATGTCACTTCTGCAAGCCGGCGCACACATCACCGGAAGTGGGCGTCCCCTTCACGCAATGCGGTGAATTCAAACAATACAATCAGTTTACTCTTTCATTCTCACATTGTGTGGATGTCTCTTTATTCCATAGCGCTGCCTTAGCAGATGCTACAGTGGTGACCCCAATGGTTCCTATGTTTTGGAACCCACATCAAACACGACAGGATGCAAGATATGGCTACTACTACAGTCGCAACGGCTGTGACCAACACGATGAGTGTGCATTTGCCGCCCTTCTGGGCAAAACAACCCAGGAACTGGCTGCAACTGGCTGAGTCCCAGTTCCACATCAGGGGAATTGTCTCAGAAGACACCAAGTTCTGGCACGTCATCAGCGCTTTAGATACTGCCACCACAGCCAATGTAAACTCCTTCATGGAGAACCCTTCAATGAAGCGTAAGTATGAACAATTCCGATGGTTACTCCTCGACTCCCTAAAACTCACTCAGCACGAGTGCATTGTTCACATCTTAAACAGCCAGGAACCCTACTGAGCTTATGCACGAGCTAGTGGACCTAGTGGACGGACACGCAGACTGCTTCCTTTTCGAGGCCCTGTTACTTTCCAAGCTTCCGGTCCATGTCTCCTCAGTGGTTTCTAACATGGATTTTAGCACCCTGCACCTGGTAACCAAGGAGGAGGCACCCCACAGCAGAGCTCCATCCACGTGTAGCCCGGCTATGCCGTCGCCGCCACCACCTCAACAACCTTGCCACCCCCCCACCCCAGCAATGGCCGCAGCACAACGCGACTGACATCATTTCTGGAAGCTGGTGCACACATCACTGGAAGTGGGCATCACCCTTTGCGCAACGTGAGGAATTCAAACAATAAAACCAGATTACTGGTTCACCCTCACACCGTGTGGTTGTCTCTTTATTCGGTAGCGCTGCTGTAGCAGTCGTTACACTTATAACCTTTCTTCCAAAGGATCACCTTAACTGGATTGAATTCTTTTCTTCTGTCCACCATTGCTTTGCTCAAATCCACATAAAACAATGATTCTATTCCCATCAATAATCATAGGTCCTATATTTGTCTTGCTAGTCTTAAAATTTTCTCCACGTCTTGATAATGTAGACATTTAATTAATAGAGCTCTAAGCAGTTGAGTTGCTGTGGCTTCCTCTGTAAGGCTCTACATCAGTGATGCTCAATCTTTTTCATCCCACTGTAAGTAACCCCTAGGCCATTGGTGCTCTGTGATTAGTAAGGGACTGCTTAAGGTGGGATATGAGTGGGAAGGTTGAGAATCACTGCTCTAGACCCAATTGTTACTGAAATATTTGGCTTGAGAAAAATTACCATTGGCCCATTTCCTTTGGAGTTCTGAAACTGTGCACATAACAAGTCAATTAGGTACGATTAAAACAGTGGTTTTCAAACTTTTTCTTTCCACCCACATACCACCTTAAACAATCCCTTACCAATCACAGAGCACCTATGGCATAGGGATCACTTAAATTGGTATGTAAGTGGAAAGAGAAATAGATTGAGAACCTCTGGGCTATGACGTCTCTCCAACTCAATTCCATTTGGAAATTTTTCTTCTCCCAGAGCTCTAGGAATCTAATTTTTAAAAGATTCCATAGGATCTCCACTTCCTTTGAAATCTTCTTTAAGACCAACAATCTTAACATTGTGCTGTCAACTTCGATTTTCCAACCTATCACTCTTTTCCAACTGTTTTTCCCATGCAGTTTCTGAACTTTCAACCCTCTCCCTGCAGATATCTACATCATTTTTGATGATCTACCTTCCAGTTCAACTCTTTGAACTTTTTTTTGACTTTATTAATGTCTGTAGCATATTTCATCCTGTAACTTTTAATGTCTTTATCACTTTTAATATTCTGCATGTCATCTTTTAAAATCTGGAGGAAAGAATTTTCTATGGTTGAGCCCTGACCTTGAGCCTCCAGTCCTTCAGCTTCCTCTTCATCTTTCACATCCTCTTCATCTCCATCTGTTTCGCCTTGATCTTCCTGCTCACCTCCTGTCAAAGAAAACCTGGTGTTTTCTGACAGCATCTCTGTACCAGAATGCAGTACCTTAATACTAACAGAACTACTTACTGTGGCGCTGTTGAGTCTCCAGCCAGGGTCAAATTCATCCGACCTGGGATTGTGCGGTATAAGCCTTCGAGCATGAACACAACATTCTGATATTCCTCAGGGATGATCTGTACAGATGGAGCACCATCTTCTTTGGTTCTCTGGGGAGGTGACACTGTAACCGGTTTCAATAGGTCATCAACCTGTGTGCTGTTCTTGAAGGCTTTGGAACTTGAGGCCCAGGCTCTAAGGTTAAACTAGGTTGTGTCTTCTCCATTTTCTGTGAATCTTTACTCACTGTTTTCTTGTCTCTTGCTGTCTTCCTTTTTTTACCATCCAAATCCAGCATGATACAGGTATGTCCTGGGGGCTTTAATTAAAGAAATATTTTGAAAAACTCTTTTTTCCTAGGCTTCAGACTTTATTCCCCCAGGAGGATCTGAAATCCATCTTCTTCAATCAATATGCTTCACCCCGTTATCTCCTTGAGTAGTTTTTTTCCACTATCAATTAATGGTAATTCTCCTCACTCCCAGGAGAAAGAATCTCAGGGTGATATGTGATGTCATGTATGTACCCTGAAAATAAAACTTAACTTTGAAGTTTGTTTCTGGATTTGAACACAATGAAGTTTTTGTTTCTTGGTCAGACATGGGGGGATTTATACCGCACTTACTGAAGCCCGAACTGGATCCAATGTGGACGCAATCAAATAGAAACATAGAAAGATAGAAAATAGGTGAAGGAGTAGGCCATTTGGCTCTTCAAGCCTATACCACCATTCATTATGATCATGGCTGATCAGTACCCGGTTCCTGTCTTCTCCCTTTACCCCCTAATCCCCTTGGTCACAAGGGCCAAATCTAACCTACACTTAAATATTGACAGGGAACCGGCCTCAACTACTTCCTGTGGCAAAGAATTCCACACATTTGCCACTCTCTGAGAGAAGAAATTTTTCCTCATCTCAGTCCTAAAAAACTTCCCCCTTATCCTTAAACTATGGCCCCTGATTCTGGTTTTTCCCAGCATTGGAAACAACCTTCCTGCGTCTAGTCTGTCTAAACCCTTAAGGATTTTATGTTTCTATAAGATCCCCCCTCAATCTTCTAAATTCCAGAGAATACAAGCCTAGTCTATCCAACCTTTCTTCATATGAGAGCCCCTCCATCCCCGGTATCAGCCTAGTGAACCTTGTCTGGACCCCCTCCAAGGCAAGGTTCGCCATGCAGACTAGGTTAATCTTCAGTAGATCTACATGAACACTTCAGGTTCTGCACTAATTCCAACAATATACTGTACCTCTTGGTACTGTACTGCAAACCTTTACCATGGTTCCTGGCTCCCACTTGTGCGAGCTTTACTTGCTGGTTGAGCTGAGAAAACAAACATGCTTATTTTATGTGAAATGCTTGCTTTTCTTATAATGTTATTCTGGTATCTTGGCTCAGCTACTTTGGTTCGACTCCAGAAGTCAAGATTACTTGAACAAAGCCAGTTTTCACTCACGAGTTGCGCTGGTGTGTTTCCCCCCATCCCGCCTCCGGTGGAAGTTCTGCTCGCCACCTTGACATTAGTGCAGTGGTTCCATGACAAGTTTTGGATTTCCTGCAATCACTGCTTCTTGAGAGTTTCCTGAACCACAGTGGCTGACTTTTTGACTGCTCCATTTCAAGCCAGAAGATCGGAAGGATGAGAAAATATTTGCAACAATTTTTGAATAACATTGTATTAAATTTGTTCAATTTGGTATTATGTCTGGTGCAGACATCAAGGGCTGAAGGGCCTGTTACTGTCCTGTGATAAAAGCTACACTCTGACACAATTCCATTGCTTTAAGCTAGCGAGCAGAGTAGATCAAATTTTTGAGAAACAAGCCTTCAACGCAAGTCAAGTTTATTGTTATCTGATTGTACAAGTACAACCTGATGAAACGGAGTTCTCTGGTCCTCGGTGCATAACACATGGACACACAGCTGGAAATAACGCATATATAGACAAACAATACACATGTAGGACAAGTATTCATATCTAAACATAAATAAATAAATAAACATTTTTTAATGAATATGAAAGTCTCGGATGGTTCATGTGAGCAGTTCCTTTGGTCATTCATCAGTCTCACTGCCTGTGGAAAGAAGCTGTTCCTCAGCCTGGTGCTGCCTCCCATCACTTTCCTGATGGGAGCAGTTGAAAGATGATGTGTGCAGGGTGGAAGGGATCCTCAATGATTTTGCACCCCCTCTTCAGACAACGATCAAGAAGATGGGGGTGGGAGGAGGGGAAGGGAGGCTCTTCTGCCCCTGTTGTGGTCTTGTGAATTGACTTCTGATTCATTTCTCTGCAGCAGCTTTACTATACTGTGATGTAGCCTGCTAGGTCACTCTCAATAGAGCTCATGTAGAAGGTTGACTAATGGTGGCCGGTAACCTTGCCTGCTTCAGTCTTCTCAGGAAGTGTAGTTCCTGCTGTGCCTTCCTGACAAGTGAGAGAGACTGAGTGTCCATAATTGGCTATTAGTTTAGCATACTCCAAGGAACTTGATGCTCTCCATTCTCTCTATTACAGTGTTATTGATGTGTAGTGGAGGGAAGTCATTCCTGGTCCTCCTGAAGTCCACGGTCATCTCCTTTGTCTTGAGTTACGAGCCCTAAGGACACAAACACCAGCAGCCACAGAAATTCACCGAGACCTACTTAAACAACACTGTTTTTTTTTATTTTTAAAAAAATTTTCACACTATGAACCATATTGACCAAAATACACACAAACATTTCCCTCTTGAATATACACAGTGTCATTTTCTCCCCTTTTCCCCCCTCCCTCCCCACCCACTCAATGTTCAACATATATGATACATAAAACCCATTTATTTATGTCATCACACAATTAAAATAAACAAGAAAATTGTGTCATCTACTTTTACACACTGGGTCAGTTCATTTCGTCTTCTTCTCCTTCTATCATTTTAGGGGGTGGAGGTCCGCGGTAGGACTTCTCTGTTGTGTTCAATGTACGGTTCCCAAATTTGTTCGAATACTGTGATGTTATTTCTTAAATTATATATTTTTTTTCCAATTCATTTCTATGTACCATTGCTGTACTCTCAGGCTCTCTTCTAATTTCCGGGTTGACATAATACATTTTTTTGCTACAGCTAGGGCTATCATAATAAATCTTTTTTGTGCTCCATCCAAATGGAGTCCAAGTTCTTTACTTCTTATATTACTTAGAAGAAAGATCTCTGGATTTTTTGGTATGTTGCTTTTTGTGATTTTAGATACCTGGTTTAGATCTTCCCAAAACGTTTCCATTTTCTCACATGCCCAAATTGCATGTACTATTGTTCCTGTTTCCTTCTTACAGCAAAAACATCTGTCTGATACTGTTGGGTCCCATTTATTTAACTTTTGGGGCGTGGTGTATAGCCTGTAACCAATTATATTGTATCATGTGTAACCTCGTATTTATTATATTTCTCATAGTTCCGGAGCATAGCTTTTCCCATGTTTCATTTTTTATCTTTATGTTTAGATCTTGTTCCCATTTTTGTTTGGGTTTACAGCTTGTTTCCTCATTCTCTTTCTCTTGCAGTTTGATGTACATGTTTGTTATAAATCTTTTAATTTTCATTGTGCCTGTAATCACATATTCAAAATTGCTTCCTTCTGGTAACCTCAGCCTGCTTCCCAATTTGTCCTTCAAGTAGGTTTTCAGTTGGTGATATGCAAACATTGTACCGTGAGTTAATTTGTCCTTCATTTGTTCAAAAGATAATAATTTATTTCCCGAAAAACAATTTTCTATTCTTTTGATCCCTTTTCTCTCCCATTCTCTAAAGGAAAGGTTATCTATTGTGAAAGGGATTAGTTGATTTTGCATCAATATTAATTTTGGTAGTTGATAATTGTTTTATTCCTTTCTACATGAATCTTCTTCCAAATGTTGAGCAGATGGTGCAGTACTGGGGAATTCCTATGTTGCACCAGCTTTTCATCCCACTTATATAGTATATGTTCAGGTACCTTCTCCCCTATTTTATCTAGCTCTAATCTGGTCCAATCTGGTTTTTCCCTTGTTTGATAAAAATCTGATAGGTATCTTAATTGTGCTCCTCTATAATAATTCTTAAAGTTTGGTAGCTGTAAGCCCCCTTGTTTGTACCATTCTGTTAATTTATCTGGCGCTATCCTCAGTTTCCCCCCTTTACATAAGAATTTCCTTATTATTTTCTTTAGCTCCTTGAAGAATTTCTCTGTTAGGTGAATTGGTAATGATTGAAATAGGTATTGTATCCTTGGGAAGATATTCATTTTAATGCAATTTATCCTTCCTATCAATGTTAGTGGTAAGTCTTTCCAACGTTCTAAATCATCTTGTAATTTCTTCATTAATGGCTGATAATTTAGTTTATATAGATGGCCTAGATTATTATCTAGTCGAATACCTAGGAATCAGATTGCTTGTGTTTGCCATCTAAATGGTGATTCTTTCTTAAACTTTGTGAAATCCGCATTATTCATTGGCATTGCTTCACTTTTATTTGCATTGATCTTGTACCCCAATACTTTTCCATATTCCTTCAATTTCTTATGTAATTCTTTTATTGATATTTCTGGTCTGTTAAGTATACTATGACGTCATCTCCAAATAGACTGATTTTATATTCCTTCTCTTTTATTTTTATCCTTCTTATTTTATTTTCTGTTCTTATCAGTTCTGCCAGTGGTTCTATAGCTAATGCAAACAGTGAGGGAGATAGTGGACATCCCTGCCTAGTTGATCTGCTTAATTTAAATTGGCTTGATATATATCCATTTACTATCACCTTTGCCAATGGTCCCTTATATAATGCTTTAATCCAATTAATATATTTCTCTGGTAGGTTGAATTTTTGTAGTATTTTGAATAAATAATTCCATTCTACTCTGTCAAAGGCTTTCTCTCCATCTAAGGCAACTGCCTCTGTTGGCGTCTTGTTTCCTTGTACTGCATGGATTAAGTTAATGAACTTACAGATATTGTCCGTTGTTCGTCTTTTCTTAATAAATCCAGTTTGATCTAGTTTTACTATTTCTGGTACACAGTCGGCCAATCTGTTTGCTAATAGTTTAGCTATTATCTTATAATCTGTGTTAAGTAGAGATATTGATCTATACGATGCTGGTGTTAGTGGATCTTTCCCCGTCTTTGGTATTACTGTAATTATTGCTGTTTTGCATGAATCTGGCACGTTTTGTGTTTCTTCAATCTGGTTCATTACTTCCAGGAGAGGAGGAATTAATAAGTCTTTAAATGTTTTATAGAATTCTATTGGGAGTCCATCCTCTCCCGCTGTTTTATTGTTTGGTAGTTTTTTAAAAAATATATCCTGTATTTCCTCTATTTCAAATTATTATATTAATTTATTTTGCTCCTCTTCTTGCAATTCGGTAGTTCAATTTTAGCTAGAAACTCATCTATTTTGTCTTTTTTCCCTTCATTCTCAGTTCGATATAGTTGCTCGTAGAATTCCTTGAAGTTTTCATTGATCTCCGTTGGGTTATATGTAATTTTTTTGTCCTTTTTCCTTGATGCCAATACCGTTCTTTTAGTTTGTTCTGTCTTAAGCTGCCAAGCTAGTATTTTGTGCGTTTTTTCTCCAAGCTCATAATACTTCTGTTTTGTCTTCATTATGTTCTTCCCCACCTTGTATGTTTGTAGTGTTTCATATTTTATTTTTTTGTCTGCCAATTTTCTTTTTGTTGTATCTTCCCTTGTTGCTAATTCTTTTTCTGTACTTGCTATTGCCCTTTCCAGCTGTTCTATTTCCCGATTGTAGTCCTTCTTCATCTTAGTTACATAACTTATTATCTGCCCTCTGATGAACGCTTTCATTGCATCCCATAGTATAAATTTATCTTTCACTGATTCCATATTTATTTCAAAGTACATTTTAATTTCTCGCTCAATTAATTCTCTAAAATCCTGTCTTTTAAATAGCATGGAGTTTAATCTCCATCTAAAATTCTTGGTGGGATGTCCTCTAGCTCTATTGCTAATAACGGAGGTGAGTGATCCAATAGCAATCTAGCTTTATATTCCATTTTTCTAACTCTCCTTTGGATGTAGGCTGACAACAGGAACAGGTCTATCCTTGAGTATGTTTTATCTCTACCCAAGTAATATGAGTATTCCTTCTCCTTTGGGTGTTGTCTCCTATCTCCAAAAGTTGCATTTCCTGCATCGATTTAACCATAAAGTTAGTTACTTTGTTATTTCTGCTAGTCTTTTTTCCAGTTTTATCCGTCTTTGTGTCCAAATTAAGGTTAAAGTCCCCTCTTATCAGTATATTCCCCTGCGTATCTGCAATCTTCAAAAAGATATCTTGCATAAATTTTTGATCCTCTTCATTAGATGCATATACATTGAGCAAATTCCAAAATTCTGAATATATCTGACACTTTATCATTACATACCTCCCTTCTGGATCTATTATTTCCTCCTCTATTTTGATTGGTACATTTTTATTGATTAATATAGCTACTCCTCTGGCTTTTGAATTATATGATGCTGCCGTTACGTGCCCTACCCAGTCTCTCCTTAATTTATTATGTTCCACTTCAGTTAGATGTGTTTCCTGCACGAATGCTATATCAATTTTTTCTTTCTTCAGTAAATTTAACAGCCTCTTCCTTTTGATTTGGTTATGTATTCCATTAATATTTATAGTCATATAGTTCAACATGGCCATTTCATACTTTGTTTACCTTTCATTTCTGTTTCCTCATCTCCACCTTTCCCCCCATATCCATTTCTGTTTTTTTTTAATACACTGTAAGAACACACTTCTAAAACACAAAATATTTCCACTATTCCCACATCTAAAATTCCCTTAACCCCAAATGTCCCCCCCTCTCTGAGTTGCCCATTGTCCCTTGCCAGGCAACAACAACTCCCCTCTCCATTTGGATTGCGAACCCGCTTGCAAGCGTCAACTGATTTCGCAGTGACTGTTATTCTCTCCCACCTAGCCCCCTCCAGAAAAGATTTTTATCTTCACATATAAGAAAGCTCACCCTCTTAACTCCCCCTTGCTTCCTTTCTTCCCTTACTTCCCCTTCTTAGTTCTTACTTATACATTATTTTTCTTTATATGAAGTTTGTCGTCATTCTTGTTCTTGTTACATCTCTTCATCTCTCTGACTGTTTTGCAGGCGTTCTTCAAATTCTCGTGCTTTCTCTGGATCTGAAAACAGTCTGCTTTGCTGCCCTGGGATAACTATTTTAAGCACCGCTGGATAGCTTAACATAAATTTATAGCCTTTCTTCCATCGGATTGATTTTGCTGCGTTAAACTCCTTCCTCTTCTTCAGGAGCTCAAAACTTATGTCTGGGTAGAAATTTTTATTTTTGACCTTTGTATTCCAGTGGCTTTTTGTCTTCTCTCATTTTTTTCATTGCCTTCTCCAATATATTTTCTCTTGTCGTATATCTCAGGAATTTTACTAGAATGGATCTTGGTTTTTGTTGTGACTATGGTTTTGGGACTAATGTTCTGTGTGTCCTTTCTATTTCCATTTTTTCCTGTATTTCTGGCATTCCCAGGACCTTGGGGTTCCATTCTTTTATAAATTCTTTCATATCTTTGCCTTCTTCATCTTCCTTAAGGCCCACTATCTTTATATTGTTTCTCCTATTATAATTTTCCATTATATCCATCTTCTGAGCTAACAGCTCCTGTGTTTCTTTAATTTTATCAGTTTCTTCCAATTTTCTTTTTAAGTCGTCCACTTCCATTTCTATGGCAGTTTCTCATTCTTCCACCTTGTCTATTCTTTTCCCTATTTCTGTCATGACCATCTCTAATCTACTCACTTTTTCTTCTGTACCTTTTATTCTTCTTTTCATTTCATTAAATTCTTGTGTCTGCCATTCTTTTACTGCTTCCATATATTCTTTAAAAAATTTCTGAACTATGTACTGTCCATTCCCTTTATCTTCTTTTTCTCTGTGCATAACTTGATGTTTTCCCTCCTCTTCCCCTGTGTCCACCCCAGGACCTGTGTCCTCTACCTCTCTTCCTTGTATCTGTCTCTCTTCTGACTTTCTTGTTGGGCTGTTTGTCTCAGTTTGCTGGGTATTTTTTTTATTAATGGTGTCTTGATGTTGGTCCTCTTTTTCTGGGCAGGTTATCTGCTGTGTCTCTGATTTCCTTTTTTCATTCTCCTCCCTCCCGTTCCCATTATTTTCTATATCTTCCCGCTGGGAGCCCTGCTGTCGGGTCTTATTCAGCTGTTGAAACTGTGGATTTCCACTCCACAGCTGGTCCCCCCTCCTGTCGGTGTTGTCTTTGTTATGCGCAGTTGTGCACCTCTGTTTGGCTCCGTGAGCCATCCTTGTAGTCCTGCGTTCGATAGGTCGCGACCCTTCGGGGTTTCCACTGACCTCAGGGAGTGGGCTCCTCTTTCCACGGCGGGTCCCTGCTTCTTCGTACAGGTAAGGCCTTCACCTTTCTCTTCTGACGTCTTTCCTTCTTCTTTTCTTCCCGTTGTTTTTGGCTTTTCTTTGGTGCCACTTCCTCCACACCTTTATTTTTTATTTGTTGTGGTTTTTGTGTCTGTGGCTTTGATTTTTCTTTACTTCTTTCCTTTTCGGGAGAGAGCTGGTATTCTCCTACCGTCCACTACTCCATCACGTGACTCCTCCTCAACAACACTGGAATAATAAGATCAATATTTAACTTACCACTATCAAGTTACTTAACTTAACCCCTTTCTAATTATTCTAAGTGTGTGTGTGTGTGTGTGTGTGTGTGTGTGTGTGTGTGTGTGTGTGTGTGTGTGTGTGTGTGTGTGTGTGTGTGAATGTATACAGGCATGCACACTTGTGTGTGTGTCTGTGACAGAGTTTTTGTGTGTGACTGTGTGCATGCGAGTGTGTGTGTGTGTGACAAGTGTTTGAGTGTGCATATGTTTGTGTTTGTATACATGCGTGTGTGTGTTCAAGATGGTTTTTTTCACTGTCCAGTGAAATCACTGGGATCAGCAGTTTTCAGTATTGTGCATAGAGTTACAGTCATTACATTCAACAGGCTCTGGTGACTTAACTTAAGTTGTTACCAGTCAGGAAGGTCTTTGGTGGGTGGGGAGAGATATTCTTTGTTTGTCAGACACCCAAACTGATTTCCTTCAAGCAGCAACCAAAATGTCTTTCCGAAGAAATGTATCTTCTTCCAGGTTGCTGCAAAGAATTCTTCTTTTCCCCTATATCAGGAGAAACACAGCAACCAGCCGCTACAGGGATTTCGAATAGGCTGAACTTGGAACTCAAAACCCGTCTTGAAATGGGGTCTTTAGTAGGCTCTTCACTTTGCAGCTTTTCACTGACGGCAGCAGCTTTTATCTCCCCCTCGCTCTCTCCCCTTTTTGTTGCAGTTTCAATTACGGTCTCAGTCTCTCTCTCTCTCTGTAATGTGACGTTTGCTTGTGAAAAGTGACCTAAACTTATTCCCTCTTATATATTTTATTAACTTATTCCATTGCACTTGTCTATGTTGAGACTCAGGTGGTTACTCTCGCACCATTTCACGAGATTTTCCACCTCTTCTCTGTAGCGCATTGTTGCTGATGAGGCCAATGACTGTTGTGTCATCTCCAAATGATGACATGGTTGGAGCTGGATCTGGCGATGCAGTGGTGGGTCAGTCGTGTGAACAGGAGTGGGCTGAGCACATCCAACTTATTGTTATGTTCTATTTAAGAAAACAGGGAGGCCACCCCCACCCTTCTTGAGAAGGAGACAATTCACAGGATGGTCCATGGTGATGGACCAGTAGGAAGCTCTGATGCTGAAGAACACGCACATGCTGTTGGTAACTCGAAGGGAGGAACCCCACGTGGCCTGCGGGCTTCTGGCGACCAAGGTCAAGGGATTCGACTAGGCTGCAGACTGATGGAAATTGGTTGAAGAGATGCAAAAGGACATTGGAGGCTTTCTGATCATGTGCATCTGGAGCTCGCGTGGCTGATGGTTCAGACTGAAGGTTGTGTGGGTGCGGCAGCTGAGGGAATGTTGGAGGCGAAGCCATGGATATTCGGTGATCTATGGGGGGGGGACTCTCCTCTTGATTCTCTTTCTCAGGCTGTAAGGAGTGCTGGGAAATTTTTGGTGATAGCGAATCTTTGCCTGCCTTACTCACTCCACCACTGATGCACAGTAGCACCTGTTTGTTCCATGTACCAGATGCACTGCAGTAACTGTGCATAGACAGAATCTTCAAAATCCAGCACCTCTACTGACTAGGAGGACAAGGGCAACAAAACATGGGAACACCCCTGTAATGCGCGTCGAAAGAACCAAAGACTTGTTGATCCAAATCAAGGCTTTTATTAACTAAAAGACTGGTGCATATCACAAGTAGGTCGACCAGTCCAGAATGACCTGGTCTGGCTAGGAGGAATCCTTTAAGACCTGCCAGTAGGTGTGGCTACACTCTCACAGTCATCCTACACTACCCTCTGTACATATACACATTGGTGATAGAATCTGTACTATCAGAACCCCCACCTGGAATTGCCCTCCAAACCTTACACAATCTTGTAGCGGAAAGATATCGCATTCCTTCACCATCACGGGGTCCGACTCTTGGATCTCCCTGCCTAACAGCATGGTAGGCATCCCCACCCCTCAAAGACTGGGGATGAAGAGGGGAGCTCATCACATCTTTTTTGGGACAATCAGTGATGGGGAATAAAATAGTGATTCAGCCTGCATGACCCAAATTGCTTGAATATCCTTGTAGATTACACTGAACATCAAGTTTCAAATTTCACTCCCAATATCAGCGTTCTCATGTAGAGTTGCGACAGAATAATGGCGTTGTGCTTGATTGTATAGACTGTTTAGATTGTATAGTGTCGCAGTTAACACAATGCTGTTATCGGGGTTCGAATCACACGCCGTCTGTACATTCTCCCCGTGTCTGCGTGGGTTTCCTCTGGGGGATTCTGTTTCCTCCTACTATTCTAAATGCACTGGGGATTGTAAGTTGATTGGATGTAATTGGGCGGCATGGGCCGAAATGGCCTGTTACCCTGCTGTATGTCTAAATTTAAATTTTAAAATGTAAAATTTAAGAAGATCATCCAGCTCTGCTTCCCTGATTGGAAGTAACATCACTCAAGAGTAGCTTCCGACCTGTTACTGGACTAAAGGATCTGTCCAATAAAATTTAATGGAATTTTCTGATTCCAAACTTTATACCAAGTAAATAGTTTAGTTCACTCCTTGAGAGAGTGCATGAAGTGAACGCCCATCACCATTATGTGATCGCATCGCACACTGACTCACCTTACCACTAGCATTGCATCCATCCAGCAGGGGTTCACTTGAATTATAGAGCAGTAAAATCCCCAGTATTTGGCACCTGCGGGATGCGCAGATGCTGGATATGCAAATTTTCTGGTTACCTGAGACACATTTGTACATTGCCTAACTAATACACCTGCATTACGAATAAACAGACCAAAAAAAGACAGTTCAAAATGTAAAGTAATTTGAAAAAAAATCAGTATTGTCGTCCTTAATTATGTAAAGTTCACTTTAATCTGGTAATTCCTGTAACTTACAAAATATAAATTTAAATTTGAATGCCTGTCCCTGGCGCTGTGACAGTGTTGTGCTAACCACTGCACAAACCGTCCCACCATCATACTTAATCCACCCTTCCCCAAGTTTACAGATAAACCCTTACTAATATACTTAGTACTAATAAAGATAAAGACGCCCCAGTGGGAGAGACGCCCCCTTAGCACAGCCATTTTGTTCAAGCTCAACTTTATTGAAACTTTGTTCAAACAGCTGCTGTGGGTGCGGCACGACCAGGGCGCTCTGCTGTCTCAATGTTTGCTGCCATCTTCACCAAGGGGTTGTGTGTTGCTTCAGAGAAAATTTACTTTTATAATTTTAAACTTTTATTTACATTGTTTATTTATTCAAACCAATTTTTTATTTTTATTTTTATTTTGCCAGTTGATTGGGTTACCGGTTGCTTGAATTCTGGATAACAGGGATTTTATTGTATTCCTTCTTGTGGCTTTCATGTACACATTGATGCTCTTTGTTTCACATCCTTTTTTGAACAAAGTAGACAACTACCTGGAAGGAACGATGAGCAATGTTGCACTAGTCCGAGGAGCAACTGCATGTCTGACATGTTGAGGCATTGTGATTCATTGGCTATGCCATTACCATGTCTACCTTCACAGTTTGTAGGCCATTGGCATCAACCTTCCACCAAAGGACTACTTTCTCTGATCAGTCCCCCTTGTATCTGTTGATGGTTGTATTGTGGGTGTAGTGTGTACACCGTGGTCTGGAGAAGCGATACCTCGTCAGGTCGTAAATGTACAGTCAGATGGGAATTAATTTGAACTTCATTTGAAATGACCCCCGTTCATTAAGGATAGAAAGATGGATGACCTTTGATTATACAATCCTGCCCAGGAGTTATCAATAGGATACATAGAAAGATGCAATCATTCCTAGTAGTGAAAACAAAGCGTGTGCTGGGTGGTGTGGATCCTTGATGATTGCTGCTGTTCTCCAACGGCAGCATTCCCTGTAGGTATTCTGATGGCTGGGTTACCGGTTGCTTGAATATTGGGAATTTTACTGTACACCTTCTTGTGGTTTTCATGTTCACTGCTTTTATTTTCTTTTTAATATATTTTTATTAATTTGAAAGAATAATATTATGTAGAAACAAAAATACTCATCAGTCTCAATACATTAGCATATAGAAGATGAATCTTAAGCTAATTATATAGTGTGATGTATATATTGATTATATTAATAATAAAAAAACTAATTAAAGAGCTTTGGTTCATCGAGTTTCGACCTCCACACATTAAGCGAGCAGCACTCATATAACCAAATTGTGACAGTATTCCATAAATGGCCCCCATAATTGGTCAAAATCAATCCTAGTTTCTTTAATAGTATATCTGATTTTTTTTGCAAGCTCAAACAAGACATGATATCTTGCATCCAGTGCATGCGTGTCGGTGGTGGACTATCTATTGCTCATCTGGCTATCAACGAGGTAAAAGCTACAACTCTTCTCAGAGTTAGGTTCAAGGAAATATTTTCATGTTAAGAATGTCAAAACAAAACAATACAAGGACAAAGGATCTATTTTGATCCTAATAATCTCTGAAATTGTCTGAAAAAGATTGCCCCAAATCTCTTGCAGTTTTAGATGCTTCCAAAACATATGAACCTCATGAACAGTAAAAGTAAAAAGAATAGTGAGGGATAAAATTGGGCCGCTTGAGCATCAGAGGGGTAGGCTGTGTGAGGAGTCGGAAGAGACAGGGGAAATTATTTTTTTCTTCTTCTGTATTCACTAACTAAAGGAATATTGAGCCAGGTGAAGTAGGGAAATCTAGTAGTGAGGTCATGGATAATATACAGATTAATGATAAAGTACTATTGGCTATTTTAAAGAGAATCAAGGTGGATGAAACTCTGGGTCCTGACAAGAGATTCTCTAGGACCCTGAGGGAGGTTAGTGTACAAATAGTGGGGGCTCTGACAGAAATATTTAAAATGTCAATGGCCACAGGGAAGGTGCTGGAGGACAGGAGGTTAGATCATGTTGTTCCACTATTTAATAAAGGCTGCAAAAGTAAACATGGTAATTATAGGCTGTGAGTCTGACATCGATGGTGGGTAAATTAATGGAGAGTGTCTTAGAGATAGTATATACAATTATTTGGAAAGACAGGGATTGATTAGGAGTAGTCAACACAGTTTTGTACCTGGTAGATCATGTTTAACAAATCTTGTAGAGTTTTTCGAGGAGATTAGTAAGAAGGTTGATGAGGGGAAGGCTGTGGATGTTGTCTATATGGACTTTCGTAAGATTTTGACGAGGTTCTGCATAAGAGGTTAGTTAGGAGGTTCAAGCATTAGGTATTAAACTTGAAGTAGTGAAATGGATTCAACAATGGTCGGATAAGAGATGCCGGAGTGTAGTGGTGGAAATTTGTTTGTCAAATTGGAGGCTGGTGACTAGTGGAGTGCCTCAGTGATTGCTACTGGGTCCATTGTTGTATGTCATATATATTAATGATCTAGATCACACATGTCAAACTCTTGCCCGATATAATTATTTTTGGCCCGCAAGATCATATTAAATATATATTAGAGTTGGCCCGCTGGCAGCCGCACCAGTATAGCACATGCACACTGACGGTGAAAATGAAGACGCCAGAGGTGTGGAGGGGTCTCAGAGTCCCGAATCCCGGGGATCGGAGCGCCGCACTCAGCCCGCCTGGCTCCCGGACACACAGACGCAGCTGGAGTTGGGGACCATCCTCGCTGGGTCTGCGCTTCAGCGGCAATGCCGGACCGAACGTCTCATTGGCGATGCCTTCCCCCTCGCTCTGTGCGCGGCGGACCCTGCCTCCCACTCCTTTTGTTGGAGACGAGCCCGGCGCTGTGAGATCGCAGTTTAATCCCTCTCCAAGCATGGGAGGGGGGTGGGAGCAACGTGCTCTTCTCAGCCAATTATTCCACCGCCCGGGACGCCGGCGTTTCAACGGGGGGTTCAGGTGCCTTCGTCAGGTGACCGACCTGTTGGTCCAAGACAAGGGGAGAGCGTACAAACTCCACACAGACAGCACCTGAACTCGGGTGAACGTGGAGCTGCGACCCCACATTCCACATCAGGACTATGTGTAAGATTGGGAGCAGTGAGACGGAAACTTATTTTGTTCCTGTGATTTAAGTCTTTCTTGGGGTGGGAGGGGGGGTCCTTCTCTGACCACTTGCCTAACAATTAACCTAATCAGATGTGGAGTTACCACAATACAACAGTTCTCAACCTTTTTCTTTCCACTCGCGTCCCTGTGCCATTGGTGCTCTGTGATTAGTAAGGGATTGCTTAAGGTGGTCTGTGGGTGGGAAGAAAAAGTTTGAAGCCCACTGCTTTAATCATCCCTCATTGACTCGTCATGTGCACGGTTTCAGAATGCTAAAGGAAATGGGCCAATGACAATGAAAAAGTTTATCCAAAACTATTATTAAACATTTATTTTAATAAGAAAAAGTTTAACATTACATATGTTGAAAGAAGAGAAAACATGCAGATGTTGTTGAAAATTTTCAATAAATATTTAGTTCGGCCCTCGACTTAGTCCAAGTTTTTAATTTTGGCCCTCCGTGAATTTAAGTTTGACACCCCTGATCTAGATGATAGAGTGGTAAATTAGATTAGTAAGTATGCAGATGATACAAAGATTGGTGGTGTTGTGGACAGTGAAGAAGGTTATCAAAGCTTGCAGTGGGATATAGGACAGTTAGAAGAGTGGGCTGAAAGATGGAAGATGGAGTTTAATACTGATAAATGTGAGGTTTTACATTTTGGTAGGACTAATGAGCAAATGTCATACACGTTAAATAGTAGAGAATTAAGGAATGGAGTAGAACAAAGGGATTTAGGAATTCTGGTACAAAATTCTCTTAAAGTTGGGTCACATGTAGATAGGGTGGTGAAGAAAGTATTGATATGTTGGCCTTCATCAATCAGACTATTGAATACAGGAGTTGGGATGTCATGTTGAAGTTGTATAAGGCATTGGTGAGGCCAAATATAGAATATTGCGTGCAGTTTTGGCCACTGAATTATATGAAGGATATAAACAGAATAGAGAGAATTCAGTGCCTGGGTTTGAGTTACAGAGAAAGGTTGAGCAGGCTCGGACTTTATTCCCTGGAGCATAGAAGATCAAGGGGAGATTTGATAGAGGTATTCAAAATTATGAGGGAATATGGACAGGCTTTTTCCATTGAGAGGGGGGGAAATTCAAACAAGAGAACATGGATAGAGATTGAAGGGGGGAAAGTTTAGGGGAAACATGAGGGGAATTTCTTCACTCAAAAGGTGGTGCGAGTGTGGAATGAGCTTTCAGCTGAAGTGATAGATAGGAGTTTGATTTTAATACTTAAGGAATAGCTGAATACATACATGGACAAGAGAGGTGTGGAGGGTTATGGGGTGGGTGTGGGTCAATGTGACTGGGTCGGAGAAGGTGTTTGCTATGGACTAGAAGGGCCAAACTGGCCTGTTTTGGTGCTGTAATTGTTATTTGTTTATCTTCTTCTTTGGCTTGGCTTCGCGGATGAAGATTTATGGAGGGGGTAAAAGTCCACGTCAGCTGCAGGCTCGTTTGTGGCTGACAAGTCCGATGCGGGACAGGCAGACACGGTTGCAGCGGCTGCAGGGGAAAATTGGTTGGTTGGGGTTGGGTGTTGGGTTTTTCCTCCTTTGCCTTTTGTCAGTGAGGTGGGCTCTGCGGTCTCCTTCAAAGGAGGTTGCTGCCCGCCAAACTGTGAGGCGCCAAGATGCACGGTTTGAGGCGATATCAGCCCACTGGCGGTGGTCAATGTGGCAGGCACCAAGAGATTTCTTTAGACAGTCCTTGTACCTTTTCTTTGGTGCACCTCTGTCACGGTGGCCAGTGGAGAGCTCGCCATATAACACGATCTTGGGAAGGCGATGGTCCTCCATTCTGGAGACGTTGTATGAATTCTACATCTGTCACATAATGGATCCATGTCAGAATAAAAATGCGAGAATTCAACCGTAGACCAATACATTCTTGCATACCACTTTGAATTGCAATAAATAATACGCTGCACAAAATGAGGTATTGTTAACCAAGTCAAGAGTAGTATCCCAATCTTCATCTGAAATAGAGATATTTGAATGTCTTTCCCATTCCCTCCTAATTACATTTCCAGAACCCGTTTTTAGATCCATTGGATTTCCATAAATGGGAGCGATCAAAATGCCATGACGACATTTTATATCAAAAAGTAAATCCAGAACATTGGTTTTTGGAGCTCAGGGAGAATTAGAATGTTTAAACTGAGGAAAATGCTCAATTTTAAGTTTCTAAAAAATGCCTATTAGGAAGGATTAAATTTAACTGTCCAGATGATGCAAAGTTGCCTCAGATATATAAATCCGACCCAGTCCAACCCATTCTCTAAAAACTGCATCCAATATCGAAAGCTGAAATTGATGATTGTTAATAATAGGGTTGGACATGGAAATATTAAGAAGACCATATCCTTAATCTATGATTCATAATTGTATTATCTGTTAATTTCAAAAATGAAAAAGGGAAGGAAGAACATTGCTAGCATTTTTGAAAAGCTCAATTCCATTTCCACCCAAGCAGGATGATCATCTAAAGTAACAAAATGTACTAAGAATAATAAATTTTGTATATTAACTGCCCAGTAATAATATCTAAAGCTTCGGAGAGACATTGTATTTCTTTGAAGATAGGTTTTGTTTATAGGAGACTGTTTGTTCTGCCTTATACAAGTCAAAATAATCAAATCTAATGAGACAAATTAGGTTTCAGGAACAAAAAATTGGTAAGGATTGTAACATATATTAAAATTTAGGTAAAATGTTCCCTCTAATTGCATTGATACATCCAATCACTGACAAAGGTGTCCATCCTGACAATGATTCCTTTGGTCTAATTTAAAGAGGCCAAAGAAGTTTTCTTTTAATAAATTCTTGTAATTTATAATTGTAATAGTTGTAATTCCCAAATATTTAAACTGATCTTTAACTAGTTTGAAAGAGAAATTGGCATAAACTGACAAGGATTCATTAATAGGTGGTAATTCACTCTTCTATACCCCAAACATTTACTAAATTGAGCAAACAGCGATAATATAGTTGGCAATTAAGTCTCAGGGTTAGAAATAAATAACAAGAGATCATCTTCATCTAAAGAAACTATGTTCAAATCCTTTTCTGAAAACGCCATTGAATTCTCTAGTATCCCACAAAGCTGTCTCTCGAGGTACCAAGCTAAAATCAAAAAGCAAAGAGCTTAATGCTTCCTTGCCAAGTTCCCCTATAAAGCCTAAACAATTTTGATTGTTGCGCATTTGAGCATATTGAAGCCATAGGACATAAATACATTAGTTTCATCCACTAAATAAAAATTGGACCAAAATTAAATTTCTTTAAAACCACAAACATATATTCACATTCAACCTGATCAAAGGCTTTATCAGCATCTAGTGATAACATGTTCGTTCGTTGGGTTAGAGGGAAGATATACTATATTCAATAATTGATGTATATTATAATATGAGTCACAGTTTTTTTTTTTAATTTTTTTATTTTTCACACCATAAATCACAATAGCCATGATATACACTTTTTCTTTTCCACACATTTACAGTGACTTTTTCTCCCTCCCCCCTCCCTCCTCCCAAGCCACCCCCCCATCCCCCCCCCTCTCATCCATTTTAGTTATACAATCTAGGTTGCATTAATTCAGTTAGACAATGTTGTCATTCAACAAAAATACACCAGAAATTCTACTGAGTCCATTCTTTTCTTTTCTTCTCCTTCCATCAACTTAGGTAATGTTTGTTCCCGGTAGGTTTTCGCTATTGTATTTAATGTAAGGCTCCCATACTTGTTCGAATATTTCAATATTATTTCTTAAACTATATGTTATTTTTTCTAATGGAATACATTTATTCATTTCTATATACCATTGTTGTATTTTCAAATTATCTTCCAATTTCCAGGTTGACATAATACATTTTTTTGCTACGGCTAGGGCTATCTTAACAAATCTTTTTTGTGCATCCTCCAAGTCAATTCCAAATTCTTTATTTTTTATGTTACTTAGGAGAAAGATCTCTGGATTCTTTGGTATATTGTTTTCTGTTATTTTATTTAATATCTGATTGAGATCATCCCAAAATTTTTCTACTCTCTCACATGTCCAGATTGCATGAATTGTTGTTCCCCTTTCTTTTTTACATCGAAAACATCTATCAGATACTGTTGGGTCCCATTTATTTAACTTTTGCGGTGTAATGTATAGTCTGTGTAACCAATTATATTGTATCATACGCAGCCTCGTATTTATTGTATTTCTCATCGTTCCAGAGCATAACTTCTCCCATGTTTCCTTTTTTATCTTTATATTTAAATCTTGTTCCCATTTTTGTTTAGTTTTACCATTTGTTTCCTCATTTTCCTTTTCTTGCAGTTTAATATACATATTTTTTATAAATCTTTTGATTAACGTTGTATCTGTAATCACATATTCAAGGTTACTTCCCTCTGGTAAACTCAAGTTGCTTCCTAATTTATCTTTCAAGTAGGATCTCAGTTGGTAATATGCCAGCGCTGTATCTCCCGTTATATTGTACTTATCTCTCATTTGTTCAAAGGATAAGAATCTACTTCCTGAAAAAAATTTTCTATTCTTTTAATCCCTTTTTTTTCCCATTTTCTAAAGGCAAGGTTGTCTATTGTAAAAGGGAGTAGCTTATTTTGCGTCAATATTAGTTTTGGTATTTGGTAATTTATTTTATTTCTTTCTACATGAATCTTCTTCCATATATTGAGGAGATGGTGTAATACTGGAGAAGTTCTATGTTGTACCAATTTTTCGTCCCATTTATATAATATGTGTTCAGGTATCTTTTCCCCTATTTTATCTAATTCTAGTCTCGTCCAGTCTGGTTTTTCCCTTGTTTGATAAAAATCTGATAGGTACCTTAATTGTGCGGCTCTATAATAATTTTTGAAGTTTGGCAATTGTAAGCCTCCTTGTTTATACCATTCTGTTAATTTGTCTAGTGCTATCCTCGGTTTCCCCCCTCTCCATAAAAATCTCCTTATTATTTTCTTTAACTCTTTGAAGAATTTTTCTGTCAGTTGTATTGGCAATGCCTGAAATAAGTATAGTATCCTTGGAAAAATGTTCATTTTAATACAGTTTATCCTTCCTATCAGTGTTAGTGGTAGCTCTTTCCAATGCTCTAAATCGTCCTGTAATTTTTTCATTAGTGGATTGTAATTGAGTTTATATAATTGGCCTAGATTTTTGTTTATTTGCACACCTAGGTATCTTATTGCCTGCGTTTGCCATCTGAATGGGGATTCCTCCTTAAATTTTGAGAAATCCGCGTTATTCATAGGCATTGCTTCACTTTTATTTACGTTTATCTTGTATCCCGACACTTCTCCATATTCCTTCAATTTCTTATATAGTTCTTTTATTGATAGTTCTGGTTCTGTTAAGTACACTATCACATCATCCGCAAACAGACTGATTTTATATTCCCTGTCTTTTATTTTTATTCCTTTTATATTATTATCTCTTCTTATCGATTCTGCTAGTGGTTCTATAGCTAGCGCAAACAATAATGGTGATAGTGGGCATCCCTGCCGCGTTGACCTGCTTAAGTTAAATTGCTTTGATACATGTCCATTTACTGTCACTTTCGCTAACGGTCCCTTATATAATGCTTTAATCCAATTAATATACTTCTCCGGTAAACTGAATTTTTGCAATACTTTGAACAAGTAATTCCATTCTACTCTGTCGAAGGCCTTCTCTGCGTCTAAAGCAACTGCTACTGCCGGTGCTTTATTTCCTTCTACTGCATGAATTAAGTTAATAAATTTACAAATATTGTCTGTTGTGCGTCTTTTTTTGATAAATCCAGTTTGGTCTAAATTTACCATTTTCGGTACCTGTTCTGCTAATCTGTTCGCTAATAGTTTAGCTATTATCTTATAATCTGTGTTTAGCAGAGATATTGGTCTATATGACGCTGGTGAGAGTGGATCTTTCCCTTGTTTTAGTATCACTGTAATTATTGCTGTTTTACATGAATCTGGTAAGTTTTGTGTCTCATCAATCTGGTTGATTACATCCAGGAGGGGCGGTATTATTAGGTCTTTAAATGTTTTGTAGAATTCTATTGGGAGTCCATCCTCTCCTGGTGTCTTATTATTTGGTAAATTTTTTATTATCTCTTGTATTTCTACTGTTCCAAATGGTTCTGTTAATTTATTTTGTTCCTCTATTTGTAGTTTTGGTAGTTCAATTTTAGTCAAAAATTCATCTATTTTCCCTTCTTTCCCTTCGTTTTCGGTTCGGTATAATTGTTCATAGAATTCTCTGAAGTTTTCCTTAATTTCTTTTGGATTATATGTAATTTGTTTGTCTTTTTTCCTTGTTGCCAATACCATTTTCTTAGTTTGCTCTGTCTTAAGCTGCCATGCTAGGATTTTGTGTGTTTTTTCCCCTAGTTCATAATATTTCTGTTTTGTCTTCATTATATTCTTCTCCACCTTATATGTTTGTAATGTTTCATATTTTATTTTTTTATCTGCCAATTCTCTTCTTTTGGTTGTATCTTCCTTTATTGCTAATTTTTTTTCTATGTTTGTTATTTCCCTTTCCAACTGCTCTGTTTCCTGATTATAGTCCTTCTTCATCTTGGTTGCATAACTTATTATTTGCCCTCTAATGAATGCTTTCATTGCGTCCCATAGTATAAACTTATCTTCCACTGATTCCGTATTTACTTCAAAGTACATTTTTAATTGTTTTTCAATAAATTCTCTAAAATCCTGTCTTTTAAGTAGCATGGGGTTTAATCTCCATCTATACATTCTTGGAGGGATGTCTTCTAGCTCTATTGCCAATAACAGGGGTGAGTGGTCCGATAATAGTCTAGCTTTATATTCCGTTTTCCTAACTCTCCCTTGTATGTGGGCTGATAACAGGAATAGGTCTATCCTTGAGTATGTTTTATGTCTAGTCGAGTAGTATGAGTATTCCTTTTCTTTTGGGTTTTGTTTCCTCCATATGTCCACAAGTTTCATTTCTTGCATTGATTTAATTATAAATTTGGTTACTTTGTTCTTCCTGTTAATTTTTTTCCCCGTTTTATCCATATTTGGATCCAAATTCAGATTGAAATCCCCTCCTATTAGTATGTTCCCTTGCGTATTAGCTACCTTCAAAAAGATATCTTGCATAAACTTTTGATCTTCTTCGTTAGGTGAATATATATTAAGTAGATTCCAAAGCTCTGAATATATCTGACATTTTATCATAACATATCTCCCTGCTGGATCTATTATTTCCTCTTCTATTTTGAATGGCACATTTTTGCTAATTAATATAGCCACTCCTCTTGCTTTTGAATTATACGATGCTGCTGTTACATGTCCTACCCAATCTCTCTTTAATTTCTTGTGCTCCAATTCAGTTAAGTGTGTTTCTTGGACAAATGCTATATCTATTTTTTCCTTTTTCAGTAAATTTAGTAGTTTCTTCCTTTTAATTTGGTTATGTATTCCATTAATATTTAGAGTCATATAGTTCAGCGTAGCCATTTTATATTTTGTTTATCTTCTCTTTCCGTTTTTCCATCATTACCTTTCCTCCTTTTCCATTTCTGTTTTCTTATTTTCAACTCTTTACCAGACAACATTCCTACAACATCCAACATTTTCCTTATTCTCCTATTTCTATCTTCTTTATCCCCAATCTCCCCTTCCCCTCCTGAGTTGCCCTTTATCCCTTGTCGGGCAACCACATCTCCCCTCTCCATTTGGATTTGCGAATCCACTCGCAAGCGTCAACTGATTTTGCAGTGACCGCTCTTTTCCCCCACCCAGCACCCCCCAGAAAAGATTTCGTTTTTTATATGTCACAAAGGTCACTCTTTTAGTTCCCTCCTTATTCTCTCTATTCCATTACCTTCCCTTATTAATTCTTTTCTATACTCTCTATGTTTTCCTCTAATTACAGATACTTTCACATATGCCCATTGTCTCTATTCACTCTTATACCTCTTTACCCGCATACATATCAATCGTGGTCATTTTTACCCTCCTTACCCGTCTTCATCCCTCAGTCTATTTTTGTCTTTACCCACATACATATCAATCGTGATAATTTTTGCTCTCATTACCCGTCTTCATCCCTCAGTCTATTTTTGTAATTGTTCTGCAAATCTTCGTGCTTCTTCTGGATCCGAGAATAGTCTGTTTTGTTGTCCTGGAATAAATATTTTCAATACCGCAGGATGCTTCAGTGTAAATTTATATCCTTTCTTCCATAAAATCGCTTTTGCTGCATTGAACTCTTTTCTCTTCTTTAGGAGTTCAAAGCTTATATCTGGATAAATGAAGATTTTTTGCCCTTTATACTCCAGTGGTTTGTTGCCCTCTCTTACTTTTTCCATTGTCTTCTCCAGTACCTTTTCTCTTGTAGTATATCTTAGGAATTTTACTACAATAGATCTTGGTTTTTGTTGTGGTTGTGGTTTAGGGGCCAATGCTCTATGTGCCCTTTCTATTTCCATTTCTTGCTGTAGTTCTGGACATCCTAGGGCCTTAGGGATCCATTCTTTTATAAACTCCCTCATATTCTTGCCTTCTACATCTTCCTTAAGGCCCACTATCTTTATGTTATTTCTTCTGTTATAATTTTCCATTATATCTATTTTTTGGGCTAGTAATTCTTGTGTCTCTTTAGTTTTTTTATTAGATTCCTCCAATTTCTTTTTTAAGTCTTCTACCTCCATTTCTGCTGCTATTGCCCGTTCTTCCATCTTGTCCATTTTTTTCCCCATTTCTGTTAAGGTCATCTCCATTTTATTTATTTTCTTTTCTGTGTTGTTTATTCTTCTTCTTAAATCATTGAATTCCTGTGTTTGCCATTCTTTAAATGACTCCATGTATCCTCTAACAAGAGCAAGTACCTCCTTTACCTTGCCTTTCTTTTCTTCTTCTATTTCCCTGTACTCTTCCTCTTCCTCTTCTTCTTCCTCTAGGTTGACCATCTGTTGTTTCTTTGCTGCCCTTTCCTCCTCTTCTTTCTTGTTTCCATTGTCTTCTGTGGTCTCTTCTTGCTGCAGGTGTTCTGCAGCTGTCGTTGCCGGCTGTGGAGATCGACTCCCCAGCTGGTCCCCCCTCCCGTCGGTGTGTTTTTTTTCATGCGCATCGCGCATGCGCGAGGAGTCGCGCATGCGCGGTTGCGCACTTTTACTCGGCTCTGTGAGCCATTGTTGTAGTTCTCTTTCTACCGACCTGAGGTAGTGGGGTCTTCTCTCCACAGCGGGCCTCTTCGGACAGGTAAGGCCTTCACCTTTTTCCTCCGTTGTCTTCTCTTCCTCTCTTCTTTCCGTTGATTTTGATTTTTCTCCTTTTGTCTCCATCTTCTTTCCACCTTTATACTCACTTTTCTTTAACTTGTATTTCTGTGCCTTTGTATTTTCTCTTGTTTTTCCCGACTTTTCTGGAGAGGGCTGGAGTTCACCGTCCGGCCACTACTCCATCACGTGACTCCTCCGAGTCACAGTTTTTGATGTTCTATAAGATCTTCATATCTACATTCAGTTGGTTCCTTCCCCTTCTTTAAAATAAGAGATATACTCGCTTCATTAAAGGTGGAGGGAAGTTTCCCCTCCATAAATGAGTTGTCCAACACAGCACTTAGATATGATACCAGCAATTTAGAAAAAGTTTTATAAAATTCAACAGGATATCCATCTGGTCCTGGAGCTTTCCCAGATTGCAAGGAAGAAATAGCTCCAAATATTTCCTCTCGAGAAATAGGAGCTTTCAGACTAGTATGTTTATGTTGTGAAATAATTGGTCGATTCAAATGGTCTAATATATCAGACGTAGCAGTCATGTCATTATTAAATTCCAAAGTATAAAATTTAGAGTGAAATTCCTTAAAATTCTTATTTATTTCAGAATGATCTGTAGTCAATGTACCATAATTTCTCCTAATCCTATTCATTTGTCTTTTAGCTGATAGCCCCTTTATCCCCTTTCAAACTTGCAAGTGATCCCAGGAATTAATCACCAATCGTCCTTGAAAGTGTGAAAGCAAAATCAGCTCAACGCAGGCATCAGTTGACATCATCTCATACCGTGGATTGATGCCCTCAACCTGTAGTACAATCCCCGGCATCTGCAGATGCCGACGTTGCAATCAGGCAAGTGTAAAACAGGTAATTGCATTGTGGGATTGAAATGACGCAAGTTTTTTTGTGAGTGCAGGAACGTGAAGAAAGAAAATATTAAAATGAAGGTATAAACTTTGCTGTGAGAAAGTTGCAGTGGGAGGGAGAGAGAGAGAGGAAATAAACAGCAATAAATTGCAATAGCGGACAATTTTTAAACAGCGTGCGAAAATTATAAATTCATAATTTTAGTGCACAATTTATAAAGACCGTGGGAAAAAGCAATGGCAGACCTGACTTCCCAGAATGCTGTGTAGCGGACAAATGTCCTCATGAATGCTTGTGTATGCAGCCTAAGCGTACAGCCCTTTCTCTGCTGCATGGAATTCTGGGAGGGCAGGTCCACCATCGCTTTTTCCCATGGTCTTTATAAATTGTGCATGATAGTGCTACCAACTTTCCAATGTTAAATAAATGATGCGCTATAGCACTACAAACTTTCACACACTCTTTAAAAATTGTCTGCTATTGCTTTTTATAACCTAATACTTTTCCCAGTCCCTTATAAAGGTTTATACAGGTTGGCACAACAATAACAACAAACAGTGGGGGCTGAAGGGCTCAAACTGCTGGTCATAAAGTTTAATTATGTTTTAATTAGGCATGATTCATTTTGTTCAAATATAAGATCATAATACATTGATCAGGATTTAGGGCAGGTTCACCATCGCTTGATGCGTCATGACGTCACTGGTAGAACAGACCTAACCCTGGGGATGGCTCCTTGCATGTGAGAAAGCATGCTGTGTCCCAGTTAGGAGTGGTTAAATGTGAAAAGCCAAAGCCCCCATTCCTATCCCAGGACACTGAACAGCCGATTTAGTGGGATGCAAATGTTGAAAGGGGTATTTAACTGTCCAGCCAATAATTTACCTGTTTTTTTTCTCCATATACTTAAAAGTAGCTCCTGCTCTTCAACAATTGTTGTTCAATAGGATAAACTGTAAGAAGGTCAGATTTAGTTTTAAATTCTACTCTTCTTTCATATAAACCTGGATTGTTGCCTTGGGCTATTAATAAATCAATTTGTTTGATCTGGTTAATTAACTCCAGCTTTTCCTTATTAATCTTCTTAATATTAGAAGTATAAGAAATAATTTGTCTTCTTAAGTATGCCTTCATTGCATCCCAAAGTATCTAATTAGGTATTATTGGAGAAGAATTAGCAGTAAAAAGAAATTGCATTTGCCTTTCCATAAAACTTAAAAAATTCTTTATCTGCAAATAACAAAATATTAAATCTCCATTGTCTTTTTATAAAAAGATGAATCTGGAAAATCTAGTGTTAGAGTTCTGAGTGTGATCTGATATTCCTTGGTATTCACATGTCTTAGTCAGGGAAATCAGCTGGTTATTAGTCGATTCTAGAATACAAGGAGTGCACATTGCAAAACAGCAATATTCTCCATTATTAGGATTTTAAAAATGCCAGATTTCTGAAACTGCATAATTAAATAAAAAAGATTGAAGCACAACCGATCCAAAACTGTATTTAAACAACAATTCTCTCCTATCGTGTTATATGGCGAGCTCTCCACTGGCCACCGTGACAGAGGTGCACCAAAGAAAAGGTACAAGGACTGCCTAAAGAAATCTCTTGGTGCCTGCCACATTGACCACCGCCAGTGGGCTGATATCGCCTCAAACCGTGCATCTTGGCGCCTCACAGTTCGGCGGGCAGCAACCTCCTTTGAAGAAGACCGCAGAGCCCACCTCACTGACAAAAGGCAAAGGAGGAAAAACCCAACACCCAACCCCAACCAACAAATTTTCCCTTGCAGCCGCTGCAACCGTGTCTGCCTGTCCCGCATCGGACTTGTCAGCCACAAACGAGCCTGCAGCTGACGTGGACTTTTACCCCCTCCATAAATCTTCGTCCGCGAAGCCAAGCCAAAGAAATTCTCTCCTAAAATCAATGAATAATGGTATGAATCAGGCAGGAATGATAAAAGCTTCTCTTATGAACTGGATGGGGGATTTAATCCATCATCTTCAGCTTGGTTTAGTGGGGCTACATCATCCCCGTAAGCCGCCATGTTTTGTTCAGTCCCAGGCACAACTATTAATTTGGTGCATTCACTCTGGATGGTTTACAAAAGGGCACTATTTTCTTCTTGCCCTTTCAGTTCCTTCTCAGCTTGACTTATTTGCAAGAGTGAAAGGGTTTTGCTTGAAATAGACTGGCCTTGCATCTGATCTCCTGCAGATGTGCGCACTGTGTACAGGTTTGCAGGAATGTCCCAGGATCATATCTTTTCAACTGGTGCAACGTTGAAGCATCAGTGCAGAAAACATCTTTCCAATCCGGTTTGAATTGTCTCAGTCAGTCCTTCCCGATTAAAGTTAGCCTAATTTCAGAATCAGAATCAAAATTTATTATCGTGACATGAGACAAAATTGGTGCAAATATTGCAAAAATTACATTTTAAAATAAATAAATTAGTGGAAGAAAATAGGAGAAAGTGAGGTAGTGTCTGTGGTTCATTGTCCATTCAGAAATGAGACAGCAGAGGGTAAGAAGCTGTCCTTGTGCTGCTGTGTGCTCGTCTTCAGGCTCTAATTTCTCCTTCCTGATAGTCGCAGTATGAAGAGGCCACGGCTTGGGTGGGTGGGGGGTCCTTGAGGATAGAGGCTGCTTTTTTTTTGTGCACCGTTCCCAGAGGCACTGCAATACTGGGTCGATGAGTGGAGTGGACGGAGCAAGCCCCTATTCCATCTCCCTGTTCCAAAAATCAATTTAATCTATGGTCCCTAGATAAGGGACTAAACTATTATCAGATATTAAACTGATAAGAACAGAGACTACACTTGATCTTTCTTAAGATACCATCTCTTGTAGATGTCCTCGATGTAGGACAATTCAACTCATGCTCGTGATGTCGCTGGCCGAGTTAGCAACTCTCTAGAGTTTTTTCCTGTCTTGTGTATTGGCCCCTCTATACTAGACAGAATATATCATGTATCCATAGTACATCTGGAGACATTTTCAAGAGTTTTTGGTGATACATTATATCTCCACAAACTCCTCATGAAGTATAGCCACTGGTGAGCCTTCTTCATGATTACATCGACAGGGAGGCCCCAGGACAGATCCTCAGGGATGTTGACACCCAGGAAGTTGAAGTTCTTGACCCTCTCCACTGCTGAGTCCTCGATGAGGACTGGTTTATATTCTCCTGATTTCATTCTGAAGTCCACATTCAGCTCTTTGGTTTTGCTAATGTTGAGCACAAAGTTATTGTTGTGATACCACTCAACTCTCTGATCTAATTCCCTCCTGCATGCTTCGTCATTGCCCCCTTGTGATTCTGCCAGCCACCGTGGTGTCATTGCCAAACTGGAAAACGCCATTTGACTGATGCCTAGCCACACAGTAGAGTGAGTAGAGCAGTGGGCTAAGCATGCTTCCATGATGTGTACCTGTGTTGATCAGAGAGGAGAAGTCGGTTCCAATTCGTACTGACTGGTATTCCGAAGAGGGACTCAAGGATCCGGTTGCAGAGGCGGTGCGACTGTTTTGGAACTTGTTGACCAGCACTGGTGTTGAAGGCTGTTCATAACTAGCTGTCTTCATTTTCCATTTATGTTGCATATATAGTCCATTATCCTCATATCCGAATAACCCAGATTCGCAGGTTTTCAGTGGGAGACTGTTTTCTGTCAACAGTATCTGGCAGTTCTGTCAACTTAACATTGAAGCATATGCAGCAGTATTAATTTGCATGTTAATCAACACCTTTATTCAAGAATCTGTCTGCTTGCTGCCATTTCCTGCTCGAGGTGTACAATCCCAATTCCCCATTGCCTGAATGAGGTTGCACACTATCAGGTCTTCCTCTCCAAAATCTGCATTGCTTTAGACACTTGGTCTTGGCCTGGAATCAGAGAGCTGCCAATCCTTGACCATTGTTTTGGTGGTTGATGAGACTCGGTGGAGAACAACCATCTCAATAATAGCAGCAGATGGATTTACCACATCATTACACTTAAGACTTGTTTTTCTAGCCTTGAACTATGCTGCACCTCTCTACAACTTTGGACAGCAATTCAATCAAACACTTGAGATGTATAGTAATCTCCAGCATTCTTAGGCACTTCCCGGGCACAGCAGTTTTACATGGATGTTTGAATATCATGTTTTGCTTGTCTAACAGGTTATGGATCCTACATGCCCCTCTGAAGTCCTTTTTATGTAGAAACTGCATTATAGCTGGCTCAAGTTAAAAAAAAGGTGAATTGACCTTTTATGGTGATGGCCTATAATGCAGATCCCACGGTGCCTTTATGCAGAGCTGAGTCTTCCAGAGCTGAGGGAGGAGGGGTGAGTGGTTCAGTGGAGCAGCCTGCCACCGTGACCTCAAACATACCCGCCAGGAAGGGAAAGCAACCTGTTCTCGACAATGGCGACAGAAGAGCAGGTAAGAGCGCTAGTGGAGATCCGTGCAAGCAGTTTTCGGACTCAGGCAGATCTCGTGAGTAGGGTACTGTGTGGTGATACTAGAAATTAAAAGGAGGGAGTATAGGGACTTCCGTCTGCTGGTCCTGGAACAGCTCTGCTGTTGGGAGTAGACTTCCAGTGCCAGCTGGAGAGCCTCACGGTCGTCCACGATGGCCCACAGCCTCTACTAGTGCTTACGAGCCAAAAGCGCTGTGTGCTGTCGGTCCTTAATATCGAGCCCCCCCCCACTATTTACCCACCACACCTCAGTCTGTAAACCCATAGTCATAAAGAGCAGGAGGTACTGCTCCAGAGACAGAGCTTTTATTAAAACAGAGACACGCCGATTGCTGCAGGAGAGCATCATTGAACCCAGCAACAGCCCATGGCGAGCCCAGGTAGTTATAGCACAGACGGGGGAGAAACTATGCTTAGTGGTCAACTACAGCCAGACCATTAATAAGTTCACACAGCTGGACGCATACCTTCTCCCCTGGATTAGCGACCTCAAGGTGCCCATCAGGAGGAGCGACAGGCCCTAAATGGCATTTGAAGCCGATGGCCGACTCTATCAGTTCCTCTGACTCCCGTTAGAGTCACTAACGGGGTATCGCTGTTCCAGAGGGAAATGGACTACCGCCCGGAGGCTGTTTTCCTGTACCTGAACAATGTTACCACCTGTGGGCACTCAATGAGCGACAACAACACAAACCTAAGGAGATTCCTGGAGGCAGCCAAAGAATGCAACCTGACATACAACAAAGACAGGTGTATGTTCGGGGCTAGGAAGCTGGATTTGTTGGTTTATGTAGTACAGAACGGGGAAGTGGGACCAGATCCAGCTCGCATGCAGGCCCTGATGGACTTACCCATCCCCACTGTGCCCAAATCACTCAAAAGATGCCTGGGCATTTCCCTATTAAGCGCAGTGGATACCCCAGTACGCAGACAGGGCCCAGCCACTGATGAGAGCAAAAGAATTCCGTCTGCCCAGTGAGGCAGTCCAGGCATTTAACAGCCTGCGCGACCACTTGGCACACATCACCATGAGGGCTGTAGACAAAACGTTCCCCTTCCAGGTGGAGACTGACGCCTGAGATGTAGCCATAGCAGCCACCCTGAAACAGGAGGGGATGCCTGGTGGCTTTCTTTTCTCGAACGCTGCAGGGCTCAGAAACCGTGCACTCAGCAGTGGAGAAAGAGGCCCAGGCCATAGTGGAGGCAGTAAGGCACTGGAGGCACTACCTGGTGGGCAGCCATCTTATACTGGTCACAGACCAACAGTCGGTAGCTTTCATGTTTGACAACCAGAACAGGGGGAAAATTAAGAATGATAAAACTTTACATTGGAGGATCAAACTATCTACTTACTCGTATGACATACGATACTGCCCCGGTAAGTTCAATGAACCCATGGATGCGCTGTCCAGGGGTGCTTGTCTGGCCACTCAACACATGTCCCAGCTGCAGAATATCCACAACGAGCTGGGACACCCCGGAGTGACCAGGATGTTCCACTTCATTAAGAACGCCAACCTGCCATTCTCGGCAGAAGAGGTAAGGACTACTAGGAGGGGTTGTTATATATGTGCGGAGTGCAAACCGCAGTTCTACCGCTCGCCTGAGGCAGCCCTTATCAAACCCACCGGCCATTAGAGCGTTTCAACATCGATTTTAAAGGCCCTCTCCCGTCCACCAATAACAACTGTTACTTCCTCACTGTGATAGATGAGTTCTCCTGGTTCCCCTCCGATGTTTCCACGGCAGCAGTAATTAAGTGCTTGAAACCCATCTTCAGCCTGTGTGGATACCCTAACTATATCCACACAGACAGGAGGGCAGCCTTCATGAGTGCCGAGCTGCAACAATACTTCTGAGAGAGGGGGATTGCTACAAGCTGCACTAGAAGCTACAAGCCCCAAGGGAACGGGCAAGTAGAGAGGGAGAATGGTACCATTTGGAAGATGGTCCTTCTGATACTAATGTCAAAGGACCTCCCAGCATCCAGGTGGCAGGAAGTGTTACCTGAGGCGTCACACGCGACACACTCGTTATTGTGTACTGCCACGCACCTGACCCCACATGACAGATTTTTCTCTTTCACAAGGAAATCGACTCCAAGCTCGGAGGTGACACGTTGAATGATCTCACCGGGCCCAGTGCTGATCAAGAAACATGGCCGAATGCATAAGATGGACCTGCTGATTGAGAGGGGAGAGCTGATCCACGTGGACCAGAACTACGCGTTTGTGATGTTCCCTGACAGGAGGGAGGACTCCGTCTCCATGAGGGACCTGGTGCCGGCAGAAGAAGAAGAGGAAGAACTAGAAGAACCCCAGCCCAACCCAATCGACGTACCGTTGGTACCCCTCCAGGCACCCATTCCCCTCCCAGCCGCACCGCGGAGGATGAATGCCACTTCCCTGGCGACCACCAACCCACCCAGTATACCCACAACACCCAGCTGAACAATCGCCCCCCCCAGCCCAAACCATGCACCCTCCATAGGAGGTCCCAGAGGGGGGGGGGGGGGGCGATTGTTCAGCTGGGTGTTGTGGGTATACTGGGTGGGTTGGTGGTCGCCAGGGAAGTGGCATTCATCCTCCGCGGTGCGGTACACCTGGACTTGTGAGCAATACGAGGACAGGTGGTCTAGAGACACGGCACCCGGCCTAATGAAATCCGACCACGTAAATCGGTGCGGACTAGAAGGGCTGAGATGGCCTGTTTCTGGGCTGTAAATTGTTAGATGGTTATATGGTTAGATGGTTATATATGGTTATGTGGTTAGATGGTTAGATGGTTATATACGGTTATATGGTTAGGTTATATGGTTGCTTCACAGAGTGATTTGGTAATCTGAGGGCCAGGAAGGCAGAAGGCTGCAGAAAGTGGGAAACCCAGCCAAATCCCCATGGCCACAGGCCTCCCATCCATTGGGAACATTGATGTGTGGCACTGCCACGCATAAAGGCACCTCATCACCCTGGTCATAATCTCTTCTTGCTGCTCCCTTCAGACAGAAAGACAAAAGCCTGAGGTCCAGCACCACTCAGTTCAAGAACAATTTTTATCCAACCATCAGGCACTTGAACCTCCCTGTGCGACTCTAACCCCAACCATGAACGACCCTGGGACCCCAAAAAGATCTGTCTGTACCACTAAAAGTGACACAATTTTTTCTTGCACAAACTGCAACCATGAACATATATTTATCTATCCTTTAGTATTTATTATCTCTTTTTCTGTCTTGCATTTGTGGTAACTCAAATTGCTATTCCCTGGTACATCTGATGCACCTGCTTGGCTGCAACAAGAAATAATTTTGGTGCATTTGTACATAACAGATATGACAATATACTCACATTGAACATTAAGCTTGAATATCACATTCAATTTGGGCTCTCATGAAATCATTTTTTTCTTCAGCTTCCACAAGATGCTTTCATTTTACGAATGGCTTGACTTGCTCCATATATTAACAGAACACTGTTGAGCTTGGTTACACTTGTCAAAGCTCTAGATATAGTCATTTGAGGCAGCCGTGCTGTTCTGCTTCTATTTAACTGTGGCACTGTTAAACTGGCCTAGGAGGCCAAGAGGGATGCTCTGCCACAGTTGAAGAGGAGGTGATTGATGGGACAGACGGGAGACCAGTTTGGAGGTCATCAGAAACACAGAAGCAAAGCTATACAAATGATTCCCCGGGTGGAAGACAGGGGGGAGGCTCACTCTGTAACTCCTAGAATTAGATTTGTCTTCTTTCTCAGGTCAAGCCAAGTTTATTGTCATCTGATTGCACAAGGACATCCTGACGAAACATCGGGTTCTCTGGTATTCGGTGCAAAACACGCAGGCAGACAGACAACCAGACATAACACTCATACAGACAAACAATACACATGCAGGACAAGTATTTACCTATACAAGTAAATAAACACATTTTGTGTCATGAATATGAGAGTCTTGGATGGTTAGTTATGAGCAGTTCCTTTGGTCGTTCAGCATTCTCACTGCCCGTGGGAAGAAGCTGTTCCTCACCCTGGTGGTGCTGGTTCTGATATTCCTGTATCTCTTCTCCAATGCAGGGTAGGGGAGCAACTGATAGATTCTGTGTACGGATCCTCAATGATCCCAGTAGATTGCATCTATGGGGGTGGGGGGAGTGGGGAGGAGGGAGACTCCAGTGATCATCTCTGCCACTCATGGCCTGTGGAGTTGTGTCCTATCTATTCCTCTGCAGCTACCGTAACCACAGTGTGATGCAGCCAGCCAGGGCATTCCTGACAGCTCCTGTAGAAGGTTGACATAATGGTGGCCAGTACCCTTGAATACTTCTCAGGAAGTGCAGTCACTGTGGAGTCTTCCTGACAAGAAAGAGATCTTGAAGATGGTTGTCAGTGTGATTCTCTGCAGTCGAACTCAGTGCACTTACTTTTGTTTGGCTCCACTGTTATTTTCCAAATGTCCAACAGAAACTCCATTCATTGCTTCTCATGTTACCATCTCCAGAATTTCCACAGTTATACTTTGGCTCCCTTACCAACATGAGTAGCCTTGAGAATATTTCTGTACAAGTATTGCAAAAGATTACACTAGAACTTGTGAATGACTTCTCCTGTTAACTTGGGCTCTAATGCAGCCAATTCAAGAGAGCAGACAGGAGGCTTTTGGCATAGCTCCACTCACCATGTGACTCATTTCCTGACACAACAAAGCCAAGTGATGATGACACATTCAATCACATTTCTTTTGTTATTTTGATAGCATCCTCCTCAGGCATAGGTCACCTCCCACATACACAGCTGACATTGACAGTACACAACAGGAATGGAGGAACTCAACAGGTCACACACCATCATAGGCAATCAACGTTTCAGACCTGAGCTCTTTGTCAGGAGTACCGAAAACACTGGACAACGAAGACTTTGCTTCCTGAACACTTTCGAGTTGCAGATCACAAAAATCACTGTGAAACTTTCCTGTCCTCTACTTTTATTTTTAGGTAGAACCTTTTTTTTTAAATTTCCTGTCATATTTTAAGACTATTTCATGTCTATATGAAGTTGAAATTTCATTTTCTGCAAAAGCACTTGGACTCCTTCCCTACTGATCTTGGTGCTGTCTGTGATGAACATGGTGAAAGGTTTCACCAAGACATTGTGACCATGGAAAATCATTATCAGGGCAACTGGAATCCATCAATGCTGGCCGACTATTGTTGGAGACTGATACAAGAGGCATCAGATGCTGAGCACAAACAAAAATCAGTGACAAAACATTTCTAGGTCAGTTGAACTAACGCAATGCGTCAACATTACTATGCGATTAAATGTGCTAAATTCAATAAAAGTTAATTTAATGTTCTTCAACTTCTGACGTGATCCAGCAAATCTGAAATTACCTTGTGCTCAGCTTGAAATTGTCTATCATAATCCCCAATTATTTTCAGGAATCGAGTCTTTTGAAAAAAAAAGTTGTCCAGTGAAACCAGGCTGATGCCTGTATAAGATGATGGGGTGGGGGAAGGGGGGAAGGCGGAGGGACAAAGGAAGTGAGGCTTACACAGGGATTGCCCAAGGCAAGTCTTCACCTCGCCTCTACTTTCTGTGTTTTTTTTTTATAGAGGCGTTGTTTCTGGAGTAGCTTGGGGAATCTGATTTTGAGGTTCAGCTCTGTTCAGAATGCACAAATTTGGTACTTAGCTGGCAAAATGTTGAAGGATTGTGAACTGACCTTTGAGGATAAGATGACGTGTCCTGGCAACCCAAATTGCATGTCCATACCCAGTGGGAAGATTTAAAATAATATTTTCTAAGTGACATTTTCCCTGCCAGATGGTGATGCTTTTTTTGAAACTATGGGATGGCTTCTTAGCCATGTAGTCGAACTCAGTGCATGAACTCAAGCATGAATACAACATTTTATCAATCAGATTTTGAAGGAAAGACAAGATTACTTCATTACTTTGTTTTAATCAGGTAGATTCAACATCTTCTGTGGAATCCAGTCTGACTAATTTTCCTTTAAGTTGGGTTGAGGTGTAATTGAGATAAATTGAGATGTAATTATGATCTGTACAGCAAATTGGTCAATGTGCATTGTTGTAAATGCGCTATATAAATAAAATAAACAAAAACTAAAACTAAACTTTAAACGGTTTTTGATGGTTTGAGATTTGGGAAGATTACTGGTTGTGTGAAGGGCAGGCAATTCATATTCAAGGGCTCATGAGTTTCATGAGAGCCAAGATATCTTGCATAGAATACAGTTTTTTAAATTTATATGTCTTGATGTCAGTTTCTTGGGATGGAGGGTGACTTGATCTCACTCTGGTCTTAGCTCATCAGGCCAATATCATAGCTAATAAGACCTGAAGATTTTTCCACAGCTGGGATGGGAGGTGATGGATGAGTCAGACGAATGGGCTAGTTTTTGAGGTGATGCATTCTTCAGCGGCTCACAATGCCATGTGCTGCTGAGGCTGTCAACAGCATTTTAACTCCTCCTCTGCTCTGAGCAGCCATGGGCCAGAAGGTGCCGGGGTCAACTGAGTATGCGGCACCTCTTCAACCTACGAGCACCTCTTGGGATTGTTTTTCCCTGTCTGGACCTAAGAACAGTGTGTATATCTTATGGCGAGGAAGTTGTTAGTGTGTTTTATAAAACTGGGAAGCTGCAGCAAGTTAGACTTCTGTGTTGCAGCAGTGAGCAGACACAAAACTTGAGAAAGACTGTACAACAGGCTTTATTCAGTTAAAAGTCTCTGCTACAGTGGTAGCTGTACTGGTGACTCCCGAGTGACTGGCTCGGGAGGGGCCGGCTCAGGATTTTATCCCGGGCAGTTGATTGACAGCTGGCTGGGTGGAGTTCGGTCTATTCAGGTCAGCTGATTGACAGCCAGCCAGGTGTGGTCTGCCTTCTGGTGATCTTCCTGCAGGTACAGAAATCGCCCATCCATGTACCTGTCCAAATTCTTCATAAATGTTAAAATTGAGCCCGCTTTTAACACTGAGTTAGAATTTAACATGGAACTCGACCACATTTCTGAATGGTGAAAATTGCACCAGAGCTGCTTTCGGTTCAGCTAATGACTTCACTGGCTATCCTTGACTCAAAAACCAGAATGAATCACATGTACCCATGTCTATTTCTGACACTAGTGTCAAGTTTTATTCTTAGAACCATAGAGTATTACAGTTGTAATATTATTAATATTTGGGGAGAATTTATAAGATTTAGAGTAGGTCACATACACATACACATTTTAAAACAGATCTTATTTGAAAGACTGAAGAAATACTGAAGTTCTCTGGAGAATATAAAAACCTTTCACAAGTAGGTGTTAATTGAAGTGATGTCATAAAATAAATGACCTTTGTTTGGAACTGGAGACACGACGACTAGTGGAAGCTCTTTTCAAGGGTTTTGTCAGAGTGGACAGAAAGGTCAATTGTGGATTGTTTACCTAAGTTAACAACTTGAGAAGAAGAATGAACTCCTGTTGTTTGCTGGAGAAGGTAGGGGTTTTGTAAGACATGAGTCATATGCTCTTTTTAGTGTTTCAGTTGGAAAAGAGAGAGAGTTGAGTTAACAGCTCAGTCAATCAGTGTGTGGGACACTGACAAGTAACTGAAAAGTGCAATCCAGGGAAAACTGTTTGAAACTGGTGAAAGCAAGTTCCAGAGCAGTAGATGGCTGGAAGTGCTATCTGTTTGATGTTTCTCTTGAAATAGAGGAAGGAATGGAACTCTGTGGTAGCTTGAAGAAAGAGGCTACCATCTGGAAGACCCTGATTGGGAAAGTTTCATCAGCGAGACCCTGAGGTGACTTTGGTTAATGTGGACTTAAAGTTACATGCCAAAACCCCCAAGTATTGGCAAAGAACTCAAATTCGCTGCTCGAAAATTGTGGATCATTGTCTGATATCACATCAAAAGGAACTACATGTCTTGCAAACACATTTTTCATGAAAATGATAACTGATTTGTTAAATATTGACTGCAGTGTTGTTAAGTGGGTAATTGGAAAAATAGTCTGTTACTACTATATGACTCTTCCCATTACAGTCAAACAAATCTACTCCAACTTTGAAGTATGGTCTGTCTGGTACAGGGGTTGGTGTAAGTGGTTCTGCTTGCTGCTTTGGTCTATATTTCAAATGAGGCAATAGTCTGACTTATGTCTTGGTTCATTCTTGGCCAGTACATCACCTCTTGAACTCCACGTTTGCATTTTTTCCTCACTGCAGTGTCTTTTGTGTATCCCCTGGAGCATTTCCTCGTGTAGAAACATTCAAATCACAAACCGGTTCCTTTTGAAGTCCATATCTTTCACAACTGAACGTTCATCTCTGCATGCCCAATAATCCCACATACCCATTCTTCATTGCTGGCCATCCTTTCTGCATTGTTTCTCTGAGTTCTTTCATTAGGCCTTTTTCACACCGCCTCAAACAAGTGGGTAAACCAAGTAATTTTACCCATTACCCACCCGGGGGACCTTGGTCGGGGATAGTCTCGGAGCCTGGTCAAGTTCACCCGCCAATTACAGAGAGGACTTTGTGATGTCAGCTCCTGCGTGCATGCATCACATAGATGATCTGCCTCTTCTTTATCAGCAATTTTGACAAGTTTAAATGACTGTCCAGCCTCCCATTCCCCCCCCCCCTTGTATTGTACACACTACTGCGAAGTGTGGAAAGAAGGCACATCCACACATGAGGAGTCAAAGCCAAAGATTGCCTTATTGCACTGGCAGCTCTGCTTATCTTCTCTCTTCGCTGCTGACGACAGGAGTGACGTCATGGCAACGCTGACCTCCAATTTGGTGGCGTTCCTACCATTGCTCGCGTTTCTCACTCTGTGGGTGGTCACTTGGGACAAAGGTTGTTGGCTGCCGCGTTCATCGGCCATCTTGTGTACCGGGTTGTGTCCTGGTAAGCAGGCTGATAAATGACCGCCCCCAGAACCGAGCGCTGTTTCGGTGGCCTACTTCTGCATGGTTAATGTCCAGATGTGCTGGCTTGAGGGGGTCGATAGTAAAATTCTCTTCCTTACCGCTGATATTAAGCACACATGTCAAGAGCAAAATGAATATCAACCTATATATTTCCCTCCCTCCTAGTTTATCTTTACTCCTTAGGCACCAATAACCAAGCTATTGGTGCCAATTCCCCTTGCCATTTTGAGACATGCCTGATGCATCCATCTATCATGTGCATCTCCCTCCCTTTCCTTGAGTTCCACGTATTCATTCTTACTTCTAATAAAAACACAGATCCCTACAATATTTACAGTCCATCTTGCCCCTGATTCCCTCTTTCCACCTTATTTACAATCTTGGAGCAGTGTCAGGTTTCTTGCAAAGTCCATTGCCTCTCTTGGCTCCTTAAAAACTTTCTTTCCCCTCTCGCCCTTACTATTTTCAGTGTTGCCAGGTGAAGGAGGGTAAATTCGATTCCTTTTTGTTTAATGGGTCAAATCCCCTCCTGCATTTCAAATGTGCCACACTAAGATCCGGGTAGAATAAAACTTTCTCTCCCTCATATTCCACCGGACCCCCTCCTCCCACCTGCCTTCACACCCACCGTCGCCGCTTGTAAAATCCTCTCTCTATCCTGGTAGCAAAGGAGCCTTACCAGGATAGGGCATGGCCATTGGCTTAGCCCTGGGCAGGGATGGTGATCTCAGGGGGGGGGGGGGTGGAAACGAGAGACCAGTGGGCCCATTCTATTCTTAGATTATTTCCAATTTGTTCCATCCCCTGTGTATCTGGAACTCCACTATGTCTCTCTCCTCCTTACCCTCCTTCACCCCCACAATTTAACCATATTCTTCCTGCTGATGTTTTCTAAGGTATCTATCTTCTCCCACATCTTTAGCTGATCCCTTTCCCACACATCCATTTTGTTCTCTCTTTTATCAAATCTTTCTTCCATTCCCTCAGTTATCTCTTCTATTTCAGATACCCTTTCTGTCAGGTTTTCCAGCCTGATTGCCCCTTTCCCTGCCACTAGTGCCTTCAAAGTTCTTCTTATCTGGCCGATGGCCCCCAGTATTTTTCTGGCAAAGGGAATCAGGCCCTATGCTGCCTTTATCTGTCTTTCACCTCCATGTAATGTCCTTCTTTTACTGCTTAATTCTTCCTCTTCTTCCTTGCTTTCCAACTCCTTCACCTTGCTTTCCAACTCCACGCCATCCTGCCACACTATTTTCCTGCCAAATCCCCTCTCGCCATGTTGCTCCTGGAATCCTCCAGGCCTTACTCCTCAAACGTCCTCCAATACCTCAGACCTGACCTCTTTTCGTCGACTGGTTGGAGCAGTCTTTCTAGGTAAGTCCTTGTATTCATCTTCAATTTTTCTTCCAGCCCACAGGTTCTTTCTCTCCACCTCCGACTCCAACTCGATTTGGGTCCTCCAACCTTGGGTCCCCAAACCGTCTGTGCCCAACAGTGCTCCCGTCGCTGCCTACGTCGCTGTTGACTGGCCTCGGCTGTTCCCCTGTGACTTCAGGCCTCTGTTTCTCCCACGTCCAACAGCATTCTCAACACTGCTCACGTCGTCGTAAGCTTCTCCTTGGTTTGGTTCCCCTGACCTCAGGTCCACAAATTATCCACGCCAACCTCGGATCCCTGAACCGTCCACGCCCAAGAGCACTTCCGTTGCCGCCCGCGGCCTCAGGCCTCCACCTCTCCTGTGCCCAACAGAACTCTCCTCGAGATTCACCCTTATCGGGGCCATCCTGTTACTCCCTCTCGGGTGAGTCCTGTTCCCTCAAGAAGCTTTGGGGCTCCATAGGCACTGCCACCATTGCCGATGTCCCGCTATGCCCTGGGTCGGCATCTCCACCACCACCATGTGGTGAGTCTCTTCTTCCATCCTGTCTCTTTGTTCTTTTTCTCATCATTTTTCTTTTCCTTCTCACTCTTTCGTATATTCGTTTTCTTGGTTGTCTTCCTTCTTTATGGGGTCTTTTTATTTTAGGGGATCTTCTTGTATTTATCCTTTATTCTCTTTTCCTTGGGAAGCTCAGGTCACCCCGCAAGCCTCTCGCCACCATCTTGGGTCTCCTACCTCGCTCATCCTTGCCTGGAAACAACTTATCCCAATCCATGCATTCAAGATCCTTTCTCATTTCCTTAAAATTCACCTTTCTCCAATTAAAATCTCAACCTGAGGCCCAGACTTACCCTCCTCCATAATTAACTTGAAACTAATGGCATTATGATCACTGGACACAAAATGTTCCCCGACACATACTTCTGTCACCTGTCCTGTCATATTCCCTAAAAGGAGATCCAGTACTGCATTCTTCCTAGTTGGTACCTCTATATATTGATTTAGAAAACTTTCCTGCATGCATTTGACAAACGCCAAGCCATCCAACCCTTTTACAGTATGGGATTCCCAGTCAATATGTAGAAAAGTAAAATTCCCTTTTATCACAACCTTATGTTTACTGCAGCTGTCTGCTATCTCTCGATTTCTCCTCCATTTCTTGTTGACCTTTGGGCGGACTATAATACAACCCCATGAGTGTAGTCATACCTTTCCCATTCCTCATCTCCACCCATATAGCCTCAGTAGATGAGCCCTCTGGTCTGCCCTGCCTGAGCACAGCTGTGATATTTTCCCTGATGAGAAATGTCACTTCTCCCCCTTTCATCTTCCCCGTTCTATCACGTCTAAAGCAGTGGAAGCCTGGAGCATTGAGCTGCCAGTTCTGCCCATCCTGCAACCAATTTTCACTAATGGCCACATTGATATAATTCCAAATGCCAATCCACTCTTAAGCTCGTTTGCCTTTCCTTCAATACTCCTTGCATTGAAATAGATGCACTTTAGAAAATTTCCACCACATTCAACCTGTTGATTTCTAACAGTGCATGCAATTTAAACACTATCTTTTCCCTCCTCCACTCCTCTATCTGCTCTGGCACTCATTCTCATTCCCCTGCAAGTCTAGGCTAAACCCACCAGAGAGCAGCTCCAGTAAACCTTCCCACAACGATATTAATTGCCCTCTATTTCATATGCAAACTGTCCTGTCGGAACAGATCCCATCTTCCCAGGAAGAGAGCCCAATGATCCAGAAACCTGAAGACCTCCCTCCTTCCATGTGTTAAGCTGCATTATTCTCCTATTTCTAATCTCATTAGCACGTGGCATGGGTAGCAATCCTGGGATCACAACCCTGGAGGTCCTGTCCTTTAATCTAATTTCTTGAACTCTCCTTGCAGGACCTGCTCACCTTTCCTACTCACGTCATTGGTCTCTATATGGACCACGATATCTGGATGCTCACCCTTCCTCCTGAAAATGCCATGAATTCAGTCTGAGATATCTTGGAACCTGGCACCAAGGAGGCAATCCCTGGCACCAGGGATACTCGATCTCTTCCACAGAACCTCTCATCTGTCCCCTTAACTATGAAATCCTCTATCGCTACACTTAACTCTTCTCCGCCCTTCCCTTCTTAGCTGTAGGACCGGAGTCCATGCCAGAGACCTGTTCATTGTGGCTTGTGCCCGGTAGGCTACCTCCCACATTCGTATCCAAAATGGTATACTTGTTATTGAGGAGAACAGCTGCATGGATACCATGCACTGCCTCCCTGATCCCTTTCCCTTTCCTGGCTGTCACCCATCTACCCTACTCCTCCCTCCTAGGTGTGATAATATCCATGTAACTCCTGTCTATCACCCCCTCTGCCTCCTGAATCATCCAGAGTTAATCCAATTCCAGCTCAAATTCCTTAACTCAGCTTGTCAGGAGCTGTGGCTGGATGCACTTCCCTGACAACCCACCTTCTGCAAAAGGAGCATTCCCCTGCCTTGGCTAGTATTCACACTGATTAGAGCTAGAGGAACAAAATATATGATATCTAAAGCCTGGCCTTACCCGTACCTACCTGCTGAATCCTTTTTGTTTCTCAAATAGGGTGTCCCTTTCTTACTTCTACTATCCCTTGCCTCTTACCTGTTCTCACCAAAGCCTGTTGAGCCAAAGCCTCACCACTCTGACACTCTGACACAGTCCACTCTGACAGTGGACTGCGTCTATAACTCGTGTGCGTTTCGAAGTGTGGAAGCAAACCGGAGCACCTGGATGAAATCCACACAGACATGGAGAGAACATACAAACTCCTTAAAGACAGCGTTGGATTCAAACCCTGGTCACTGGTGCTGCAGCAGGATTGTGCCAACTACCACACTGAAATAGAATGGACTTGACAACACTATGACTGCATAGAGAGGACAACACTATGACTATAGCAAGTATGCTCTGTTAGGTAGTTCTTGTATTTTGGTGTTTTAAGAAAGAAGTCTCAATCCTCAACGACCCTCACCACCCAGGCCACGTCCCCTTCATTCTGCTACCATCGGGAAGGAGGTACAGGAGCCTGAAGATGAGCACCCAGTGGCACAATGGCAGTTTCTTCCCCTCTGCCATCAAGTTCCTGGGCAGACAATGAACCACAGACATTCCCTCTCTTTTTCTAATTTTTGCACTAATTTTCTTCTTGATAAATGCAATTTTACAGCAATGTTTGCCCAGGGACGCCGCTGCAAAACAACACTTTCTGTGACATGTTCATGACTATAAATTCTGATTCTGATATTTTTATGAATAAAGTTTTTTTAAATCAAAAGGGAGTTCATTGGCTTTGAATCGAACAAGTGAGACTGATGTTCTTTGGAAGGTAAACAACAAAGAAAAGTACCTTCTATTTGATTTCCCTAACTCTTCCAAAGGAGAGCCTCTGCAGAAATTCCCAGGTGACAAAATTGATTGAGTAGAATTCCTGGAGGGACTTTGGATAACGGAATGACGCCATCTTCCCTGGGCCACGGGTAAATTTGCTGGTGAGACACAACTAGTTGTTGGAGTCTGTAATGATTTATTGTTTCCAGCTGTAGTCAGCTGAACTCTGCAACTATAACAACTGAGAGTGCTTGGAGATCAATACACTTAGGCGCCACTACATTGATTACAACTGTTTCAAGTTTAGAAAGAATTACATTGAGGCACGATTTTTCCAAGTTCAAGTCTATTATCATTTGACTGCACATGTAAAACCAGGTTAAACAGTGATTCTCTGGACCACAGTGCACACACATACATGGATAAGGAGCTGGGGCTAACCTGGCTTTTACTCGTAGAATGTTGCAGAGATTGAGTATGTGACTGTGCTCTTTCCAAGTCTTCAGAACTAAAACTGTCCTTTTATCCCAATAGAGGAGCTAACATAAGACCATACGATATAACCATATAACAATTACAGTATAGAAACAGGCCATCTCGGCCCCTCTAGTCTGCACCAATTTAAGAGAAATCCACTAGTCCCACCGACCCGCTCCCCGTCCATAACCCTCCAACCCCCTCACATCCATGCACTCATCCAACCTTCTCTTAAATGACAAAATTGACCCTGCTGCAAGTACCCCTCCTGGAGTGAAGAAGCTTCCTCTCATGTTACTTCTAACCTTTTGCCCCCTAGCCCTTAACTCGTGAGCCCTCGTTCCAATCTCACCTACCTTCAAGGGTTAGAGCCTATTCACATCTACTCTGTTTATCCCCTCAAATTTTAAACACCTTTATCAAATCCCCTTTCCAATGAATAAAGACCCAGTCTACTTAATCTTTCTTTGTATTCTAGATACTTCAATCCAGGCAACATTTTAGTAAATCTTCTGTGCACTCTCTCTACCTTATTGATATCCTTCCTATAATTTGGGGACCAGAACTACATACAGTATTCCAAATTTGGCCTCACCAATGCCTTGAACAGTCTCAACATCACCTCCTAGCTCCTATATTCTATGCTTTGATTTATAAAGGCCAGCATACCACCCTATCTACATGAGAATCCACTTTCAAAGAAAGATATCGGAGAAGAGGTAGGCTATTCAGCCCATTGTGTCCCACTCCGCCATTCCATTTTGCACTGATCTATTCTCTCACTCAGCCCCACTCCTCCCCATAACCCTTGATACCCTGTATATTCAGATACCTATCAATCTCTACCTCAAATACCTCAAATGAACTGGCCTCCACAGCCGCCCTTGGTAGCAAATTCCTGAGGTTCACCACTCTCTGGCTAAACAAATTCCTCTGCATCTCTGTTCTAAATGGGCACCCTTCAGTCCTGAAGTTGGACTCTCTTGTCATAGACTTCCCTGCCAGTGGAAGCATCTTTGTCATCCAACCACTATCCATGGTCTCAGATGTAGAAATAGGGAAAATTATAGCCATGAGAGAAAAAATTGATAGCAATGTTTTCTTTGGAACAGAAAAGACTGAAGCCAGATTTATTTGGAGGGAATAATATTAAGAAGAGTCAAACCTAAATGGTGGTGACCTAAAGGCTTTAAATTAATTCTCCTCATCTGTATTCACTAATGGGCCTGGGAGAAATTGGAGAAGATTAGAGATATTCTAGAACAAATAACCATTGATAAGCAGCAGATATAGAATATCTGAGGTAAATAAAGGTAGATAAATCCCTGAATTTGAGGAGATTACCTCAGAATGCCATGGAGGAAAGAAGATTTTTTGGGGCTCTGGCAGAAATGTTCAAATCTTCTTTGGCTATAAAAGATGATTGGAGGACAGCGAATGTAGTTTGTTGATTTAGGAGAGCAGGAGGAATAAACCATATCCATGAGTGCAATGTCAGTGGTAGGGAAATTATTGAGAAGGTTTTGAAGGATAGAATTAATTTGGATTTGGACAGGCTTGTATTTCAAATAAACTCTGACTCTGTGAACTCTTTATTGATATAAATATTTAGTGGTTCAGTTATAAAGAATTAAAACACACACAAAGCTGGAGAAACTCAGCTGGTCAAACAGCGTCCTTCAAATAGCAAAGGTAAAAATACGCTGCTGTTCCACCCCATTCCCTTGCCTTCTCTCTATAACCCTAGATTCCCTTCCTAATCTACGTCTGTCTTGAATATATCCAATGACTTGGCCTCGTTAGCCATCCTCGGCAACAATTCCACAGATACACCCTCATCTGCGTGAAGAAATTCCTTCTTATTATTGTTCTGTGTATTCTGTGGTTATGCCCTCTGGTCCGAGATTCCCCCACGAGAGGAATCATCCTCTCCACATCCACCCTGTCCAGCCCTTTCAGTATTTGGAGAGACAGAAGCCAGTTTGAACTGGAAAGTTATATGTGGTGTATAGGGGGCTAAGTTGTTAGAAATGTTTTCCTCCAACAGGGAAAACAGATTTTAAAGTAACGCCATAGAGAATGGATCTGAATCTAGAGGTTCTAAATATAAAGCAGGAAATTTTGAAATATTCATTGGTGGGAAATGTTTCAAGGCAATGACCCTTCAGCAGAGCTGGTAAAAGTCAGGGATAAAATAGATGTTAAACCACAAAGAAAAATGGAATGGTTGAAGAAAATGAAAGGGAGAGGCGGTGAAAGGATGGAAGACAGGAGGGATTAACCAATAAAAGGCATGATAATCCTAAAAGAGAGAGGTGCTAATGGTATGAGAAACAAAAGATTAATGTGGCGGAACTGTGTGGTTGAATTTGATGACTCATTTAATCTCCCCTGCCTTCCACCTCATCAAACAATCCCCCTGGTGTTTGCTCCTTGCCTCCTTTCTTTATCAACTACTTAAAACTTTGATCACAATGAGATGAGTAAATAGAACAGAACATCACAGCACAGTACCGGCCCTTTGGCCCATGATGTGTGCCAATCTACGTTTATATGCTCACTCTCTCCCAAAAAATGAAAACATCTGTATCTCATAATCCTCTACTTTTCTTTCATCCATGTTCCTGTCTAAGAGTCTCTTAAATGTCCCTATTGTTCTAGTCTCCACCACTGCCCCCGACAATGGATTCCAGGCATATTCTATGCTGTATAAAAATGTACCCCTGTTATCTCCCCTTAACCTCCTCCCTTTACTTGCTGCAGATTTCCTTTGATGGTTGCTACTCCTGCCCTAGGAAAAAGGTGTTGGCTGTCTATCTTGACTATCCTCTCATAATCCTGTAGACCTTCATAAAGTTGCCTCTCATCCTTCTACAGTCCGAAGAAAAAAATCCCAGCTCTTTTAACCTTGCCTCATAAGTTTTCCAATCCAGATAACATCCTGGTAAATCTCCTCTGCACCCTCTCCATGGCTTCCACATCCTTCCTGTAATGAGACAACCAGAACTGAACACAATACTCTAAGTGTGGTCTCACCAGGAATTTATAGAGCTGCCACATTACCTCGTGACTCCTGATCTCAATTCCCTGACTAATGAAGCCCAGCATACCATAGGCCTTCTTAACTACCCTGTCAACTTGCCGGGCAACCTTGAGAGATCTATGGATTTGGTCCTCAAGGTCTTTATGTTTTTTCACACTATTAAGTATCCTACCATTAACCATGTACACTGCCTTCAAGTTTATCCTTCCCTCACACTTATCTGGATTGAGGAGCTGTGACCTGTCATGCCAAATTACGTAAGAATAGGTTGGTTAGGTTGTTAATGATTAACCTCCATTTGTGCCATCAAATGTCATAATCTTATATGCCCAAGTTTTCTTTCCACTAGTTCTGATTCATGGGCAAAACCTGAGACATTCTCAATTCAGTAAAATCACTGTTATCTGGAATTCAAGCAACCGTCAAAACAAATCACAGAAATTAAATAGGTAAAAAATACGTTTAAAATTGGCACCCCCTACTGGTTAGTTTGCCAATCCATGCAACGTCCAATCTCAGGCAACCGGAAAATTCACTTATCTGGCATCTAGCAATCCCTATAGGTGTCGGATACTGGGGGTTTTACTGCAATAGACAGCAATAATATGAATAAGAAAATTTGTAGCATCTTTTTTGCCAGCAGAAGGGTTATGTAGATATGGTCGCCATAAGACCAACTGAGATAAATATAATTAATATGTCTGAGGAGTAGTTGAGGAGAAAACCATATCCTTGAGAAAGGAACAAAGAAATATTCTGTGGGAACAACGAACTGCATACGCTGAAAATAGGAAATAAAAGCAAAATATATTGGAGACAGCAGGTCAGACAACATCTGTGGAGAGAGAACCAGAGTGAGTATTTTAGGTGGATGACCTTTGATGTTCAATGATCAATGTCAGATACAGAGAGTATAATATACAGATGCCTCAAAACTCTTGCTTGCTGCAGCCAAACAGATATGTAAGGTACATCAACTATAACAGGAACTAAATGAGCGCAAATGCAAGACAGATAGAAATAATGAGTATCAAAGGATTAGTAAATATGTACTCACAGTTATAAGAGAGAAAAAAATAAGAAGTAGCTCAGGGACGTTCAAGAGCCTGATAGCTGTTGGATGAAAAGTGTTCTTGAACTTTGAGGTGTTGGACTTCAGGCTTCTGTACCTTTTGAAGCAGCCAGAAGAGATTGTGACCAGGGTCCACTGCCTCAAGTTGGCTGCCTTCTTGAGGCAGGGCCTCACGCCGATGATTTCAGTGGATGGGATATCGGTGGCTGTGATGGTCTCGGCTAGGTTTACCATTAGGTTTGCAGTCTTCTGCATGCTTGGGCTCTTGAGTACCCAAACTTGGCCGCGATGCAACTGGTCAATGTACCTTCCACTCAATACCATATAACCATATAACCGTTTACGGAGCAGAAACAGGCCACGTCGGGCCTTCGAGTCTGCACTGGTTCACTAGAACAACTCCACTAGCTCAACCCTCCCACTCTCTGCCCATAACCCTCCAACCCCCTCACCTCCATGCACACATCCAACCTTCTCTTAAATGACAGAAGGAACCCTGCTGCAACTATCTAATACCTGCAGAAGTTTGATAGACCATCCGACAGCATGCAAAATCTCCTCAAACTTTTAAGAAAGTAGAAGTGTTGGTGTGCCTTTTACAAGATTACCTCAATGTGTTGGCTCCATAATCACTATTTTTTGAAAAAAAAATCTAATTCTGTTTACTTTCCACAGGAGTCACTTCCCACTCATGCACAATCCCTCCAGCATACTGTATACTTATGACATTGTACTGAACAATGACAGCACTAAAATCATCCCTGAAACCAGTCTAGTAAATCTTCACTGCATTCACTAAGCAAGTTCATCCTTGCTTCAGTGAGGAAAACAAAACTTTATACAATACTGGAATGGCAGATGGAATTTAATGCAGACAAGTGAGAGATGTTGCATCTTGGAAGGACAAACCAAGGTAGGACAGACACGGAAAATGGTAGGGCACTGAGGAGTGCTCCAGAACAAAGGGATCTGGGAATGTAGACACATAATTCCCTGAAAGTGGTCTCATAGGATTGTAAAGAGAGTTATTGGCATATTGGTCTTCATAAATCAAAGTATTGAGTTGGGATGTTATTGTAAAGTTGGATAAGACGTTGGTGAGGCCAAATTTGGAGTATTGTGTGGAGTTTTGGTTAGATCAGCTATGATCGTATTGAATGGTGGAGCAGGCTCGATGGGCTATTTTTGGCCTACTCCTGTTCCTACTTCCTATGTTCCTATAGGAAAGATATCAGTAAGATTGAAAGAGTGCAGAGAAGATTTGCTAGAATGTTTCCCAGACTTCAGGAATTGAGTTTCAGGGAAAAGTTAGGACTTTATTGCCTGGAACGTAAATGAATGAAGGGAGATTTGATAGAGGTATATGAAATTATGAGGGGAGCTGTGAGTGAGTTGAACCAACCAACTGACTTTACTGAAACTCTCCGAGAGCTTATCAGAACCACTCCCATGATCCTTTTCAGCCCCTCCCACTGGGACCCATTGTGATGTCAGCCCAGTGTTAGCATGCACCTCTGGAACCCGGTTCACTTGTGGATCAGTGCTGCTCACTACATGACCTCCCCCCCACCCCACTCCCTCCCCACTAGAACCGGTGTTCGGAGGTGCCAAGTCCACAGTTCGTAAACCATTTGTACATTTGGGAGGCTAACCTCTCCGTTGCAGGGCTGGACCAGTTACTGATTGGTCAAGGTCAAGGTGTTCCGGTTTGAGGCGGTTGACCATGAACGTTTCCTGCCTAGCCCAATGTCGAAAAGGCACGCACTTCTGTTGTATTGTAACACCTTGTATAAACCTCATATGGTGTGTGTGCCTCTCTTTATGAAGATGTATTCACAGTCTTTGAAATCATTCAGATGTAGGATGGAGCTTAAGCATGGTGTAAGGTTGGTACAGAGGCCAAGGTGCCCACCTTTTCAAAAAGTCATGTCAGCAGGGCTGTAGGTGTTTCCTTCTGCCCACGAGGTGCTGGCACAAACTCTCCCTGAACTGTCAGCTGGGCCCCATAGACGAGCTCAGCGGAAGATGTGGCCAAATCCTCCTTTGGCATTGTGCGGATGCCAAGGAGCATGCAAGGCAGCTTGTCCACCCATTCCAGGCCTCAGAGCTGTGCCATGAGGGTTGTCTTCAAATGCTGATGGATCCTTTTCACCAGGCTGTTAGCCTATGGGTGGTAGGCCATGGTGTGATGTAAATGGGTCCCTAGGAACTGTGCCAAAGCTGCCCATAGGCCGAACATGAACTGTGCCCTCCATCTGACATAATATTGGAAGGAAGGCCGAAAACCTACGATCTAAGGTAGCACTCAATGTTTCCAAAACCAAGGACCTTATTGTTGACTTCAGGAAGGTAAAACCAAAGGTGTGCGATCCAGCGAACACTGGATGATCAGGGGTGGAGAGGGTGAGTAAATTTAAATTCTTGGGAGTCACTATCTCGGAGGATCTTTCCTAGACCCAACATACAAATGGCATTGTGAAGAAAGCAGGACATTGCCTTTGTGGAGGATTGGTATGACATTGGAAACCCTGGCAAATTTCTATAAATGAGTGATGGAAAGTGTGCTAGCCGGCCACAACATGGTATGGTATGGGATCACCAATGCCCCTACCCCTACAATCCAGGACATCAAAGGCAAAACCCTCCTCACCATCAAGAATATCTACAGGGAACGCTGCCGTTAGAGGGCAACAGCAATCGTCAAGGATCCACACCACCCAGCACACGCTCTATTCTCGCTGCTGCCATCAGGAAAGAGGTGTAGGTGCCACAAGACTCGCATTTTCAGGAACAATTGCTCCTCCTCCACCATCAGACTCCTCAACGACAAACTCCATCAGGGACACATTTAAGGTCTCTTACTTTTGCACTTTTCTTTGTTTGTGTATAGGTTTATGGCACTATCAATAGGTAGGAATTCTGCCTTGCCAGTAGGAAAAAGAATCTCACGGCTGTATGTGATGTCAGAGTACTCCAACAATAAGTCTGAACTGAACTGAACATTATACATGATGATCATGGGGCCACAGTCTCAAAATGAGAAGTCAACCATTCAGCACTGAAAAAAGAAAAATATAAAAGAGCAGAAAATCCTTGGATGCTGTGGAAGATCAGTCTTTGAGTATATTCAAGGCAGAGATTGATCGATTTTTTTTGACATCAATAGAATTAAAGGGTATATACTTTTTGAGAGTGGTAGACAGCAGAAGTGTGAGAGGAGGTGGTGGAAGTAGATACAATAACAATGCTTAAGGGGATTTAGGTTGACAGGTATAGGCAGGGAATGGAGGGATATGGAGGGTGGCACAATGGGCAAAGTGGCTAGTTCAATGCTATTACAGTGCCAGTGACCTGGGTTCGAATCCATCACTGTCTCCAATGAGTTCAATTTATTGTCATTGTAATATTATGGTTGTTCATCCTTCATAGGCGAAGATGACCACGATTTCAAAATCAAATGGAAGATTGGTGGCTGTGGGTCCAGAAGTGACTGATGAGCCCAATCCGGGCCCTGAAGGCTCGCCCACATGTGGGACACAAGTGGATGGGTGCTGTTGTGGCAGTGGATGCTGCTTGGGCCTTGCACACAGCACGCTTTCATTGCTCATCGGTGATGCGCCTGACTTCAGCTGAACAAGTTCCTGTGGTGATCTTTATGCACCAAGTTGCACGGTCGAGGGCAAGTGTCTCCCACGTGTTGATGTCGACACCAAGGCCTTTGAAGGATGCTTTGAGGCAGTCTTTGTAAAGTTTCTTCTGCCTCCAAACTGAGCGCTTGCCCTGACACAGGCCAATCGGCTATCAGGTGTTCTGACCACATGTCCAGCCCACCTGGCTTGTGCTTTCAGCAGGAGGGTGTAGACGCTGCAGAGCCCAGCACGTTCCAGGATTTCCAGGTCGGGGTCTTTGTCCTACCACCTGATGTGGAGGAGTCTCCAGAGACAGCTCAGGTGAAAGTGGTTGAGCTGTTTGGCATGTCTGCTGAAGACTGTCCACGTCTCGCTGGCTTAAAGAAGGGTGGTAACGGCCACTGCACAGTAGACCTTCAGGTTGGTGGTAAGGCTGAGTCCTTTCTGCTCCCAGACATTCTCACGGAGTCTTCCAAAAATTGCGCTGACTGTGGCAATCCTGTTGTTGACCTCATTGTCTATGTTCACTGCTCGAGAGAGTATGCTGCCCAGGTATGTGAACTTATCAACTGTCTGGAGGTTCTTGCCCTTCACCGTGATGCGCGGCTCCTGGTATGGCTTTCCTGGGGCAGCCTGGTACATAACTTCGGTCTTTTTGGTGTTGATCGTCAGACCAAAGTTGTCGCAGGCTTGTGAGAAGCTGTCCATTTCACGCTGCATCTTCCGCTCTGTGCTGGCGTTGAGTGCGCAGTCTTCAGCAAACAAGAAGTCTCTGATGACCGTCTCTTGCACCTTTGTAACTGCCTGCAGGTGCCTGAGGTTGAACAACCTGCTCTCAGTCCTGTACCTGACGTGGATTCCTTCTTCATAGTTACGGAAGGCATCTGTCAGCATGGCAGAGAATACCATACTGAACAGAGTCAGGGCGAGAACACAGGCTTGTTTGACTCCATTTGTCACTGGGGAGGCCTTCGACTCTTCGCCGTCATCCAGAACTTCCACCATCTTACTGATGTAGAACTGCCGGACAATTGTGATGAACTTGCTGGGACAGCCAAACTTGTCATTGTAATAAATCAGTGGCATATTACATGGAATTGCTTTTGTCTGCTGTAAGGCAGAGAGATTAGCCATCAGCAGAAATTGTCTAAAGTACCTCCTTACAGGCAGAGAAAGAGAAGCAAAAGAGAGTCCGTAGATTTGCCTCCAGCGCTCCTGCAGCCCCTGCAGCCACACACAGTCCAGTCCAAACCACTGGCGGCCTGATCTCCAGATGCGAAGTCCGACACAGTCAGGAACCCTTCAGTGGCTTCACGTTCGGCACCACCTCGCATCCCGGTTCGGATACCTGGTACCCCTTCAGTCAGTTCTGAGTCCGTTTCCAGCAGTCTGCCGCCCAGCGTGAGTCTCCCGAAAGCATTCTCCAGTGGCCCGCAGCCTCCATGGGTCTTTCGCCTTGAGTCACCAGCAACCTGCCACCAGAACCCCTTCCTGCCCGCCGCAGTGATCACCTCTCCTCTGGTTCTCCTTCTCAGGATGGTCTTCCCGCTTTCTGGTGCCCTGTGCCAGTCCTCCAGTCCTCTGGAGTCTGCAACCCCTTGTGGCTGCTGCCGATCATAGCATCCGTAGATTGTGTCACAGGTGCCACCACCTTGGGTCCGGACCCCGCGGTCATGGGATTTTAAATGAAACTACTCATTGGCTCCTTTAATGGGCCATTCAGTTGACTGGGCCCTTGGACCCCATGGGAGCTCTGTGTCTCCGCTTCCCGTTCTCCGTGGGAGCAACGCTACCATTATAGCAACACCGGGAGCACTGCTATTACACTAATAGAGTTTGTATGTTCTTCCTCTGGGTGCTCCGGTTTCCTCCCACCCTTCAAAACATACAGAGGAGGAGGGGGTAGTTTAATGGGGGTATTTGGGCAGCAAGGGATTGTGGGCCGGAAGGGCTTGATACCATGGTGTATGCCTAAATTAAATTAAGAAGCAAGTTCAGGCAGATGGGATTAGCTTAAATGGGCATCATGGTTCATAGAGTGAAGGGTCTGGTCCGATGTTCGACTACTCTATGCCCTATGTTCTCCATGAGGTCAGTGCAGGAAAGTGAAAGGCAGAGCCTTTGAAGGGCTGAATGGCTTGCACCTGCTTTTATTTTTTTTAAATGCTTTTCCGTCGTGTTTCCAGCAGCATTTAACTACGCATTCACCATCTTGTAATTGACAGAGACCGAAAACAGAGCAGTGCATCCAAGGTGTCCTGAAATGTTAAGGCTGGAAGGTGACTTGACATCATTTCTCCTTCAAAGGAAAGTGTCTACTGGTGATTTTGTGTGGAGACAAAGGGGATGAGAAATACAACTGTAGCTCTGGCCATGGGCATGTCACAGTGTTACTGGTCCGTGACTGGATGAGGGAAGTGTCAGAGAGATGAAAGGTTTCGCCGGGGATGACAGACCCAGAGGCTGCAGAAGGACTGCTGAGGAGTGGAAATGGAAGGGTAAAGCAGAGGACAGCACCGCAGAAAGATTCCAGTAACTGAATGGCGAGAATGCAAGCAGCCCTCCCTTTAAGAGATTGAGGTCAACGCATTTTAACCTGTGCCCACCCACTTGTAAGAGTTTTGCCTTGTGAAAGCCTTGAAGGAAATCAGATACTCATAGCACTTTTTTTAAAAATAAAGTCATTATTGCCCTCTGTGCCAGTGATACGGTGGGACTGAGTGATGCCAACAGGATGCAGGTACAATTGAAATCATTAAATCTTTAGGATGTTGCCCTTTGCCAAATGAATAATTAGTGTTGATGACTAGCGATCGTCTGCTGGTTGCAAATAAAATTGATACTGGAGACAGTTCAGTATCAGCTGCCTTGTTGCGTTTCCAGCTTGTGGGGGTAAAGCCCTTGAATAACGTAATTTCAATCAATGTCATTTCTCTGTGACATTGTTGAGAAAAAAATATAATAACGAACCGCGCCACTTTTTATTATTGTTGGGGTTGGAACCAAAGCTGCCTCTTACAATCGTTTTCTTTTCAAACATTTATTCCTTGATTTATCCTTGATGCAATGAGCATTAAATGTGCACCATGCACTCATTAAAAAACCCCAGAGAAAATGTATTACATTAGACAAAATTAGAAGTGTTAAGGAGATTTGCCAATGGACAGCGAAGCTGTGGATATTGGAAGAGCTCTCCGTCTGCAACCAAAAACTGTACAGATGTTCTGCAGTCATGCCAAAAAGATTAAAGCTGGCAGCTACAAATTTAACTCGGAGTAGAAGCAACGTAATGGAAAATATGGAGACTTTGAAATATCTGCTTCAGTATAACTCTCCATGTTCGCTAATGGCCATACAAAAGACAGCTTTAAGTTTATTTGAAGAACCAAAGGAACAATGGGGTTCTGGTGCTGGAAGTGAAACCTTCGTGGCAAGTCATGGTCAGCTTGAGCATTTTAAGAATTGCTCAAAATTTCATAACGTACAGATAACAGGTGGGTCTGGTAGTGCAACATAGGCATCCTGGATCATGTCCTCCGCCTTTTTTTTTTGGCAGCCGATACTACTGGAAGTTGCACACCTGTGCGAGTCCTCGCAGGGCCTGGAGGAAGTCATCACCCCATTTGCCCGGTCGCTGTCTGCGGGTGCCTGGCGCTTACTTCATTAACTTTCTCCCTGTATTGTCCCTTGAGCAAACCCATTGCCTGCACGGACGAGGTGGCATCGCTGATCATTGGGAACACTCGGGGTCCGATCTGGGAGAAGAGAAGATGCAGTCTATTTGCTGGTTAAGTTTTGAAGGAAAACCTCGAAACAGCATAGCCAGAGTTCGAAGCTGTCTGAGGCATCAGGCGACTGTGGATCGAGCTCCAGCTTCTCAGGTTTCAGGAGTTGGTCCATTATTGGCGATAAAAACCAAAGAAATGGTGAATAAAATTGACAGGCAGTCAATAACTGGCTGAAAATGAGTGACTGATTTACAGGCTTTTATTCACAATGGACAGGGGCCTCATCCTGTGCCATGACCCGGGCTTTCTGGGGAAGGGTCAAGGTGTTAGAGGCTTTATACAAGGTCAAAAGAGGGAGGGGCCACAGGTACAGTCACAGAACAGGGCAGAGCCAGGTAATCAGGAATACAACAGTTCAGCAGTTCACCACAATTTGTTTTTATCAATCTTTCTTAGATGCCAATATAAGCACATATTTATTTCCATGTTTAATATTAGAATGATTTTGGGTCATTATTTAGAAGTTTGGTGATGCTTGTGTGACCAGAAATAAACGATAGGAACTTAACTCTTGTGTTTATAATTGAACGTATGGTAAAATTAGTTTTGTTTAATGTCATCATAGATCCTTGCATCTGTACTTTAAATTGATCTTTAAGCATATTCCTTTAATGCTTCCCCTCCCCCATCAGACTCCTCAACAACAAACTCAGTCAGGGACACATTTAAAAGCTCTTACTTTTGCATCGTAAACAGCTTGTTTATGTTTTTAATTGTTTACATGTGCACATTGAATACAGTTTTGTTTGCATTACCAATAAGAGGTAATTCTGCCTCGGCCGCAGGAAAATGAACCTCAGGGTTGTATGTGATGTCACATACGTTTACATTTAAATTTGGACATACAGTTTGGTAACAGGCCATTTTGGCCCACGAGCCCGTGCTGCTCAATTTACACCCCATTATTCTAACCCCACCCCTCCTCCCTGGTACATTTTGAATGATGGGAGGAGACTGGAGCCTGGAGAAAACCCACGCAGACATGGAGAGAACGTACAAGCTCCTGACAGACACTGTGGGGCTCAAACCCTGGTCCGGTCCTGATCACTGCCTCTGTAAAGGCCTTGCACAAACCGCGATGCCAACCGTGCTGCCCAGTCAGTATGGACTTTGACAACAAATCAGAAATCAGAAATCTGAAAGTGATTTCCACGTTCTTGCAGGTGACGTGGAAGGGTGTTGCTCCTTGGGAGATCAAATGTAAGCAGGATTTTTACAATTAATGGCAGGGCTCGTAAAATCGTGGATATGCAGAGATTCTGGGGGTCTTGGTCCAAAGCACAATGAAAGTGGCCACAGAAGTAATTAGGGTGGTTAAAAAAATGGCATTTATTATGCTTGTCTCCATTGTGCAAGTCAACTAGATAAAACTTTGGTTTGGCCGCACTTGGAAAACTGTGTGCAGTTCTGGTCACCTCATTGTAGAAAGGATGTGGAAGCTTTTGAAAAGATGTTTCCTAGTTTGGAGAATATGAAATCTGGGGTGGGATTTGACAAACTTGGGATGTTTTCTCAGAAGATGAGGGGTTTTCTGACAGATGTTTACAAAATCACGAGGCATTGTTGGGCGGACAGTCAGAATTTTTTTTGTCTGGTTGAGAAGGACATGTGTTTAAGGTGAAGGGAGGAAGTTTTGAGAGATGGGTGGGGCAAATCCTTTACATAGAAGATGGTAGGTGTCCGAAGTAGGCTATCAGGAGTAGTGGTAAAAGCAATTACATTAGTATCATTTAAGAGTCTTCCAGATGGGCACATGAATATGTAGGAATATCTGTCAAGTACAAAAGGCAAAGATTTAGTCTGATTTGGGCACTGTGTTCAGCACAGATGCATGGGCCCAATGGTTTGTTCCTGTACTCAGTTGTTCCATATTTTATGTTCTATGTTAAACAATAGCACTGGACAACAAAGATTTTGCTCCCAGCATATTTCTGGGTGTATTTTATATATTATGGGCTACTGATCATGAAAATCACCGTAAAATATTCCAATCGTGTAACGTTTTTTTCAATTGTGATTTCCTGTCATATTTTCAATCCACTTCAAAAACAACATGTCATTGAAAATTCATTTTCTGCATCCGCACTTTGACTTCTTCCCTACGGATCTTGGTGCAGTCAGAGACGAACAAAGTGAAAGATTTCACCCTGACATTACGGCCATGCGTGCACTTCTGGATGCGTAACTACAGCAAGGCTATCAATAAGATTGAAAGAGTGCAGAGATTTACTTGGATGTTTCCGGGTCTTCAGGAGTGGAGTTACAGGGAAAGATTGAATAAGTTAGGACTTTATTCCTTGGAGCGAAGAAGAATGAGGGGAGGTTTGATAGAGGTTTACAGGATCATGAGAGGTATTAAACAGAGTGGATGCAAGGATGTTTTTTCCACTTAGATTGGGAGAGATAGTTTTAAGCTGAAAGGGGAAAGGTTTAGGGGAACATTAGGGGAAAGTTCTTCACTCAGAGACTGGTGGGAGTGTGGAATGAGCTGCCATCTGATGTGGTGAATGCAGGCTCGATCTTAAGTTTTAAGAATAGATTGGATCGATACATGGGTGGGAGAGGTCTGGAGGGTTATGGTATTGGAGCAGGCCAATGGGACTAGTGGAGTGGTTATCAGCACAAACCAGAAGGGCCAAATGGCCTGTTTTCTGTGCTGTACCATTCTATGGTTCTATGGAAAAGTGGTATCAGGGCAACTGGAATCCATCAATGCAGGCTGACTATTGGTGGACGCTGAGTACAAATGGAAATCAGCGGCAAAACATTTTTAGGTCAGTTGAACTAACGCAATGTGTCTGCATCATTATGCAGTCAAACATGCTAAATTCAATAGAAGTTAATTTAATGTTTCTCCAACTTCCTATGTGACACAACAAATCTGAAATGATCTTTATGTTCAGCTTGAAGTTGTCTATTATAATCCCCAATTTTGTTTCAGGAAGCAAAGCTTGTTAAAAAAATGTTGTTCAGTGTAACCAAAGAAAGTTATCAAGCAGCTGGAAGGACCAAGTGAGTTTTGTCCATCTTGTACATTTTTCAATGTAGTTGGATAAAATAGATGTCAGTTCCTGAGATGTTTACAAAAGGGGTGAAAATAACAGTGTTATTAATATTAATAATGAATGCATTCGAATGTTTTTCCAAGGCCCCGCTTTCTTTCTAGTATGCATGAAGGAATTTCATGGAAATTGATTTGTTGTTCAAATTGCCCTGTCAAATTTCACTCTTATTCAGCAAGAACAGATAATGGCTTGTGTGAAGATAAGATTTTTTTATCACTGATATTAATCTTTCAACATTTGTTTATTTGGCTGCAGATTTAACCTTGCCCAGCATTAAAAGGGATAGGATAAGTGAGTGTTTAGAATAATGTACAGGCATCTTTAATTAACTCCATTCACTAACTGCCATGTTAGTAGAACATTTTTTTAAATTTTGTGACAGGAACTTGCCAGGGGCAAGTGGCGAAATTGTGAAAATATTAAAGATGGGGTCTCTTGCGGCAATTAAGTCTCATGGAAATCTCCGACAGCATTGGACTCAACAATAACATCTGGCTGAATTAATGGCTCCAAGCAATTGGAGCAAAATAGAAGGAGGCACTTAGGCAGCTCTCACAAAGCAAGGTGCCACATAATCTAGCAACACATCCCTGTTGTAATTAAACAGAAAGTCTCCTGAGGTGAGAGAGACTAGGGGAAAGGCAAGGGAAGACAGGTCACTTCAAAGAACTGGAACAAGAGACACGAGGGACCAGCTTGGTAGCGAGTATGTCGGACTGACCTCATTCCGTGCCTTGATAACATATTCTGAGCTCCCCAATAGTCCTTGAGACCTCCTTCACCACTGCCTCCCTCCAGCATAGAAGATACAACCTTTTCATTGAGCATCCATGTTAATGACAGACTAGACATGCAACCTGAGCAGTTTCTATTAAGCCACACAGTGAGGCAGAGCATCAAATGCATTGAAAATGAGGTTAATTAACAGCAAACATTAGAGAACTGTATTCATTCAGTTCTCAGCATTTTACCATAAAGGTTTATGAACCTCTGCTGCCTGGCTTCCTTTTGGGCACTCTGGTTACCTCTCTGCTTGTTGGTAGGCTAGTTAGCAGCCCTAAATGATCCTTGGTTTAGGTGGGTGGAAAGAGATTCCAGGGAGAGTTGATTTGGAGTCGATGAGTTGAATAAAGGGGCAGTGATGGGATCATTCTGTGAGCTGACATGGCCTCTTCAGATTTATTGTCAAAGTACATACATGACAATGTATATTGTACATGTATATAATGTACATGGCATGGTTAGGATAGTGGTTAGTGTAATGCCTTTACGGCGCCAGCAATCGGGACAGGGGTTCGAATCCTGTGGTGTCTGTAAGGTGTTTGTATGTTCTCCCCCTGTAGTGTGGGTTTTCCCAGGGGCTCCAGTTTCCTCCCACTGTTCAAAATGTTCAAAAATTGAAATGACATCATATACAACCCTGAGATTCTTTTTCCTGTGGGTGAGACAGAATTACATCTTATTGGCAGCAAAACAAAACCTGATTCAATGTACACATGGTAAACAAATAAAGAAATATAAACAAACTGAGTGTGCAAGACAGATAGTTAATAAAGTTTAAAAGCCAGAGTCTTCAAATAAGTCCCTAATTGAGTTTGTTTTTGAGGGGGAGGGGTAGCAACTGTTCCTAAACCTGATGGTGCAAGTCTTGCCTTCTGGACCTCCTCGGTAGTGGTATAGGGGTGGGGAGTGTGGTTTGCCTTTCGGCCTTTCTTGGTGGAGGTGTGGGAGTGGGATGTACTAGATGGCCATGTGGGCTGGGGATCCTCTTGTATGGGATTAGGTCCTGCCATCAAGTCTAGGGTGGTGATATTTTGTGGGGCGGGCGTACCCAGGGTCCTAATTTCCAGGGTGGGTGGTCTAGTCCTCTGGGGTGACTCGATGGATGACTGTTCTAGTGACTGCTGCTGCGGTCCTTGTTGATCCATAGACATCTGTGTTTCCTCCGTGTTGTTCATACATCCAGCTGGCGCGAGATCCCTGGTGGCCACCGAGTCTTCTCTTCCATCTGGGAATGTGACGAAGGCATACTGAGGGTTCGCGTGCCTCAACTCCACTTGATCCACCAGTGGGTCCACTTTGTGGGGTCTGCAGTGCTTCCGGAGGAGAACAGGTCCCGGGGTCATCATCCATTTAGGCAGGACTGTGTCCGTCATGGCTTTCCTTGTGAAAGAAAAGATACGGTCATGTGGGGTCATGTTAGTGGCAGGACACAACAAAGAACGTATAGAGTGTAAGGCTTCTGGCAACACTTCTTCCCATCTAGTAACAGGCAGGTCTTTTGCTTTTAAGGTCAAGAGAACCGTTTTCCAGAGAGTGGCATTTTCCCTTTCGACTTGTCCATTCCCCCTGGGATTGTAACTTGTTGTGTGGCTGGTAGCAATCCCTCTCTCGTGCAGGTACTGCTGTACTTCTGCGCTCATGAATGCAGCTCCCCTGTCTGTGTGTATGTAGTTTGGGAACCCAAATAGGCTAAAGATGGGTTGGAGGCATTTTATAACAGTGGCTGCTAATAGATCAGAACACGGGATTGCGAAGGGAAAACGGGAATATTCATCTATTACGTTTAGGAAATAGATATTTCTATTATTGGAAGGGAGCAGGCCTTTAAAATAGAGGCTGAGGCGCTCAAAAGATTTGGTTGCTTTGATCAGGGTGGCTTTGTCTGGCCAGTAAAATTGTGGTTTCCATTCTGCACAGATGGGGCAGCTCTTGTTCACTGACCTCACTTCCTCTACCGAAAATGGGAGGTTTTGGGTTTTAATGAAGTGAAACAGTCCAGCGACCCCCCGGGTGGCCCAGCTCATTGTGCATGCTCTGCAACTGGGACATGTGGTTAAGGATGGCACAAGTGCCTCTGGACAGCACATCCGAGTGCTCTTTGAGTCTCCCGGGGCGGTATAGAATGTTGTAGTTAAATGTAGACAATCCTGTCTGCCAGCGCAGGATTTTGTCGTTCTTAATTCTCCCCCTGTTCTGGTTATTGAACATAAAAGCCACAGACCATTGGTCCGTGACGAGGGTGAAGTGTTTGCACCCCAGATAATGTCGCCAGTGCCTGACTGCTTCCACAATGGCTAGGGCCTCCTTCTCTACTGCTGAGTGTCTTACCTCTGACCCCTGTAGGGTTCGCGAGAAAAAGGCCACCGGTCGTCCGTCTTGGTTTAGGGTGGCTGCCAGAGCCATATCGGATGGATCCGTTTCTACTTGAAACGGGATCGACTCATCTATGGACCACATGGTAGCTTTAGCGATATGGTCCCTAATGTCCCTGAATGCTCTGGTGGCTGCTGGGCACAGTGGGAAAACTGAAGCTTTTATAAGTGGGTGGGCCCTGTCAGCGTAGTTGGGGACCCACTGGGCGTAGTAAGCGAACAGTCCCAAACACCTTTTTAGTGCTTTCAGCGTGTGTGGCACTGGGAGGTCTAAGAGAGGGTGCATACGGGCTGGGTCTGCGCTGATTTCCCCGTTCTGCACTATGTAACCCAGGGTTGGCAGCTTCATGGTCCTAAAGACGCATTTGTCCCTGTTGTATGTTAGGTTCCTTTCCTTGGCTGCCTGGAAGAAGCGTTCTAAATTCGTGTCATGATCCTCCTGAGTGTGGCCACAGATTGCCACGTTGTCTAAGTAGGGGAACACCGCTTTCAGTTGGAACTCATCTACTATTTGGTCCATTTCTCTCTGAAATAGGGACACTCCATTGGTGACACCGAAGGGGAGACGCAGAAATTGATATAGCCTGCCGTCTGCCTCAAATGCCGTGTAAATGCGATCGCTGTTTCTAATGGGCAGTTGGTGGTATGCTGCCTTCAGGTCTATGGTGGAGAACACCTTATACTGCGCAATGTTATTGACCATGTCTGCTATGCGTGGCAGGGGGTAGGCATCTAGTTGTGTAAATTTGTTGATTGTCTGGCTGTTTTCCACTACCATGTTCAGTTTTTCTCCTGACTTTACTACAACCACCTGGGCTCTCTAGGAACTGGTGCCCTGCTCTCTGATGCCCTCCTGTAGTAGCCTGCGGACCTCTGTCCTAATGAAGGCTCTGACCCTCGGGCTGTACGTCCTGCTCTTTGTGGCTATTGGTGCACATTCTGGGGTCAGGAGTGTGAACAGTGGAAGGGGTTCTATGTTCAGGACAGACAGGCTGCAGTGTTGTTCCTTCGTAAGGCGTAGTGGGGGGTGAGGCCCGTTGTGCACTATTGTAATGTTTTCCAACTGGCACTGAAAATCTAACCCCAATAGTACTGGGGCACAGAGGTGAGGGAGTACTAGTAATTTGAACCCTTCGTATTTTGTGCCCTGTATTTCTAGAGTAACCCTGCAAAACTGTTTTACCTCAGCCGTAAGGCTGCTGGCTGCTAACAGGATCCGGTGCTCACTCGGGTGTGTGGGGAGGGCAAGGCGGTTGACTAACCCCTGGTCAATAAAACTTTCAGTGCTTCCACTATCTATTAAGGATTTACCCTCACATCATTAATTTTGATGCACACAGTGGCATCAGATAAATTGTGTGGACTTGCCTGATTCATGTGTAGGGAAGCAAGTCTGGCATGTCCTTCGTGTCCTTCCATCCGATAGTACTCGGCGTCATATTCATCTCCTGAAGACTGTGACCTCTGCTCTGTAGCATTTGTCCAAGATGGCCAGCTGCACATGGCATTCTTCTTCTGTTTGTGGAGAAAGAAGAGCTTTCCCACCTCTCATTAGCATGAGAATGGGCCTTGGCTGTGTCCTTGGGGCTTCTGCAGACTTTTGCATAATGCCCAAATTTTCCACAGTTGGAACAGACATTTTCTCTGGCAGGGCAGAGGGCTCTGAGGTGCTTTCTTTGTCCACAGAAAAAGCACTTGGGACCCTCAAGTTGCTGCGACTGCTGTGAATTCCTGTGAGGCAGCATACTTTTCTTTTCATGGGGCTAGAGAGTCCAGCAGTGTGACATTTGTCCAAGCCCCAGGGTCCTGTGAGTACTCCTCCAATTCTTAACTGGTGCTTTCAAAAGCTTCTGCAATAGTCTCTACCTCATCTAGCCCCACCATTCCTTTCTCCAACAATCGATGTCTCGTCTCAGTGGACCTTATGCCTGCAACAATTCTGTCCCTAATAAGGTCCTCCGCATACTCCTGAGCTGATACTGCTTTAAAGTTGCAGCCTCTTGCCAGATCTTTCAGAGAGAGTATAAAGTCTCTGGCAGACTCCCCTACTGGTCATGAGTCTGTACCTGGAGTGGAGTTCGCTATGCCCCTCACTGTAATGCCTCTGTAAAATGCTCATTGCTTCTTGGTAGGACCTGGCATCCTGTATAAGGGAGTAGGGGTGGTCTCCCAGCTGCGGTAACAGCAGCATTAATAGCTCTTTATCCGATGCCTCAGCACCCTCCATGTAATTCAGAAAGCATCTCTGCCAGCGGCCGAAGTGCATGCTGGCTCCAGGATTTCTGGGGTCGAGCTTCAGCCTGTCTGGTCGCAGCACATGGCTAAGCCACAGTCTTTGGTCCTTTAGGTAATGTGGGGGCACCACGGGGGTCATTCCCGCTCTCCACATGGTCTCTAGGTCTAGATGTAGCAAGCGTGGATCCTGGGGTACTGAGAGCTGCTGGTAGAGCCTTTGTGGGGCTTGTGCCTGCTGGAGGAGTAACCTGGGTGCTTGTGGTTGTTGGCTGAGTCTCTGGCTTTGGGATGTTTCCAGCGGGCTTAGGGGGGGATCCCAGCAGTAGCATCAGGTCTCTGTGGTACTGGGGAAACTGCTGCTGGGGGGAGTGATGGTAGCTGTGTCTGCTTTCCCTGGCTCTGGAGTGGTCAGGAATTCTGCACATATGTGGCGATCGGGAGCACAACTTATGGAGATCCTTCTACCCATGCTTGTAGTGGCCCCTTTCCAATTGGACTGGGGTTTAGGTCGGTGGTGCCTGTACCGGCGAACCCATGGGCAGGCAGGGCTCTTGGCCATTTCTTACCTGCCCTATTGTACTTCTGTGGTCTTCCCCACATTCCACGATTCCAGTACAGTGGCCCTTCGCCGTCTCTGTCCTCGGATGCACGTGCGTGCTGGTCGTCCTTAGATTCCATTCCTCAGGAAGAGTCTCCAGGTGGTTGGGAATGTGCGTTGGAGCAGAAGCAGCTTCCATCCTAGTAGCTATGCTATTAATTTATTAAATTGTACTGACAATAACCAAACCAGCAGTGCGAGTATAAGACAGCTTTAATAAACTAATATGTACACTGAGAGGTCTTGGCTCTCTGCAGGATGAACCTGGAAAGATAGACTGTAGCTCTGGACTGCTTTATATATGGGATGACCCCTGGTGACCTAATGGTGTAATTACATATCTCCACATGTGGTGCAACTACTGTATTGTATGTATTGTATGAGCTGGCCCGCCCCCTGAACCTATGACTCCTCCCTCCCAGAAGTCCCTATAAAGGCTGTTATGCCCAAACTCCTCCTTCAGAACCTGCCTTGGAACCAGGCCGGCAACACGCGAAATGTATTGAGGTCTTAAGGTGATTAAAGCCTATTAATCACAACTCTCTGTCTAATGTGGTTGATCGACAGCACTACACGGTTAGTTGAGATCATTCAGATAACCTGACTTACTGGCACAAATCTGCACAGTGGACATCCAAACCTTCACCTGTTGGATCAATGATCGGAATAATTGCCTGCAAATCATTGTCTACAAACCTGCTCTAATCCACTGAAAGCATATTACTGCCTTCATAACGAGTTCAAAATTATTTTTACACATACTAAAGTGCAGTGAGAATTTTTTTTCACATGCAGTCCAGCTAGGCAAGTAAGACACGGTACAAAGTGCAGAGTTACAGAGAGAGATCAGTTGGAATAGGGCAAAGACAACATTATTTGACCAATGTTTGGATCACTTAGGAGCCTGATAACAGCAGGAAAGACATGTTCCTCAAATCTAGTAGCATGTGATCCAAGACTCGTGAATCTTCTTCCTGACAGCAAGTGGGTGATGAGAGTGCGGCTGCGTTGGGATGAGTCTTTTAATGCGTTGGCTGCCTTTCGAAGGCAATGGGAAGTGTAGATGATGAATGGTTTGTGTGATGGACTGAACAATGTTTTCAATCCTGACAAATATTGATCTTTTGGAATGTGTTGTTATTTGAAATCTTTAAAATAAATGACTTTGATGCAAAATCAATGGAATCTGAAAGACTTAAGAACAGAGCTCAGCCGTTCAACCTATTGAGTCTGCTCGGCCACTCCAAAAAATAGCAGCGTTGCTGGAGCTACCGCTATGGCAGTGCTGCCTCTGGGTTGGACCTGGGAGAACGGAGACACAGCACTGCTCTCTAGGGTCCTACTGCCTGGTCATGATGCCGACTTCTCCACATAGGCTTCAAACAGTCTATTCAGGAGCCAAAGATGTGTTTTTTTTTAAAATCTGTGACCTGTGTGCAAGATGGCAGCATCTGTGCTGGGTAGTTGCCGACCCAGGGGAGTAATGGACCAGCGCAGTAAAAGGGAGAGCACCCCGCCCCCAACCCTCTCCCCCCCAGTTGAGAAGAGAAGCCTGGGAAGTGACACAACAGGATGGTGACCACGGCAGCAGGCCAGCGAGGGGCTCAGTGGCTGAAAGACCCACACCACGCTGTGGGCTGAGAATGACCTGGGGGTCAAAGGCTGCGGGCTGCCGGACTTTGGCTCATGGAAACCAGGTATAGGAACTGGGATTCGAGAATATGCTGAGGGCGTGAAGTGCTCTCAAAGGGTCCTGATGGCTTCCTGATCCTATCGGAGGTTTGGACCTGGAGCTCGGATTGTCAAAGATTCAAACAGGAGTCTGTGCGTCTGCAGAGCCTGCTGGAGCACTGGAGGCGAATCCACAGACACTTTTGATGTCTCTGAAAGAACTCTCTTTTGGTTCTCTTTCTCCTATTGTTAGGCGGGGGGCAAGCAATGCACTAAAGCAGACAAAAGTTGAAGTATATCATGCACATTACATTTTTCTGCATTATTATGTGACAATAAAAAGAACCTTAAAACCTTGAACCTTGAAATCATGGTCAATGTATCAACGCGGTTCTATTCACTAAATGCAAACATTATCTCCTAATTTACTAATAGAAAGTTATGCTCTTGGGCATAAAACTTTTTCTTTTATTAATGACAATTTATTTTGCTGTTGTCAGTATTTCTTTTACTAGCTTTTCATTAGCCAACACAAACCATGCGTGTTTCCGAAACCATGAAACCTTTCAAAAACAAATTTACTTCTTTATTAAAAAATGTTATTTGGCAGTGATTCTTGTTTGTGTCAGCTCTGTATCTTTGATCAGCTGCTTCAAAAGCACTTGAAATTTCAAGAGAAAATGGAAATCATGTGCCATCCCGAGACTTACGTATCATGTCTGAATTCGAAAGAGAGTGAAATCACTTCACTGAACCACTATTAAATTAAATCAAATCATGGCAATAAAGCAGAATTTATTTTTCTCAGCTGCCATTCACTTGACTGTCAAAAAAGTGATGAAAAATGAGGATTATTTTCCAAGTGAAGGATGAAATCAATGTGATTGACAGTGCTTTATTAAGATTGGTGGCCCTGTAAGTATTTTGGGACTTGGGGCATCTTAGAGCTTTGAGCTCACAACAGTTGCACAGTCCAAATTTATCAGTGGCAATTTGATATAAAAATTCCAGCTATTTAATAGTCAACTAAATATGATACTTAAAGAGTGATTTAATAGGTAGACTCTTGATTGGTCCCACAGTGCAAATAGTAGATAGTCTAATAGATGGAGGCACACTTGTCTGGACAATTATCAATGCACGATGGAATGTTCTTTAATGAAGTACGTCGAATGGTTGCAGTCACTTGACCCATTCTCTACATAAAAAAAGAATTGGAAGGCTGGTTGTTTGGCCAATTTGCAGCTTCACTGCAACTGCCCAGATAGACTTCACTTGCCACAGGGCAGCCCGGTTAGCCGAGCGGTTAACGCAATGCTATTACAGCACCAGTGACCCAGGTTCGAATCCTGCGCCCTCTGTGAGGAGTTTGTGTGTTCCCTCCGTATCTGTGTGTGTTTCATCCCACTGTTCAAAAAAACGCATTGGGTGTACAGGTTTTCCCCGCTATCTGGAAGTTGAGTGTTCCTATGAAACCTTTCATAAGCTGAAATGGTGTCGAGCAAAGAAGCAATTGCCATTAATTTATCTGGGAAAATTTTTTGAGTGTTTCCAGATCCAAAAAATAACCTACCAAATAACACACAAAACCTAAAATAACTCTAAAAGAGACTATTTTGCTACTGGCAGAATCAATGGTAACTTTGGCAGCTTTCAGGATTCTTTCTCTCTGTGTTTAAATAGTACGAATAGTGGACGCAGGCAAGTTCAAAGCACACACAATGTCTTCATTTCATTCACCACAATCGAAACGCTTAATTATGTCCAGTGTTATGCTAAGCCTAGCACCCTTATGAACTCTCTTAGGCTTTACTGATACCTTAGAACACATCTTGCTAATGGAGGCACAAAATAAATTGAGATAAAGCACAGATGCTCACAGACACAGTTCAAAGCTATGGCGGCTTGATGCTGAGTGTAGTTCCCGGGGAAGGAGCTTGGTGGCACCACTCTCGCTGCTTGGGGTGAGCGTTCCCTCTATATTGCCTTGCTGTAGAACCAACACTTGACCCTATTTTCTCTTTTCGTCTTTTTCTGTAAAAGCAAAAATCCTCTTTCGATTTCTTTCGGTTAGTGAAAACAGGTATTAAAGAAAGTCTTTAGTAAAAGTAAAATAGCGTAAAATGAACTTTCGAAAAGTGGGGCATACCTGTAATTGGGCAGTACAGGCTCGAGGGCTGAAAGGGCCTGTTATGTCTAAATTCAAAATTTAAAACACTGATATTCATTTTTCTCTGAGAGTACTGTGAGATGTCAATTTTTGGAAACTAGCAAGTGACTTTTTCCTCTCATTTTCCTATGCTTTGGAAGTTAAACCTGGATCCAGTTAAGTTGCAAATTCAGCTGTTCATTGAATTAACCAGCTGAGTTTTCATTGTGGTGCTTCAGTTATACAGTGCATTGGAGAGACCATATTTGGAGAAGCGTCCAAAGTCTTCTTGCTTAAGGATGTTGGAAGCATTTAAGAGGAGATTCACTGGACGGATCAGCAAATGGGTGGGCTGCCGTGTGAGGAATATATGGGCAGGATCAGCTTGCCACCTTTAGAATTTAGAAGAGTAAACAGGGGGTAGATTGGAACATAAAAGATTTTGTGGGGTCTTGGCAGTGTCGATGTGCAAAAAAAAATGTTTCCACTTGATGGACAATCAAGAAAAAAGGGTCACTGTTTCAAGATACCCGCTTACCCATTTTAGACAAATATAAAATAACTTTTTTTTACTTCCAAGTGACTATGAGTCTCTCGATCTCTCATCCTCAATGGCTGGTGGTCGCAGAGTCTTTGTTTTTTTTGATTCTTGATTGATAGTTCCTTGACTTATCAGGAGGGCAAAGATGTAACCACAGGTGGGTGGAATGCAGAGAAGTTGCAATCTAATCAATATTTAAGAGAAATTTGGATAGGTACATGGACAGAAAAGATATGGAGAGCTATGGCTGATGAAACTAAATGGAATAATAGCTTGGCACAGACTAGATGGGCCAAAAAGCCAGTTTCTGTGTTGTAGATTTCTATAGTTTTAATTGTTATCATTAAATGGCAAAGCAGGCTTAGGGACCAAATGACCCCCTCCTGCTTGATATGTCCTGTTGACTGGTGATCTCTTCTCTGTGCTTGGTTGCATAAAGATGATATCTGTCCTTCCACTTCACAGTAGAGATGGCAGGAAAGAGGTACCATTAATGTCCACAGAATGGGAGAAAGACTGGACTAATGGCAATGCTTGAAGCGAAGAGCTCACTAAAGGCTAAGTGGTAAGGTTTCATAGACGCATAGAACTCTGCAGCAGAAAAACACAGCCGTAGTTCAGCTGTTCTAGTCTCTGCTGAATTATTACTCTGTCTGGTCCCACTGACCTGCACCCCGACCATATCCCTGCATACCCCCGACCATATCCCTGCATACCCCCGACCATATCCCTGCATACCCCCGACCATATCCCTGCATACCCCCGACCATATCCCTGCATACCCCCGACCATATCCCTGCATACCCCCGACCATATCCCTGCATACCCCCGACCATATCCCTGCATACCCCCGACCATATCCCTGCATACCCCCGACCATATCCCTGCATACCCCCGACCATATCCCTGCATACCCCCGACCATATCCCTGCATACCCCCGACCATATCCCTGCATACCCCCGACCATATCCCTGCATACCCCCGACCATATCCCTGCATACCCCCGACCATATCCCTGCATACCCCCGACCATATCCCTGCATACCCCCGACCATATCCCTGCATACCCCCGACCATATCCCTGCATACCCCCGACCATATCCCTGCATACCCCCGACCATATCCCTGCATACCCCCGACCATATCCCTGCATACCCCCGACCATATCCCTGCATACCCCCGACCATATCCCTGCATACCCCCGACCATATCCCTGCATACCCCCGACCATATCCCTGCATACCCCCGACCATATCCCTGCATACCCCCGACCATATCCCTGCATACCCCCGACCATATCCCTGCATACCCCCGACCATATCCCTGCATACCCCCGACCATATCCCTGCATACCCCCGACCATATCCCTGCATACCCCCGACCATATCCCTGCATACCCCCGACCATATCCCTGCATACCCCCGACCATATCCCTGCATACCCCCGACCATATCCCTGCATACCCCCGACCATATCCCTGCATACCCCCGACCATATCCCTGCATACCCCCGACCATATCCCTGCATACCCCCGACCATATCCCTGCATACCCCCGACCATATCCCTGCATACCCCCGACCATATCCCTGCATACCCCCGACCATATCCCTGCATACCCCCGACCATATCCCTGCATACCCCCGACCATATCCCTGCACACCCCCGACCATATCCCTGCACACCCCCGACCATATCCCTGCACACCCCCGACCATATCCCTGCACACCCCCGACCATATCCCTGCACACCCCCGACCATATCCCTGCATACCCCCGACCATATCCCTGCATACCCCCGACCATATCCCTGCATACCCCCGACCATATCCCTGCATACCCCCGACCATATCCCTGCATACCCCCGACCATATCCCTGCATACCCCCGACCATATCCCTGCATACCCCCGACCATATCCCTGCATACCCCCGACCATATCCCTGCATACCCCCGACCATATCCCTGCATACCCCCGACCATATCCCTGCATACCCCCGACCATATCCCTGCATACCCCCGACCATATCCCTGCATACCCCCGACCATATCCCTGCATACCCCCGACCATATCCCTGCATACCCCCGACCATATCCCTGCATACCCCCGACCATATCCCTGCATACCCCCGACCATATCCCTGCATACCCCCGACCATATCCCTGCATACCCCCGACCATATCCCTGCATACCCCCGACCATATCCCTGCATACCCCCGACCATATCCCTGCATACCCCCGACCATATCCCTGCATACCCCCGACCATATCCCTGCATACCCCCGACCATATCCCTGCATACCCCCGACCATATCCCTGCATACCCCCGACCATATCCCTGCATACCCCCGACCATATCCCTGCATACCCCCGACCATATCCCTGCATACCCCCGACCATATCCCTGCATACCCCCGACCATATCCCTGCATACCCCCGACCATATCCCTGCATACCCCCGACCATATCCCTGCATACCCCCGACCATATCCCTGCATACCCCCGACCATATCCCTGCATACCCCCGACCATATCCCTGCATACCCCCGACCATATCCCTGCATACCCCCGACCATATCCCTGCATACCCCCGACCATATCCCTGCATACCCCCGACCATATCCCTGCATACCCCCGACCATATCCCTGCATACCCCCGACCATATCCCTGCATACCCCCGACCATATCCCTGCATACCCCCGACCATATCCCTGCATACCCCCGACCATATCCCTGCATACCCCCGACCATATCCCTGCATACCCCCGACCATATCCCTGCATACCCCCGACCATATCCCTGCATACCCCCGACCATATCCCTGCATACCCCCGACCATATCCCTGCATACCCCCGACCATATCCCTGCATACCCCCGACCATATCCCTGCATACCCCCGACCATATCCCTGCATACCCCCGACCATATCCCTGCATACCCCCGACCATATCCCTGCATACCCCCGACCATATCCCTGCATACCCCCGACCATATCCCTGCATACCCCCGACCATATCCCTGCATACCCCCGACCATATCCCTGCATACCCCCGACCATATCCCTGCATACCCCCGACCATATCCCTGCATACCCCCGACCATATCCCTGCATACCCCCGACCATATCCCTGCATACCCCCGACCATATCCCTGCATACCCCCGACCATATCCCTGCATACCCCCGACCATATCCCTGCATACCCCCGACCATATCCCTGCATACCCCCGACCATATCCCTGCATACCCCCGACCATATCCCTGCATACCCCCGACCATATCCCTGCATACCCCCGACCATATCCCTGCATACCCCCGACCATATCCCTGCATACCCCCGACCATATCCCTGCACACCCCCGACCATATCCCTGCATACCCCCGACCATATCCCTGCACACCCCCGACCATATCCCTGCACACCCCCGACCATATCCCTGCATACCCCCGACCATATCCCTGCATACCCCCGACCATATCCCTGCATACCCCCGACCATATCCCTGCATACCCCCGACCATATCCCTGCATACCCCCGACCATATCCCTGCATACCCCCGACCATATCCCTGCATACCCCCGACCATATCCCTGCATACCCCCGACCATATCCCTGCATACCCCCGACCATATCCCTGCATACCCCCGACCATATCCCTGCATACCCCCGACCATATCCCTGCATACCCCCGACCATATCCCTGCATACCCCCGACCATATCCCTGCATACCCCCGACCATATCCCTGCATACCCCCGACCATATCCCTGCATACCCCCGACCATATCCCTGCATACCCCCGACCATATCCCTGCATACCCCCGACCATATCCCTGCATACCCCCGACCATATCCCTGCATACCCCCGACCATATCCCTGCATACCCCCGACCATATCCCTGCATACCCCCGACCATATCCCTGCATACCCCCGACCATATCCCTGCATACCCCCGACCATATCCCTGCATACCCCCGACCATATCCCTGCATACCCCCGACCATATCCCTGCATACCCCCGACCATATCCCTGCATACCCCCGACCATATCCCTGCATACCCCCGACCATATCCCTGCATACCCCCGACCATATCCCTGCATACCCCCGACCATATCCCTGCATACCCCCGACCATATCCCTGCATACCCCCGACCATATCCCTGCATACCCCCGACCATATCCCTGCATACCCCCGACCATATCCCTGCATACCCCCGACCATATCCCTGCATACCCCCGACCATATCCCTGCATACCCCCGACCATATCCCTGCATACCCCCGACCATATCCCTGCATACCCCCGACCATATCCCTGCATACCCCCGACCATATCCCTGCATACCCCCGACCATATCCCTGCATACCCCCGACCATATCCCTGCATACCCCCGACCATATCCCTGCATACCCCCGACCATATCCCTGCATACCCCCGACCATATCCCTGCATACCCCCGACCATATCCCTGCATACCCCCGACCATATCCCTGCATACCCCCGACCATATCCCTGCATACCCCCGACCATATCCCTGCATACCCCCGACCATATCCCTGCATACCCCCGACCATATCCCTGCATACCCCCGACCATATCCCTGCATACCCCCGACCATATCCCTGCATACCCCCGACCATATCCCTGCATACCCCCGACCATATCCCTGCATACCCCCGACCATATCCCTGCATACCCCCGACCATATCCCTGCATACCCCCGACCATATCCCTGCATACCCCCGACCATATCCCTGCATACCCCCGACCATATCCCTGCATACCCCCGACCATATCCCTGCATACCCCCGACCATATCCCTGCATACCCCCGACCATATCCCTGCATACCCCCAACCATATCCCTGCATACCCCCGACCATATCCCTGCATACCCCCTTTAATCCATGTACCTGTCCAAATTCTTCTTCAATATCAAAATTGAGTCCACATTTACCAATTCAGATGGCATCCTGTTCCACTCTCCCACCACTCTTTGCATGAAGTTCCCCCTAATGCTCCATTTAAGCTTTTCCTCTTTCACCCTTAACCCATGTGCTCTAGTTTGTATCTCACTCAGCTTCAGTGGAAAAAGCCTGCTTATATTTACTATCTATATCCATATCTGCCTGTCCCGCATCGGACTTGTCAGCCACAAACGAGCCTGCAGCTGACGTGGACTTTTTACCCCCTCCATAAATCTTCGTCCGCGAAGCCAAGCCAAAGATATCCATCATAATTTTGTACACCTCTATCAAATCTCCCCTCTCATTTCTTCTATGCTCTTGGGAACAAAGTCCTAAACTGTTTAACCTTTCCCTCCCTCCCTTTGTAATGACTGGAAAGAGGTATTCAATATAGTATCTTTAATTCTTGATATAAATCTCTCACCGGGTCCTTTTATTGCTATTTTTGGAATGAGTGGACCAGGCTCATTTTGCTGCTGTGGGAAGATGTTGTCCCTCCCACGCAGACAAAATGGATATCGGATTTGGTGGCGTCCCTCTCTCTAGAGAAAATTAGATATTAAAGCTTTTTCTCTTTGGGGTTCTTCTTTCAATTATTTTCAAAATTTATAGATCAATATTTTAAAAATCAAAAATCTTATTTTTCTTTTTCTTCACTTGTTGAACTATTAGCATTGAAATTAGTAGATGATGCCTGGTTTTGATTGTAATTGCTCAGATAATAGATTGGGGTCAAACATTACATTAGTTATAGTTTTTTTTTCTTTTTTTTATCGACAACATGGATCATATGTATCTTGTTTACTGTGGTTTACTATCTGTAATTTTAATTTACTTTTACCTGAACTTCATATGTATCTATGTATTTGATATTATTAATTTCTCAATGACAAATAAAAAGATCGAAGAAGAAAATAGAGAACCTTTCCTTGTGATTCAATTCTTCAAGACCTGGCAACATCTTTGTAAATCTCCTCTGCACTATTTCAATCTTATTGATATCCTTCCTGTAGTTAGTTGACCAAGCTGCACATAATACTTCAAATTTGGGCTCCCCAATGTCTTATGCATCTTTACCATAACATCTCAACTCCTATTCTCAATACTTTGGTTTATGATGACCAATATTCCAAAAGTTCTCTTTATGGCTTTATCTACCTGTGATGCCACTTTCAGGGAATATGTACCATATTGGTATTTCCAGATCCTTTTGTTCCAAAGTGCAACACCTCACACTTGTCAGCATTAAATTCCATCTGCCATTTTCCAGCCCATTCTTCCTGCTGGTCCAGATCATGGTGCAAGTTTTGAGAGCCTTCCTCATTGTCTTCTATACCTCCAATTTCAGTGACATCTGGAAATTTGTTGATCCAATTTATCACCATTTCATGCAGATGTCATTGCCGTGGATGACAAAAAATAACGGGCAACATGGGTGAAGGGTGAAAAGTTAAATGTTTAAGGGCAGCCTCAGGGAGAACTTCTTCACTCAGAGGGTGGAAATAAGCTGCCAGCTGAGGTGGTGGATGTGTTTTGATTTTGACCTTTATAGAGTAGGTACATGGAAGGGAGGGGTATGGAAGGATATGGTCCAGATGCAGGTCAATAGTTTGGCATGTTCTAGATGGGCCAAAGGAACTGCTTCTGTCTTATAGCATTCTATGGTTCTATATACTGCACTTTGCTTTTGTAGCATGATACCCTGCACTCTTTGAGTTATTGTGGCATTACAGCCTGCCCTTTGTTTCATTATTGCGTACTCACGTATTGGTTGATCCCATATAAAAGTCATCCTCACCTTTTATGGGCCAAAACTCGCAAATTTTAGTATATCACATGTAAAGGTTGACCATCCTTCCATAATTTTGGCTCTGATTGCCTGCCCACCTGAGCTCCTGAAGCATTGGCCGCGGATCCTCGCCGCGGCTGGCTGCCTCTCCGCGCTCCTGACACCCAGGTCGAGAACCCTTGCCTCGGTTGCCCACTCACCCGAGCTCCCGATGCCCCTACTGCCTGCCTGTCCGAGCTCCTGATGCCCCAGAGATGGACTTACCACCTGGTCCCGACAATTTGAGCTCCCAACATTTTGAACGACGCAGGTCAAAAGTAGTATCGTGTGATAATCAACCCCCTCAAATATGACCCCAAAAATTGGCCCCTAAAACTCAAATATTACATGAGTATGTATGGGTTGACTTGCCTGGTGATGTACCATCAAACAAAAGATTGAGTAGTGAAACAATCATGCTTTTAAGAGCTAAAGACTGGAACACTATTAAACAACCATCCATCTCCTTGACTGATTAAAGCAACAGTCAAAGGGTGGCGTGCCGGGGGTGATGGGTAGGATCAGTCTTGGGAGGCATGTCCAGTTGGTAGCAGCCAATCACGGGGTTACAGTGGTTTACCACACCAGGATAATGCTCAACACATAGCTTTCACTATATCTTGGCACATGTGACAATAAACAATTCAATTCAATGTGATGGTAGTAAAAACACAAAACTGCTGGAGTCAAGCACTGTCCATAGGAGGCAAAGATTCAGGCCTCAAACGGTATCTTTACCTCCAATGCATGTTACGTAGTCCGCTGAGTTCCTCCAGGCTTTTTAGCCAATATTTGTTTTAAACTTTGCTTTGGATATGGAACTGTCTAATGATTCGAAGTTGTAGATTGATTGAAATTGCGGCCAAATTGCTCGTGCTTTCTTTCGCAATGGTCCTTGAAAGCAGCCACCGCAAGACCTTTTGCCACTGAAATTTAATGGTCTTACAGGCAAAACTCTGCATTCTTATTGCTTGTGATTTAAAAAAAAATGAAAGTCACTTTTTAATCCCATTTAAAATAGAACAATTTAACAAAGAAACATTCACTGCACAATAATGCAGAGCAATGGCCAAACGAAGTCGCTCAAGCCAATCGACAATTGGAATGTATGCACCATTAAATCCTTGCAAATAAGCAATTAGAGTCACATTTCTGTACCATTCGACAAAACATAAATCCAATGCATTATCAAGGAGCGTAGAATTTATGGTTTGTATTTCCTTCGTGACTGTAATAACAATTATTATGATTTATAGCCCATTGACATTATTTCAAAAATGTCTTTATTTTGTAGGAAGGAGTTAAACTCTCTCGACTTGTGCAGAAACTGTATGTACCGTTTCATATTCTATCATCTTGCTTTTGAAGACAGACAGTTTTGCCTGCCCTTGGTTGTAAATAGAAAGGAAATTATGAATGAAAACTTACATTGTGAGGACCAGCAGGTGAAGTCGATTCTGAGTTTCACCTCTTTGTCAGATCTAAAATTTTGTATTTTTTTAAAACAAAAAAGCAGAATAAGGACTTTAAGAAAATTTGAAGTCCTGTCTGATATCAGGAGCCCCTGACGGATGTACATTGCAGTATTGCAGTTGCCTGCCTTGTACCATTTCCTTTGTTCTGTTTATTTTTAATCATGTTGTCTCTAGTTCAGTTTTCCTACATTTTCTCCTGCTTTCTGATTAGGAACTATAATACATGCTAATGGCTTTCATCTCCACTCTGAGCCACCACGGGATTCATTTCTCAAAGTGACTTCTTTTCAAATATGTCTTATATCTGACTTAAAATTCTCCCCACCTTTCTCTCTCTCTCTCTCTCTCTCTCTCTCTCTCTCTCTCTCTCTCTCGCTTCACCTGAATTCCATGTTGGATTATACTGGCACATTAAACACCTCATATTTGTTATTGTCTTATTAAATCTGTCTGCATCTCTCCAACTATTTCATTTCTCACCACATTTCCTTCTTCTCTGACAAAGGCCATGCATCTATAAATCCATATCTTCCTTTTTCTATGTATTATGATGGAGCACACTTCCTGGTTAAAGATATTTCAGGAATGCAAGTTATTTGTTAAGTGGTTGTATATGTGTTAATAAAATATGCTGCTATTCAATAATCTTCAACAACATAATAAATAATTTGTGACGAGGTTTCTGTGTAGAAGAGGTAAAATCGCATAAACTGCTGCAGATGCAGAGAGTAAGGAACATAGCTGGACATTACTGATTTTGTGTCAGCATAAAAACTGGCTGCATAATGCTACTTTATTTTGCATATGATTTGTTTTCTGAGTTGAAAACGGTCAATAAACAAACATGAAGTACAGCGTTATGACATGATTAAATGGTGGGCAGACTTGATGGGCTGAATAGCTTATTTCTGCTCATATGTCTGATGATCTTATGGACATTAAGTGAATATCTCAAGTCAAGTCAAGTCAAGTTTATTGCCATCTGATTGCATAAGTACAACCTGACGAAGCAGCGTTCTCCATTCCTCGGTCCAAAAACACGCAGACACACAACCAGACATAACACACATATAGACAAATAATACTTATGCAGGACAAGCATATCCTCTATACAAATAAATAAATAAATATTGCTTTAGACATATGAGCATCTCGGATGTTTAGAGTGAGCAGTTTTTTGGGTCATTCAACCTTCTCACTGCCCGTGGGAAGTACAGGTCGAGTGCCCCTTATTCAAAATTCCAAACTACGAAATCCTCCAAAATCAGAAACATTTTTCATCTGTGGTCCCTTACAGGAATACGTAATAGGGTTCAGAAATCCCAATCAGAGAACAGAACGTAGCAGACATAAGTAGTGCAGATTTTTCAATATCTGTCAATTTGTGCATCTGTAAATATTTGTATTGTAATGTGAATGCACATATCTTTGCATCTGAGTGAATGAGTGCATTTTTAAAATGGTGTTCCAAAATCCGAAAAAACTCCAAAATCTGAAACACTTCTGGTCCCATGTATTTCGGATAAGGGGCACTCAACCTGTATCTAGATTAAAGATAGAAACTGGTAAGAAATTGGCTCACAAGATTATCAACCATGGTAGGAGGCTTTTCAGCCTATCAAGACAATGCTGGCACTCATTTGAGGAGTGTAATCACTCTCTTACTCTTTCCCTGGTGCCCTGCAAGTGTTTTTTCCCTGAAGTGTTTGCCCTCTTCCTTTATGAAAGCCTTGAATGTGTCTGTTTCTAGTTCCCTCATGGGCAGTTAATACCAGATTGAAAACACTCTGCATGAAAATGGTTTTCTTCACTATCCCCTGAAGATGGGGGTCTCTCGATACTTGAACCAGATGCAAATGGGAATTACATGAAACAGCAAGCAATTTCAATGTTAATAAAAATATTGAAAAAGAAACAGCAAGCAATGGCTTAAAATCGAAGTATTAATTCATGGTTTACAAGAAACACACAGTCCTTTAATTAAACACACAATGCTGGGGGTGTGGCCATGTGAAGGACTTAAACAAATGTGTTTTGATAGAGCTCTCCATGAAGATTATCAAAAAGACAGTTAAAATTTTAAAATTAAGAATTTTTCACCTAAAAAATGGACAAAACAAATACAAAGAAACCAAGGCAGCCAAGAATAAAAAATGAAGAAGTTTCTTCTCAGCCAGGAATATCGAGTGAAAGCTTGAAAGGGGGCGGTGCAAGAGTGGCTTTGGGACCGGTAGACCCCGACAAAGCTGAGGAGTCAGGACAAGAACTAAATATTTTTTCTAGAAAAAATGGAAAACTTGAGCAACTGATTTGCTGGCATAAAAAATGTATTGTGAAATTAAATAAATCGTTGAAGACTTTACTGAATGACCCAAGCAGAAGTAGTCTTGGTAAAAACACAAGATAAGCTAAAATGGGAGTTGGACAGACAAGGTCTGCTGGACAAGATCGTCCACAGGGTGAATTTTAGCAGACAATCCTAATTAACAAAAATATACAAATAATAATAGAAGAGGCTCTGACTGACTAAGTCAGAAGATTTGTAATGACACATTGTAAAATTTATGCAGAATCATGTACTTTTATGAACATCTATGTACCAAATTATGATGATGAAGCCTTTACGAAGAATACCTTTTTTTAAAAACAGCAAAGGGAAGACAAAATATACTGGTCGGAGGAGACTTCGATTTCGGTTTAGATCCAATATTGGATAAATCATCCAGAACAGCTACAAGAGCAAATGTTGTAAAATGACATTGTCATTTATGAAGGATTTAAATTTGATTGATATATGGAGGCAGCTGAAACCTGATTCACCTACAAGGATTGATTTGTTTTTATTGTCTTCCCAATTAAAAAGTCGAGTGGTAAAAATGGAATATTTGGCGAGACTTCTATTAGATCATTCACATTAACATTAACTATTGCAACATTGGAAAAACAAGAAAGTGTATATAGATGGTGTCTCAATGCCACACTTTTGAAAAAGAAGGACTTTTGTAAGTTTATTGAGAGATAGATGGACTATTCTGTGAAACTAACCTTCATTTTACTGATAATAGATTTTTAATGTGGGATACACTTAAAGCTTATCTAAGATGACAAATTATTTATTACGCAAAAAATCTTAAGAGAGAATAAGATATAACAAAAATGGCAAAAGAACATCAGAGAAAAGGGTCACAAGAAAACTATAGACTGTTAGAGAATAGAAAAATGAAATATAACACATTACAAATGTATAGAATGGAAAAAAATATTAAAAACCAAACAAAAATATTATGAATTACGAAGATGGGCACATAACGTTTTATCTTGGCAGTTAAAGGCATAGGAGTCATCTAGAATGATAAATGCAATAGAACAGAGGATGATATTATAACATATCATCAAAAATAAATAAAAAATATTTTCGGACAATATTATAAGAAACTATATAAATTGGAATAATTAGGAGATGAAAATGAGATGGATGTATTTTTAACAGATGTTGAACTTACAAAATTAGAAGATAGAGAATGAGTTGATTTAGATGCCACTTTCACAAGAGAAGAAGTCAAGAAAGCTTTGGGTATTTTACAAGCTAACAAATCTCTGGGGAAAGATGGGTTTCCACCTGAGTTCGACAAATAAAGACTTATTGTTACCTCTTATGATGGATGTATTGGACCCAGACCCTCCTAGGATCTTTCTCAACTGCTATAATTAGAATGCTACAGAAGAAAAAAATCATGTAAACCTATATCACTCCTAAATGCTGATTATAAAATACTGGCAAAGGCATTAGCTAATAGATTGGGAGAATATCTACCAAAATTAATACATACAGACCAGGTGGGGTTTGTCAAAGGAAGATGTTTTTCAAATAGTTTAAGTAGACTATTTAATATAATACATAAGGCAAATTCAAAGTTGAATCCAAATTTAGCCATCTCCCTTGATGCAAAAAAAAGCATTCTATCAATAGGAATGGTCTTATTTAAAACATTGGAAACATTTGGTATAGGCAGAAACTTTATAAATTGGATAAGAACTCTTTATTATAAACCACAATCCAAAATTATAACTAACAATCAGATATCAGTGGTCTTTCCCTTGAGTAGATCGAGAAGACAGGGGTGTCCTCTGTCTCCGGAACTTTATATCCTCGCTATTGAACCATTGGCGGAGATTATAAGGAGAGATCCAAATATTAAGAGCTTCAAATTTGGACAGGAAGAACATAAAATTAGCATATTTGCTGATGACGTGCGATTATATACGTCTGACCCTGACTTTCTTTTTTTTCTTCTTTTGGCTTGGCTTCGCGGACGAAGATTTATGGAGGGGGTAAAAGTCCACGTCAGCTGCAGGCTCGTTTGTGGCTGACAAGTCCGATGCGGGACAGGCAGACACGGTTTCAGCGGCTGCAGGGGAAAATTGGTTGGTTGGGGTTGGGTGTTGGATTTTTCCTCCTTTGCCTTTTGTCAGTGAGGTGGGCTCTGCGGTCTTCTTCAAAGGAGATTGCTGCCTGCCAAACTGCGAGGTGCCAAGATGCACGGTTTGAGGCGATATCAGCCCACTGGCGGTGGTCAATGTGGCAGGCACCAAGAGATTTCTTCAGGCAGTCCTTGTACCTTTTCTTTGGTGCACCTCTGTCACGGTGGCCAGTGGAGAGCTCGCCATATAACACGATCTTGGGAAGGCGATGGTCCTCCATTCTGGAGACGTGACCCACCCAGCGCAGCTGGATCTTCAGCAGCGTGGACTCGATGCTGTCGACCTCTGCCATCTCGAGTACTTCGACGTTAGGGATGAAAGCGCTCCAATGGATGTTGAGGATGGAGCGGAGACAACACTGGTGGAAGCGTTCTAGGAGCCGTAGGTGATACCGGTAGAGGACCCATGATTCGGAGCCGAACAGGAGTGTGGGTATGACAACGGCTCTGTATACGCTTATCTTTGTGAGGTTTTTCAGTTGGTTGTTTTTCCAGACTCTTTTGTGTAGTCTTCCAAAGGCGCTATTTGCCTTGGCGAGTCTGTTGTCTATCTCATTGTCGATCCTTGAATCTGATGAAATGGTGCAGTCGAGATAGGTAAACTGGTTGACCGTTTTGAGTTTTGTGTGCCCGATGGAGATGTGGGGGGGCTGGTAGTCATGGTGGGGAGCTGGCTGATGGAGGACCTCAGTTTTCTTCAGGCTGACTTCCAGGCCAAACATTTTGGCAGTTTCTGCAAAGCAGTACGTCAAGCGCTGAAGAGCTGGCTCTGAATGGGCAACTAAAGCGGCATCGTCTGCAAAGAGTAGTTCACGGACAAGTTTCTCTTGTGTCTTGGTGTGAGCTTGCAGGCGCCTCAGATTGAAGAGACTGCCATCCGTGCGGTACCGGATGTAAACAGCGTCTTCATTGTTGGGGTCTTTCATGGCTTGGTTCAGCATCGTGCTGAAGAAGATTGAAAAGAGGGTTGGTGCGAGAACACAGCCTTGCTTCACGCCATATTTGCTGATGACGTGCGATTATATACGTCTGACCCCGACTGAATCCTTAATAAAATTACAAACAACATTAGAAAAACATGGAAGAATTTCAGGTTATAAAATAAATATGGACAAGAGTGAGATAATGCCATTGAAGAATTTTGATTATGAAAGATATGAAAAAGTTAGTAGATTTAAATGGAAGACAGATGGAATCCAATATTTAGGAATAATGACATATAACAATTTGCAGAACTTATATAAATTTAATTACACTCTTCTTTTAGAAAAAATAGAGAAAGGTTTACAGAAATGGAAAAACCTGCCAATTACTCTAGTGGGAAGAGTAAATTGTATTAAAAGAGTAAATTCTATTAAAATGAAGTTGACGCCAAGATCACAGCATCTTTCTCAATCGTTGCCTATTGCATTAACTAAAAAATTCTTTAAATTATTGAATAATTGCATAAGGCAATTCTTATGGAATAATAAAATGCTGAGAATTTCATTGGAAAAGTTAACATGGGACTACAAATTGGGAAGACTTAGAGTTCCAGACTTTAAGAAATACTATTTATCAGCCAAGCAAATTTTTTTATTATCCTTTTTTGAAGAAGACGTTTCTCCTTCTTGGACCCAACTAGGATTTGAATTCAATAGAAGAAGAAACAGCGAAGGATTTTATTTATAAGTGGAATGTTAAGATAATAACAAAAATGATGGATGACCCTATATTAGTACATATGATTAGAATATGACGAGAAATAAATGAGTGTATTGGAAAAAAATCAGGTATATCATTAAGAACATCATTATGTAAAAATGTGTTGATGCCTATGAGTCTGGGTCACAAAATATTAAATTCATGGTGTGATAAAGGAATAGAATATGTTGATGATTGTTATGTGGACATAACAGGGGATAAGATTTCTGGATCATTGGGATCGCTTCTGGGGAAGGTCGGACCTGTACAGAAGGGACGGACTCCACTTGAACTGGAGGGGGACCAATGTGCAAGCAAGCAGATTTGCTAGAGGTGTGGGGGAAGGTTTAAACTAGTTTGGCAGGGGGGTGGGGAACAGAGTGTGAGAGCAGAGTCAAGGGAGCATGGCCACCTAGATAAGAATAAAAATGATTACAAAGGTAGGATGGAGATTAGGGTAGAAAAGAGAATGTATGTGAGGGTCATTCTCTGAATTGCATATATTTTAATGCATGAAGCATAGTGAACAAGGAAGACGAGCTTAGAGCATGGACAGATACTTGGGGTCACGATATTGTGGCAATTAGTGAGACCTGGCTACAAGAGGGGCAGGACTGGCAACTTAACATTCCAGGATACATTTGTTTTAGATGTGATAGATCAGGGGGTAAAAAAGGGGGAGGAGTTGCTCTGCTTGTTAAGGAGGACATTACTGCCGTAAGGTGGCAAGATGGTCTGGAGAGATCGTCCAGTGAGGCTGTTTGGGTGGAATTGAGGGGTGAAGGAGTCATGAAGGTGCTAATAGGGGTGTATTACAGACCACCAAATGGGTCAAGAAAACTAGAGGAACAAATGTGTAGAGAGATAACGTATATGTGTGAGAATCATAAGGTAGTGATCATGGGAGATTTTAACTTCCCTCACATTGATTGGGATACCCATACAGTTAGAGGGCTGGATGGGCTAGAGTTCGTTAAATGTGTTCAAGATTGTTTTCTGAATCAATTAGTAGAAGAACCGACTCGGGACAGTGTAATACTGGATCTCCTGTAAGGGAATGAGCTAGGTCAGGTATCAGACATTATTGTTGGAGATCCAATTGGGTCTAGTGATCATAATTCTGTTAGTTTTAAGGTAGTTTTAGGGAAGAGCAAGGAGAGGCCTAAAGTTGAGGTTCTGGATTGGAAAAGAGCAAATTTCGAAGAAATAAGAAGGGATTTGGGGAGTATTGAGTGGGACAGGATATTTTCAGGTGAAGGTGTAAATGAGAAATGGAAGATATTCAAAAAATAAATTTTGAGGGTACAGAGTAGTTATGTCCCAGTGAGGATCAAAGGAAAGGCTGGAAGTCATAGGGAGACTGGGTTTTCGAGGAATATTAGAAATTTGGTTAGGAGAAAAAGGGAGGTGTACAAGAGGTATAAAGAACAGAGAGCTGACAATTTGAAGGAGGACTACAAGGAGTGTAGAAGGAATCTTAAGAAAGAAATTAGAAAGGCCAAAAAAAAGGCACGAAGAGGCTTTGGCAGACAGAGTAAAAATAAATCCAAAGGGTTTGTATAAGTACATCAAAAGTAAAAGATTAGTGAGAGATAAAATTGGACCCCTTGTAGATAGTGAGGGTAGGCTGAGTGAGAAGTCACAGGAAATGGGGGAAATTTTGAATGATTTCTTTGCCTCGGTATTCACTAGGGAAAAAAAATATTGAACCAGTTGAGGTAAAGAAAAATAGTGGGGAGGTAATGAAGCATATAAGGATAACCGAGGAGGTAGTGATGGCTGTGTTGAAAAAGATAAAGGTGGATAAATCTCTGGGACCGGACAAAATATTCCCAAGGACACTCAGGAAGGCTAGTGGACAGATAGTGGGGCCATTAACAGAGATATTTAGGATGTCACTGGCCACGGGGGTAGTGCCAAAGGATTGGAGGGTGGCGCATGTGGTTCCGCTGTTTAAGAAAGGGTCTAAATGTAAACCTGGGAATTATAGGCCCGTGAGTCTGACGTCTGTGGTGGGCAAGTTGATGGAAAGTGTTCTGAGGGATGGTATTTACAATTATTTGGAGGTACAGGGATTGCTAGGGAGTAATCAGCATGGTTTTGTCAGGGGTAGATCATGCTTGACAAACCTGATTGAGTTTTTCGAGAGGTATACAAAAAAGGTTGATGAAGGGAAAGCTGTGGATGTTGTCTATTTAGACTTTAGTAAAGCTTTTGACAAAGTTCCCCACAGGAGGTTAGGAAAAAAGGTGGAGGAATTAGGTATAAACGAGGAGGTAGTGAAAAGGATTCAGCAGTGGTTGGATGGGAGATGTCAGAGAGTAGTGGTAGAAAATTGTTTGTCCAATTGGAGGCCAGTGACTAGTGGAGTTCCTCAGGGATCGGTTCTCGGTCTACTATTTGTTATATATATTAACGATCTGGAAGTAGGGGTGGAGAATTGGATAAGCAAGTTTGCGGATGATACAAGGATTGGTGGTGTTGTGGACAGTGAGGAAGATTACCGTAGATTAAAAGGTGATTTAGGAAGGCTGGAGGTGTGGGCTGAGAAATGGCTGATGGAATTTAATACAGATAAGTGTGAGGTGTTACATTTTGGAAAGGCAAATTTAAATAGGTCATATGCATTAAATGGTAGGCTATTGAGATGTGCAGAGCAACAAAGGGATTTAGGAGTTGTGGTAAATAGTACCCTCAAGGCTGATACTCAGGTAGATGGTGTGGTGAAGAAGGCATTTGGAATGTTGGCCTTCATAAATCGGAGTATTGAATTCAAGAGTAGGGAGGTTATGATGAAATTGTACAAGGCATTGGTGAGGTCAAATTTGGAGTACTGTGTACAGTTTTGGTCACCAAATTATAGGAAAGATATAAACAAAATAGAGAGAGTGCAGAGAAGGTTCACGAGAATGTTGACAGGATTTCAAGGTTTGAGTTACAGGGAAAGGTTGTGCAGACTGGGGCTTTTTTCTCTGGAGCGTAGAAGATTGAGAGGGGACTTGATAGAGGTGTTTAAGATTTTAAAAGGCACAGACAGAGTAAATGTGGATAGGCTTTTTCAATTAAGAGTGGGGGAGATTCAAACTAGAGGGCATGGTTTAAGATTGAAGGGGGAAAATTATAAGGGGAACATGAGGGGAAATTTCTTTATGCAAAGGGTGGTGGGGATGTGGAATGAGCTTCCGACTGATGTGGTCGAAGCGGGATCATTGGTTACATTTAAGGAAAGACGAGATAGTTACATGGATAGGAGAGGACTGGAGGGGTATGGACCGGGCGCTGGTCAGTGGGACTAGGAGGGTAGGGATTTGTTACGGCATGGACTAGTAGGGCCGAACTGGCCTGTTCTGTGCTGTAAGTGGTTATATGGTTATATGGTTATATGGTGGAGGGATCTCTTAGGCTTTTTGAACAATTAAGAAATAAATATGGAGTAGCTTATGGGACTTTTGTTTTCTACAGCTAAGATCATTCCTAAGAGCAAGATGGGGGCCAAATTTGGCCCTACCTGAAATTAGTGAAATGGAATGAACGATTTGGCTGGGGAATACACCTAAATTTATAACTAAGATATAGTATGATCGCCAGAGTGAAAGTGAAAAACCAGGTTTACAGAGATCGAGAGAGAGATGGGAGTCAGATGCACGTGCTGCAATAATGGAACAATGCTGGTCTGATTGGTGTTTAGATAGCATGACGTCAATTATAAATGCAAGATACGGATTAGTGCAATTTCCTACACCAATTATATCTCACACCACATAAGTTGCATAATTCAAAATCTGAAATATTGGAGATGTGTTTTAGGTGTGGGATAAAAATAGAAACGTTCTTAAATGCTCCGTGGTCGTGTATGAGGGTGAGTCGTTTTGGCAGGATATTACTAGAATATTAACAAGGATAACAGGGCTGGTCTTCCTGGACGACCCGACACTTTATCTTTTGGGCAACTTCTTTGAAATAAGTAATAAACTAACTAAATACCAAATTTCATTTGTTAAAATAGCCTTAGTAGTGGGTAAGTAATGTATTGCGATGACCTGGATATCTGACTCCCCTCTACATATAGCACAATTAGTAGTTGCATGCCTATGGAAAAAAAATACATATAACTTAAAGAACAAATACGACATTTATTAAGATATAGCCCAATTGTAACTATAACTACAATAATAAAAAGGACAATAATAAATGTTGCTGTAGTATAAATGGAAGTGTCTTCCCATATAGAATATTTGATGATTAACATAAATGTGAGCCCTGATGGTGTGTGAATTTATAATGTGAAAGGGAAGGAGGGTGGAAGGGTTTGTTTGTTTTTTGTAAAGGAAATGTTTATATATATATATATACATAGTTTTATATATATATATATATATATTTAATATTGGAGATTTTTTCTAATTGTATTTATAAAAAAAACAAAAATAAAATATTAAAAAACACAAAGCTGGAAAAACTCAGCAGGTCAAACAGTGTTCTTTAGGAAATAAAGATAAAGATACATCTTTCATCTTGTATTTGTATGTGTGAGTTCTTAGACAACACATGGATGAAAGAAAAGGTTCTTTACTTTAAAGTTGTTGTAAACAGCACCGTGAGGCAGGGTGTGAAGCTGCAACCCTCCATTACAGATCTGCTTACTGTGTGTCAGCTCCCTGGTGGCAACCAAGTCTAATCAAACAGTAAGGTATCGCTCGTTGCCACGCAAACATGATCACTATTATTACAAAACATAACCAACATTGCGGGCTTGATCTTTTCATCGAGCTGTGAGCAAAATGTAGACAGTCACCTGAATGAAGTGATGGGGCAGGGAGGGGAGATAAGTTAAGTTAAGATAAGATGTTAAGATAATCTTAATTGTCATTGCACAAGTACAAGACAGGGAGCACAGAGAGTTTCATTCACCCGGGTATGGCCCAACATTATTCCCAGATGGCATCCCTGGCGAAGTGCAAGGTAGCACTTTAAATCCGTCTCTGCAGGACCTGCATCATGACCGTGGGGGGCACCAAATACAAGAACTTCAGACTGCTGGTGATGCCCCACTTCTGGACGCCCATCATAATGGGGCTGGATTTCCAGTGCCATCTTAAGGGTGTGCTAATGCAGTTTGATGGACCCCATCCCCCCTCTCGGTCAGTAATAACCATTTCCTGGAGGGCCCATTCGTCCTCTTGAATGTGACCAATCACACACTGGAACACCATGCAGGGCACCCGACCTGTAGTTTGGCCATCCTCTGGATCCCTCCACTCTCCACCTGCAACCCCCCCTCCCCATCCCCGTTCCAGAACCTCACCCAGTCACCAGTCACCACTAAAAGCAGGCGATACAGCCCCAGGGACAGGGAATTCATGAAAGTGAAAGGGGGAGACTGCTGGGGGAGGGCATAATAGAACCGAGTAACAGCCCCTGGAGGGCGCAAGTGGTGGTGGTGAAGAGTGAGGAGAAGTAGCGGATGCCCATCGATTACAGCTAGACCATCAACAGGTTCATTTATTAGACACCTACCATCTTCCCTGCATAGCCGACATGGTGAATAAGATCACCCAGTTCAGGTTCTTCTCCACCATAGACGTCAAATCAGCATACAGCCAAATTCTAATTCGCCAGAAGACCGCCTTTGGAAAACTTGAGGCAAACGGCTGCCTCTATCACTTCCTGGGGGTCCCATTCGGCATCACAAACAGGGTGTCAGTGCTCCAAAGGGAGATGGATTGCATGGTGGATGACAATAAGCTAAAAACTACCTATCCATATTTGGACAATGTCACTATCTGCGCACGAAACCAAGAGGAACACAACAAGAACCTGCAGAGGTTCCTGGCCACTGCCAAATCCCTCAACCTCACGTGCAATAAGAAAAAGTGTGTGTTTAGCACCAAGCAATTAGCAATCCTGGGATACGTGGTGGAGCATGGTGGCATCACCCCTGACCCTAAGCGCATGCGCCCCCTTCTGAAACTTCCTCTGCCCCAGAACCCCAAGGCTTTAAAAAGGTGCCTGGGGTTCTTCTCGTACTAGTGGATCCCCAATTATGCAGATAAGGCTCAACACCTGGTGAAAACCATCACCTTTCCCCCATTGGTGGAAACCCGTAAGACTTTTGAGGGGCTTAAGGACAAAATTGCCAAGGTGGTGATGCAAGCCATTGATGAATCCATCCCGTTCCAAGTGGAGAGCAACTCCTCTGACTTTGCCCTGGACGCCACACAGACACAAGCAGGCAGGCCAGTGGAATTTTCTCCCAAACCCTCCAAGACCCCAAAATCAGACATTCTGCCATTGAGAAGGAGGCACAGGTTATAGGGGAGGTCATGTGTCACTGGAGGCACTATTTGGCCGGCAGACCATTTACTCTGCTGATGGATCAAAGAGCTGTCATTTTTATGTTTAATAATAAACAGTGGGGGAAATTAAAAATGACAAGATCATGAGGTGGAGAATTGAACTGTCCACCTATAATTATGAGATCTTATATCGGCCGGGCAAACTCAATGAGCCACCTGATTCCTGTCCAGGGAACCTGTGCCAGGGCACAAGTAGATCTCCTCCAAGCCCTCCATGATGGCTTCTGCCACCCCAGGGTTACAAGGCTCTACCATTTTGTGAGGGCCTGTAACCTCCCCTATTCAATAGAGGAGATCAAGGAGCTGACTCGCAATTACTCGGTCTGTGCAGAAAGCAAGCTGCATTTTTACAGACTGGAGAGAGCCCAGCTTATCAAGGCCACTCGCCCATTCGAACATCTCAGTATGGACTTCAAGGGGCCCCCTCCATCCATGAATTGGAACGTCTACTTCCTGAATATCGTGGATGAAACTCACGTTTCCCATTTGCTCTCTCCTGCCCCGACATGACCACATCCATGGTTATTAAAGCCATCTGCACCATCTTCACCTTGTTCGGATACCCCAGTTATGCTCACAGTGACCAGGGATCCTCATTCATTCATGAGGACTTGCAGCAATATTTCCTTTCCTGGGCATAGTGATGAGTAGAACCACCAGCTACAACCCCTGCAGGAATAGGCAGATGAAGAGAAATAATGGTACAATCTGGAGGGCAGTCCTTTTGGCCCTCAAGTTGAAAGGGATGACCATCTCCCAGTGGCAAGAGATTCTTCCAGAAGCACTGCTCTGCATCAGGTCCCTACTCTACACTGCAACTAATACCACCCCACATGAAAAATTGTTCTCCTTCCCGTCAAGAACCACACTCTGGTTTGGCTGACAACCCCAAGTCCAGTGCTTCTCCATAAGCATGTTAGGATCCATAAGGTGGACCTGCTGGTCAAGGAAGTGCACCTCCTGCATGCAAACCCACTGTATGCCCTGGTATGGTACCCAGACGGACGGGGCAACACAGCATCCATCCAGGACCTGGCTCGAGCTGCGGCTCTGGCACGGGAGGTGCACTCAGTAGCCCCCGTCAGCGACCAGTGTCCCAGGGACCACCCCGACAAGCAATGGTGAAGCCACCTCCACAGCCCCTCAGGCTGCTGCCCCCCCACCCCTACAAACCCCCCGGAACCAGTACTCACAGACACAGTTCAGCCCTCCAACACTCAGCCTGCTGTCCAAGCCACTGTTCTGCAGGAACTGACAGCACAGGTCGGTGCTGCAGAATTGCAGCACCAAATAAAACCATCAGATCTGCTGAACCTATGAACTGTTATGGACTACACAACCAGTGCCGATGGACATTGCCCTGATTCACCTGCCAGACTTCATCCAAAAAAGAAGTGGTGAATGTGGTGGAACCAATACTGCAGACATGACCTCACTGGACTGGACAGCCTGGCCCACCTTCTGTCCCTGTAGCTCCTCCCCCGTAAGATCCCTGGCTTGGACGTGATCCAGCAGCATGTCGAGGCATGCCAAGGTTTTATGGTTAATAAAGCCTTTGACTACCTGCTTTGTGTCTGCAGGTGGTCATTGATCAGGCCATAGATGTTTCATTGGAGGTGCCAATGTTGAGGACAAGAAAAACTTCCCGAGGTTTACTAATTCAGCCTGTGACATTGTGGGCACCAGTCTTCACTCCGTCATGGACATGTACAAGCGGCAGTGTCTTTAGAAAGCAGATTTTACCCCCAAGGACCCCCATCACCCAAGCCATGCCTCTTCCCTCTTCTACCATTGAGAAAATTATACAGGAGCCTGAAGACGAGCACCCAACAGCACAAGGACAGCAGCTTCTTCCCCTCTGCCAACAGATTCCTGAATGATCAATGTCCACAGACACGTCCTTAGCTTGGCTATTTCTTACATTTTTAAATTTATTTGTATGGTGGTTAATATAAATGCCTGCACCGTGGTTTTGCTGCAAAACAATGAATTTTGTGACAAGTTCATGATTCTGATTCATTGGGAGCACTTTCAGTCACTTTGCAGCTATCGTGAAGTATTGAGGATATCTTTCTGTTGAGCTTGCAATTAGGTGTGAATTTTTTGATCTGCAGAGAATTAGACAAGATTCAGTGCAAGCAAAATGGGAAATCTGTTGTTTTACTATAACCAGTAACTGCTCAGTTTACTTAATGATAAATGGAGGATGTGTGACATTTGCTTCTCTCTCTGAGTGTTAGCCTGACTGTAAGAGGCGCTTGGGCAATTCCTGCTGGTGGCGAATCTGTCTGCCTTGCAGCAGGCAAAAAGAAATTTCATGTAATAGGCGACTGTTTTATTACGATGATAATAAATTGAACCTTGAATTTCTTGATGTTGCTCCTTTCATTGAAAAAAATTAAAATAAATCACATGGTGTCATGCTCTCCCTCTGTAGCAGGGTGGTTTACTGAGGGAACAACCCAATGAGCAACAGGTCAAAAGGTTTGGATTCAAAGATTCATAGTGTCATGCAGCATTGAAATAGGCCATTCAGCCCACATCATGTGGTTCATATTTGCCTGTGTTTGTCCAAGTCGCTCAAACCTTTCCTACCCATATCTTTTAAACAATGTAATTGTAACTGCCCATGCCATCAAGGATGCTCATTCCATACCACGCTCTCTGTGAAAAATTTGCTTCTTGTATTCTATTAAAATCTTTCGCCTTAAACCTGTGCATTTTAATTCCCTACCCTGGGAGAAAAAAACCCAGCTCTGACAATCTACCCACATAAACCTCCATCAGTTCTCCCTCTTTATCCTTCACTCCAAAGGAAACAGGTCCTACCTAGGCTGCACACTTAGAGTATGTGTTCCGTTCTGGCAAAGATATGGAGGCTACGGAGAGGGTGCAGAGGAGATTTACCAGGATGTCACTTGGATTGAAAATAAGTTTTGTGAGGGCAAAGTTAGCAGAGCTTGGACTTTTCTCTTTGGAGCATAAAAGGATGATGGAGGCCTACAAGATTATGAGAGACATAGGGTGGACAACCAGTGCCTGTTTCCAAAGGCAGAAAAGGCAAACACTTGAAGACATGTGTACTATGAAGGGAGGGAAGTTTAGGGGACACATTGGGGTAATTTATTTTTTTACTCAGAGAGTTGTGGCTGCCTGGAATGCCTTGCTTGGGGTAGTGGTGGAAGTTGAAACAGTGAGGGCATTTAAGAGACTCTTAGACTGGCATGTGGATGGAAGAAAAATAAAGGGTTATGGGGTAGGGAAGATTTAATACTTTTACTAAGGAATATATGGGTCAGAACAACATGGAGGGTCAAAGGGCCGGTACTGTGCTATGTTAATCACTTATTACAACTCAAATCCTCCAGTCCATCAACTTTTATGTGAATCTTTCCTCCACCCTCTTCAGCTCATTCCTAAACCAAATCAAATCAAATAGCTTTTTTATTGTCATTGTACAAGTTATACAACGAGATTTATGACAGCAGTACAAGGTTACCTGCCACATTGACCTGATATCGCCTCAAACCGTGCATCTTGGCGCCTCACAGTTTGGCGGGCAACCTCCTTTGAAGAAGACCGCAGAGCCCACCTCACTGTCAAAAGGCAAAGGAGGAAAAACCCAACACCCAACCCCAACCAACCAATTTTCCCCTGCAGCCGCTGCAACCGTATCTGCCTGTCCCGCATCGGACTTGTCAGCCACAAACGAGCCTGCAGCTGACGTGGACTTTTACCCCCTCCATAAATCTTCGTCCGTGAAGCCAAGCCAAAGAAAGAAAAGAAAGACAAGGTTACCAATGCAGTGACGCAACCACAGGCAGCACCACAGAAGTTAAATAAAAAATTTAATTTACAGTGCCGTATATGTCCTTTATGTGAATGGAGGGGGGGTGTTGGCTGTATGTATGATAGATGTGGAGGACAGAGAGGGGAATTTGTGGATATGTGTGTTCAGTGTAGTGACAGCCTGGGGGAAAAAGCTGTTTCTGAGTCTGTTTGTTCTTGTCTTGATTGACCTGTAGTGTCTGCCAGAGGGTAGTAGGTCAAACAGATGCAGGGCAGGGTGGGTGAGATCCTTTATTATTGCTTGTGCTCTACTGAGGCAACGAGAGGTGTTGAGATCCTTCAGGGAGGGTAGGGGACATCCAATTATCTTTTCTGCTGCCCTCACCACCCGTTGAAGTCTACACAAACTCCAAGTGAAACCCATCCAATGATTTATACAACTGTAACATGAAGTCCGAACTCAGCACCTTGGTTGATGAAGGCAAACATATCCATATGCCTCTATTGATCCTTGTTTCCACATTCTGAGAACTATGCACTTGTTCCCCAACAACACTCCCCAGGTTTATCCTTGACATTCACTGTGTACGTCCTGGCCTGGTTTAACTTCACAAAAATGCATCAATCTACATGTGTCTGAGTTAAATTCTTTGCCCACTTTATCAGTTGATCTCGACCATGTTGTAATCTCAGCTGCTTGTAGAAATCATCTGCAATGGCCTATCTTGGTCCATCCACATCAATGACATGACATGTCTGGCCATGGATTTGTGTACTGTCAAATCAAGGCGACCAGGAAGGGGCAACACCTTATTTTCCATCTGGGCATCTGGGCACTCTGCAATGTCCATGACAGGCCAAGAAAGTGCTCTGGTGTCTCTATTTCCTCAGTAACCTGAAGAAATTTGACCTGTCATTTGCATGCCTCAACAACCAACTTTGATGAACAATTGGCGCAATACAAGAAACTGAAAAGAGCAGGGAACACTGCTCAGATCATCCCAAAACCCCTCCCTCCCCTCCATTTACACTTCCTTGGAAAAACAGCCAACATATTAAAAGATCCTTCCACATTCTCTTTACCCTCCTCTCATTAGGAAGAAGATTCATGTGTGAGATCACATAAGATTCCTTTATTGTCATGTAATAAAACAGATGTAATATTACACAGAATTGCCCAGCACCTGTTATAGTCAAAGAAGGAGAAGCAAAAGAAATTACCCCAGATTACTGAGTGTCTGTGGATTTGCCTCCAGTGCTCCCACAGCCTCTGTAACCACACAGACTCCAGTCTAAACCATTGGCAGCCTGAGCTCCAGATCTAAGCCTCTGATATGATCAGGAAGCCTTCAGCAATCACGGCACTCTCTCACATCCTGCTTCTGATACCTGCTACCCCTTCAACTAATTTCAAGCCTGTCTCCAGCAGTCCACAGGCTGGGGTGAGTCCTTTGAGGGCAGTTGCCACGCACCCTGCGTGGCTTCCCCATCTCGAGACACCAACAGCCTTCAGCCACACAGGTGGACCAGTTACTGGTCCATTGCTGTATCACCATCCCATGGGTCATCTCCTCTGCTTCTCCTTTTCAAATGGGTTCTATGTTCTTGCAGCCCTACTCACCCACCATCTCTATCACCCCTTTGCGGGTTAACTACTCACCAAGCCCACGAAACCCCCGTGCATGCACCAATGACCGCAGTGAATAGCACGTGAACACTGGCAGAAACAGAAAGCTTGCAGCTTCTCGACCCCGGAGCGTTGCCGACACCCGCGACCACTGTCAACATCGATGAACTACACGATCAGGTGAATTCTGGCTCCTACATCCATGACACATTTTATGAACACATCACATCTCCTCTCAAACCTCCTTGTACTTAAGAACCCCAGGAATTTCATTGCCTTTGGATCTCATGTACATCTTGCTCCCTAGCAGGTCCCACTTTGACTGTAATCAGCCCAAGAGGAAACTTGACTCCAATCTCTGTGGTTTTCTGATTTCTTTAGTTATAATTTCACTGGATGTGGGTGCTGCTTGCATTTATTCTCCATCCTGCCTCACTCTATAAAAATACATCTTAGTTTTTTTTTCTTCCTTTTTACGCAACAACGGACATTGTTGGAGTCTGGTTTAATGTTATTTGCTGAATTACTTTCACACCTCCATTTTTCAATTCCTCAACAATGGCTTAGTCCTCCTTTGATTACTTCTGGATCGGTTCCAAGAACTGGCTGCTCTTTTTTGACAATATTACCAGCCTTTTAAATTGATACAATATTATCTTTGATTTCCCTAGTTAGCTATTTTTTATTACTTTTGAAAATCGTAGCACCTCATTCGTTCTTCACAATATCACTGAAGACTTTCTAAAGCAATACATCAGTCACAGGATCAGATGGAACATTAATTTCATATTCGACTATTGGAGAGCAAAATCAACCAGATCAGAAATGGCTGATTTTACAACTGGTGTTGTAATAGTATTGTGCTAAATGCTACATTAACCATACCTTCTTGGGTTTGTTGTGTCTTAAAAGCAGCCATTCTCAGCAGTTCCCCTGGGGGTGGGGGGGGGGGGGGGCAAAGCACATTTAAGTAAAATCATTGGTTTCATTTCAGAAGAAACTAAATGTTGACTGCTGCATGGGAAGGGGCCCATAAACTTTGAGCAGAGTCCTGGGGGTGGGGGTAGGGGCACAGCTGAGAATGACTGCCTTAATGGAATCTGCATCCAGTGCTCCCTTGGTGAGTTATCCAGTGCTCCCATTATGGCCTTCCATACAATGGAGAGGCCGGATGCAAACTGGGAGATCGCTTCTTCCAGCACCTTTGCTCTGTTCCCGTCAGTGACAGGGATCTCCCAGTGGCCAACCATTTCAATACTGTGCTACACTTACAACGATGACATGTCTGACCATGGACTTGTATATTGTCAAAGCAAGATGACCTGTAAACTGGAGGGGCAACACCTTATTTTCCATCTGGGCACTCTGCAACCAGATGACATTAACATTTACTTCCCTGGTTTCTGCTGGCCTACTCTCCATTCTCCTTCTCTTTCCCATCCCTCTGTCTTCTTTCCTCCCGCTCTCCACCCATTCCCTATCCATTCACAGAGCCACCTCCCTCCCCTTGTTTGCTGTTCTGCCCTCCCTCCTGTGATGTTTCTTTTATTGTTTTCTTTTAAAACAACTATATTTTATTAGCTACAGGCACAAAACCATGTGAACACAACCATTTTGAATCCATTCAATCTGCCACAAATTAGTCTCTGGCTCCTTCTAGTGGTCAGGAGTATCACCAGCATGCTATCACTATATCCCCTTTCCTTGAGATCTTTAATCTAACAACATGACACACTAATACGGTATACATTTCAATTTAAAATCACCACAAATGTAAATACAACATTAGCAGCACAAACTTTTTAAGTGTGCCATTCTTTTTCTTTTAGAAATTCGGTCTGTCAGGTGCTTTGATAACACATGTGGATCTTCTTAACACAGGTACTTATGTCAGCTCTGCTAGTCCACTACTGTCTAGCACTGGTGGTGTTTCCTCTGTTGTTGTGCAGGCAGGACCTTCTGCCTTTGTCTGTTCCTACATAAATTGTGGCCCGATCAATGACCACCCGCAGACATGAAGCAAGTCGTCAAAGGCTTTATTAACCAGAAAACCTCAGCTTGCCTCTACATGTTGCTGGGTCATGTCAAAGGCAGCTATGTGGGAGGAGACTAGGGCTCTCAGCCTTTATTAGGGATCTTACGGAGAGGAGCTACAGGTATGGAAGGTGGGCCAGGCTGCCCAGTCCAGCGAGATCAAGGCTGCGATATTGTGTTCTATCATAACGTTATATCAAGGCATAGAGTCACAGAGAGAAAAGGCACAGAAAAAGGCCCTTCTGCCCATTGCACTTCCCTTTCCTCTATTTGATCCCATCCACTACTCCCCAGGTTCCACCAGTCACCTACATGCTCACGGCCAATTGAATTATCAACCCATACATTTTTGGGATGCCAGAGGAAGTCTACGTGTCACATTGAGAGGAATGTGCAAATTTGACAGACAGCACCTGAGATCAGGATTGAGCCTGGGTCTCTGGAACTGTGAGTTAGCTGTTAAACCAAGCTTTTCACTGTATCCTGATGCATGTGATAATAAACTATTCAATGCAATATTGCAATTCAAGCAGGTGCACATCTCCATCAGCTCACTTTGGGATAAGCATTAAATGCCTGCCCTAACAGCAATGCCCAAGGCTCATTAATAAATGCAGTCATGCGCTCCAAAATATCCATCCAACCGCATATACGTCCATGGTCCCATAGGGAAGAGAGTTCAGAAATCCTGATAGGAGAACTGAATGCAGACGTAGTGAATGCAACAGTTTCCCGCACGCAACACATGTATCTCATGTCTCTTGTATAACAAAATGATTGCGCTGCCAGGTGTATAATGGTATCGAGCATACATATAACCTATAATACATGTCTTCATAATTATAATAAATGCTTATGCTACTGGCTTATGTATGTACTGTACTTTCTATTGTTATTTTAATGTGAACTCTCCATTCTTACAAATAAAAAGTTTACTGTATAGTGTGTACGCTTCGACTCATAGGCAGTAGCATCCAATCTCGTGTATTGCACATCTCTTGAGTGTTCTAGCTTTGCTAAGTATATAATATGGTGTTCACACAATGTCCAAATCACTTAGCATCCTATTTCACAGAACATATCGTTGACTTGAAGCGATCCATGACTGTATAATAAAATGAATGTTTATCCCTGCTTCTCTGAGAATGTGGGTGTGGTGGGAGGGATGGGGAGGGGGGAGGATTTTGGTACAGCAGTTCATACTGCAGCCTCACTACTCCAGGGCCCTGCATTTAATTGTGACCTTGGACACTCACTGTGAGGACTTTGTACGCTCTTCATGCAAACATGTGAGTGCCTGCTGGGTTCCTCCCACCTTCCAAAGATACGTTGATGGGTGAACTGGCCCAAGTTCAATCAGGAGTGTTGAAGGAACTGTTTGGAAACCATCCGAAAATGATCAGATGACAGCCTTGTGAAGCAGCAACATGAGATCATTGGTTTGTTGAACCATAAAACCCGCTTACAGTGGACGGAGCTAAATGATCTCACATCCAATAGATCAGATCGAAGCTCTGTAGCTCAGCCATGTCTCATCGTAGATGATGATGGACAATTAAACAGCGAAAGGGAGGAGACTGTTCCAAGAACATTTCTTTCTTCATGATGGGTCACCGGGGAGTACGACAAGTGAGTGCTAAAAACAAGGCTGATCACACAGACCTAAACTCAGTCAAATACATGATGTTCCTACATTACTGACGTTCACCTCTGGTTAGTTCAATTCACTCCACATGTTGCCTGGGCACAGCTGAGAACACTGGATAAAGGTGTGTGGACAAGATAGCGTCTTGGGTATGGTACTGAAAGCCTGTGGTCCAGAACTGGCTGTACCTCTAGCCAAGATGTCCAGGAGCAGTACAGCACTAGTGCTTTACCTGACAATGAGGAATGTTGGCTAGGTGACCTATTCACATGAAGCAGGATGAACTCAATCTGGCTTAATTACAGTGGGGAACAATTTCTTTTTCAGATGGGTTGCTCCCTGAGAAAAAAATGGAGACCTGATAGACAACTTCAGGCTGATCGCAAAGATAATTTCAGATTTGCTGTATCATGTTGGAAATTGGAGAAACATTAAATTAATCTTTATTAAATTCAGCATGTTTAATTGCATAATGAAGCTCACATTAGGGTTCAACTGACCTAAAAATGTCCCACTGCTGATTTTCTTTTATTCTCAGCCTCTGATGTCACTCGTGTCGATGTCCAACGAAATCTGGCCGGCATCGATGGATTCCAGTTGGCCCGATACTGCTTTTCCATGGCCACAATGCCCGCTGAAACCTTTTGCCACGTTCGCCACTGACTGCACCAAGATCAGCCAGGAAGAAGTCCAAGTGCGAATGCAGAAAATTAATTTTTCAATGACATGGTTTTGTCTGCTTGAAGTAAGTTTGAAATATGGCAGGAAATAACAAAAATAGGTTATAGCTAAAAAAAAACAGTATGTGAGAGGAAAAATTGGAAGGCTACTTTTGTGACAAGCAGCCGACAATCCGTAAAATACACAAAAAAAGTGTTCAGGAAGCAAAATTTTCATTGTCCACTGTTATCGCCCATGTAGTCGATTGACAATCAAGAACAAAGTGACAGAAGACACCAAAGACAATGCTATCAAGTGGCACTTGCTCACCTGCTCAGTTGATGCTCAACTGATCATCGACTGATGCTCAGTTTGAGTTACACCAGCACCACTTGGCAATGGTCACATTCGGTAATAACAGACCATGCAAGCTAAAGTAGGTAAACAGAAAGAACTGAGGACAAAGGTCTGTAACACTTAATTGTTCCTATATACAATAGTTCTCTCTGTGATTGGTATGCCCACTGTGCATTTGTGCTTTATTTCAGTATGTCAGGAATTATAGTAATTTTCCATTGTTATACCCCGAAGCTTAGTCTATTGGTGATCTAATCATACCTTTTACTAATAAAGGCTTGACACTAAATTTTTCTCAGATATTTTCAGTGCTGTGAGTAGCTTGCTGGCAGTGTGATGGTGCAATCCCATTGCAGTTGTAAATCATCTCTCCTCAACACCGGCAATTGCTCTGTCAGGCTTTTCCCTTGACAGTCAGAGGCAGGGCAGAGGGCAAGAAGAGTCACCTGTGCATGCATGAACTGGCAAAGATTCGCCTCTCGGAGAAGATTCCAACACTTGCCCCTCCCCCCCCCCTCCAATACCGGACCATAACACAAAGCACTGGGAGAGAGTTACCCTTCAACGACCCACATGCCGTCGGCCAAACGCCACCGCTGACCAAGAGTACATTGGAGATCTCGGTGCATTCATGTAGCCGGTAATATCATGGAATGGTGAGTGCAAATGCAATCTTACAAGAATAAACCTTAAAAAAACCTTTATGTACACAGCATGAAATAAATGTCTTCTCTGGGAATTGAAACAAAGCACTACACTGGAAGTGTATCAAAGCACCAACTGAAAACCATTTCAGCCAGCCAGATTGCTTTAATAGCCGATGAGTTGACAAAGATTCAATCTTCTTACAGGTGAAAACAAAGAGTACTGCATAGAACTAAAGGGAAACGCGAGCATCACACTGCATTGCAATTGTACTCCATGCAATGGCAACCTGAAGGAGAAACTTCACCAATCCAGTGTCTACGAGGCATCAGCTCAGCACTTGGACTTTTGCTTCGCGCAGGTATGGAAGCTTGTAGTTGATTTTGCACATCCCACGCAAATGGGGTTTGACTGAACTCCCTCTGGTGTTTTAGTCCCTTCATGTCAGTTGACGAATTCAAGTAAAAATTGTCATTTAATGAGTAAGGTGGGATGATGCCCTGCAAAAAATTGGTTGTCCTCAGAGGCTAGCTTAGGTGAGAACCAAAGGAAAATCAGGTAACCGCTAATCGATGAATCAGTGGAAAGATAACTCAATCTTTCCGCTGTCACGGTTGGCATAGGGGAGCCGCACGGACATCATAGGGTGCAGGGGGTTGGTGTAGGGGGCAGCATGGTTAACGTAGCAAATTTAGCAGATGGGCGTCATGGTTAGTGGAGCGAGCAGGTTGGTTACATAAGGGGTTCCACAGTTAGCTTAGAGGTGGCATGTTTAGAATAGTGGGTGGGTGGCATGGTTAGCATAGGGGCAACAAGGTTGGCACTGGGGGTGGGGCGGCATGGTAAGTGCAAGAGGTGGCACAGTTAACAGAGGGAGGGATGGTTATCATGTGGGGGAATGTGGTTAGCATGGGGGAAGCTCAGTTAGCATGGGGGAGAGGCAGACATAGGGGTGGCACTGGTGGCATGGGGGAGGGGAAGTCATATGGGGAAGGCCAGTTAGTATAGGGGAGGAGCAGACATATGGGTCAGCACCATTAGCATGGGGGAGGGGAAGAGCATGGGGGAAGCACTGATAGCACTGGGGAGGTGAAGAGTATAGGGGTGCACTATTAGCATAGGGGAGGGGCAGACATAAAGGGCAGAACCTTTAGCATGGGGAAAGGCAGACATAGGGGAAGCCCCGTTAGCATGTGACAGGGGAAAAGCACAGGGGGCGGCACTGTTATCATAGGGGAGGGGTGATTATCATAGGGGTTTGCATGGGTAGCAAAGAAGAGGGGCAGAGCATAGGATTGGCATGGTTTGCATAGTGGGTGGGTTGGTTAGCATGGGGGTGGCATGGTTTGTGTAGGGGGCAGCATGGTTGGTATAGGGGAAAGGGGTTGGTGAAGGAGGCAGCATGGTTAGCAAAGGGGTGGCACAGTTAGCAGATGGATAACAGGGATAGTGTGGGGGGTGGCATGTTAAGTGTAGTAGGTGGGGCAGCATGGTTAGCACAAGGGATGGGGTAGCACAGTTAGCATGGGGGGGGCAGTGTTAGCACTGGCATGGTGTGGCACCGAGAGCATAGGAAGTGGCGCAGTTAGTGTAGGGTTAGTTTAGGGAGTGCCATGGTTAGAACCATAGAACACTCCAACACAGAAACCAGCCCTTCTAGTCTGTGCCAGACTATTTTTTTTAACTAGTTCCACTGACCCGAACCCGAATCATATCGCTTGATATTGTGACAGATTATGTTATATTTTATATTGCATGTAGATATGCTTTGGAAGATAAATGGTGGAGTTTTTAGTTAGGTCACACACAGATACAAACACTTCAAAACAGATCTCATTTAAAATGCCAGAGCTCTGCTCAAGCCAGACAGTCCAGGCTTCGGGTGCCTTGGAAAAAACTTTGAAGAATACCTCTAAGGACTTCACAAGTAGGTGTTAATTAGACTTTCTGTGGTGTAATGGATTATTGTTTTAGAAAGCAACAGATGAATGGAAGATGATGTAGTTTTGCAAGCAGAGAGAGAAAAACAGGCTTTTCTCTGATGGAGAGAGAGAGAGAGAGAGAATTCAGTTCTACAGTTCAGCACCAGCAGCTGGGACTGGAACATGACAAGCTGGTAAAATTGTGGAAAAACCCCATTGTGAGTTCTGAGTTCAGCCTGTTCAAAGCCCTTGTGGTCCATACAAGAGGAGATGGCTGGCTATATAATGTTTCATTTGAAATAAGGGAAACAAAAAGGAACTCTGTCATGACCTGAAAAAAAGAGGTCATCATCTGGAAAACCCTGATGGGGCAAGTTTCTTCAGCAAGACACTGAAGTAGCTGAATGGAAGGAATCAGTTTGTGTCCACTGAGCAACAAATCTCTCTCTTAAAACTGACAAGAATCTTTCTGAGCAATAACCATTTACCTTTCAAGCACCAAAGCCTGATGAAATTCATAATGTTAAATTCTGTTCACAGTATAAAAATTGCCTGATACCAGTGAACTTGGAGGAGTGAGATAGGACTGTGAATCAAATAACTTTTCTGAACTTACACATACATTACATACACGTGCACTTAGAATTAGAAAGGGGTTAAGATAGGTTAAGTTAATATTAATATTAATATTAATAAGTTAATATTAATATTAATAAGTTAATATTAAGTTAATAAGATAAAGTTTGATCCTGTTTTCATGTTTATAGATAATTAAATTCAACTTTTGCTTAAGTAACCATTTGACCTGGTGAATATCTATTGCTCCTGGATTTTGGGGTTTTCTGGGCCCATAACAATATCCTTACCATAAATGCACCTATCAAAAGTATTTTACAATGTCAAAATGGATCCCGTATTCACCACTTCAGCTGGTAGCCTGTTCCACACTCCCACCACTCCACGTGAAGTTCTCCCTAATGTTCCCTTTAAACATTCCCCTTTCACCTTTAAGCAGGGCTACAGTATTAATATTTTAGGTGCCACACCTAACAAAATGCCTCCATTTCCTATATCCTCTCTCTATATATTTCATGTATGTTACATTCCAAATGTAGTATTACGTGACAATAATGGATCCTTTTTAACCTTTATCTTTATACATAAATTGGGTGTAACATGTATAAATAAATAGGGCATGGGGGAAGCACTGGCCAAGATGAAAGAATTCCTGAGCTCCACAGAAATATAGTCATGGTTAAGAGTCTTAACCATGCAAGACCAGCTGGAAGATGGAGAGTGGGGATGAGTGGGCGTGTGCAGTGAGTGATGATGTCATCACAGAAGATCACGTCATTTAGTTGCAGTTCGTGTATCCTTTTTAAGGTGGGTGAGATGGAACAGTTTCTGCACTGCTTTGCATTGTAGGTGAAAACGCTATCTTGCTAGAATTCTTGTTAAGAATTCTGCTCTATTTTACATTGTCCTCCTCCTTCATGCCTCCCTCTTGCTCTTTCTTTTTCATACCTTTTCCGTGATACTCCATGCCAACTTCCAGCTCTGCGTGTTCCCAACATTAGTGGTATTTTCCCCCCGCCAGTCACCACCCCCTCTCCTCAGCCCCACTCCAACACCCGCTTCTGTAAAATCCCCTGTATTTAATATGCGGCCTCTGTTAAATTCCTCACTAGTTAAAATTCCCTAGTTGTTTACAGAAGTGTCAGAGCTACATTCCATTGAGCTCTGGAAGCTCTGGACCCCAACCTTTATCCCATGACCTCTAGTTCTTTTCTCACTTAATGGCAGTGGAAAAAGCCTACTGGTTCTTGCATTTACTCCATCCACATCCCTCATAATTTTGGAGATCTTTATCAAATCTCCGCTCATTCTTCTCTGCTTCAGGGAATAAAGTCCTAACCTGTTCAACATTTTCCTGTATCTCAGTTCTTGAAGTCCTGTGAACATCCTTGTAAATCTCCTCTGTACTCTTTCAATCTTATTGATATCCTTCCTGCAGTTAGGTGACCAAAACTGCACACAATACTTCAGATTTGGCCTCACAAATGTCTTATACATCCTTACCATAATATCCCATCTCCAATATTTAATGCTTTGATTTACAAAGGCCAAAATGCCAAAAAGCTCTCTTTACGACCCTCTCTACCTGTGAACCATTTTCAGGGAATTATGATTCTGTATTCTCACTTGCCTTTATTCTACTGCACTCCTCAATGCCCCACTGTTTATAGCATATGTCCTTTCCAATTGCAACACCTCATATTTGTCTGCATTAAATTTCATCTGCCAGTTTTCAGCCCATTGTCCCAGGTGGCTAAGATCCCTCTGCAAGCTTTGAAAGCCTTCCTCACTGTACATGACACCGCCAATCTTTGAATCATCTACAAACTTACTGATCCAATGTTGTGTTCAGAATAGGTTTGATGTGTTCAAAGAGAATCAGGTCTAGACATATTATTAACTAAAAGTGGTCTTTATTTATGCACAGGGGAATTCACAGAAGGCCACACACTCCCACAGACTAACTCGGAATAATAAACTATACATCGGTTGCAAGTAAATCGCTGCTAAACATTTTCAACTCCTGATTGGGAAGGCAAGGGTTAAACACACAATATCCATCTCCCCTCTCTATTGCTAGTAATCATAGCATATGAGTAAACATTAATTACAACTAACAAGTATATCAAACCAACCTGATCTCCAGCATCATCTATGGCTTGAGATCCTGGATGGGCACATCACAGTTGGCTGTCCAGAGCTGCCCGTGGCCTGCAGCCTGGAGTTCAGTGATGGTCTCCATGCAGTAACAAGAGCAGAGAGAGAGGTAGAATCTCCATGAGTTGCTTTTTCAATACAGGGCCTGTCCAAGTTGCCTGCGGAGATCAATCACGTATCAGCCTCACCTGAGGGCAGATTTAACCATTAATTGACATATGGAAGAGCAATCACAGGCCAGCTGTGTGATAGTACAGATTCTATCACCAATGTGTATATGTACATACGTACAGAGGATAGAGTAGGATGACTGTGATTGGCTGAGAGTGTAGCCACACCCATTGACAGGATTGCTCCTAGCCAGACCAGGTCATTCTGGACTGGTTGAGCTACTTGTGATATGCTCCAGTCTTTTAGTTGATAAAAGCCTTAGTTTGGATCAACAAGTCTTTGGTTCTTTCGACGTGCTCTACAAGCTGCAAGGGCCAATCACACATCAGGCTCACAGGTGGGCAGATCTAACCCTTGATTAGCAGGAGAGGTCACTTTCAATTAGGTTCCAGATGGAGAGGTCACATAACCTTCCGCAATCCACATTCCAACCAGGTTCCAGACGGAAAGGTCACATGGCCCTCCCGATGTATATTTCGACCAGGTTCCAGACGGAGAAGTCATATGAATATCGACAACCCACACCATGTCTAATTTACTACATTATTATCCAGATCAGTGATATGGATAACGAACAACAATGGTACCATCACTGACCTCACTGCTTGTTTTTCTCATTTCCCTGAACTCTGTGCCAAAGTTCGGAGTAAATACAGATGCAAAAAATCCATTTAAGATCTTCCCCGTCTCTTCTGGCTTCACACATAGCTGGCCATTCTGATCTTCAAAAGACCTTTATACCGTGGAAGGTAGAGGAACGATGCAAGATTTGATCGAGGTACACAAAACTATGAGGAGTATAGACAGAGTAAATGCAAGTAGGCTTTTTCCACTGAGGTTAGGTGAGATACAAACCAGAGGACATGGATTAAGGGTGAAAGGGCAATATTAGGGGGATTTTTTTCACACAAGAGATTAGTTGGAGTATGGAATGGGCTTTCAGCTGAAGAGATGAATGCAAGCTCAATTTTGACATTTAAGAAAAATTTGGTCAGGTACATAGATGGGCAGGGTATGGTGGGCTATAGACTGGGCACAGGTCAGTGGGATAAGGCAGAATTATAGTTCGGCACAGACCAGAAAGGCTGAAGGGTCTGTTTTCCATACTATGGTTCTCTGGTTCTCTGGACCAATTTTGTACCTTACTGTCCTTTGCTCTTAATATATTTCCCAATGCCCTTAAGACATTGTCTGCCAAAGAAATCTCAGGTCTTCTTTTAGACCTCCTGATTGCTTTCATTTTTTTTTGGAATATTTTATTTATAGAATTTACAAGTCAAACAAGTCAAATAAATCCAACAATCCTGATTTCTTTCTCTTGTTTTTCCTTGCATAGGTTGGCATAGCAGGCAGCACAGTCTGTGTAGGAGATGGCAAGATTAGTGTAGATGTGGCATGTTTAGTGTAGTGTAAGATGCAATGCTTTTACAGCGCCAGCGACCTGCGCTCGAATCTGCCACAGCCAGGAAGGAGTTTGTTCATTCTCCTCATGCCCACCTGGGTGCTCTGAATTCCTCCCACATTCCCAAGACATAAGGGGTTCAAGGGGGTATTGGTCACATGGATGTTCTTGGGTGGCACCGGCTCGTTGTGTCTTTCTCGTTACCGTACTGCACTTCTCAACTTTAAAAAGTGAAGATTGAACTGACAAGAAGGTCAGAGATATGAAATGCTCAGCATCCAAACTGGAGCAAAAAGGATCAAGAACTTAAAAAAAAATTAGCAGATTGAAGGATGAAAAAAATTGGATCACCAGTCAAACTGCAAATTTCAAAACTGAATATGCACGGTGTACAGCGTACAAGTGGATGGGAAATCGGGGCACTTTAATCTTGTGGTTTCCCTGAAATTTGTTTCTTCATCTGTTGGTTCTGACCACCATAACCCAGCAAAGGAAACAAATAAACGGGTTATATGTAGCAACACTGAATATGCATGGTTGACATGTCCTGCATAAAATGCTCTTGAATTAATGTGCTGTTCAAAACAGATGCAAGCAGGGCTGGTGTTAGGTAAGTCAACCCTGCAAGAAGTTAACACACAGTGATCAGACAAAGTCGTACTGCCATGATTTTGCTCCAGGGAAGCAATTGGCCTGAAAGCACAAACATTATTGCAGTGAGTGCATTTCTGATTGTCTGACTGATGGTTTATTTTTGTATGAGGCTGGTGTTTTGGAGTGGCGGTGGGCAATGCAGGATGCTTCCATTGATTTCACCCTCAGTTTGACTCTCAAATATTTGTGCAACGAAAAATACTTTATAAGGAACGCGAGGATTTGCCTTGACATTGCGCCATTCACAATCTCACTATGTCCTAAAGAATTCCCAAGTGACTTTGAATTGGAATTACCATTGCAAAGTAGAAACCACATCAAGTAGATGCAAAGTATTAATTTATCATCTTTCTCTCCAGGCACACGTTGCCTCCTTTGTCCTGAAGCGGCCCTACCTTCACTCTTGCAACCTCACTATGTCGCAAAACATTGTCAAATGATTTTGAACTGTAATTACTATTTCAAAGCAGAAACCACATCAACCATATCACCGCAAATTACACAAGATAAGCAGCTGGTCAATTTGTTTTAATGATTTTGGTTTAGGAATGAAGATGGGGGAATCCCGAGTTTTTCTTATGAGGAGTGCAGTGGGATCTTAACATCTACTTGATTTAGATCCCATTAAAAAAAGAACTTTGATGCAGTAATCCATTTATTTTGCAATGAGGTATCATGCCGGATTACGCATTCAAATCTCAAAACTGAGATGAGCCACTTATTTCTAAATTGTATTTCCAATGGAAAGACACAGTAAATGACAAAGTAAATATGCCTGGGGTAATGTTTCACAAGCCTATAGGGCTATAAGAACAGATTCTTTGATGTTGAGCAAAAAGAGATAATAAAAACCTACAGCCATATGGAGCAAACATATTTTGCTTATGTAATCTTTTTAAATATGAAATGCATTCCATAACTTTTACCTAAAGTTTTCACTTTATCAACAAAACAACCTCTGTCATGAAAAAAGTTCTCTGAATTGATTTTCGCTGTGTACTAATAAGAAAAATCTGCTGTCACTTTTATATTAAATAAATAAAGGAAATGATGAACTAGCAATTCTATAACCAATGGAACAACTATTCAACTTGGCAGCATAGACATCAAAAATAGTATTTCTAATCGGTTATGAGCCAAGAATCAGATACAAATTAGTTACACAGGCCCACAATAATGTACTTTGCAAGGTTTGATGTACAACAAGGATAGAGGAAAGGACCCAAGGAAGCAGTAACATTATAAATTGTAAATGCTTTCAAAAGGAGTGCATTGCTTGTCAAATTCCTTAAATCTTGCATCTTCAGGCACAGGAGTCCCAGCAGGTGGTACATGCATTCAGCGATAGCACAGAAAGATCAGAAGTAATGACCAAAAGGCATAGCTTGTGTCTAATCAAATGCCATTTTCTACATTCTTTGTGTTTTAGGTGTAAAAAAACACGTATCTTCATTTAGAAAGAAAAAGATTTGCAAGGCAACGCATCTGACAGGAGAATGAATGGGAAGAGCAGCAGGAAGAAAGCGAAGTAAACGATAACAATAAGGTTATTGCCATATTTGATGGCATATAAGACCCACTTTTTTTCCCCCAAAAATATCCCGGTGGCTTGTATGCAAAGTTGTGGTATCAGGAAGCTAATGTTTACCCAGACACTGTAGACTACCAGAATCAGAATTAGAATTTATTGTCATGAACAAGTCATGAAATTCGGTGTTTTGCGGCAGCGTCATGGTGCAAATGTTCATATTATGAACCATCTTACAACGTTACTATAAAAAAAAATTAATGTCATAATGCTCGAAAAATAAGGCAGTGTCTTTGGTTCATTGATTATTCAGGAATCTGATGGCGGCGGGGAAGAAGCTGTCCTAGGGCCGTTGAGTGCTCGTCTTTAGGTTCCAGTACCTTTTCCACAATAGTAGCAGAGTGAAGAGGGCATGGCCTGGGTGGTGGGGATCTTTGAGGATCGAGGCTACTTTTTTAAGATGTCCTCAATGGAATGAGGTCTGGTGCCTGTGATGTCGTAGGCTGAGTTAACAACCCTCTGGAGTCTATTCTTGTCCAGCACTTGTACCTCCATAATACTGTAATATTATTTACTCAAATATCATTATTATTAATATTATTATCATTACTACGGGCACATTAATTATAAAGCAATTATACTACAAATTAAAGCTGGATGTTCTGCGATGAACTTCTTCGTTTAGCCTCCAACTCTGAAAAGTTAAGCAGTAACCACTTCTGAGCTCGTATGTGTGTTATCGTTTACTTATGTTACACCTGCCATATATATCTTATTATTTTTACATTGAGGCATCTCTTAGTTTTTAAACAAAACTTGAAATGAGGGTGATAATGGTGGGTAATGCCGACAGTGAATATCGTTGCTGTGTGACTCTCTAGCATCACCACCATCTATCGCTGCGCAGCGAAAACTCCTCGCCATGCTTGTGAGCCATTGCCGTTTTGTGGATTTGATGTTTTTCACCATAGGGGCATCTTAGTCCAATGAGTATTATTGTAACAACAGAAATACAAATGCATGGAAGATTTTACCCTTAAGATGGCGACAGGAGGAAAGCACTTAAGCTTTACTATTGGCTGCAAACTAAAAGTGGTGAACAATGCTGAGGAGCTCGGTAATAGAGCAGCAGCGAGAGTTTGTGGGGCACCGCCTACAGCAGAAATGATACGAGAATGGAAAATGCAAGAACCACAGCTACAGACTGCTAAACGTGACCTTCGCTGTCTAGCCGCATATTGGCCAGAACTTCAGGAGTTAAAACACTGGGTGATAAATGAGAGGAATTCAGGGAAATGCATTTCTATCCAAATGATAATTAATGAGGCCAGGAGATTAGAAGAACAAGGGAACCAGGGTTTTGCAGGAACAGAATGTTGGTGTTACCGGTTCATGAAAAGGCAGGGTTTATCAACGTGTACAAAAACATCCACTGCACAGAAAATGCCAGCGGATTATGAAGACAGCAGGAAGAGTGAAGACAGCAGGAAGAGTCCCATCATTCCACAGGTGTGTGAGTGGGTGAGGAAATCTTTGGAAAATGTAAGAACTGAAGTTATTGTGAAAGCTTTTATCTCGACTGGTAGCTTGTTTTTATAAAATGTTTTCTGCTATTGCTCAGCTGGTTTTGTTTTCTCTTGTAATTACAGCAGCATTATTATTCAAACGATTGTTCCTGTTGTCCTGTTGCGTGTTTTGTCCAAGTTTTTTTTGCTGTACTGTAGCTACATATTTCAATAACTTTAAATGCTTATCCATAAATACACTAAAAAAATTCTTAATATCTCCTCCTGAAATGGGAGAGGTCTTATAAGCCTGTGGGTCTTATATGCCATTAAATACGGTAATTGATGGCATTCAAAATCTTAGTGGCATCCTCTACAATCTATGGTGAAATATTTCTTAATGTCTGCCATATCGTGACTGTGAATCTTTCATTGTGAATGCCATTCCACATCAATGATGTTGCCTTGGCACTGAAGGCCAACAAGCAGTTGCTGACATCAAAACCGACTCAAGGCTAAACAAATCCGCCCCATAAATTGTTACAGTACATCACCTGCAGTGATTACCAAGCAGATAATCTAATCTTAGGAGGACGGGCATAAATTGCTTTGCTGACATGGTTAAGGCATCCTTCTCAATGGAACCTGCTGACTTATACAGTCTGCTTCCATTTCTTCACGCAATTTCTGCATGACTGCTTCACTGCTACATGGGTCATTCTCAGCTGTTGTTTTGGTGGACATGAATGTTATTTTCTCAGCACACCCATGGACCAATGGTGCTAGTCGTGTGTGTGAGGCTGTGTCTGCCTGTTCTCCCAAGTATGAGATCACCCAACACCAAATTCAAGGACAGTTTCTTTCCTGCTATTATCGGACCCCTGAATGAACCGCACATTCATAAAGTTATGTTGCTTTTGCTCTGAACAAACTGATCTCCCTCTGTAACTCTGCACTTTTGTACTGGGGTCTTACTTGATGTGCTCTTTTAAATTTTTAAATTTAGTCATGTAGCCCGGTAACAGGCGCCCATTACACTCAACTGACCTACAACCCCAGAACGGCTTGAATGGTGGGGGGAAACCAGAGCACCAAATGAAACCCACACAGTCATTGGAAGAATGTACAAACTTCTTACAGACAACATTGGCTTCAAACCCTAGTCGGTGGTGCTGTAACTGCGTTGTGCTAAACTGCTTTGCTAACTGTCCTGCTCATCTTTAAAACGCATAGCTAGAATGCTCACTAAACAAACATTAACTGCATCTTAGGAACATAGGAAGTAGGAACAGGAGTAGGCCAAAAATGGCCCATCGAGCCTGCTCCGCCATTCAATACGATCATGGCTGATCTAATTTATGACCTAACTCCACCTACCTGCCTTCTCCCCATATCCCCTAATTCCTCTATCATGTAAAAATTGATCTAACTGAATTTTAAATATGTTTAATGAGGCAGCCTCAACCTCTTCCCTGGTTAGAAAATTCCAAACATTCACTACTCTCTGGGAAAAAAAACTATTTTTCCTCATCTCTGTCCTAAATCTACTCCTCCGAATCTTGAGACTGTGTCCTCTCGTTTTAGTTTCCTCGGCCAGCTCAAAAAACCTTCCTACATCTATCCTATCCATACCCTTCATAATCCTATATGTTTCTATAAGATCTCCTCTCATTCTTCTGAACTCGAGTGAATACAATCCTAGACGATTCATCTTTCATCATAAGTCAACCCCTTCATCCCAGGGATCAACCTAGTAAACCTCCTCTGGACCGTCTCCAAAGCCAGTATATCCTTCCTCAAATATGGAGACCAGAACTGGACACAGTACTCCAGGTGCGGTCTCACCACTACCTTATACAGTTGCAACTCCTGAATTCAATTCCTCTAGCGATGAAGGCCAACATTCCATTTGCCTTCTTAATAACCTGCTGCACCTGCAACCTAACTTTTTGCGATTCATGCACAAGCGCTCCCAAGTCCCTCTGCACAACAGCATGCTGTAGTTTATCACCCTTTAAATAGTATTCAGCTCTTTTATTTTTATTGCCAAAAGTAAGCTTGCGGCAAATATAAAAACCGGCTGTAAAAGCTTTTATAAATATGTCAAGAGGAAAAGATTGGTGAAATCCAGAGTAGGACCTTTGCAGTCGGAATCAGGGGAATATATAATGGGGAATAAGGAAATGGCAGACCAATTAAATTCTTACTTTAGTTCTGTTTTTACAAGAGAGGATACAAATAACCTCCCAAGGATGTTGGGAAACATAGAGACTAATGCAAGGGAGGAACTGAAAGAAATCAGTATCTCTAAGGACATGGTCTTGGGGAAATTGATGGGATTGAAGGCAGATAAATCCCAAGGGCCTGATAATCTACATCCTAGGGTACTCAAGGAAGTGCCCATTCAGATTATTTTGGAATTATTTTCCAGAACTCGATAGACTCAGGATCAGTACCCATGGATTGGAGGGTAGCTAATGTTACCCCACTATTTAAAAAGGGGGGTAGAGAAAAAGCGGGGAATTATCAGCCGGTGAGCTTTACATCAGTAGTGGGCAAAATGATGGAATCCATTATTAAGGATGTAATAGCGGAGCATATGACTAGCAGAGAAGGGATCGGACGGAGTCAACATGGATTTACAAAAGGTAAATTGTGCTTGACAAATCTATTGAAATTCTTTGAGATGGTGACAGGTAAAATAGATGGGGGAAAGCCAGTGGATGTGGTGTACCTGGACTTCCAAAAGGCCTTCGATAAGGTCCCGCATAAACGACTGGCTTCCAAAATCAAGGCTCATGGGATTGGGGGCAAAGTATTGATGTGGATTGAGAACTGGCTGGCAGGTAGAAGACAGAGAGTTGGGATAAATGGCTCGTTTTCTGAGTGGCAGGCGGTGACCAGTGGGGTGCCACAGGGATCTGTACTGGAACCCCAGCTGTTCACAATTTACATTAATGATCTGGATGAGGGGATTGGATGTAATATCTCCAAATTTGCAGATGACAGTAAGCTAGGAGGGGTTGTGTGCACGGAAGAGGGGGTCAGGAAGCTCCAGTGTGATTTGGATAAATTGAGGGACTGGGCAGATACATGGCAAATGCACTACAATGTGGATAAATGTGAGGTTATCCACTTTGGTAATACAAACCGGAGGGCAGATTACTATTTGAATGGCAATAGATTAAGAGATGGAGAAGTGCAGAGAGACCTAGGGGTACTTGTACATCAGTCTCTGAAGGCGAGCATGCAGGTACAGCAGGCGGTTAAAAAGGCAAATGGTATGTTGGCCTTCATATCAAGAGGGTTTGAGTATAGGAACAAGGATACCTTACTGCAGCTGTACAGGGCCTTGGTGAGACCCCACCTGGAGTATTGTGTGCAGTTTTGGTCACCTTATCTAAGGAAGGATATTCTTGCAATGGAGGGAGTACAGAGGCGATTCACCAGGCTGAGACCTGGAATGGCAGGAATGACATGAGGAAAGATTGCGCAATTTGGGATTGTACTCGCTGGAGTTTAGAAGATTGAGAGGGGATCTCATAGAGACCTATAAAATTCTGGCAGGACTGGACAGAATGGATGCAGATGGGATGTTTCCAAGGATGGGAAAATCCAGAACCCGGGGCCATGGTTGGAGGATAATAGGCAAACCATTTAGGACCGAGATGAGGAGGAATTTCTTTACCCAGAGGGTGGTGAATCTGTGGAATTCATTGCCACAGAGGGCAGTAGAGGCAGATTCATTAAATATATTTAAGAGGGAATTAGATCTATTTTTTCAGTATAAGGGTATTAAAGGTTACGGAGAGAAGGCGGGGACGGGGTACTGAACTTTAAGATCAGCCATGATCTCGTTGAATAGCGGAGCAGGCTCGAAGGGTCGAATGACCTACTCCTGCTCCTATCTTCTATGTTTCTATGTTTCTATGGATCACCTCACACTTACTAACACTGTACTCCATCTGCCACTACTCCAGCGTAACTATATCCCTCTGCAGACTCTCCACATCCTCATTACAATTTGCTCTTCCACTCAATTTGGTGTCATCCACAAACTTGGCTGCACCACATTTTGTCCCCTCCTCCATCTTGGTTCACGTGACAATAAATGTGAACTTCAGCCTTTGCTGAAGGGTGCACAAGTTGGATAGAGCAATTAACACTGAACACTGGAACCTTTATCATCGGTGAAAAGCATGGGTAAGGCCTCTGCATTGCAATGAGCATGCAACACATTCTCTGCAGCTAATACAATTGTTTCTGATGTTACGTACTCAGACAGCAGCAATAGAAATTAGCCAAAACATTTATAGTTAAGCAACATTTTAATGTATCAATCACAAAATGTATAATACCTTATCTAACTTATCTAAACTTAACCCCTAATTGTGCAGTATACATGCATAATAATTGTTTTTATTTTGTGTGTGTGTGTGTGTGTGTGTGTGTGTGTGTGTGTGTGCGTGTGTGTGTGTGTGTGTGTGTGTGTGCGTGCGTGTGTGTGTGCGTATGTGTGTGTGTGTGTGTGTGTATCTGTGTGTGTGTGTGTGTGTGTGTGTGTGTGTGTGTGTGTGTGTGTGTGTGTGTGTGTAAAATCTCCCAAACCATTACAGTTCAGGCCCAATTCTGGAATGTCAGTTGAAAATCCAGTTTCAGAAATCCAGTGTTGATATGAAGGTTCTTAAAATGATTCTTAAAATGATGCAAAGAAATGTTTATAAATGAGGTGGGAGAGACCAGGGTGACAGACTGTTGTAAACTCATGAAATCCTTGTTGAGTTGCTTCCCTTTCAGATGAGTGGTAGTCAAAAACTCTCTGTTTCCTTTTCTAGGGGAAATGAAGTGAGTGGTTTTCACAAAGCTCCAGAACCCTTTTGTGGGCAAGCTGAAGTGTGACCTTCCCTTTCTGGTCACAGTGTAGTACAAAAGTGACCTTTCCTTTGGCCGTGGGAGGAGCATACTCACTCCCCTTACAGGGAGAAATCAGATAAATTGTCCATTGCCTCACAAGGCCACTTCAGCACAGTATTACTTCAAGAGCTTCTGCTCATGTGCTGCTTCCTTAAAATGGCCCCTGATCAAACAGTGTACTGTTTCTTTAATATGTTGGTCCTATGATCTCTTCACCTGTGTTCCAGGGCTTTCCTCCCCTTCAGAAGTAGCAAATTTGAGTACACGCTGTTCCCAGCCTGTCAGCCCACAGTCAATCTCCAAAGCTTGCAGCTTGACTTGCTCTCTTAAAGTGACAGTCCCACTAAAATGAAAATGAACTGGGAGCACATAACAGTGAATCTTTCTCCTTTCCCACACCCTATTCCCACTCCCTCTGTATTTTCAAGCAAGGTTTGCTGCTGGGGTGGGAAAATCTCCTTGTGCTCTGAAATCCAGCAATTTCTATAGAGAGAGGAAGCCCCTCACTGTTGCCTCCAGGATTACATTTTACTTTCTAAATAGTATTATACTCAGAAACTAAGATGGATTATTCTAAACTTGTTTTTTAAAAGAAATCTCCTTTCAAGAATTGAACTTGATAGATGATTCCTGCAGAGCCGATGAATGTTAATGGCTTTTGTACCAGTCATTCTCAAGTAATGCTGTTTTCCCATCAGATGCTTTTATAATTTCATTAATCTTTATGTTTCACCTGGTGATTTATGGGCATCTTGTTGCAGATCTCACTGTGACTCCTGTCCGGATGATGTCAACTTTGTATTGCCTGCATAATCTTTCAGCCTTTTAGAAGGGATACACAGCAGCAATCAATTATCCCCATTCAGAGCAAGGCAGCAGCAGGCATTCGATTCTTTCAGCTACTCCACCGTTCAATTAGGTTCAGGCTGGTCTTTATCTGAAAGCCATCCGCCCATTTTACTTTGGTAATATTGTTGCCGAAGAAAAACCAATCTATCATTGCTTTAAAACTTCAGTGATGCCAATCTTTACAAGTGGAATACTAAAAGTATCCGCAAATAACACAGAAACTGAAGTTGCTGGTTAGATTTGTCACTATCTATAAAAGGGAATTATCGGTGCACCAGCCAAATGGAATCTGGAAATAACCATTGCTTTTCTTCACGAATGGGATGGAGACAACACGTAAAAACTTTCCCTACCATTGAGGAAATCAAAGTGGACCACTGCCATCGGAGAGCAGCAGCAGTTAGCAAGGATCCACGCCACTTAGGACGCACTCTGCTCTCACTGCTGCTGCCAGGAAAGGGGTACAGGTGCCACAGGACTTGAGCCACCAGGTTCAGGAACAGTTACTACACCTCCACCATCTGACTCCTCAACCACAAACTCCATCAGGGTCTCTTACTTTGCCCATTATTTATTACTGATTATTTTTTCTCTATTTGCAATCGTGGGTAACATAACATAACATAACAATTACAGCACGGAAACAGGCCATTAGGCCCTTCTAGTCCGCACCGAACCAAACACCCCTTTCTAGTCCCACCTCCCTGCACAATGCCCATAACCCTCCATCTTCTTCTCATCCATATACCTGTCCAACCTTTTCTTAAATAATACAATTGACTCCGCCGCCACTATTTCTCCCGGAAGATCATTCCACACGGCTACCACTCTCTGAGTAAAGAAGTTCCCCCTCATGTTACCTCTAAACCTCTGCCCCTTAATTCTTAACTCATGTCCTCTTGTTTTAATCTTTTCTCCTCTTAACGGAAATAGTCTATCCACATCCACTCTGTCTATCCCTTTCATAATCTTAAATACTTCTATCAAATCCCCTCTCAACCTTCTACGCTCCAAAGAATAAAGACCTAATCTGTCCAATCTCTCCCTATACTCTAGATGCTTAAACCCAGGTAACATTCTGGTAAACCTTCTCTGCACTCTCTCCACTCTGTTTATATCCTTCCTATAATTAGGCGACCAGAACTGCACACAGAACTCCAAATGAGGCTGCACCAACGTCTTAGACAATCTCAACATCACCTCCCAACTCCTCTATTCCATGCAATGATTGATAAAGGCCAGCATACTAAAAGCCTTCTTCACCACCCTATTCACGTGAGTTTCTACCTTCAGGGAACGATGTACCGTCACTCCTAAATCTTTCTGCTCTTCTGTATTTCTCAATGCTCTCCCATTTACCACATATGTTCTATTCTGATTCTTCTTACCAAAATGAAGCACCTCACACTTATCAGCATTAAATTCCATCTGCCATTTTTCAGCCCACTTTTCTAAGCAGCCCAAATCCCTCTGCAATCCTTGAAAACCTTCTTCATTATCCACTATTCCACCTATCTTAGTATCGTCTGCATATTTACTAATCCAATTCACCACCCCATCATCTAGATCATTAATGTATATAACGAACAACAATGGGCCCAATACAGATCCTTGAGGCACACCACTGGTCACCGGCCTCCAACCTGACAGACAATTATCCACTACCACTCTCTGGCCTCTCCCTTTCAGCCAATGTTCAATCCATTTGACTATCTTAAAATTTATACCTAAAGACTGCACCTTCCTAACTAACCTTCCATGTGGTACCTTATCGAAGACCTTACTGAAGTCCATATAGACAACATTCACTGTGCTACCCTCATCCACATTCCTAGTCACCTCTTCAAAAAATTCAATCAGATTGGTCAAACATGACCTTCCTCCCACAAATCCATGTTGAGTGCTCCTGATCAGACCCTGTCTATCCAGATGTTTATAAGTACTATCTCTAAGAATTTTCTCCATTAATTTACCTACCACAGACGTCAAACTTACAGGCCGATAGTTGCCAGGCTTCCTCCTTTAACCCTTTTTAAATAACGGAACCACATGCGCAATGCGCCAATCCTCCGGCACTATCCCCATATCTAATGACATTTGGAAAATTACCGCCAGAGCCTCTGCTATTTCCTCCTTCACTTCTCTCAATGTCCTGGGGAAGATCCCGTCTGGTCCCGGAGACTTATCCACCTTTATATTCTTCAAAAGCCTTAAAACTACACCTTTTGTAATCTCTATATTCCCCATATTTACCCAATTTGCTTTTTTTATCTCACATCTCCCAATATCCTTCTCCTTAGTGAATACCGAAGAAAAGAAACTGTTCAATATCTCCCCCATTTCTCTAGGCTCCACACACAGTTTTCCGCTCTGATTTTCTAAGGGACCAATTTTGTCTCTAGCTTTCCTCTTACCATTAACATATTTGTAGAACTCTTTTGGATTAGTTTTCACCCTGCTTGCCATAGTTTTCTCGTACCTTCTTTTAGCTTTCCTAATTCCTCTCTTAAGATTCCTCTTACATTCAATGTATCTTTCAAACATCTCCTTAACTCCATGCTTCTTATATCTAATGTACGCCTCCCTTTTTCTTCGAACCAAGTTTCCAATATTCCTTGAAAACCACGGCTCTCTCAAACCTTTTGCCCCTCCTTTTAACCTAACAGGAACATAAAGCTTTTGCACTCTCAAAAACTGATCTTTAAAAGACTTCTATCTCTCTACTACATCCTGCCCATAAAACAAATTGTCCTAATGCACACCCTGCAAGTCCTTTCGCATCTCCTCAAATCTAGCTTTTCCCCAATCAAAAACCTCAATCCTTGGCCCTGATTTCTCTCTTTCCATAATGACATTGAAGCTGATGGCATTATGATCACTGGACCCGAAGTGCTCGCCAACACTAACCTCCGTCACTTGACCCATCCCATTTGCCAACAGTAGATCTAACACAGTTGATTTCTTTACATTCTTTGTTACATTTCTCTCTTTTGTTCTTGAGTACAGTTTACACTACTGATAAGTAAAATGTCTGCCAGTCCCACAGGTAAAAGAATCTCAGGGTTGTATGTAATATCATGTGCAGACAACATAATCTGACAATAAATTTGAACTTGAAATTCAGATTTATTCAAATGATGGGTTGAATGCTCTCAGGAACTCTTTTAAAATAGCTCAAATTAAGGCTGTACATGCTTCTTGCAGCAAAGTTTTGTTGGTCAACAGTTTCAAGGGCTCCACAGCCCATTCCTTCAGTTGTGGTAATTCCTTTGCATCTCATGTAACCATTGCTCTTGGGGTTGGTATCTGTTGCTGTCCCAAGCTACCCCATTTTGCCTGAAGAACAAGCAAGACCGACGAAGAGTCTTTGACCTGAAACGTTAATTTTGCTGATCTTTCCACATGCATCTCTCCACCTGCTGAGTGTTTCTGGTATTTTTATTGTACCTGTATAAAAGAGACAGCAAAAGCGAATTATCAGTGTATGGGCCAAATGGAATCTGGAAATAATCCAGTATCTTTAGATTTTTTGATTTTCAATCACTGAACAATTGCTTGCTGTGCATTTCACATGGGTGATACAGGTACATAATTCGGATCCTATACTTGGTTTGAAAAAAAAAATTACTGGTTAATTATTCATGAATATTATTACCACAGCGTTCGCTTATGATCCAAAGAGGGGATCAATTTTGATCATGGGTGGGAGCCCATCGGTGACTAAATGGGGTTGGGGTTCAGTTTATTGTTTTGTGTGTGTGTGTGTGTGTGTGTGTGTGTGTGTGTGTGTGTGTGTGTGTGTGTGTGTGTGTGTGTGTGTGTGTGTGTGTGTGTGTGTGTGTGTGTGTGTGTGTGTGTGTGTGCGTGTGTGTGCGTGTGTGTGTGCGTGTGTGTGTGTGTGCGCGCGCGCGCGCATCACAGAAATGCTGTTTCTTTTATACAGTTTTATACAGGTACAATCAGATGATAATAAACCTGAACCTGTCTTTCCTTGTAGCTTTTGCCTTCTTTATACTTGCTCATATGTTTGTATAACTTACACACCTTCAGGTTTCTTTTCTAAATCAGATCAAATCAGTTTGAGACATAAAAGGGAAACATTGTCAAGTTCCCTGTTACTTGCCTGGAGTTACTTGCTGAGTTACAGACTGACCCAGTCTAACCTCTACTAAGATGAACATCCAATAAAATGGCTGTAAACCTATGATTTTCATTTCATTCTTGACTTCTTGATGGGTGGCACAGTTAGCAAAGCTGTTAGTGCAAAGCTGTCATAGCACTAATGTCCGGAGTTCGAAAACCAGCACTGTTTGTAAGGAATTTGTACATTCTCCCCATGTCTGAATGTTTCCTCCAGGTGCTCCAGTTTTCTCCCACCCTTCAAAACATACGGGGTTGTCAGTCAATTTGGAGCAATTGGGCAGCATTGGTTTGTGGACCAGAAAGGCCAGTTACTGTGTGATATGTCTAAGTTTAAAACATTTAAATTTAAACTTCTGAAGAACATTCTGGATAACATCATCTCCAGAACCAACACTGGAAAGAAGGTGGAGTCAGATCCACATGTGGTTCGCCACCACCTGTTCGCTACTCCCAGTCTACAGCTTTTGACCACAATTTGGAAAAAGTTCGCATGTAGTACTTTGCCCAATTCCTGCCGAGAATGAAAGGTTCCTGCAGCAAATCACAGCACCTGAGAGGGTCAGGTGTTACTTTTTGAAAGCTGCTTGAGTTCCCGTGCTGGATAGGTTATTGCAGAGTATTGTTTTTTTTTCAAACTTTATTTAAAGATAAAAAAACATAACATACAGTCCAATAATCATCAAAAATGGATTTTACAAAGATAAATCCCAAACCCACCCTCCAACCCCTTCAGCCAGCTCACTTAAGGGGAGCCAAAAATATAAATTATATATTAAAAAATTATAAATGTTGAGAACAATTCAAAGTATATCTAAATGCATATATTTCAAATATGGAGACCATTTGCTAACAAAAAGGGAATAATTCTCATGTAAATTATAAATAATTTTTTCCATAACGATACAAACTTTCAATTCATTATGCCAACATAATATATTAATCTCTGTATTGTCTTTCCAAGTACTTGCAACACATTTACACACTACTGATAACACCAAACGTACAAAACCAATTTGAATTTTATCCAAACCTAATCCCCTCTACGAAATCAAATTACCCAACAAAAAAATCATTGGGTCTAATGGTGATGTAAAGTTATACAATTTTTCCAAAACTACTTTAATTTCTTGCCAAAATGGTTGAACTTTAACACAGGTCTAAACAGCATGTAAAAAAGTCCCAATGCATGAATCATATCTGTAACCATATAACCATATAACCACTTACAGCACAGAACAGGCCAGTTTGGCCCTACTAGTCCATGCCGTAACAAATCCGCACCCTCCTAGTCCCACTGACCAGCACCCGGTCCATACCCCTCCAGTCCTCTCCTCTCCATGTAACTATCAAGTCTTTCCTTAAATGTAACCAATGATCCCGCCTCAACCACGTCTGCCGGAAGCTCATTCCACATCCCTACCACCCTTTGAGTAAAGAAATTTCCCCTCACGTTCCCCTTATAATTTTCCCCCTTCAATCTTAAACCATGCCCTCTAGTTTGAATCTCCCCCACTCTTAATTACTCTGTCTGTCCTTTTTAAAATCTTAAACACCTCTATCAAGTCCCCCCTCAATCTTCTATGCTCCAGAGAAAAAAGCCCCAGTCTGCACAACCTTTCCCTGTAACTCAAACCTTGAAATCCTGTCAACATTCTCGTGAACCTTCTCTGCACTCTCTCTATTTTGTTTATATCTTTCCTATAATTTGGTGACCAAAACTGTACACAGTACTCCAAATTTGGCCTCACCAATGCCTTGTACAATTTCATCATAACCTCCCTACTCTTGAATTCAATACTCCGATTTATGAAGGCCAACATTCCAAATGCCTTCTTCACCACACCATCTACCTGAGTATCAGCCTTGAAGGTACTAAAATATAAATCTAAATTACTAAACCCATATTTTTTCAGTTTCTCCTGAGTCAAATATAATTGATGTAAAAAATTATAATTAACCATTCCATATCTTACATTTGTCAATTTGATTACATTGTCCTGACACATATCCGCTCAATCAACTTCAGGAAAAATAAACACTAAATCATTCTCCCATTTAATTTTAGATTTTTCCCAATCCGGTTTATCCATATTATCTTGTAACAAATTGTACATAACCAAAATATAACCCTTCTTTAGTACAGAGGAAATCAAAGACTCAAATCTTGACAAAGTAGGTAAATTCATCTCCCTACCATAATTATCCTTTACCAAGGCTCTATGTTGGTAATACACAAACAAAAAATTTACAGGTATATCAAATCTCTCTCTCAATTGATTAAAAGAAAGAAATTGTCCCTCTTCAAAACAATCCTGTATTGTCTTTATACCCTTAAAATCCCATTATTAAACATTGAAAAAGAAATAAGCTGATTATTATACATTTGAGTTAAAATTGATAATTTATCTTTTGATCCCAAAACCCTATTTTTTTATATCCAGATCTTTAACAAATGTTTCAATACCATCATATTATATTCCTGTAGCAAATTCAAGTTTCAACGAAATATAAATTCATGTACCTTAACCTCAGAAATACACGCCATTTCTACCTTAGCCCTGCTAGGAGGATAATCTAAATCCATCAACCAACTTCAACTGGGACGCTTCATAATAATTTTGAAAATGTGGTAACTGAAGTCAACCTAACGGCTATTTCCATGTAAGTTTATACAATGCCACTTGAGCTAATTTACCTTCCCATAAAAACTCCCGCACTACCTTATTTAAATACTGAAAAAAACCTTTTGAAAGTAAACAAGGTATTGACTGAAATAAATATTGAGTTCAGGGAAAAATATTGATTTTAATACAATTGACCCTACCAATCAACGTTAATGGAAGATCTTTCCACTTAATCAAATCTGCTTTAATCCATTTTAATATGGGCACATAATTTAACTGATACAATGACTGATAATTAACATCTACAAACACACCTAAATATTTAATTTTATTTGTACACCTTAATTTTGTAATCATTTTAAATTCTGAATAATCTCCTATTCCAACTGGTAAAATTTCATTTTTATCTCAATTAATTTTATATCCTGACAATTCTCCAAATTTCAACAAACACTCTTGTAACTGCTTCAATGACCATTCCAGTTCCATCAAATATATCAATACACCATCTGCAAATAAATTAATCTTATATTCTTCAATCATAGCCTTAATCCCTCTAATTTCATAATTTTGCCTAATAGTCTGAGCTAATGGTTCAATAGCCAACACAAATAAGGATGGTGACAATGGGCAGCCCTGCCGATTTGAATGAGTCAACCTAAATGGTAAAGAAATCTGACCATTTGTCACCACCCTAGCAATCGGGTTTGTATATAAGGCTTTAACCCAATCAATAAAAAAGGGCCGAATTTAAACTTTTCTAACACCTTAAATAAAAAATCCCACTCAACCCTATCAAAATCCTTTTCTGCATCTAGGCTGCTTTTGGTATGCATTGATCAAAGTAATTAATCAAAGAATATTATCAGATGCATTTCTATTCTTAATAAAACATGTTTGATCAGTATGTATCAGCTCAGGTAAGTACGTAGCAGGTCTAATAGCTAGTACCTTGGCTATAATTTTATAATCTACATTTAATAAAGAAATAGGTCTATATAAAGACACTTTTAATGGATCTCTATCTTTAAAGTACGTGAACAAGATTCCGGCAGCTTCTGTTCTTCAGTAACCTGTTTTAACACATCTCCTAATACACTAGATAAATCATCATTAAAAAAATTTATAAAATTCCACAGGAAATCCATCATCCCCTGGGGACTTTCCATTTGGCATTTCCTATATAGCTTCCTTGATTTCAAAATCTGTAAATGGAGATTCCAATTCCTGAATATCTTTCTCATCTAATACCGGTAACCTCAATTTAGATAAATAAGATCCAATAGAACCATTATCCTGCTTCCCCTCAGAAGTATATAAGTTTTGATAGAATGAATAAAACTGATCATTAATTTCCTGAGGCTTATAGGTAATTATTGAATTCTTTTTAATGGCATTAATAGTCCGAGATGCCTGTTCAGTTTTCAACTGCCAAGCAAATACCTTATGAGCTCTTTCTCCCAACTCATAATAACATTGTTTAGTTTGATTAATTAAACGCTCAAACTGATGAGTTTGTTAAGTATTATAGCATAATTTCAATTTCGCTAATGCAGCTTTTTTGTCTTTAATCACATCCTTCTGAAAACCTTTCTCTAACTCATCAATCTGGTTTTCCAACTTTAAACTTTCTGCCATATGTTGCTTCTTAACTTTTATAGAATAACTAATAACCTGTCCCCTCAAATAAGCTTTTAATGCATCCCATAGTACAAAAATGACTATCCACAGAATTAATATTCCCAGTCAAGAATAAAGAGATATGCTCTTTAACAAAAGTAACAAACTCTGGTTTTTTCAATAACATTGCATTAAACCTCCATCTATACGACGAACCTACCACTTCTGAAATTTCACAAGAAAATAAAAATAATGAACGGTCTGATAGAACTCTACTTTTATATTCAACTTGCAGTGCTCTAGGAGTGCTGATACCAAAAAAAATCAATCCAAAGAAACGAATCATGTCGTGATGAATAAAAAGAAAAATCTTTCTCTGCAGGATTATCCTTTCTCCAAATATCGACCAGATTTAAATCTTTCATCAATGTTTTGATCTGTATGGATCAGCTCATGATGGAATGACGTAGCAGACTTGATACGTCGAATAGAGCTCCTATATCTTATTGTCAACTCCAGACCTTGAAGGTTCATTTCCAAGATGCTGTGGGTCTTTCCCAGAACAAGTAATTCTCCCTCTCAAATCAACAAGTTGGTGACTGAGAAGGGACGGTGCAAACAAAGGGGGGAGAACGGGTGAGGTGGATTAACGCAGCACATCAACCACTAGACAGGAATAGCTGACACTTCCAGATTCATCAAAAGACTAACTCCTCCGTTTTGAAAATAGCATGATGTTCTGAAGATGTGATGCAAGTTTAACAGAGTTTGGACTTTTTGGAGCGAAGAAGGACAAGAGATGACTTAACACAAGATTCTGAGAGACATAGATAAGGCAGACACCTTTCCTCCAGGACATCTGAAGGGAGGAAAGTTTAGGGGAGACATCAGTGGTAAGTTTTTTTTAACAGAGATTTGAGGGTACCTGGAAAGCCTTGGAGGCTGAAACATTAGGGGCATTTAAGAACCTCTTAAGACAGGCAAGTGGGTGAAAGAAACAAAAGAGGGTTAGCAGGTAGGAAGGGTTTAATTTTTTTGGGGTAGAAATATATAAGCCAGCTCAACATCGAGCTCCGAAGGACATGCTCTGTGCTCTCTGTGTGCCAACATAATATTTCACAGACTCGTCCGTGAATGCCTGTGGGATTCGAGTGGAAGGAGAGCGCAGGAGCAAGGCTCACAGAGAAGAGCTCGAATCTGGACTAGTTCTCAGCCAAAATGAGCACCAGCACGAAGAAAAGAAAACACCCTGGGGTTTGGGCGCCGTTATATTCCTCGCTGAATTCTGACTCGGGGAAATTGAAAAGCAGGATGGCTGGGTTTAATTTTAATATAAGTAAATGTCCCGAGCAGGAGCACATCATGCCCGCCCCGTCCTCCCATCTTGTCCCCGCCCGGAGATTCACCTGGGCAAGTTGGTCAAACTGTTGCTTGTTGGCGAGCGGAGGGCGGCCTGACTTTGAGCGCACCTGGTCAGCACGGCCCTGTTCATCTCTCCACTGTGGTCTGTCTCAGGTGCGGTTAGGTCCGGTCTGCTGTGGTCCGGCTCAGGTGTGGTCATGTCAGGTCTGCTGTGGTCTGGCTCAGGTGTGGTCAGGTCAGGTCCGCTGTGGTCCGGCTCAGTTGCGGTCAGGTCCAGTCCACTGTGGTCTGGCTCAGGTGCGGTCAGGTCTGGTTCGCTGTGGTCCGGCTCAGGTGCGGTCAGGTCCGATCTGCTGTGGTCTGGCTCAGGTGCGGTCAGGTCAGGTCCACTGTGGTCTGGCTCAGGTGCAGTCAGGTCAGGTCTGCAGTGGTCCAGCTCAGGTGCGGTCAGGTCAGGTCCAGTCCGCTGTGGTCCGGCTCAGGTGCAAGCTGCTTCCGTCTCGCACTGGAAATGAATCTGACCGAGGGCCGGTGATCTTTCTCTACTTGATGGCGATCTTTCTGCGAGCATTCGCTGTGCAGCAGTTAATGCTGGTCAAGGTGAGTCGGAAGGGTCGGTGCTGGGCGGTGGAGCTCGCCCTGGTCATCGGGCAGGGACACGCCCTTCGGCGCTCGATCTCTGTGCTGGCCGCGATGCCAGATTGCTTGATCTGCATCCTGCAGTTCCTTGTTCAGGCAACTGCCTTTAATGCAAGGGCTTCAGCCCAATGAGTCCATGCCGACCCATGTGTTCAGCCCAAATCCCTGCGTTTAAATGTCGTATTGTAGCCACCTCTGGCAGCGAGGTCCAGACATGCTACTCCCTGCACGTAAAAATGTCCCCCTTTAAACCGTCTCTCTCTCTCTCACCTTAAACCTTAATAACTGTTTAACCGATGCCTTGTTTCTCCTGTCGGCAAATTGAAGGTCTCCGGCTTCCACCTGCCACTGTAAAGGTCTTAGATTTAAATTTCTCTTTTATAGGCAAAGTATTCCACCAGGAGCAAAGTGTATTTTTTTTTAAATTGAAGCCTAATTAAGGTAATAATTCTGCAAAATCCATAAGACCATAAAATGAAGGGAGCAGTATTAGGCTATTCAGCCCATTGAATCATTTCTGCCTTTCCAATCATGGCTGATATATTTTTGCCTCTGAACCCCATTTACCTACTGTCTCCCTGAATCTTAACCGTTCAAGAGAGCCCATCAACCTCCGCTTTAAATCCATCCCATGACTTGGCCTTCACAGTCGTCTGTTTGGCAACAGATTCACCACCCCCTCAGGCTGAAGACATTTCTCCTCACCTCTGTTCTAAAGTGCAGTCCTTCTATCCTGAGAATGTTATCTCTGCTCCTAGACTCTCCCAGTACTGGAAACATCTCTGCAGGCCCATTCTAACAGGCTTAGCTACTAGATAACCTGAACATTTCGATGAGAACTACAGAAGGAAAGCACCCATGGAGGCCGAGCACAGATCGACAACTGGAGGAGGGAAACCCCGTGTCAGAAATAAGTAATGATCAGAACATCCTTCACCCTCTTGGGATCTATTACACCCGAGGAAACAGTTTCAGGTTAATGCCTCATCCATTCCAAAAGCAAATCTGTAAATCAGAATTACGCTATTTGACTATCTTCTTCCACTTTGCAGAACTTGGTGTGAAACTTTTCATGTCATAGACCTTCATTGAAACATAGACATCCATTTAAATGCGATGCATGTTTTACCTTGCGTGCAGCCACGCTGTCCTGATTGAACAGTTACTATACTCGGGTTACAGCCGAGCTCATATTAGAGCAAGACCTCCTTGCTCTTACAGTCACTTACAGCAAAAAAAGAGCATTCTGTGTGGTCCCTTAACCATCTTAAAGGCAGTAGAATATTCAATTGGATTGTGTATGGTCACATGGTAAAGTAAAAAGCTTTGTCGACTCATTGGGCAGCAAGCAAACCCAGAACAAATAATGCATTGAGGGAAACAAGAAAATCTGCAGATATGGGGTCCCTCTTGCAGTACACAAAAACGTGCTGGAGAAACTCAGCAGGTCACACAGCATCCATAGGGAATAAAAGATCTGAGTTACGTTATGGGCCTGAGTCCTTCATCAAGAGAGTCTAAAATCAGGGAGATACCTGAGGAACACTTTTCCAGTTTATATTAGTGCCCTCCCCCTCTCTTTCTCTCATCCCTCCAGCTCCCCACCCCACGTCCCTTAATTCTCCTCCTTAGCCCTCTGCCCTTTACCTCATCACTTCTCAGTTTCTTTCTCCCACCTGTATCCATCCACCTGTTGAATCTCACCTCTTTCCTCAGCTCCTCCTCCTCCTCCCACCCCCTCATTCCACCTTTTCGTTCGGCGTCCGCCTGATCTCCGACATTCCTGACAAAGAAGGGCTCAGGCCCATAACGTCGACTGCTCTTCACTTCCTGCTGCGTTTCTCCAGCACGTTTCTGTGTACTGCAATAGTGTACGGGGTAGTGTTGGAATAAGTCAAATAGGGCAGGGAATGGAGAAAAGAACAAAAGCATGAGGCAGGGAATAGAGAAAAAAGTGCAGCTTACAAAAAAAGACAGTGTACCTTTTGCCAGTATGAGTCTGACAACAGCAGGAAAGAAGCCATCCTTGAATCTGGAGCTTAATGTTTTCAAATATACATCTTCTGCCTGACAGAAGGGGAGAAGCGAGTACGACTAGGGTAGGATGGGTTCTTTAATCAGCTGAGCTGAGACGGTGCGAGATGTCGATGATGAAGGAGCTGTTGGTTTGTGTGGAGGCCTGATCTGTGTTCATAACTCTCTCCAGTTTCTTATGGTCTTGGGTGGAGCAGTTCTCATTAGATCAATGGGAGTCCATAAAGCACCTTAGTCAAATGCACTGCTAGTTAAATGTTCAGGTAAAGTTTGATAAAAATAAAACCAATGGTTTAAGATTTTGGAATTGCGGTCAAAGGTGTGAAGCCAACTTGCCACCTAGATTTTACATTACTTTATGTATAATCTGGCATATACATTAGCTCATTACAGTAACTGCTTCATCAGTTAAGCAATGACACCGGTTTTACTGCCCTTTAGACTGTTCAGGGTTGCGTTGCATCTTTGAAATAAGTTTGGAAGAAGGTTCCATTCAAGGATATCGGGCTGTCTTTTATCATGCCTTTTGGATGTGATGCAGTATGAAGTTCAGGTATTGTTCTTAATATCGAAGTCAGTAGCCAGTTTTCACACAGCATTCCTCCATTGAGAGTGACCAGATCACGTGGGTTGAGGGTGAAATGTTGTTAAATGAGAAATGGGTCTGCTGGGCCAATTGGGTTTGTGGATCGAAGGCCGGAGGTTGAACCCGGCAGTGCGGGCTTGGGAAACAATAAGGTGGGAGGGAAGAGAAATGTTGGCCAGGACATAGTTTTCCTTTTCCCAAATTGCGTCAAGGGATCTTTTGTTTTGAAGTCTTAACCAAAAGGTGGCGCCTTTGTCAGTGTAGAGCTCCTTCAATACTGTGGTGACATGGCAGAATAGATTTTTGTGCTCAGATCTCCAAAGAAGATCCTGTCTTGGGCAAGAATCCTCCCCTCTGAACATGCTAAATGTGTGGGCTAACACTTTGAAAAGAAATTTATAGGAAAAACCCAGCAGGTCGGGCAGCATCCATGGAAAGAGGAACGGTGAAGATTTCCAGTCTGGGACCCATCATTAGATTGGGGAAAGGAAGAAAACAAGTTAGTGTTCAGTTGCAGGGAAAGTGGAGAGGGAAGGGTAGAACAAAAGGAGCATCTCTGATAGAGTGAGACCAGATGTAGTAGCAGGAGGAACAGTTAGGAACAGATTAAACTTATTTTTTTGTGCAATGTATTGGTACTAGCAAGGCAATGCCTACAACTCTGTATTCTCTCAATGCTGGTCAAGAAGTCACAAACTCTGGGCCTTTGTAGCCCACTCTTCAACTGGATCCTTGACTTTCTCATCGGAAGACCACAATCAGTATGAATTGGAAGCAATGCCTCCTCCTCACTGATTATCAACACAGGTGCACCCCAAGGATGCATGCTTAGCCCACTGCTCTACTCATTATACACCCATGACTGTGTGGCTGGCACAATCCCAAATGCTATCTACAAGTTTGCCAATGACGCCACAGTTGTCAGAAGTATCACAAGTGGCAATGAAGAAATGTACAGGAGGGAGATAGAGCAGCTCGTTGAGCGGTGTCACAATAACCTTGCGCTCAACATTAGCAAAACCAAGGAGATGATTGTGGTCTTCAGGAGGGAGTTAGGGGAATGCGACCCAGTCCCCCTTGAGGGCTCAGTAGTAGAGAGGGTCAAGAACTTCAAATTCCTGGGTGTCAACATCTCCTGGTGCCTCCATGTTGATGAAATCACAAAGAAGGCTCCCCAGCAGCTATACATTGTGAGGTGTTTGCGGAGATTCGGTATGTCACCGAAGAGTCTTGAAAAACTCCAGAAAGTTGTTAACTCGGCCTGTGACCTCACAGGCACCAGACTTTACTCCATCGAGGTGTCTTAAAAAAAGCAGCCTCTATCCACAAAGACCCCCACCACCCAGGCCATGCCCTCTTCTCTCTGCTACCATTGGGGAAAAAGATACAGGAGCCTAAAGACGAGCACTCAATGGAAAGACGAGCACTCAATGGCACAAGGACAGCTTCTTCCCCGCTGCCATCAGATTCCTGAATAATCAAGGAAACAAAGACACTGCCTTACTTTTAGTGCCCTATTATTTTTATATTTTATATTATTGTAAGATGGTTCATAATATGAATGGTTGCAACTATGATGCTGTGGCAAGATAATAAACTTTTGTGACTTGTTCATGACAATAAAATCTGATTCTGATTCTGATGGGCATGCTCTGCAGGTGTCTTCAAATACCAAAAGAAAATCTGAGCCAAAAAGTCAACGGGCAGAAATAACCAGTCCTGATACAGATAGCAAATAAGAGCATGGCCATAAAGTTGGAGAGCATGATAACAAGCCCTAAAGGCTGAAATATTCCTAAACAGAACATGAGGTGTTGCTCCTTTAGCTAAAATTTGCACACAGGACAGTAACAGGCCCTTCTGGCCCATGAGCCCTGCTGCCCAAACATCCCAGTTCATCTACAGCCCCTGAACATTTTGAAGTGTGGGAGGAAACCGGAGCACCCGGTGGAAACCGACACAGACACTGGGAGGACGTACAAACTCCGGATTTGAACCTGGGTCATTGGCACTGAAATTTTTTTTTTCTTCTTCTTTGGCTTGGCTTCGTGGACGAAGATTTATGGAGGGGGTAAAAAAGTCCACGTCAGCTGCAGGCTCGTTTGTGGCTGACAAGTCCCATGCGGGACAGGCAGACACGGTTGCAGCGGTTGCAGGGGAAAATTGGTTGGTTGGGGTTGGGTGTTGGGTTTTTCCTCCTTTGCCTTTTGTCAGTGAGGTGGGCTCTGCGGTCTTCTTCAAAGGAGGTTGCTGCCCGCCAAACTGTGAGGCGCCAAGATGCACGGTTTGAGGCGTTATCAGCCCACTGGCGGTGGTCAATGTGGCAGGCACCAAGAGATTTCTTTAGGCAGTCCTTGTACCTTTTCTTTGGTGCACCTCTGTCACAGTGGCCAGTGGAGAGCTCGCCATATAACACGATCTTGGGAAGGCGATGGTCCTCCATTCTGGAGACGTGACCATCCAGCGCAGCTGGATCTTCAGCAGCGTGGACTCGATGCTGTCGACCTCTGCCATCTCGAGTACTTCGACGTTAGGGATGAAAGCGCTCCAATGGATGTTGAGGATGGAGCGGAGACAACGCTGGTGGAAGCGTTCTAGGAGCTGTAGGTGGTGCCGGTAGAGGACCCATGATTCGGAGCCGAACAGGAGTGTGGGTATGACAACGGCTCTGTATACGCTTATCTTTGTGAGGTTTTTCAATTGGTTGTTTTTCCAGACTCTTTTGTGTAGTCTTCCAAAGGCGCTATTTGCCTTGGCGAAGAAAACTGAGGTCCTCCATCAGCCAGCTCCCCACCATGACTACCAGCCCCCCCACATCTCCATCGGGCACACAAAACTCAAAACGGTCAACCAGTTTACCTATCTCGGCTGCACCATTTCATCAGATGCAAGGATCGACAATGAGATAGACAACAGGCACTGAAATAGCATTGTACTAACCAGTATGTTAACCGTATCCCTTGTGTTCGGCCTCATTGCAACAGTGCGGAGTGAATGAGATCAATTTCAAAACACATCCGCCCCCCCCCCCCCCCCCTACCCTTGTCCAATGAACTCTGCTTCAGCAAAACTTAGAGGGGCCATTCCTGAATGCACTGCCAGGAGCAGTCATGAAAGAAGATTCAATTCTAATGTCAAAAAGGGAGTTGGATAAATAACTGAAAGGACTACAAAACATTCAGAACTTTGGGAGGAGGAGGATGGTGGAATGGGATTAGCTGAATTGAGTTCAACAGGTTACTGATGCGGAGAGTCGGCGGAGGGATAGCGATCGTTTTTGTGAATGGATGAAGGTGTAGCAGATGGAGTACAATGTTGGTAAATGCTAGATCAGAATCAGAATGTTTTGCGGCACCGTCATACTTGTACATTCATTTTATACTATCTTACTAATAAAATAATAATTATAGTGCACGAGAAGTAAGTCAGCGTCTTTGGTTCACTGATCATTCAGGAATCTGATGGCAGCGGGGAAGAAGCTGTCCTTGTGCCGCTGAGTGCTCGTCTTTAGGCTCCTGTACATTTTTCCCGATGGTAGCAGAGTGAAGAGGGCGTGGCCTGGGTGGTGGGGGTCTTTGAGGATAGAGGCCTCTTTCTTTTTATTTTAATATTTTATTTTTGCTTTTTATCAAAAATTATACAGTGACATTTTAAATATACAATATATTAAACTTTTTCTCTCCCTCCCTCCCTCTCCCCCCCTTTCCATACGTACAGATCCGTTCACCGTCAGAGCTTACATATATTTTAAGTTGGGGAAACTACATTTTTGTATATATAATAGTTACTTTTATACCCTTTTTTGTTCCTTTTTATTACTGTATCTGGGTCCCTATGTGGTCCAGGAATGGCTGCCAGACCTTTACAAAAGTATCATATTCATTCTTTAAGTTATATGTGTGGTGTGCTGCAGTGCGAATGAACAGGTACAAACAATGAACGGTTGTACCAGAGGCTTTAATTAGCTTAAAACCTTCACACGAGGTGCTGTATCCATTCTGGCTCCATGTGCTCTGATCCTGCCCAAGGGCTGCCATGAGTCTTTCTGAGGTGTCGGTGATTGACAGGAAGTAGGTGGAGCCAATCTCCCAGGTTACCTCCCTGCAGGTACAATGGGTTTCCCCCTGCAGTAGGCAGGCAGGAATGCAGACAGATGCAGGCAGTCACCAACAGACCAGTGGCTGTATCACCACATTGACCCCCTTCTTAAAATGAGTCCCGGGGAGTGGGAGGGAGAAAAACAGTGTCCACCAATGTTGGGAGAGAAAAACATATATTTACAGATATACAAACTCAGGTGATCTGGTGTCACCATTGCCTCTGGGACTGTCACAGGACAGGTTCCTGAACAATGACCAGTGGAGATGGGGCCACTAGAAGGTTGGATGGGGCTCAGGGTGGTCAGGACGGGCAGTGGTGCAGGCGGGGTTGTGCATGGCAGAGAGGGTGTGTAGGTCAGGGGTGGGTCAGCGGGCAGCAGGGTCCCGTAGTTGATGGTGGGCGGGGGAGGGGGAATGTCAGCTCCGGGAAGATTCTGGATGTGCCAGGGGTACCCAGGATGGGGGTGGGGGGGGGGTGGGGGTGGGCTGGGCTCCTGCTGGTGCCAAGCTACGTGTCAAAAAGGTGTCCTCATGTCCATTGGTGTATATCATATAGGCTTAATGTGTGTTGGCTTGGAGGGGGTGCACCTGCTTGACGAGGGGGCCGGATTTATGAGTTCTCCCAGACAGGTCCCAGAGACATCAGCCTTGCCAGTAGTGAGATTCCTGTCACCCATTTCCTGGGGAAGGAAAAGAGGCATTTGTGAGGAGTCTGGTTGGTAGCCATACATAAGAGCAAGCATATAGCATGGAACACCTCAGGAAGGGCCCCTTGCCAGTAGCTGGTGGACCATCCCTTCAACCTCAGAGCCAGGAGGACTGACTTCCAGATAACCCCATTCTCATGTTCTACCTGGGATTGTAACTATTTGTGTAACTATATGTGATGCTCCGCATCGCCAGGTACTGGCGCAGCTCCTCACTCACGAAGCTGGACCCCTGGTCACTGTGGTTGAATGCCAGATATCCAAACATGGTAAATATCTGTGCCAGTGCCTTTATAATGGAGTTGGTGGATATATTGGAACAAGGGATGGCAAATGGGAAACGGGAGTATTTTTCTATATCCAGGAGGAAATAGATGTTCTTGTTCGTAGAAGGCAGTGGCCCCTTGAAGTCGATGCTGAATGTCTTGAAGGGCTGAGTGGGCTTCATTAGCTGGGACTGTGCTGGATGGAAGAAGCACGGTTTGTACTCAGGACTCAGGACATACTGGACTGTGAAGGGGAGATTCTGGGATTTCACGAAATGGTACAGGTGCGTGATGACCGGTGGCAAAGGGTGTCATGCAGCACCTGCAGTTGGTCGGACTGGGCACTGGCGCAGGTCCGGGACTGGGCATTGGGGGAGTCATTGAGCTTCCCCACCCTGTACTGGATGTCATAGCTGAATGTGGCCAGTTCAACTCTCCAGCACAAGATCTTGTCGATTTTGATCTTGCCTCTGTGGGTGATGTTGAACAGGAATGTGAGGAGGGTGAACCTCCTCCTGCCAGGTAGTGATACCAGTAGCGGACTGCTTCCATGATCGCCTGGGCCTCCTTTTCGATGGAGGAGTGCCCGGGCTCTGACCCGTGGCGGGTTTGGGAGAAAAATTCCATGGATCAGCCCCTTTGGTTGAGAATGGCAGCAAGGGCAACGTTAGGAATGGGGTATTTTTGTCCACAGCATGAATTGTGGCATTGGCGATATCCTTTCTGATGCAGGTGAAGGCCATTTGTGCCTCTGCAGGGAGGGGAAAGATGGTGGCGTGGGCCAGTGGGCGGACCTTGTCTGAGAACTGGGGGACACACTGAGTATAGTACGAAACAGCCCTAGGCACCTGCACAGGGCCTTGAGCGTGTGGGGGAGTGGTAGTTCCATCAGTGGGTGCACGCGTTCGACGTCTGGACTGATGACACCATGTTCAATGATGCACCCAAGGATGGCGAAGTGGGTGGTACTGAACATGCACTTCTCCCTATTGTAGATGAAAATTCTCCCAGTTTGCATTGCGGTCCTGTTGGTCATGGCTGCAAATGGTGATATAGCCCAGGTATAGGAAAGTTGCTCTTAGGTTGTGTCAGTCCATCACCCTCTGGAACATTTGTGACCACAAAAGGAACCCGGTGGAATTATTAAAGGCATCCATCAGTCTCAAAGGGCTTATCCTGGGCCTGGATGGGGAGCTGACGATGGGCTGACTTTAGGTCAATGATGGAGAGAGCCTTTATGCAGGGCCGGTGATTGGTGGGGCATAGGTGGAGCCAGTCTCCCCGGTTATCTCCCTGCAGGTACAGTGGGTTGTTCCCTGCAGAAGGCACTGCAGGGATAGGTGCAAACAGTCACCGACAGTCTAGTGGTTGGATCATCTCATTATGTTGTTCATTTCCGCAGTCCGTTGTGCTATAAGTAGAGGACTTCTAAATGATCACGATACATTTTTTTTGCTTTCGCCATTTTTATAAATAAGATTTTATATTTAATCGATTTGTTTGAGTCTGCTTTCTTAAGACACCTCCTTGTGTAGATGTCCTAAACACAGTCTGGCACCTGTGTTGTTGCAGGCCGAGTTAAAAACCCTCTGGAGTTCATTCTTGACTTGAGAGTTGGTGCCTCCATAGCTAGACAGTGATGCATCTGGTCACAATACTCTCCATGGTACACCTGTAGAAGTTTATGAGAGTCTCCGCTGACATCAGCGTTGGAAGGAAAAAATAGAAGATCTGATCAATGGTGCTGTAGTGCAGAGGAACTTGGGAGTGCTTGTACAGACACCAGAGGACATCTAGACAAGGTGAGGGGCAGAAAATTGAGGGGAGACATCAGGAGTAAGTTTTTTTTTTTACAGAGAGACTAGTGGGTGCCTGGAAAGCATTGCCAGGGGCGATGATGGAGGCTGGTACAATAGGGACATTTAAAAGACTCTTGACAGGTACGTGGATATAAGTAAACTTGAAGGGTATGGGTGTAAGGTAGGGAACATTTTCGATCAGTCAGCACAACATCATGGGCCGAAGGGCCTGTAACGTGTTGTAATTTTCTATATAATCACAAAAGCGTGGTTTGCAGGTGCAACAGGTTATCATGAATGCAAATGGAATGTTGACCTTCATTGCTGGAGGGATTGAATTTTAGAGCAGGGAGATGTTGCCCCAAATTTGCAGGGCACTGGAGAAGCCTCACCTGGAGTTCTTGTCTTCTTACTTGAGAAGGGATACTGTACATGCGGTGCAGAGGAGGTTTACCAGGTTGACTATAGGGTTAGTCTATGAGATGGATTGGGTCACCTGGGACTGTATTTGCTGGAATTCAGAAGAATGAGAGGGGATCTGATAAGAAACAAATACAATTATGAAAGGGATAGACAAGATCGAGGGAGGGGAAAGTTCTTTTCCACTGAGAGGTGAGACTAAAACTGGAGGACATCGCCACATGATTTGGATGGAGATGAGGACAAACTGCTTTACCCAGTGAGTAGAGAATCTGGGCCCCAAGGAAGCAGGAGAGGCCAACTCATTGAATATATTTAAGGCGCAGTTCGATAGATTTTTGGATTGTCGGGAAATTGAGGCCTATGGGGAAAAGGCAGGCAGATGAAGCTGAGTCCACGGTCAGATCAGCCGCGATCTCATTAAATGATGGAGCAGGCTCGATGGTCCTAAAGGGTCCCACAACCCATCAACAATAGACATTCACCAAGACAAGAAGTTTTTAAAACAAAAGTTGTTTTTAATCAACTTTAAATATGAAAACTGAATCAAATTTTAATTTATCTCTATACTTAACTAACCAAATTAACCCCCTTCTAATTCTAAGTGCATGTGTATAATGTGTGTGTAAATTTAAGAAAAGATCTTTGGTTCACAGTTCAATCTCACTTCTCCTTCTTCGAAGTTCTCTGAATGCAGGCAATTCTTATACTGTGCACAGAATTTAACATGTATAAAGAAAGTTCTCCAGGCTTTGGTGCTCAAAAGGTAAATTTTACTCCTCAGGAAGGATCTTGTAGGGATTTCAGAGAGAAATATTTGTTGTTTCAGGATGTTCACAACTGAGGTACCACCATTAGTCACCTCAGTGTCTTGCTGTTGAAACTTGTCCCATCAGGGTTCTCCAGATGATAACCTCTTTCTTTCAGGCTAGCACAGAGTTCTTTTCTGTTCCACTTATTCCAAGAGAAACATCAGAAACTTCCAGCCATCTGCCACTCTGGAGCTTTTCATCAGTTTCAACCAGTTTCCTGTTTTGCACTGTTCAGCTGCTTTCAGTGTCACCCACACTAGCTGAGAGAGCTTTTTGAACTCGTCTTCTCTCTCTCTCTCTCTCTTCCCCTCCAACTGCCAACTGCTAGGAAGCTCATGTGACTCTCTCACTTGCAAAACCCCCCACCTTCTTCAGCAAATAACAGGAGTTATCCTTCTTCTCAAGCTGTTGTCTTAGGTAAACAAAACCTAGGGGCGACCTTTCTGTGAGCACCCTATAGGTACTTGCAAACAGCCAGTTTGTCTCCTCCAAAACAATGGTTATTCATTTCATGACATCATTTCAATTAGCATCTACTTGAGAAATGTGCATAGCATTCTCCGTAGATCCCGCAATGTTCCTGCATATGAATTATTCAGTATTTCAAATAAGCTCTGCTTTAAAATGTAGCCTACGCTAATTTTACCAAATTCTCCCAAATATATATACTCCATTACACTAGTCCTGCTCTTCTTCTGAAACCCGTTCAACGCCTAAGCAGGATTTTTGGTGCTTAGATCGTTCAGTAACATATTCTGTCTCATCCATGCGGTCAATCAGCCATTTAAATTTGATTTAGGTGTAGGACTGAACTTTGATATTGAGGCGCATTGAGACACCAAGAGAGTTGATGTACTCGGCAAACAGCTGTACTGTTCTCAAACTCATGAAAACTGCTTCAGGTTTAATATGATTTCTCAATATTACTCAGTCATTTTTAGAAGCTAAATTTGCATTTGATTGATGTTTCATTTTAAATATTTCAAGCTAATTAGTTAATATTTGCAATAACAAAACCTCCTACATTTTATGGGCAATTTAAGGCTTCTTTAGTTACTGATATTCCAGATAATAGTTTATATGCTTGTATTTGTGTATGTTTCTTAGAGGTTCAGCCTTACCTCTTGAGGGACTTGTGACCTCTATTACTTTGTCTAATCAAGTTAGTCAAAGACCCTCCACTGTACATTTATTTTATACGTGTGTGCATCAGTTAGACATTTCAGTCGTTGAAAATATGAAACAATTCATTCATTAGCACTTTTGATGCAATGAGTTCTCATGGAAGCATGAGACATATCAGCGAGTGAAATCAAATATAAAACAAATTTACCTGTGTACATTATTGAACGGATTCTTTGCTTTCAAGGCAAGAATGTAAATGCTGCTGGTAGGGGGATTTGTAGCAAATGAGGGTTAGCGAAAACAAAGGCTGAAATCTCACGAGCCGAAACATGAGCAAAAGTACGAGCTAAGATCGATGCTTCGGAATGTGTGATATACATAATGTTTGGGCTGAGTTCAGTGTAAAAGTTTATTTGCAAATAAGAGTTTCACAGCACAGAAACAGGCCAACTTGTCCGTGCTGGCCTAGTCCCATTTGTCTGTGTTTGGCCCACATCCCTCTCATTCATGGACCTGTTGAGATGCCTTTTAAATGTGCCATTGTACTCCTGTCGACCATTTACTTAGAACACACCTGACAGACCACCGGAGAGGAGGAAGGGCTAGTGAGCTTGAGTCTCTTCCCAGACCACCAGTATTTTTGTTTTGTTTTAGAGGGGAAAAATGTTCATTTTTTCTGCGTGTCATCAAATTGACACTGATAAAGAAACACTGACTGAGAATATCGGAACAGACAGAGAAAACTATCTAAAATGCCAGTCTTTCAGCCTCAATAGGAGGTAAAGATATAATACTGATGTTTTGGGCCTGATGGGGGAGGGAGGGAGGGAGGGAGGGAGGGAGAGAGGGAGGGAGAGAGAGAGAGAGAGAGAGAGAGAGAGAGAAAGAGAGAGAGAGAGAGAGAGAGATAGAGAGAGAGAGAGAGAGAGAGAGAGAGAGAGAGGGGAGGGGGAGAGGAGGAGAGGGGGAGAGGGAGGGGGAGAGGGAGAGAGAGAAGGAGAAGGAGAAGGAGAAGGAGAAGATTATTTAATGGAAATTGGATGTCAATGTTCATGCCATCCAGTTGGAGGGTGCCCAAATAGAAGATGAGGCATTCCTGAAATTTGTGGATGGCCTCAGTCCAGTGGTGGATGAAACCATGGACAAACACATCAGCAAGGGAATGGGGCAGGGAATTGAAAACGAGTGGCCACTTGGCTATTGCGGAGGACAGATCTGAGGTGCTCACTGAAGCAATTTCACAGCCTGCGCCCAGTCTCCCCGATGTAGAGGAGACCACAACAGGAGCAATGGATGCAGTAGATGACTGTGAGCAAACTATCCAGTCAATCAGAAATATAATTGAAAAGAACAAAATTGGTGTAATACTGTATAGTGCTGTGGGTTGAGGTTTGCTTCAATGGACGGTATCAGAGTGTGGAAATAAGTGTGTCAGGTTCAGGTTGATATGCCACAACTATTGGTGTGCCATGGGGATCGCTGCTGGGGTCACCACTATTGACAATCTGAGAGAGGAAAGATTTAAAAGGGACCTGAGGGTACTTTTGTACAACTTTCAAAAAGAGATCACAAACAATATGTCCAAGTTGGATGCAAAGTTTGGCTCTGAGGAGGATGCAGATAAGAGCTGAATGGGCAGGGACATGGGAGACAGTGTTGCGGTCGTGTATTTACATTCATTGGGAGTGGTGTCGGCCACCGCTAATGATGTAAGCAAAGCGGGGGTAATAGCACGTATGCGTGGGTGTGTTAAGCGTCTGTATATGGATGATGAATCTTAGGTGCAGGAAGAGGAGAGTGAGAGTGTCGAGATCACCCGTGTGATGGTAAGCCAATAAGAAGGTCAGAGGAGTTTGGGTGGGTGGTGTTTAGGGAGCTGAAGAACACAACGTTGTGTCTAGGGAATAATATAAAGAAAGTTGGCTTCATGGTGCGCTGAAATAAACGAGTGAAGGTATCCTTTATTTGTTTGTAAGTTGTGGTAAATCAGGGCCATTACAGGAGAAACTTGAGCTCGTTTACTTTGGGGGAACAAATAGAAAAATGGAATTTTTTTTCAAATGATCTGATTTTAGAAGGTGTTGTTCAGAGAGACTGGCTCTCCTTGTATACTGAAGCACTGAGAGTTGGCATGCATGTACTCACTCAATCACAAGACATCAGAGCAGAAGCAAGCCAATCAGCCCATCAGGTCTTCCCACCATTTTATCGTGAGGTGATCCATTCTTGTACTCAGCTCTACTCCCCATAATGCTTGATGCCCTGATTAATCAAATACCAGTGAAACACCATATGATCTTGCTTCCACAGCTACAAGTTCTGCAGATTGCGACGCTCTAGCTAAAGAAATGTTTCGGCATCTCTGTTTTAAATTAATGCTCCAATTAGGAAGGTAGATGATATGCTCGCCTTTATTGCAAGAGGAATTGAGTGCCATGTTGAGAGCACACTGGAACATTTGTAAGGTCTGTTTTCCCTAGCTGAGAAAATAGTTTCAAAAGAAGGAGAACAGCAGAGAAATAGAACCTTTGGCCCACAATCTCCATTTGGACCATGATGCCAAATCAAACTAATCTACCTGCGTGCAATCCATATTCCTTCATTCCCTTCCTGGCCATGTGCCAGATCCAGCTCTAACAGTGTCATCACGTTACAGAGGTGGAAAATCTCGTAAAATGGGGTGAGAGGTAACACCTTGAGTCTCCACGTGGAGAAGATGAAGGAGATGATTGTGAACTTCAGGAGGACCAGGAATGATTACCTTCCACTACACTTCAACAAATCAATAGCAGAGAGAGTGGAGAGCTCCAATTTCCATGAAGTTCACTTAACTAGACATCTCCTCATTTGTCATGAAATGACAACAGTGACTGCACTTCCTGAGAAGACTGAAGTGGGCAAGGCTACCGGCCACCATTACCAACATGGTACTGGCTAGGGCGGCACTGTTGGCGTAGCGGTTAGTGCAACACCTTTACAGCGCCAACGATCAGGAATGGGGTTCGATTCCCACGCTATCTGTAAGGAGTTTGTACATTCTACCCATGTCTGTGTGGGTAATCCCTGAGGGCTCCGGTTTCGTTCCACCATTCAAAATGTACTGGAGGTATATGTCAATTGGGAGTAATTTGGGGATCATGGACTCGAAAAGTCCTGTTATTTTGCTGTATGTCTAAATTTTAAACTTAAATTATGTCGACTTTCTATAGGAACTCTAAAGAGAGCACTGTGTCTGGCTGCATCAAAGTGTGCTGTAGAGAAATGGATCAGAGGTCAATCCACAGGATTATAAGAGTGGAGAGGGGATCACTGGAGTCTCCCCCCTCCACATCGATTTGATCTACCGGGATCATTGTCTGAAGAGGGCAGGCAAAATTATTGAGGACCCCTTCCACCCTGCACACTGCATCTTTTAGCTGCTCCCATCGGGGAAGGGGTCCAGGAGGATCAGAGCCAGCACCACCAGGCTGAGGAACAGCTCCTTCCCACGGGGAATGAGAATGCGGAACGACCAAAGGAACTAGTCACACTAACCATCCGAGACTCTCATGTTCATGAAGCAATGTTTATTTATTTAGTTGTATTGATTAAATACTTGTCCTGCACGTGTATTTTTGTATGTATGTGTGTGTGTTATGTCTGGTTGTGTGTTGCATGTTTTTGTAGCGAGGACCGGAAAACACCGTTTCATCCAGTTATACTTGTGCAATCAGATGACAATAAACTTGACTTTCAAATCTAAATATCTCTTAAAGAAAGGCTAACCAGAGAGATTATTTATTTCTTGCGTGAAGAGGTATTAAACAGATTGGACTGTTGTTCACATGGGTTTTAGCTGATCTCATTGAAATAGACCATACCCACAACTGAAGTGAGTTAGAGGAGGCATGGAGGTGGTGTTTTTCTCTCTAGGATGTCTTGGAACAGGGGTCATACTATCAATTCAGGGGTTGACTATTCTGGATAAAAAATACTTTTAGCCTGAGGGTAGTAAACAATTAGAATTATTCACTCAAAGGGACTGTGTAGGGTCAATTAATGGGAATATTCTGGTGATTAGGGAAATGAAGGGTTCTGGATGAGGTCAGGAGAGTGACACTAAGCCAAAAGGTCAACCATGAGCTAATTGAATGGCATTGGCTGAAAGGCCTATTCCTGCGTCTGCATCTTAGAATATACGACCTTGGATCAAATCAAAAGAAATCACAAAGTTCTGCAAAGCACATCTTGCAGAAATTCTAACCTATTTCAAGAACCAGATGTAAAATGCAATTAAAATTGTTCAGCTTTGAAGCGCAATAATGAGCATTGTTCTATTCCTGCACCTGATCCTTCAGTGCTTTGAAAAGCATTATAACTGCAGCTGGAATGAATGGAATGGAAATAGCCCACTTTTATTGACCAATTTCTTGAATCACATCTGCAAATTTTCTTTAAAATTTTCATTAATTTCCATTCTGCTAATCGACAAGATAAGCGTCTTTCTGGTCACCTGACTAGAGAGGATGCGAGGTCCTGGAGAAGGTGCAGAAAATATCTACTCGAATAGTTCCACTGATGAGGGATTTCAGCTGTAACAGGTGAAAATATAGATACTGGGACTAAGAGCAGGTCTCATGGCCCTTTTGGCTCGCTCCTCCTTTTATCACAGTCATGCCTGGTTGTTTTTCTACATGTTATATTCCATTCTCCCCACACTCCTTGGAGCCTTTTTTATCGTGTGTGTAAACCCGGTGTGACGGGTTCCAAGGGCTACAAATCTGAGCGCAGGCTGGTTGGACAATGATAAAAGACACACACACACACACACACACACACACACGCCAGATAATACGGCACACTCACAACTATTCATGATAGAAAGCTTGACAATCAAGCTGCAACATGGGAAATCCACCACCCCTTGAGCATTGCTCTTAACTAAACTAAACCAGGGAAAATAATTTCTCTATTCACAATACTGCAGCTCCCAACGATTTGTCTGCGCACTCCTTACCGATGACTCTCCAGTGTTGCCCACAGTTCCCAACGTGGAGTGGAGCTAAGGTTTGTCCCAGAAGAAAAAGAGGCAGATAGCTCACACATGGTGGACTTTATAGTGCTATTACCTGGAGAGTCCGGCTCAGGTGTTAATGAGACAATTAAAGGGGCCGATTACCAGGTGTGCACTGACCTGTGGGTAGAGACTGACCTTGATTGGCAAGTGAGGTGACCTCCGACTTGTTTCCTGACAGAGAAGCTACATGACCCTCCACAACCCACATTCCTACCAACTTCCAGATGGAAAGGTCACGTGACCCTCCACCATCCACACCAAGATTTTTTGCTTGTAGGAATTTTTTCTGTCCTTTTAGTTATTCAGAAAGTTGTGCTCTATAACCCTATGTGGTGACAAACTCCGTAGCTTCTCCATCTTCAGAGTTAGAGAAGTTTCTTCTCAATCAGTCCTTAATCCTTGCCCGGCAACTTGAACCCTGCCCTCTTCTCAGCCAAGGGAAACATCCCCGCTACATCGTGTTTTTCTCGGCTTATCAGAACATGTCAATTCGATTTCTTCATTCTGTTGAGTTTGAGTGAATGCAAACTGAGTTAACTCGATCTCTGTCCATACAGCAGTCCTGCCATCTCAGGGATCAGTCTAGTGAACCTCTAATATTAGAACAGAGCTGGAAATGGAACTGATGGGGATTGGCTGCTAGAAGCTACCAGAAACCCGATGGGCAGAATTAACTTCATGCATCAGTGATTCTTTGATTCAACCTTCATGCATTTTTATAAAATTTACTTTTGTTTAACTTATTTTAAATTTAGACATGCAATACAGTAAAAGGCCCTTCCAGTCCATAGGCCCTTGCTGCCCAATTACACTCAATTAACCAACAACCCCTGTTTGGTTTCAAGGGCGGGATGAAACTGGAGCACCCAGAGGAATCCCACACAAACTTGGGGAGAATGTACAAAGTGTTCAAACCCAGCTTGCCAGTGCTGTAATAGAGTTGCACTAACTGCTACTGTTACGAGCCCAGAGGACCCCAAAACCCAGCAGCAATAGATATTACCAAGACAAATGGTTACTTAAACAAAAGTTTCTTTTAATTATCTTTAAACATGAAAACAGAATCACATTTTAGTTTATCACTATTGACTTGACCTGACTTGACCCCCTTCTAATTCTAAGCACACTTGTATGCAATGTGTGTGTAAGTTCAGAAAAGTTCTTTGATTCACAGTCCAATCTCACCTCATTCCTCCAAGTTTTCTGGTTGCAGGCAATTCTTAAACTGTGCGCAGAATTTAACAGTTATAAAGTTCACCAGGCTTTGGTCCTTGAAAGGTAAATGGTTACCACTCAGGAAGGTTCTTGTCAGTTTTCAGAGAGAGATTTATTGTTCCAGGACATCCACAACTGATTCCTTTTTAATCAGCTACTCCAGTGTCTTGCTGACAAAACTTGCCCCCTCAGGGTTCTCTAGGTGATAACCTCTTTCTTTCAAGTCACCACAAAGTTCCTTCTTGTTTCATTTATTCCAAGTGAAATATTAGACAGCCAGTCCCTCCTCTTGCATGAACCACAAGGGCTTTGACCAGGCTGAACTAAGCACTCATAGCCCATCTTCCAAATGGGGTTTACCACAAACTTGCCAGCTTGTCCTGTTCCAGTCCCAGCTCTTGGGCACTCTCCGAAGCTCTTGCAAAGGCAGTGGGGCCGAAACGTCTAGCATTAGCAGAGCACCAGTATTTCAAATAAGGTCTGTTTTAAAGTGTTTGTGTGTGATCTACACTAACAAACCTTTCACAATTTATCTCTCAAAAACATATCTATATACTCTGTCACACTACACTAACCATGTATGGGTTCCCTTTAAGTGTTCTGGTTACCTCCCACCCTCAAAACATATGAGGCTGTAGGTCAATTGGGTCTAAGTGGGCGGTACAGGGAGGAGGACTAAAAGGGCCTATATCCATGCGGTATGCCTAGATTTAACCTATCATAATGTTGAAGAGTTGAAATGTTTTTGTTTTCCAGATCTGCGAAGAGCTATATAATGATATAGATGTGTGCCACAACCTCTCGCACCACACGCAAGAGTCTCTAGTGGGCCAAGGCAAAGCCTCCTTAATTCAGCTGCTCTACATGGCTGTCATTACCATTTTGTCCATACCTGTGTCAATCTTGTTTGGTGCCTGGTCTGATCAAGGAGGTCGCAAGCTTGGCGTGATCTTGCCCTGTATTGGTTCTTTAATTGGCGGAGCTATTCTCATTATGATGGTGCAGGATAAAGAAATGTCCAGCAACTGGTTCATTTTGGCCTCTGCTTTTATCAGAATCTTTGGAAATTTTAATGTTGTTTTCCTCAGATATCACAACTGCTGAGAATCGAACCAAGTACATTGCCATTACCGAAGCTATGATTTTTATTGGGAGAGCCTATGGATTTATACTGAGTGGGTGGTTTCTTCAGAGTTTTTCCTTTACACCTGTTTTTGGTGTGTATTGTGGCTGCCCACTACTGTTCATCTGCTATGTCCTGCTGTGGCTGCAGGAGTCGAGTTTTCCCGCTGAATTGACCCATTTATCTGGTGAAGCTTCTCTGGCAGGCATAGATGGAATCCTAAACAATCCCTGTCACTGTATGACTCGAGAACATGGCAAACCATCTCGAAGGCACGAGAGGGACAAGATCGATTGAAGCTGGATCTCATTTTCCTTTGTGTCACCTTGATATATGCCTGCAGTACTGGTAAGTTGCAGTTCCTTTTCGTTAGAGGCAGCCCAGTTTCCTCGAGCATGACTTTGGTTGAGCTTGGTTTGTTTTTGAACTCCTGTATCTGACAGCACAATGTTAGTCATTCTTGAACACTTAATTGATTTTAATTTTCCTTTAATCTCATTTAGATTTTAATTGGTTCATTTCCTGCTAGACTTCTTTTTTTAAAAAACTCTGGAATGAATGTTGGTCTCTGTTCTTATTTTATAATTTTTTTTAAAAGCATATTGCTTGTGCCTGGATTGTATCGGGGAAGGATTTGATGAAGACGAGAGAAGTTTCTTACTTGCTGCAGCCAAACAGCTACACTGTATCATTAATCTTCCACAGATAAATAGATAATAAATAAAAAAGGATAGATAATAAACTTTCCCAGGTATCCTAATGCAAAAAAAAGACTTATCAATAGCGGAGACATGGCGTTGGATCAGTCCCTGATTTGTGAAACAAGGGGAGGTTCAAGAGTCCGATAGCTGCTGGAAAGAAACTTAAAAGTGCTGTACTTCAGGCTTCTGCTCGAAGGCAGAAAAAATTGTGACCAGGGTGGTGTGTGTCCCTTATGCGGGGAGCTATTTCAGCTGGATTTGAAACTGGTGGTCTGTAAGGAGCTTGTACATTCTCCCCGTGACCTGCGTGGGTTTTCCCTGGGTGCTCTGGTTCCTCCCACCCTCTAAAGCATAGGGGGTTGAAGATTAATTTTGTGGTAATTGGGCGGCATGGGTTTAAATGGCCAGAATTGGCTTATATAGTGGTCTAAAATGATGTTGGCTGCCTTCTTGAAACATTATGTTTAATGAGGGCAGATAAATTAAAGTTTTTACACCTATGGTAAAAGGAATATTATTTTGATAAGACATACTTAGATGAGAAAGGCAATTGTTACTATCTTGTTTCCCATTGTGGGACTTTATTAGGCCTGAGGTGGTTTCAGAACTAATGTCGCCAAGATATTTCCCCATTATGGACCTAAATTTGCTGGATCTCTCTATCTCTCTCCCCTGTCCGACTCAAAATCTTCTCCACAGTAATGTTCAAAATAAAGGTATAATATCTTGACATTTCTGCAAAGTAAATTGTTTTTAAAACTTTTATTTTACAGGTAAACAGGCTATTCTGATTTTATTCTTGACATATCCACCACACCACTTTTCACCTGAACTGTATGAGTGTACAGTGCAATTATGATGTTGCTTGGTGTAACTATCAGGGAAGTCTGTCAAGGCCACACACCTCCACTGCATGTTATGTTTGTTTCTCCAAATACCAGTATGGATTTATTTGTGGTTTCACATGAAGGCCAGACACCCAATATGAACTTGTTGGGTTTAATAGGTTGTAGATGTATTTTTTTTTCCCCTGTCAAATCTTCCACGCGGAATATACTTTAAGCATTGTTGCAGGGACCCTTGCAATCCAATGCTCTTGTGTTTGCAATTTAGGATTTGGATTTGTTTTCCTTTATTGATTACCTGCTTCCACTTTCCCATCCAATTTTCTGTTCTGTTGTCTTTTATGCCTTCTTGTTTGTACCATGAGAGTTAATCAAAGCGGAGCCCTGTTGTGACCTTGCGGGATGAATGCACCATGAGCTCTCCTGTTAATCTCACGGCCATCAGGTGTAGTCTTGCTGCTTTGCTCTTCCTTCCTTTCTGGTTTCAATACATTTACCAGTTCAACCTTAATATGCACAGAAAAGAGCCGTGAAGCCTCATTCTCTTCAGACTCTATATCGAAGTAGGTGGTTGATAGGCTCTATCAATAATCACAAAGTCATAGGCTACAGGAACAATAGGCTTTAATGCACACAAGACTTTGACTGGCCTGGTTCCAGGTACAGGACTGCCGGAAAGGGGGAGGTAATGCGACCTTTATGGCCAGGACAAAAGGGGAGGAGACTTAAGGGATGAGTCATTAGTGGGCAGGCCAACCTCATATATACAGTAACTGGTAAGGGCTATTCTTCTTTGGCTTGGCTTCGTGGACGAAGATTTATGGAGGGGGTAAAAAGTCCACGTCAGCTGCAGTCTCGTTTGTGGCTGACAAGTCCGATGCGGGACAGGCAGACACGATTGCAGCGGTTGCAGGGGAAAATTGGTTGGTTGGGGATGGGTGTTGGGTTTTTCCTCCTTTGCCTTTTGTCAGTGAGGTAGGCTCTGCGGTCTTCTTCAAAGGAGGTTGCTGCCCGCCAAACTGTGAGGTGCCAAGATGCACGGTTTGAGGCGATATCAGCCCACTGGCGGTGGTCAATGTGGCAGGCACCAAGAGATTTCTTTAGGCAGTCCTTGTACCTTTTCTTTGGTGCACCTCTGTCACGGTGGCCAGTGGAGAGCTCGCCATATAACACGATCTTGGGAAGGCGATGGTCCTCCATTCTGGAGACGTGACCCATCCAGCGCAGCTGGATCTTCAGCAGCGTGGACTCGATGCTGTCGACCTCTGCCATCTTGAGTACTTCGACGTTAGGGATGTAAGCGCTCCAATGGATGTTGAGGATGGAGCCGAAACAACGCTGGTGGAAGCGTTCTAGGAGCCGTAGGTGGTGCCGGTAGAGGACCCATGATTCGGAGCCGAACAGGAGTGTGGGTATGACAACGGCTCTGTATACGCTTATCTTTGTGAGGTTTTTCAGTTGGTTGTTTTTCCAGACTCTTTTGTGTAGTCTTCCAAAGGCGCTATTTGCCTTGGCGAGTCTGTTGTCTATCTCATTGTCGATCCTTGCATCTGATGAAATGGTGCAGCCGAGATAGGTAAACTGCTTGACCGTTTTGAGTTTTGTGTGCCCGATGGAGATGTGGGGGGGCTGGTAATCATGGTGGGGAGCTGGCTGATGGAGGACCTCAGTTTTCTTCAGGCTGACTTCCAGTCCAAACATTTTGGCAGTTTCCGCAAAGCAGGACGTCAAGCGCTGAAGAGCTGGCTCTGAATGGGCAACTAAAGCGGCATCGTCTGCAAAGAGTAGTTCACAGACAAGTTTCTCTTGTGTGAGCTTGCAGGCGCCTCAGATTGAAGAGACTGCCATCCGTGCGGTACCGGATGTAAACAGCGTCTTCATTGTTGGGGTCTTTCATGGCTTGGTTCAGCAAGCCTTGGTTCAGTAAGGGCTATACAATGGAGGAAAACATGTGGCTTACTTAACAATTGATGGGTCGAGTTTCATTTGAGAAAGGATACAATCTGTTTGCAATGTTGTTTGTGGGTTGGAACACATTCATTGGTTACTCTTCGGGGGGGAGGGCAACCTTTTAATATTTAATTTTTAAATTAGACATGCAGCATGGTAATAGGGCAATTTGGCCCACGAGTCTGTGCTGCCCTATTAACCTACAACCATGGTAGTTGTCCTCAGAAGGGGTGTCACGGTTAGTGTAATAGTTAGCACAACACTGGTACAGTACCAGCGACTGGTGCTTGAATCCAGTGCTCTCTGTAAGGAGTTTGTATGTTCTCCCCATGTCTGCGTTGGGTGGCACAGGATCATGGGCCAGATGGGCCTGTTACCTACACCGCACATCTAGGTCTAAACTTAAAAAAAGGTAGGAGCATGCTTTTTAAAAAAATATTTTATTTAGAATTTTAAATCACATAACATTGATTATAATATATCCAATAAAAAACATCACATGATTAAATAAACCCCCCCACCCTTCCTCAACCACCCCACTCACACCCTCCCTCTTCCCCTAAACACCTACAAAGAAAGAAAAGAAGGAGATCGTCACTAAATACAACCATAATTATATTTTTAGCTGCGGAAGTGGAGACGTCCACCGAAGCGACCGAGAGGTCAAATTTTAACTCCAAGAATTTTTAAATATGGGCTCCACAATTTTACAAAAAAAAGATATTTATCTCTCAAATTATACGTTATCTTTTCTAAAGGAATACAAGCTTTCATTTCAATATGCCATCTTTTCATACTTAAAACTAAATTAGACTTCCATGTAATAGCCGAACATTTTTTAGAAACAGCCAAAGCCAAATGTAAAAATTCAATTTGATACATAGTCAATCTCAACCCTAAGACAATCGACTTAATATTTCCTAATAAAAATAACAATGGATCAAATGGTAAATTCACTTTTAATACCTGCTCGAAAAACGATTTTCACATCTGAAACACAAATCTGAAGAACTGTTCAATTTTTTTTAATTTCTGAGGAGTTAAATACAGTTGATGTAAAACATTATGTTTTATCGCACATTTATGACCTTAGACATACTCTCTTTACACTTAATTGAAATATGGAATAAAATTGATTATCAGATAGGTGGAAAGGAAAGATTTCAGTGAAAATGCCTTTATATCAGAATAAACTTTTTTGCTTTACTGTCAATAATCAGTTTTTTGGAGGAGTGTGGCAAGATGGCGTAGAGGGCAGACGTGTGATCCCACCCCTCCTCAGCCAGTTTTTTAAGCACCCGTCTTTAAAGTTTATCTAAGTGAATAAAAGTTATATCTTTATTTTTGGGATCATAAGTGGGTCACAATGGCGACTAATGTTAAAAAGATGAAAGTTCAATTACAGAAGAAATTACCTTTTAAGAGTGCTGAAGAATTGAGGCCTATCTGTCCAGCTGAAGCCACGGAATTGTTGTTTGGAACCTCCAAGGCACAGAGAACTCCTGCCAGGCTGAGTATTACACCGGCACCTACCTTGTCTTCCCAAGATGGCGCCGGCATGTTGACGAGCTTGGCTGGAGTTGATTCATATGTTCGCGACGTCGGATGCATGGGCGACCCGGCTGAGAGAAGAGCCCTTGAGCCTGGGCTGCCATCGGGTGAGCTGGGCACATGCAGAATGGTGTTGGAAGCTGCCTCTGTGCAGTCCCTGGCCATGCCGGCCATGCACGGTGCCTCAAGGGTCCGTGAATTACTGTGGGTGGGGGGCTGAGTGGCGGCATCCCGATGTGGTTGGGATGCCGCTGTCGGGTGTGCAGACCCGCAGCCATACTGGGAAGGGCTCGACAACGTTGGAAGAAGAGGAAGACTTACCTTTAACGAGCAGTTCAAGGGAACAATTGGAGGTGGAGTCTAGAGAAGGTAGGCCTCAAAATGTGGAACTTGGACCTGGAATGGAGTCTGTTTGTACGGTCTTGGAAGGGATTGCCTATCATATGGACAAAATGTCCAAACAAATGACTCAAGGATTTTTGGATGTGACAACTAAAATATCTAATATGTCTGAAGATATATCTAATATGTCTGAAGATATATCTACAGTTAAGAGGGATGTCAGCAAATGTATTAAATCAGTGGATACAGTGCAAGAAAATTTTAAAAAAATTGAAACAGCTTTTTCTGAATGTAAAATTCAAGTTGTAAGTAATAAGGAAAAAATAGAGAAAGTGGAAGATTCGTTTGTGGATTGGGGAATCCAGAAGAAAGACTTACTGAAAAAAATTGATTCATTGGAAAATCAAAGTCGGAGAAACAATGTGAAAATTGTGGGTTTCCAAAAGACATTGAAAGGTCTGATCCAATAAAATCTTTTATGAGTTGGATTCCCAAGGTGTTGGGCAGAGTTTTTTTTCGGAAGCTTTAGTATTGGAGAGGGCACATAGAATGTTACGAAAGAAACCATTACGGGGATAACCGCCACAGGCAGTCTTAGTTCGGTGCCTGAACTATCAAGACAGAGAAATGATATTACGGTTGGCGGTACAGAAGGCACGACAAAGTCAATCTCCAATAATGATTCAAAATAACAGAGTATTTTTTTACGCAGATTTGAGTCAAGAAATTATTAGGTGACGTCGGGAATTTAATTCGGCTAAAGAAGTACTGTGGCGGAAGGGTTATAAATTTGCTTTTCGATATTCTGCTGTGTTAAAAATCTTTTATGGTATCTTTCAATCTCAATTTTTTGAGAATGATCACGATGCATTAATTTTTGTTAATTCATTGCCGGATTTACGAGGACATGGAAGAGTTTCACCACCGTTGCCTAAAAAGAGGACAAATAGAAATGGGCAGAATGGGAAAAATAGAAAGAAAGAGATTTTAATACAAAGTCTTATTGACATTGAAGATTCGGAACAATAATTTGGAATGGAGTCATTGGGTTGAATATATTTACAGTATTGAATTATACTAATGTGAATGATGTATTTCTGGCTGGGGGGGGGTGGATAGCACTGAAATCTTTGATAGTCATCTGCCACTAGTGGGGTTTACCACACCCAGTTTTTTAGGGAGTAACTACCTTTGGGTAGTGTTTTTTTTGGGGCAAGATAATTAATTTTATTTCTATATATACTTTCTTAAAAAAAATATTTAGTGGTTTTGATTTACTAGAAGGGGAGCGATATTTTGTAGTAAGTAATTATATTGTTAGTTTGTAAGGATGTCTAATTTGAAATTTGCAACTTTTAATGTTCAGGGGTTAAATAATCCGATTAAGCGAAAGCGAGTTTTGGCTTATATCAAGAAAATGAAAATTGACATTGCCTTTTTACAAGAAACACATTTGACTGAAAAGAATATTTGAAATTTAAGAGAGATTGGATTGGGCATATGCTTTTTTTCTTCATTTAATTCTAAGGCAAGGGGTGTAGCAGTTTTAATTCATAAGAATTTGTCTTTTGAGTTGCGAACTATGGAAGGAAATGCTGGAAGGGTTTTAAAGGTGAATTGTAAAGTTTTTAATGAATTTTGGACTTTGCTTAATGTTTATGCATCTGATGTGGATGATGAGTGTTTTATTTCGGATGTTTTTCTGTTATTAAATCAAGTTAATGAAAATATTTTAGTTGGGGGAGATTTTAATTGTGTCTTGGATCCTTTGTTGGATAGATCCCCAAAAAGTATAAAGAAATCAAAGTTGGCAATACAAATTGGGGCCTTGATGAAGGATTTAAATTTGTTGGATATTTGGAGAAGGGTTAAACCTACAGAGAAGGATTATTCTTTTTATTCGTCTTGACATGATTCATTTTCTAGAATAGATTATTTTTTAGTATTGGCACATTTACAAGGAAGGGTATCACAGGCAGAATATAAAAGTAGGGTTATATCAGATCATTCTTTTTTTTCTTATGTAAGTTCAGAAGTGGTAGATTCATCTTATAGATGGAGATTTTACACAATGTTGTTGAAAAAACTAGAGTTCGTTATTTTTGTTAAAGAACAGATTACTTTTTTTGTCTGAAAATGTTAATTCAGTAAAAAGTTGTTTTGTGTTATGGGATGCATTAAAAGCTTATTTAAGAGGACAGATTATTTTTTAGTTATACCACTAAAGTTAAGAAGCAGTATATGGCAGAAAGTTTAGAATTAGAAAAGCAGATTGATGAATTGAAGAAGGAATTTCAGAAGGAAGTGACAGAAGATAAAAGAGTGCTTTGACTAAATTGAAATTGCATTATAATACGTTGCAGACGTATCAATTTGAATGTTTAATTAATCGATCTAAGCAGCATTATTATGAGTTGGGTGAGAGGGCACATAAGGTATTTGCATGGCAGTTAAAGAAGGAACAGGTTTCACGGATTATTAATGATGTAAAAAAGAATTCAACAGTTACCTCTAAACCTCAGGAAATTAATGACCAGTTTTATTCATTTTATAAAAAATTATATACTTCTGAGGGGAAACAGGATGGTGGTTCCATTGATTTTTTATTTATCTGAGTTAACATTATCAGCATTAGAAGAGGAGGATGTTATGGATCTGGAAGCTCCGTTTACAGAATCAGAGATTAAGGTGGCTATGTTGGAAATGCCCAATGGGAAGTTACCAGGTGATGATGGGTTTTCAGTGGAATTTTATAAAACTTTTTATGAAGATTTAACTTTGGTGCTTGGGGAGGTATTACAACAAGTGACTGAACAGCATGAGTTACCAGAATCTTGCTCTAGTGCTTTAATTACTGTAATCCCATAAAAAGATAGAGACCTGTTGAAAGTGTCTTCGTATAGACATATTTCTTTATTGAATGTTGATTATAAAATAATAGCAAAAGTGTTAGCAAATTGACTTGCTAAGTATTTACCTAAATTGATACACGTTGATCAAACAGGTTTTATTAAAAATAGAAATGCTTCAGATAATATTCTTTGATTGATTAGTTTGGTCAATGCATATTGACAGTAGCCCAACCATCTAATGGTGGTTGCACTTGATGCGGAAAAAGCCTTTGATAGGGCCGAATGGGATTTTTAAAATTTAAAATATTGGAGAAGTTTAAATTTGGCCCTTTTTGTTATTGGTTGGGTTAAAGCTTTATATACGAACCTGACTGCTAAAGTGGTGACAAATGGTCAAGTTTCATCATCGTTTAAATTGATGCGTTGAACTCAACAAGGTTGTCCATTGTCACCAGCTCTGTTTGCATTGGTTATTGAACCGTTAGCTCAAACAATAAGGCAGAATGAACAGATAAGAGGGATGAGAGTTATGGATGAAGAGTATAAGATTTATTTATTTGCAGATGATGTTTTGATATATTTAACAACAAACCCAGAACAATCATTGCCACATTTATGGAAATATTTATTACAATATGGAACATTATCTGGATATAAAGTTAACTGGGATAAGAGTGGAATTTTGCCTGTCGGAGAAGGAGATTATTTAGAATATAAAAATATTATAAAATTGAAATGGTCTGATAAAATTAAATATTTAAGAATAATTGTAAATACTGAGTATCAATCTTTATACAAGTTAAATTATGTTCCATTATTAAAAAAGATTAAAGCAGATTTAATTAAGTGGAAAGATCTTCCATTAACTTTAATTGGTCAAATTAATTGTATTAAGATGAATATTTTTCCTCGTATTCAATATTTATTTCAAGCAATACCATGTTCCCTTTCAAAGAGTTTCTTTCAGGATTTAAATAAAGTTATGAGAGAATTTGTATGGAAAAGTAAACTACCATGGGTAGCATTAAATAAACTTACTTGGAAATATGCATTAGGTGGGCTTCAATTACCTCATTTTCAAAATTGTTATGAAGAAGCCCAATTGAAATTTATTAGTAGATTGATGGATTTGGATCAGCCCCCGAGTTGGGCTAAAGTTGAGATGGCCTGTATTTCTGAAGGTGAGGTGTATCAATTTATATTTCGATGGAATGTAAATTTATTGAGGAAATATAATATGCTGCTAGGAAAACATCTATTAAAACTATGGATTAAAAAAAAAGAATTTAGGATCAAAAGGTAAATTGTCAATAATCAGCTTATTTCTTTTTCAATGTTTAATAGTCATTTAAAGAGTTGGGTTTCTAAGGGTATAAAAACATTGCAGGATTGTTTTGTAGAAGGACAGTTTCTTTCTTTCAATCAATTGAAAGAGCATTTTGATATTGCTGAAAATTCTTTATTTGTTTATTATCACCTTCGATCTTTGGTGAAAAATACGTATGGTAGAGAGATGATTTTACCTGTATTGATGGAATTCGAGTCTTTGATTTCTTCTATACCAAAAAGGGATTATATTTCTGTTATGTACCAAGAATTACAAGACAATATGGATAAGACGGAACGGGAGAAGTCTAAGCTTAAATGGGAAAATGATTTAGCTTTTGTTTTTCCTGAAGACTCCTGGGCAGATAAGTGTTATGATAGTTTTACTAAATTGATGAATGTGCGGGATGGAATGGTTAATTATAACTTTCTACATCAGTTGTATTTAACCCCAGAGAAATTGAAAAAAAAACGGTTTTAGTAATTCGTATTCTTGTTTTAGATGTGGTGCATGTACTGGAACATTTTTACATGCTGTTTGGTCTTGTGTGCATGTACAACCATTCTGGGATGAAATTAAGTTAATTTTGGAAAAATTATATAATTTAAAGTTACCATTAGATCCATCTTTTTTTTAATGGGTTATATGATTCTTTTAAGGGGATTAGAGTTGGATAAATTTCAAATTGCATTTATATATTTAGCATTGTCTGTAGCTCAAAAATGTGTAGCAAGTACATGGAAAGATAACGTAGTGATTAATATAATGCGATGGGAGAATGGATTGAAATCTTGTATTGTTATGGAAACAATTACATATAATCTACATGACAATTAATTTTTTTTGTTAATAAGTGGTTACCATATTTGGAATATATGCATTTAGATATATTGTGATTTATTATATACTTTTGGTTTCTGTATTTATATTTTTAACTCTCCTTAAGAGAGCTGGCTGATGGGGTGGGGTGGTGGGGATTTGATTTTTTTTTTCTTTCCTTTTTTTTAAAAAAAAAATTTAAATATATATTTATATAAAATTTTCTTTATGGAATGTATTTTTATTACTATTAATGATTCTTCAAATAAATAAAGTTTTTTAAAAAAGAATCAGTTTTTGAAAATATGGAATCAAATGGGGATTTAAAAAGTTGAAGTTTTTTTGAAGCAGGGAGATTTTTTATCTTTTAATCGAATGAAAGGGAAGTTTCAAATTCCTTTGAATACATTTTTTTGTTATTACCAGGTTAAAAAAAATTGTTGGAGAAATTAGGTCATAGTTTAAATTTACCTATGTGATCTCCTTTAGAATTATTACTTACTAAGGAAGATTCAAGTAAATATATTTGTGAGATGTATAAGTTATTACAAAATAAAACATCTAAACTGGATCTTCATAAATCGAGAGTGAAATGGGAATTGGGTTTGAATAGGAAGATGAAGCAGGGTTTTAGGCTCTTTGAAAGCTTGTGATTAGTAACAAGCTCTGTGCGAATATTTACTTCCTCAGTACTTCGATCAGTGTGCATGCAGTTTCACTTGCCATCCAAATTCCCAAATCCTCAATCAATTCTGTATCTGGAGCCATGTAGACATCTTTCTATCTCAGAGAGCGTTGTCATTTTCCTTTGATTACCACATACCAGCACCAGTTTGCATCTGCAAAACTAAATGTTGACATTTTTAATTTAGATATCCAGCAGAGTGACAGGCCCTTCTGGCCAAGGAGCCCGTAGCTTCCCAAATACACCAATGAACCTTCAACCTCCATTCGTTTTTGAAGGGTGCGAGGAAACCGGAACACCCAGAGGAAACCCACTCAGGCACAGAGAGAATGTACAAACTCCTTGCAGACAGCGCCAGATCTTGAACCCTGGTCGCTGGGGCCGTTAATAATGTGCCACTAACCACCACACTAACTAAACCGCCCACAAACGCACAAGTTCACACGCAACCACAATGGTTAAACAAGGTTAATTACGACAAGGATTGAACTTTAACAAAGCAGCAAGTCTTTCTTTTTAAAATATTTTTTATTAAGTTTAACACAAGGTAAACTAATGATAACATAAATCAAATCATATATACACATCACATATCAATTGTAAATTAGAACCATAATTATTATATAACTTATTTTGTTCAGGACATCATTATAATAATTAAGCAGTTAAATCATGACTCGTAACTATGTCCAAAAATAATATTGAATACAAAAATTATACAAATAATGCTCGTAAAATTCCCTTATATATTTTACACTTCTCTGATGTGATCATGTTGTTCTGTGAGATGATCCGTAATCTGTAGTTAACCCCCCCCCCCTTTATTCATTTGTCTTAATAATAAAAAGTTTAAAAAAAGTAAAATTTAACTCAAAAATAATGGCAGCTTCCTGATGGGAATTGAGCGCAACCATTCCCCAGTCAGAGTCCTGTCACTGTCCTGGTTGTGTGTGACCTTCCTCCCTGTGGTTGCACTGTCCTGGCCACCATTACTGCTCCTCTCACTCTCCGCGTTCTTTTCCACTGCAGCCGCCTTCCGGCCTCTCCTGCAACCCTTCTGATAAACCTGGTGAGAGACCGAAGCACGCTGGTGTTGCTGGCTTGATTCCCATGCTGCCAACCGTGGCCTGTTTCCCCGAGACCCGATCCAGATGGCCATGCCACCATGGAGCTGGAGCTGAGCCTATGTGCTGCACTCTGAATCTGAGCTTAGATTGTCATACACACAATGCTATTGCAGTGCCAGTCATCCACGTTTGAATTCAGTGCTGTCTATAAAGGGTTTGTATGTTTCCCATGTCTTTGTGAATTTCCTCTGGCTGCTGCAGTTTCCTCTCATGTTCCAGTCATACGGGGCTAGAAGATAAATTGGTCACATGGGTGTATTTGGACACCCCAGGCTAATGATCCAAAAGGCCTGTTACCATGCTGTATCTCTAAATAAAAAAATATATATATTTTTCTGCGTCCTTTGCATCTTTCATCAGTTTCATAGAGCAAAGAACTTAGAACATTACAGTTCAATATAGGCCATTCAGCCCACGATGTTGTGCTGACCTATGTAAACCACCTGCACAAAAATCTCCTTCCTTATCTCACACACCCATAACCGTCTATTTCTGTTATAGCTATGTGCCTATCTGAGCATCTTTTAAATGCGCTGTAGCAAGCATGCTAACCGAGTAAAAGAATGAGGCCAGCAGTCTGTGGGTTCGTTGGAACTCATGCGCTTTTAAGGTATTTGAAGATGTCCCCCCCCCCCGCGCGCTGGAAATGACATCATTGTGATGTAGGCACGCTACCTGTGCGCATGCAGGCCCCGAGCTTCTACTGGAAAAGAAGGCCATGCGATGCCGACTTTGATGCGGCTGCTCTAATGGCGTGCGCATAACATATGGAGCTGGTTCATCTGGCCATCAGATATCTCACTAGTACCAGCCTCCACCACCACCCTGGCAATGCATTCCAGACACCCACCACTGGCTGTGTCAAAAGAAACCTAGCTCCATCATCTCCTCTAAACTCTCTTCCACTCAACTTAAACGGCTATCGTCTGACATCCTGAGAAAGAGGTCAGGAAGTTTCCATAGGAAGGATTTGCAAAGGCTGGACTGGAGGTGCCACAAGAAGCTTGGAAATCTGTTGGAATGTTATGGGTTACTGCTGGAAGAACTGAGTGTAAAAGTAAGCAGATTGTGTGCCAGAATATGGATACATATTGGTGATACATCTCTAGAATACCATGTACAGTCCTAATCTATTGATCTTCCTGTTCCCAGAAGGATGTTAATGTATTAGAAACATAGAAACATAGAAACATAGAAGATAGGAGCAGGAGTAGGTCATTCGACCCTTCGAGCCTGCTCCGCCATTCAACGAGATCATGGCTGATCTTAAAGTTCAGTACCCCGTCCCCGCCTTCTCTCCGTAACCTTTAATACCCTTATACTGAAGAAATAGATCTTAAATAGATTTAATGAACCTGCCTCCACTGCCCTTTGTGGCAATGAATTCCACAGATTCACCACCCTCTGGGTCAAGAAATTCCTCCTCATCTCGGTCCTAAATGGTTTGCCTATTATCCTCAAACCATGGCCCCGGGTTCTGGATTTTCCCATCCTTGGAAACATCCCATCTGCATCCATTCTGTCCAGTCCTGCCAGAATTTTATGTCTCTATGAGATCCCCTCTCAATCTTCTAAACTCCAGCGAGTACGATCCAAAATTGCGCAATCTTTCCTCGTAAGTCATTCCTGCCATTCCAGGTCTCAGCCTGGTGAATCGCCTCTGCACTCCCTCCATTGCAAGAATATCCTTCCTTGGATAAGGTGACCAAAACAGCACACAATACACCAGGTGGGGTCTCACCAAGGCCCTGTACAGCTGCAGTAAGGTATCCTTGTTCCTATACTCAAACCCTCTTGATAGGAAGGCCAACATACCATTTGCCTTTTTAACCGCCTGCTGTACCTGCATGCTCGCCTTCAGAGACTGGTATACAAGTACCCCTAGGTCTCTCTGCACTTCTCCATCTCTTAATCTATTGCCATTCAAATAGTAATCTGCCCTCCGGTTTGTATTACCAAAGTGGATAACCTCACATTTATCCACATTGTAGTGCATTTGCCATGGATCTGCCCAGTCCCTCAATTTATCCAAATCACACTGGAGCTTCCTGACCCCCTCTTCCGTGCACACAGCTCCTCCTAGCTTAGTGTCATCTGCAAATTTGGAGATATTACATCCAATCCCCTCATCCAGATCATTAATGTAAATTGTGAACAGCTGGGATCAGTCAGAGGAGGGACTCACCAATTCTATGAATTATTGGATTGTCTGATGAGAACGTATTAAGTTTAGAATTCACAGTGCTGTTGTGATGTTGAGCTGACATATGTAAACCTACTCCACTTCAATCTCACCCTTCCCTCCCTCACAACCCCAAAACACTCAATTTGTTTTGACTTGTATCTGCTAGAAATTAGAAGAATGGTATTGAAACAAAAATCCTGAAGGGTGGATGGGGTGAGGATATTTTCCCCTTGTGAGAGAACCTTGCAGTCAGGGTCACAATTTCAAACTAAGGAGCCACCCATTTAAATAAGGTGAAAATCTTCCCCGCAGCATTGTGGATCATTGGAGCTTTCTTCCTCAGAGGGCAGTCGAAGCAAACCTTTGAATATTTTTGGCCAGAGGCAGACGGAGAGTTGATCAACAATGAGGGGTGAGGGGCATTGGTCTAAGTGCAGCAGCGAACTGGCCCTGGCTGTCATGCGTGGTCAGCGAGGCAGCCATGGCAAAGCTGGCGTCAAGGGACCTTGGACCAGAAGAGCGCATGTGCACTTACATTAGCGTGATGCCAGCTCCATAACGCAAAAGGCAGGCCAGATACAGCCTTAAAGGTTGTAGCACGGAACTCAAAGTAAAGCAGTTGTTTTACTCGAGTTCTCAGACTGCTGCACTCATGCACAACCTGCTGCAAAGTTACAATTAGATGTGCAGCCTTGGTGAAATCACAAGCTATCCCCAAACAGTGGACAGGCAAAAATAGAATCAGCCCGAAATGGGCCATAAGTTTATGCTGCTCTTGCTCATGCTGGATAACTTCTTCTATCTCTGTCATACTTTCTCCTCCTTGCTTCAGATGTTAATCAGACTTCTGGTATGTAATTTTCCTCACGGTATTTGCTGGAATTCAAATTGCCCATTACAACAAGTGAACTCCAAATTTCAGAATTAGAATTTATTGTCAAGAATGTGTCATGAAATTACAGTGCAAATATTGCAAAAAATTACATTTTAAAAATAAATAGAAGTGTCTACGGCTCATTGTTTAGAAATCTGAAGGTGGAGGGGGAGAAGCTGTTTTTGGGTGTTCATCTTCCAGCCCCTATACCCCCTTCCTGATGGTAGCAGTAAGAAAAGGGCATGGCCTGTGTGGTGAGGGTACTTGAAGATAGACGCTGCTTTCTTAAGACATCACCTCTTACAGGTGTCCTCGTTGGAGTGAAAGCTGGTGCCTATGATGTGGTAGGCCGATTTAACAACTCTATGAAGTTTTTTGCTGTCCTGTGCATTGGCACCTTCATACCAGACAGTAGTGTAGCCAGACAGAAGTGTAGCCAGACAGAATGCTTTCCATGGTGCCACTTTAAAAAATTTTGAGAGTATTTGATGACTTACTGTTACAGATCTATGTTAATATTAATAATTAGGTTAAGGTTAAGTTATATTTCTTTTAAAATATCTTAGTAAAGTAAATTATATAGTTAAAATATTGTATATGTATTCTTAGTAAATTCGTTGTGGGCTGGTACAGAGTCACACACAGATCACAGCAAATTTAATGAGAACCATTGTACTCAGAGAAGAAAGTTCATTTTCGGAGTTACAGCATCTTGGAAAGACAGAGCTAGTGGATCTGAAGTGGTCCTTAATTATTCAAGAACAATGGAGTGTTTGCTTTATTAAAAACTGAGGTATCTAAGTACTCAATAGGAACTGCTAAGGAAGCCATCTGTTTTTAAACAAAACCACTTAAGCCTCTTGAACAGAGAATGAGGTCAGAGGTTGTTATGGATATGTAGTGGTTTTGAAAAACAAACTGAATTTTTGTAGAAATAAAACTGATAATCATGTAGGTTCCAAGAATTGGGACTGACCCCATTGATGATGCAGCAGTCACATAATTTGGAGAAATTTATTATACTAGGGAGGTGGGACTAGAAATGGGTGTTTGGTTCGGTGTGGACTAGAAGGGCCTAATGGCCTGTTTCCGTGCTGTAATTGTTATGTTATGTTAATTCAGACATTTTTGGATCAGTTCACTTTGGAGAGTACAGAATTCAAGACCCTGTGACACACATGGATTGGAACCTTGTGAAAGACGGGGGTGATTTACAGTAAGTAGAATAGGTGATGTTGTGTGTTACTCTTGGGAAGACAGGATCACAAGAGGTACATTGGTGACTCAAAAGATGGTCACTTCTATTTAAAGGATATCTCCCAAGAATATCTCATCAAAAGAATTGTGAGTAAAGAGGCCTGAAGATATGATGCTTAAAACCACTTTATATTTATTTCTGAACTGAGAATTTAGGACCTTCAAGCAAGAATAAAATGATGCTGAACTTTTAAAAATTGACTTTTCAGAGTGGGACTTTAATTGCACACACACACATTTGTGCATAGTGGGGTTAAATTTAGAGCTAAGTTTGGAGAAAAGTAAGAAATGTTATGTTATTAATAGTTTAATGAAATCTATTATTTTGAATTTGCCGTTGTCTGGTGAATTTTTCATTGCTCTTCCTTTGTTAGTACTAAATAAGTCCCTTTAGTCCCAAACAAAAATTAAAAGGTTTGTTAGTTCATAACAATACCAAATCTCCTCAAACACCTCACGGAGTATATCCACTGGTGAGCCTTCTTCGTGATTGCATCATCATGGAGGCCCCAGGACAGATCTCCCCAGCACTTCTAGAAGACTTCAACAATTCTGAGTTCATAAAATGTTATTTAAGACTGCTGGGTAATAAAATCCAATTTGCAAGTTGAGATGTAGATGTTTGTGGACAGGAAACTTTCCAACTCCTTTTACTGTGGCAGTCTGAGTTTTTATCCAATGGACTTGTTTACATTTCATTTACTGGCCACTTTCAGTTAACTTCTTTTGCAAACATGGATTGGAGTCTGCAATGTGTTTTTTCATTTCCCTTCAGGAGCAAATATCCAATTTTAACTGGGACAGAGGTGATGGATTATCCAGTCTCCATCAAGATTGTACCCACCCATGGGTGATTATGAGCAATTGATTTGTGTTTCTAGTCACATTGTTCCCTGGCATCCCCATTTTACATGCTGCTCAGCTTAGTCATGACATTTGAAAGCACTGTCATGAGAAGAGACCTTGAAGACGTTAATGTTTACTTCAGACTGAAATTCAATTTTAATTGTTCGTCATAAAAAACACAGAAACGCTGGAGGAACTCAGCAGGTCTTGCAGAGTCCACAGGAGGTCAAAATATATTACCGACATTTTGGGCCTGAGCCCTTCTTCAAGGTATCAAGGAGGACACTGTGAGGCCTACTGAATTCCTCCAGCATTCCTGTCTTTTTGCTACAATCACAGTGTCCGCAGACTTTCACGTTTCACTTTAGTTGTTCCTTGCCCACGTGGACAGAGATGCTTCCTTTTGCATGTCATCCAGGCAAGTCATCGCATACTTAATTGTAGGGGGCAGTGCAGTAATAAAAGAAATGTGCGGGGCATGGTGTTCAAAGTAAGTGAAAGAGTGCAGGATACAGAGAAAAGTCAAGTTAAAATAGTGCAAGGCCATCATTTTGTTTTTCCAATTGGAGGTCCATTAACGAGTCTGATAACAGCAGGAAAGGAACTGTCCTTGATAGTTAATGGTTTGAAGCTCTTGTATATTCTGCCCAAGCAAAAGAGAGAAATGAGAGAGTGACCAGGGTCCAGCTTTCCCCAGGCAATGGGTGTGTAGACAGAGTCGATGGAGGGGAGGTTGGTTTGTACGATGGCTTGAACGACATTCACAACTCTCAGCCGTTTCTTGTGGTCTTGGGTGGAGAAGGGATGAGAGTTTACTGTCATATACATGACCAAGACGTACAGATGCACTGAAATTCTTGCTCGCTGCAGCCACACATACATAAGAATCTAAATTAAATTACCACAGTGCGTCAAGACAGAAAAAAGATACAAAATGGAAATGGATAGATAAATATTCACAGTCGAGTTAATACAAAAAGAGTGAAATTTGAATAGTGTAGACAAATCCTTTGATGGTTATGGAGTAGTTGTTAGTGTCAAGGGAGTACAGGGAGGTTCAAAGGCATGATAGATGATTGGGGAATAAACAGAAGATGGAAACTCTCACCACCACAGTCCTGTTAGTGAAGGCAGGCGCACGTTCCTTTGGGCTCCCTTCCAAAGTCCACAATAAGCTCCTTTTTTTTATATTTTATTTATTCAGCATATAAAATGTCAAAACTTAAGAACATTATTTACATAGTTACATAATAGAAAATTAACAAGTATATGTTGAAAATATATTTATAAAAACTAAAATACTAAAATCTAAAAACTTTAAAAAAATCTACAAACTAACTACAAAAAAAAACTCAAATAACCCACCCTTTTCCTAGTAACCCACCCTACAATAAGCTCCTTGACCTTGTGATGTTGAGAACAAGGTTGCAAGATTGTTGTTCTGGAACCACACAACCAGATTCTTGATCTCCATCCTATATACTTTAGTTTAATTTTGAGATAGGACATGGTTACAGCCCCTTCTTGTCCATGACCCCGTGCCACTCAAATACACCCATGTAACCAACTAACCTATTCTTGGAACGTGAGAGGAAACTGGGGCACCCAGAGGAAATCCATGCAGACATGTGGAGAATGTACAAATTTCTTTCAGGCAATTCTGGATTCTGACTCATCGTTACCCAGGAAGGCACGGTTAGTATGGCAGTAGGCCCAATGATTTTACAATGTCAATGAACCAGGTTCGAATCCAGTGCTGTTTGTAAGGAGGTTGCGCATTCTCCCCGTGTCTCCTTGGGTTTCCTCTGGGTGCTTCGGTTTCCTCCCACCCTTCAAAACCAAATGGGGGTTATAGGTCAATTGGGGTCTTTGGGTGGCATGGGGTCATGGGCTGGAAGGGCTTGTTAACATGCTGTAGGTCTAACTTTTAAAATTTAAACAATAATTTGGCCAACAACAATGGTATCTTCAGCGATTTTATATGTTGGGTTGGAACCAAACTTGGCTATGTTACATTGAATGTAGAGGGACAAGAGAAGGTGACTAAACATGCAGCCTTGATGGTCAGTAAGAAGGAGGTAATGTTGCCAATCTACTGTGATTAGGGTCTTCCAATGAGGAAATCAAGTGCAGTTTCTGTACCAAGTCATAAAACATCTATGGTGCAACTGTTTAAAAATAAATTGTTAATAGACCTCTGGAATCTGCCACATTTCCTTAGGCTTTTGAGAAAGTAGAGACAGTGACATGCTTTCTTGTCCATTATGTTGATGTGCTTGGACCAGGACAGGTTATTCATGATTATATACTCCTGAGAAATGAAGATTTCCCCATCTCCACCTCAGCCCCATTGATACACAAAGGGACCTATACTCCCTGCTTGCTTCCTGCGTGCATTAGTCACGAGTGGGCCTTAGTTGACAGATGCTCTTAGTTGCCAGAGGGTGCAGGGAAAAATAGGGTTGACCTAATGAGGGCAGATAAATGGTTCTACAAAAGGAGGGAGAGGCCATTAAATGCAAAATGTCCTTCAAAGCTTGTCCACCTTTGCACTGTCGATTCATGCAACAAGACCTGATTTTTTTTCTCCTTGATAATATTTTGTAATATTTTGTAAAGATACATAACCAACTTTTGTGATTGAGCTCTTTATCAAGGTATGAGCAATATGTATGCAGACGTCTGAATGTTGGTTATCTTTGCCATATAAAGTATCTGTTGAGTTTCTCCAGCATTCTGTTCTTACTTCAATCACAGTGTCCGCAGACTTTTGTGATTTACTGATGATATCTTGTTTCTACCCAGTTAAACAGTGAGGTGAGTAGCACAGGTTGAATGTTGGCACTGTACTTTCCAATAATGAGTTCCACCTGCGACCATCTTTCATGGGAACATACCTGAAAAGTAAAAAATGTTATTGCTCCCAGGTTGAAAAGAATAAAATAGCAATCAGGTTTTCTGTACTATGCCATTGCATGATGTCTAAAACTTAGAACAGAAGGTTCTGCTAAGTATAGCTATTTTAGCAGTTTGAGAGCCCTCTTTTAAATCAACACGTAGAGCTTTTCCCATTATTATTGTTGCAGATGGCCAGAAAATTTAACTTGCATTGCCCACAAATATTCTGGATAACATGTCTGTTCAGTTCTCTGGAGACTTGCAGACTAACTTTGAGATCCAATGTAACTTCAATCCTTCCGTGCTATATTGAACAATTAATACATTTCTGAAAGGAAAGGGGAATCAAATATTTTTACTTTTCACTTCAATAAATAGTTTTATTGTTGTCCACAGAGAGGTTAAATTTGGATTTGGGGATTGAAATCCCCATTTGGGAACACTTTTGGGTCTAGTGATCATAATGCCATTAGTTTCATATTGATTATGGAGAAGGTTAGGCCTGGGCCTCAGTTTGAGATTTTAAATTGCAGAAAGGCCAATTCTGATGAAATGAGAAAAGATCTCGAAAGCATGGATTGGGATAAATTGTTTTCTGGCAAGGACGTGCTCGGTAAGTGGAAGGCCTTCAAAGATGAAATTTGAGAGCACAGAGTTTGTATGTTCCTGTTAAGATAAAGGCAATGTTACCAGGCATAAAGAACCTTGGTTTTCGAGCAATATTGGGGATCTGTCTAAGAAGAGGGAGGTGTATAGCAGGTATATGCAACAAAGAGCAAATGAGATACTTGAGAATTTTTAAAAAATGCAAGAGGAAACTTAAGAAGGAAACCAGGAGGGCTAAAAAAAACACAAGGTTGCTTTGGCAGGCAAGATGAAGGAAAGTCCTAAGGACTTCTTCTTCTTCTTTCTTTGGCTTGGCTTCGTGGACGAAGATTTATGGAGGGGTAAATGTCCATGTCAGCTGCAGGCTCGTTTGTGGCTGACAAGTCCGATGCGGGACAGGAAGACACGGTTGTAGCGGTTGCAGGGGAAAATTTGTTGGTTGGAGTTGGGTGTTGGGTTTTTCCTCCTTTGTCTTTTGTCAGTGAGATGGGCTCTGTGGTCTTCTTCAAAGGAGGTTGCTGCCCGCCGAACTGTGAGGTGCCAAGATGCACGGTTTGAAGCGATATCAGCCCACTGGCGGTGGTCAATGTGGCAGGCACCAAGAGATTTCTTTAGGCAGTCCTTGTACCTCTTCTTTGGTGCACCTCTGACATGATCGCCAGTGGAGAGCTCGCCATATAACATGATCTTGGGAAGGCGATGGTCCTCCATTCTGGAGACGTGACCTACCCAGCGCAGTTGGATCTTCAACAGCGTGGATTCGATGCTGTCGGTCTCTGCCATCTCGAGTACTTCGATGTTAGGGATGAAGTCGCTCCAATGAATGTTGAGGATGGAGCAGAGACAACGCTGGTGGAAGCGTTCTAGGAGCCGTAGGTGATGCCGGTAGAGGATCCATGATTCGGAGCTGAACAGGAGTGTGGGTATGACAACGGCTATGTATACGCTTATCTTTATGAGGTTTTTCAGTTGGTTGTTTTTCCAGACTCTTTTGTGTATATTAAAAGGATAGTAAGAAACAAAATTGAAGATTAGAGTGGTTTGCTAAATTAGAAACACAAAATTCTGGAGAAGCTCAGCAGGCCAAACTCCGTCTTTTATGTAGCAAAGGTAAAGATACATCACCGACGTTTCGGGTTTGAGCCCTTCATCAAAGTATGAGAAGATGCTGGCAGGCGTCCGATCAAAAGAGGTGGGGGGGAGGGGGGAAGGTGGTGGCAAAGGTAGGAGGTGATAGGTGGAGAAAGGAGGGAGGGGACAGCAGAAATGAAGGGCAGGAGAGATGGCTAGATGAGTGGAAGAACTGGAAAGATAGGAAGGGGGAAGGGAAAGGCAAGCATGTTTAGTGGAAAGCAGTGAAGTCAATGTTAATGGCATCTGGCTGGAGGGTGCCCAGAAAGAAAATAAGGTGTTGTTCCCCCAATGTGCGGGTGGTTAGGGTAGGACAGTACATAAGAGCGCGGTTGTGTGACCCAGAATTGAAATAGTTGGCCACTGGGAAGTCACTGTTGTTGCAAATAGAGAGGAGGCGCTGAGCAAAGTGATGTCCCAATCTGCGACTGGTCGACTTTACTGCTTTTCTTTCCCCTGCTCCTTTCCTGTGAGACTGGTTAGTTATGTGTGGAGCCAGAAGAGATTGGGGAGATCCTAAATGTTTTTTTTTGCATCTGTATATATTCAGAAAACTGGTACAGAGTCTACGGAAGTAAGACAAGCAAGTAGTAGGGTCATGGAATGAATACAGATTAAAGAGAAGGAAGTGCTTGCTATCTTAAAGTGAATAGGGTTATAAAGAGTGCTTATGGCACATTGGGCTTCATAAGACAAAGTATTTAATATAGGAGTTGGGATGTTATGGTGAATTTGTATAAGACATTGGATAAGATTGAAAGAGTGCAGAGATTTACAAGGATGAAAATTTGGCCAAATAGCACACCAACAACAACTTGGCACTCATTGTCACCAAGACCAAGGTGTTGATTGTTGACTTCAGGAAGGGAAAACAAGAGGTGTACAATCCAATGATCACTGGGAGATTACAGATGAAGAGGATGATCAAACTTAAGTTCTTAAGAGTGGCTATCTCGGAGGATTTTGCCTGGACTCAAAAACTAATGGCATTGTGCTTCATCACAGTACCCATACATCCTCAAGGGCTTGCAGGGGTTTGGTATGACATCAGAAACCCAGCAAATTTTGACAGATGTGTGGTGAAAAGTGTGTTGACTCGCTGCATCATGATCTGGTACGCCAATATCTCCAAGTGTAAAGCCCTGCAAAAGGTTTTTCCCCCTCTCTGTTTGCAAGTGTACACCTTGTAAAGTTTCTTTGTACGACCAGTAAGTGATAATTCTGCTTCATCTGCAGGCAAAAGAATCTCATGTGATGGTCATGGATCTACTTTGACAATGAATCTGAAATCTGAAAATTATGAGGAGTATAGATTGTTTTCTCCAGAGGTTCGGTGAGACAAGCACTGGAGGACATAGGTTAAGAGTGAAAGGAGAAAGGTTTAAAGGGACCATTAGTTGGAATTTCTTGACATAGAGATTTGTGGGAGTGTGGAATGGGCTACCTGTTGAAGTGTGAATGAGCGCTCAATTTTAACATTTAAGAAAAGTTTGGACAGGTATATGGGCGGGAGGGGTATGGACTGGGTGCAGGTCAGTAGGACCAGGCAGAATAATGTTTTGGTACACCCTAGAAGAACTGAAAGGCCTGATTCTGTGCTATGGTTCCATGGAAAAGATACTCATCCTATAAGTTAAATACCGTATCCCTTTGCCATCCTGAAATATGTCAATCTCTTATTAACTTAAGTCTAATGATGCCTGGATGATATGCTGAAAGGCTAGAAAAACTGGACTTGTATCCGATGGAGTTTAGAAGGATGAGGGGGAACATGATTGAGGTATACAAAATCATCAGGGGGATAGACAGGGTGAAGTCGGATTACTTGTTCCCAATGATGGGGGAGACGAGGACTAGAGGGCATAGTTTAAGAATACAGGGTAGGCCCTTTAGGACGGAGATGAGAAAACATTTTTTTACCCAGAGAAGTGTGAATCTGTGGAATGCTCTGCCACAGAGGGTGGTAGAGGCAGATTTGCTGATTATGTTCAAAAGAGACTCTAGTGGGCAAAGGAGTTAAGGGTTATGGGGATAAGGCTGGAAAGGGGTATTGATGGTAGTGATCAGCCATGATCTGTAAAATGGCGGTGCTGGCTCGACGGGCTGAAGGGCCTACTCCAGCTCCTATTGTCTATTGTCTATTGTCTATTGTCTATTGGATTTAAGGACAATTTGGGAATGAGAAATAATCAAGCCCACATTTATCTTTTTCTATTTCTATTTGTAACATTGTTGAACAAAAACTTTTGCTCATAATACAATTATTTCTTTTTGAACATAAAGAGACATTATGCTATGTTTATGTATGAATTTTCCACTGAATTTATTATGATTGGATAATGGCAAAAGGTTTGGGTTGGCTGGAAGCAAGTGGAGATGTTGAGAGGTTGGCAGATGGTTGGGCAAGCAAGGATAGGAAGAAGCATGTCAAAGTTTAGGGTAAGAGTGAGGGCAACGAGTATTGTGGGGAAGGCAGACAAACTTGTTGCCTGAGTTTTATGATGTTATGGCTGTTACAGAGATATGAATCCCTTTCACACTGGCATCTTGTCCTAGAAATTGACAACCAATCTAGTGGTTAAGGGTCCAGTGTCAAGGCTCCTTAATCGACACACAGAGGTCAAATCACGCTGGGTGACTGCCCAAGTGTCACCTGATGCCTGCGTGTCCATTAGCTCAGGTTGAAAGGGACATGGGGTATTCTGCAACAAATTAGTAATGTGCTGATGACATTTTTGCACAAGGGCATTTAACCGCATGTTGAAATAGCCTGCAAGAGTCGCCAGATGAGGGTTAGGGTGGGTCTACTTGATTAATTTAATTTTAAAAATAAATTAAAAATGAAGGTCGCAAACTGGGGGATAGAGAGGTGCAAGAGGTCCTCTCACTGAGGTTAGAGGAGGCTGAATCATTCGAATTAACAGGGACCATTAAAGATGGCCCATTTTATGAATAAACTGCAGACAGGCTCAGGGGCTTGGGGTTCTCCAGGGACAAGACCCCAAATAGTCAATAAACTCAAGACTCTTTGGAGGAAGTTCCTGCAGTTCATGGATCACAATGGGTGGAGTGGGAGGGAGCAGTTGGACTAACCATATTATAACCAGGCCTATAATGTCTGAGGCACCAGCAAGAGGGGCAGGACTGGCAGCCCAATCTTCCTGGGAGTTGTTGTTTTAGATGGAATAGAGAAGGCAGACACGGAGCATTGCTAATCTGGGAGGAAATGATGGTGGACTCAACTGCTGAGGCAGTGCGGGTAGAGATCGGAAATAAGAAAGATAGGAACTAAACTATAGGTCTCCAATATCCACCAGGATGGGGAGAAACACAAATGAAGTCAGATGATAAAAAGTTACAAAAGCAACAGTGTTGTAGTTGGAGTTTTTAGTTTCCCTCATGTTAACTGGGACATCCTTAGTGCTAGAGGTTGAGATAAAACAGAATTTGGTAAATGCATCCAAGAGAGTTTCTTTAAGTAGTATGTAGACAGTCCGACCAGTAAGAAGGCCATACTAGACCTTGTATCAGCAAAGGAGTCCAGACAGGTGATCGGAGTTTCAGTTGAGGGACTTTTGGAAACAGTGATCAATCTTCCTTAAGTTTCAAGATAGTTATGGATGAGGGTAAGTTTGGGCCTTGCAGAAAAGTACTAAATCGGGGGAGGGCAAACCTTGCCATGATTAGTCAGGGCCACAGGGGAGTAAGCTGGGAGCAGTTATAATTAGACAAGCCCACATCTGACATGTGGGAGTTGTTTCAGGACCAACGAAATAAAGTCCAGGGATTGGAATACTCCAGTGGGAACCAGGTATCGGAGCTGGGAATGGAGAACCAGGTGCCGGAGCTAGGGCTGGAGAGAGTGCTGAGGGCTCGACGGGGTCCCGAAAGTCTGCAGCGATGAAGGCTTCCTGATCATGTTGGATTGTTTGAATCTGGAGCTCTGTTTGCCAATGAATCGAACAAGAGTACGAGCAGCTGCGGAAGCTGTTGGAGTGCTGGAGGTGAATCTGAAGGGAGTCTTCTTTGCTTATCTTTCTCTCGTACTATAAGGGGCGCCAGGCGACGCTAATGGTGACTCTTCATCTGCCTTACAGCAGGCAGAGAGCAACTTTTACATGACAATAAAGAAATCTTGAAGGAAGGACAAAGATGCAAAGTAAGGGAACCTTGGATGCCAAGAAAAATCATGAGCTGAGTGAAGAAGAAAAAGGAGGCCACATGTAATGTAATACAATCGGACAGGGCCCTGCAGGAATATAAAGATCGCAAGCAGGGCCTTAGGAAAGCCAAAAGGGATCATGAGATATCCTCAGTGAACAGAATTAAAGAAAATCCCAAGGCATTTTATACATGTATTAAAAATAAGAGAATAACTCGAAGACAAAGGATGGAATTTATGCTTGCTGTCAGAGGCTGAGGTACTAAATGAATACTTTCATCAGTGTTTACTCTTTCAATCTTTTTTATTCAATTTTATAGAACAAGCACACATTGTTTAGAGAACACAAGGTTACCAAATATGAAGAATATAAATATATTTTCAAAAATAAAACAGTAGCGATATACCCCTTCCCCGTACAAAGTAGTCAGAATGACGAAAAAAAGCAAAGAACTCTACCCTCCCCCCAATCCCAGCAAAAAAAAAACTGGGATGTTATGACATAAAATTAAAGGTGAATCTGTAAAACATTACTAACTGAGGGAAAAACCACATACATTCAATGATAAAGACAAACAGCTTTAATGACCACAAAAATAGCCCATAAAAGAACTCCAAATTTTATGAAAATTAGTGTTAGCGTACAACGTAGAACACCTGATCTTTTCTAAATTAAGGCATAATCACTGAGTACTAGTGGGTGGAACAGGATCTTTCCATTCAAGTAGGATAGCTCTTCATGCTATAAGAGTTGTAAGTAGTATGACTTGATGAAGAAAATAACTTGTCATCTAACACTCCAAACAAAGCTGTTAAAGGATTAGGTTCAAGATTAACACATAATGTTATTGACAAAACATAAAAATTCTCCCTCCAATAAGCTTCAAGAGCTCAACAAGACCAGAATATATGTATCAAGGTTGCTTGCCTGTCTTTACATCTGTCACATTGGAGATTTAGATCAGGAAATATATGGGATAATTTATCTTTAGCCATGTGGTGCGCTGTTAGCCAGAATCAGACAGACACAAGTTAAAGACTGTATAACAGGCTTTAATCCACAAAGACTTTTACAGAGCCAGGCTGGCTGTAGCTGCAGTAAGTCTGAGTAAGCTTTGGGAGGCCGGCACAGGCATATATCCCGGAGGGTGATTGACACCCGACCGGGTGGAGCTTGATCCATTCAGGCCGACTGATTGACAGCCGGCCAGGTCTTGTCCTGTCCCCTTACACTCCTGCAGGTACAGAGGTTTCTCCCTGCAGTAGGCCAGTGGTGTACCACCACATTCACCCTCTTCTTTAAAATTGTCCCAGGGCTGGGGGTGGGGTGTGGGCAGTAGCAAGGAATTGCACCCACTATATACATACAATATTTACAGGTTGAGACAATCCAGCGGCCACCGGGGTCTCCGTGACCATCATAGGACTGGCTCCTGGTCACTGGTCGGAGGGGAAGTGGGGGGGCTGGCTGCAGGGGTCTGTGTGGCTGGTGTGGTGCTGTGCAGAGGGGTGGCTGGTGGGGCCGAGGTCAACGTATGAGGATCATATTGGATGGGTGGGGGGGGGGCGGGTTCGTCTCCCAAGGCTGAAGCAGGCCCCTGGTGCTCAAGGAGGTCCCGTGTGCCCCATAGCTACCTGCGGAGAGGGATGTATGCCCGGTCAGCATCGTCCTGGGCTGGAGGGTGTGTGGTGTGGTGGGTGCTCCTGCTGGTGCCAGGTCCCTGGTTGAGACAGTGTCCTCCCTGCCACTGTCGAACCTAACATAGGCGTAGTTATGGTTTGCATATAGGAGGAAGACCTGCTCAACCAAGGCTTCGACCTTGTGTGTCCGTACATGCTTCCACAGGAGCACCGGTCCCGGGGACGTGAGCTATGCTGGGACGGACATTCCAGTCGCCGACCTCCGGGGGAATGAGAACAGTGGATGGTCTCGTTGGTAGCCATGCACAGCAGCGACCGAATGGGATGGAGCACCTTGGGCAGGGCGTCCTGCCAGTACTCAACAACCCACCCTTTTGACCTGAGAGCCAGGAGGACTGCCTTCCAGACCAGTCCATTCTCGCATTCCACTTGCCCGTTGCCTCTCAGGTTATAGCTTGTCGTGCGACTGGTCGCGATGGCCCTCACCATCAGGTACTGACGCAGCTCGTCGCTCATGAAACTAGATCCCCTGGTCACTGTGATGAAGGTGTGACAGCCAAACATGGTAAAAATCTGCCCCAAGGCCCTGATGACAGCAGCCGTGGAGGTGTCCGGGCAAGGGATAGCGAAAGGGAAGCATGAATACTCGTCCACAACCGTGAGGAAGTAGACGTTTCGGTTTTTGGAAGGCAGGGGCCCTTTGAAGTCCGTGCCGAGATACTCAAAAGCTCGAGTAGCCTTTACAACATGGGCCTGGGGAAGGTGGAAGAAGCGGGGTTTACACTCCATGCAGACCCGACAGGCCTCGGTCATGTGCCTGACGTCCCTGATGGTGTACAGCAGGTGATGGCAGAGGGACTCATGCAATGCCTGCAGCCTGTCATCATGCATAGATGTGCAGGTGCAAGAGAGGGTATCGGGGGAGTAGTACTGGATGTTGTGGCTGTAGGTTGCCAGCTTGACTCTCCAGCACAGGATCTTGTTGCTCTTGATCTTGCTCTTGTGGATAGTGTTAAACATGAACGCCACAGCCCACTGGTCCGTGAGAAGGGTGAATCTCCTGCCAACCAGGTAGTGGTGCCAGTGGCGTACTGCTTCCACAATCCCCTAGGCCTCCTTTTCAATGGCGGAGGGCCCTAGCTCCGAGTTGTGGATGGTCCTGGAGAAGAAAGCAATCGGGCACCCCCCCCCCTTGGTTGAGGGTAGCAGTGCGGTGGGGGGGGGGGGTTTGATAAAGATCTGTGCAGTGTGACTAGTAGTATGAAAGGTCCCAAAGGACTTGAGAATGGAGAATGTTGTATTTTTGCTAATGAAGGGTGATACTACAGATCTATCACCAATGTACATAGTGTATATAGTTACTGTATCTAGACTGTGCTTAGAGCGATTGGCTGAGAGCTAAGCCACGCCTATTGTCTGGGCCTTAAAGGGTTGTGTCCCTAGCCAGGTCGCATCATTCCGGACTGGTCGGCCACCTGTGAAGAGCTCCTGTCTTTTGCTAATAAAAGCCTTGGTTTGGATCAACAAGTCTTTGATTCTTTCAACGAGCTCTACAAAGGGAAAAAGAATAATCCTGGAAATGATAGGCCAGAATAATTCTGGAAATTATAAGACAGAAAGCCAAATGTCAATGGCAGGGAAACTATTCGAAGGGATACTTAGGGATAAGATTTATGCTCATTTGGAAAGTCATGGATAGATTAGGAGACAGACCACTCAGCTTTGTGAATGGCAGGACATGTCTTACGAAGGTAGTAGAAGTTTATGAGAAAATGACAAAGACGATTGATGAGATTAGGATAAGGGATGTTGCATATATGGACTCTGTGAAGTGCCTGTCAGGGTCCCTCAAAGGGTGCAGATGTATGGGATCAATGGTGAGTTGATGGATTGAAAACAAAATTGGCCAGTTCTTAGAAGGCTGGGTAATGGTCGAATTCTGCTATTTGGGCTGGAGGCCTGTGACCAGTGGTGTTCTCTAGGCATCTGTGTTGAGACAGAGGATGGAGGGCTACATATCTATCAAGTGCAAGGAGCAGAGTTTTAGTTTGAGATGGGTATCATGTTTGATACAGACATGTGGGCCAAAGGACCTGTTCCTGTGCTGTAATCTTCCATGTTCTATAGATTAATGACATGCCTTCCAATTTGGTCGATCACACTCAGATGGATTAATTTTGTTGGGGTTGTATTGGACAATCTGATGTACCATCTGGTGTGGGTACGGATGAGCAGGCAAATTAAATTCCTCGGTCCTTTCATAGATGAAGTTCCGAATGAGACCAGCATCTGCATTTAGTTTATGCCAAATTACTTTTTTAACGAAAATACCTTTTCCTTATTTCGTCTACCCAAGTGCATAAACTGTTAAAGCAGAATACATGTTATCTCAAGTTACTCTGCATCCCACGCTGAAGTGCACGCATAATTTCATAAAGATAAAAATATTCAAGCAGATTTTATTTTGGATACTATAAATATTTGACGGTAAGCCTGATTTTGTGTGTATTCATGGAGAATAGAGGGGTTGCAGTGAGCTGCTGTCATGTTAACACTTTGTCAGGCCCCTTGCTACAAAGTACTGATGGCAATGTGTGCATGTAAAAGGATTTGCTCTGAGATGGGATGGAACAAACAGCTATGAAATGGCAAGAAGGAAGAGTTTGTTCTGGAGGATACAGATGGATATATTATTATGCTGGATATATTAATAATGGATATATTAAGAAATGCCTGTGACAGAGGATGTGCAAAGCGCAAAGCAGTTAACACTTTCTTGCCCGTGAGGTATCTTGTTCATATGCAGAGGCAAGCACTATTAACCTGAATTCAAATCCCATTATGGTAGCTAGGGAGTGTAATCAATTGAATAAATGTGGACTAAAAGGCTGGTACCGGTCATGGCCACTAGCTCAATGTAAAGTCCATGTGGATCACAAATGTTTTTTCAGGGAAGGAAGTCTAATATTCTTGTCACTAAAGCCCCTTTCACACTTGCATCCCAGTAGATCGGCCATTCAGTGTCCCAGGATAGGAATGGGGATTTGACCTTTCACACCAGACCACTCCTAACCGGGACACTGAACGCTTTCACACTTGCAAGGGTTTATCCCCGCCATTTGATCTGTTGTACCTTTAATAGGAAATGCCTGCAATGTTGCTGCTCGTTTCACACTTGCCTGATCTCAACGCCAGTGTCGGCAGATGCTGGGGATTGTACTAGGGGTTGAGGATGGCAATCCCTAGCATGAGATAATGTCATCTGATGCCACAATTGAGCAGATTTTACCTTCGCACTTGCCCCTTTAAAAGCCAATTGGTGTTCAATTCCTGGGATCACTGGCAAGTGTGAAAGGGGCTTCTCTCTCCCCTGAAGCAGGACAAGAGGGCACTCGGGTAAGGGCTGCATTTGGGATTGGACAGCCAATGCTGGCCTTGTCAGTGACATGAGCAGGTTACCAGAACCACTGGTGTGCCTGAAACTGAAAACAAATTGTTTTTCTCTCTGTCAGTTCGGACAGAGAGGCTCAGATCCGAAATGACAACTCTGTTTCTCTCCCCACAGATACTTCCTGACCTGTTGGGGTTAGATAGGAAGAATCATGATGGTATTCCGCCCTCTGGGAAGGATGCGGTTGTGCTGGAGAGGAGAGTCCCAGAATGGAGTCTGCATTGCAGGACTATAGTTATGTTGAGAGTCAAGAAACACTGGCTTGTTTCCCTGGAATGCTGAGAGGGGAATGATTGATGTGTACACCATTTTAAAAGTGAGGGAAAGAATATACAGAATATTTATGATAGAGGTGTCAAAATCAAGTGATGAATTTTTAAGGTGAAAAGAGGAGTTTTAAAGGATTTGAGGGTTTTTTTTTGTTACACAGAGCATGGTTCATATCTAGAACTCTCTGCCAGAGTAGGTGGTGGAATTAGATACAATCACTATGTTTAAGGCACTGGAATTAGGCAAGACAGATAAAGATACAGACCAAATATGGTGAAACGCGATTAGTATAGATGGGCAAAAAAGGTCAGCCTCCACATGATGTGCAGAAGAGCCAGCCCTGTGCTGTACAACTCTAGGACTCTGTTTTTAACATATGCGGATTGTTCATTTTCAGAAACAGGCCATTGCCTTTTGAATTTAAAAGTGCATGAAAGTATCACACCAAGAGTTTTAGAATTCCTTTTAGATAAAAAGGAATTTAGATAGAGTATTTTTGATCTATTTTTAATTGAATGTATATGATTGCAGTTGATCATTTTCATGAAGCATTAGTTCAGCTGCAACAAGAATTTTGGGGCATACTGTATGTTCAATGTATATGACAATAAACTCATTAATCAAGATTCATGATTTCTTTCTTGTCATGTAATCGTACAGAACATGAGTTACACAAAATTGCATTCAGCTTGCTGTAAGGCAAAGAGCTACCATTATTGTTGCCTAGCGCCCCTTACAGTACAGGAGAAAGAGAGGCAAAGAAAAAGGAGTCCCTTAAGAGACATTGAGGGTCAGTGGATTTGCCTCCAGTGCTCACGCCGCCTCTGCAGCTGTTTGATCCATCGGCAACCCCCAGCTCCAGATCCAAACCCCCGACACAATCTGGAAGCTTTCGGCACCCGACGTCCTTCGAGACCTCTTTACCTTGAAGATGGGCTCAGGCCCGAAACGTCGGTTATACATCTTCTCCTCCTACGGATGCTCCGAGACCGGAAAAGTTCCTCTAGCATTTCTGTGCGTTTTTACTACAATCACAGCATCTGCAGACTTCCGAGTTTCACCAAGTTGCCACTTGTGCTCAATGTTGTCTCCTCGGATGGATACATCAGAGGTGTGTATGGACGGACACACTCTTGCAGTGAAGGAAGTGGTGGAAACAAACCAATGCACTTGTTTTGAGGTTTCCTTACACAGTAATCTAATCTAATCTGACAACCTTGATTGTTCACAACCTTATCAACTAAACTCCTGTTCTAAAATTACCTGAGAAATAGGAAATTAAATGCAATGTATTATCATGCCCTGTTGTGTCCTGTTGATCACAATTGATTTGTTGGGACATTTTCATCAGCTTGGAGTGAATGGGAGGAAGAAATGGTGACTGTGCATCATAACCGTTCAACAAGAAAATCTCCAGCTGTCCAGTGCAATCCACAAATGTGCTGGAGAAACTCATGCAGCATCCATACAAAGTCAATGTTTCAAGCCTGAAAACTTCATGGTGCCAAAATGGAGTTTAATCAAAAAGACTGCAGACGCTAGAATCTGGAACACTGTGGACCAAACAGCATCCATGGAGGCAAAAGGTGTTAGTCAATATTTCAGATCAAGTTCAGGCACAAGGGCTGAGAGGGAATAGGAAAGATTTTAAGTGTGCAGCTGTACAGATGGAGAGGTGGGCCATGGGTTCTAAGGTGATAGGTTGACCCTAATGGGGTGGAGATGATGGGCAGATGGAGCCAGGAGGGGCAGGTATTACAGAGGCTGGTAGGTGATAGGTGAAACCAGGTGGGGTGGGATTAATGGGCACATAGCCAGCAAGGGGATGGAGAGAGGTAGGGCAGCTGGTAGGTGATAGGTGGACCCTGGTGGGGATGATGGGCAGATGGAGCCAGAGGGGCAGGTATTACAGAGGCTGGTAGGTGATAGGTGAAACCAGGTGGGGTGGGATTAATGGGCACATAGCCAGCAAGGGGATGGAGAGAGGTGGGGCAGCTGGTAGGTGATAGGTGGACCCTGGTGGGGATGATGGGCAGATGGAGCCAGGAGGGGGGTGGGGGGGAGGTGGGGTGGAGGCTAGTTGGTGATAGGTGGACCATGGTGGAGCTAAGATGGGCAGGTGGAGAGAGAAGGGGGCTTTGGGGCAAAGGTGTGAACATTGAATTTCCCAGTTCTAGGTACCCACAACCAGAGTCTCTCCCCTCCCTCACTATCCTGCACTTCTTCCTTTGTTCATCTTTCCCAATCCATCTCCACCCCCAACTGGCTCTGTCTACCCACCAGTCCCTCCCTACCAATCGCCAGCCTCTATCATAATTCCCCCCTTTATATAACAGCAACCTTTCATCTTCCACCCCTCCCCACTTCACCCCAGTCCTGACGCAGGGTCTAGACCTGAATCGTTGACATATACCTTGTGCCTCCACAGGTGCTGCTTGACCTGGTGAGTTCTTTCAGCATTTTGCTTATTATGAAGTCTCCCATGTCTGATCACTGCTCAGTGACCCATGTTAGTGTGATCATTTGGTCAGATGCCATTGGCAGTGTGCTGTCAGGTCCTCTGTTAGACACAAGGCATTTTCATACTGGAGGGACAATCCCAAAGGGCTGTCACGAATAACCTACCCCATACCAGCAGTGAGGGATTGCGATGTTTCATCAACATTGGAGAAAACCTGAATAATTTCATTTGCTTCAGTGTGCAAGAAATGTAGTGTGTTATTTTAACTCCAGAAGACCATAAGATATAGAAGCAGGCCATTTGGCCCATTGAATCTGCTCCACTATTCCATCATGAACTGATCCATTCTCCCACACCCCTGCATTCTCCCCATAACCCTTGATACTCCAACTATTCAGATACCTATCAATCTCTGCTTTAAATGCACACAATGATCTGGCCTGCACAGTTGCCCATGGTAGCAAATTCCAGAGGACCACCTCTCTCTGGCTAAAGAAATTTACTTTGCCACATTGATTCTGTGCAGGCTTTTCTTTTTTTATTTGAATATTTTAATTAAAATGTTAAGAACAAAAAAACCCACAGTACATTCAATTAATAAAAGATTATACATATTAAGGAATACATGTGGTAAGTCTCCAGGTGAAGATGTTTTTCCATCTGAATTTTATAAGAAATTTAAAGATTTATTAATGCCTCCATTGATGGAGGTATTGAAACAAGCTAAGGGAGTCCATTCTTTATTGGTCTTTCTCTAATGCAATTATTAAAGTAATACCTAAGAAGGATAGAGACCGATTAAAGACTGAATCTTATAGACCAATTTCATTATTAAATGTTGATTGTAGCCAAAATTTTAGCATATAGATTGACTAAATATTTACCAAATTTAATTCATTTAGATCAATCTGGATTTGTTAAAAAAAACAAACAATATTCTGCGGATAATACTGTCCAGGTTTTTCAACTTTTGAAATTCTTCTGAGTTCCCTCCCTCATTCTCTGAACTCCAAGTGGTACAGTCCAAAGTTCCTCATATGTGAATCCCTTCATTCCAGGAATCATTCTTGTGAATTTTCTCTGAACCCTCTCCAAAGTCAGCAGATCTTTTCCTAAATAAGGAACCCAAAAAGGTACCCGTACTCCAAATGGGGCCTCACCAATGCCTGATAAAACCTTTCTCTGTGCACAATAACATCATGGTTATCTTTGAGGCAGAGGTGTTTGGTTATTCTCAGGATATGGGAGGCCACATTTGTTGCTTATCTCCCACCTTCCTGTGAATGTAGTGGCGGCTTCTCTCAAACTGTCGCATTCATCATGCCATTTGGATTTGGTGTCTTCAGTAATTTCAGCTATTGGCTAACAGGCAGTGAAAGGCCAGTGAAAGAATGGGAATGAGAGAGGCGCGTTTGGAGACAGTGGTGTTCCTGTGCCCTTCGTGTCGCAGATTTGTGGCGAGCTAGCAATGTAGCAATGACACAGAAACTGAACTGCTGGAAAAACTTGAGCAATCAGATAACGTTTCAGTACTGAGGTAGCAGTGACTGTTGGGGACTGGTGGGTGCCAGCTGTAGAGGCTGCAGTATGCCATTGTGCTGGCAAAGCTCAGCAGGTCATTCAGCATCCACAGGAAGTAAAGGGTAACTGACATCTCCAGGTCTGCGCCCTTTGTCAGGAATCAGGATAAACAGGTGGACACCCTGAATAAAAAGGTGAGGAGAGTAGAGGAGGGCGGAAGGGGGAGGAGGAGGAGGAGGAGGAGGAGCACAGGCTAACAGGTAAGAGGTCATAGGTTGGTTCAGATGGAGAACAGAAGAGAGAGAAGCTGAGAAGTGACAGGGGGAGAGGACAGAGGAGAGCTCTCTGTGGCTGGAATGGATGTCTTTGGCCAGGACCCCGTCACCCTTTTTTGAACGAGGCTTGTTCCCCACCTCAATGAACATTGAACATTTCCTCCTGCTTCTGACCTGTCCCTTTAATTGCTCAAAAAACTTTGAGAGGTTAGGTTGCATTTAGAGGGGATAAAACAGCAATGAAGCAAATCTTTTCTTTTTCTGTTGAGATCGACCATAAATCTGGTCTCCCATTGAAGGGATTTTAACTTCCAGACACTCCAGTGCTTTTATCTGAAATCTTCTTGCACAGGAAAATTAACCAAGTTAATGCTTCTGCGAAAAGAGCAAAGGGAGGAATTTGAAACCCACCAGTGGTTAGGATTGCAAGATGCACTTTTAGGGATTTTATTTGCCACCTGGCTACACTTGAAGAATGACAATGACATCCATTTCAACAAATCTCAAAAGAAAGTTCCCTTCACTCTTTTCACCTCTGCCTTCTTCAGGCTCCATAAGAACATAAGAAATAGGAGTAGAAATAGACTATTCGGCCCATCGAGCCTGCTCCACCATTCAATGTGATCATGCCTGATTTGAGGACAGGCTCATCTCCACATATCTGTCTTTATCCCATATCCCTTAATTCCCCTTCTTTGTAAAAATCTATCCAATCTTCTCTTAAATATATTTACTGAGATGGCCTCCACTGCTTCAATGGGCAGAGAATTCCACAGATTCACCACCCTCAGGGAAAAGCCAGGTCCTCCTCATCTCTGTCCTAAATTTACTACCCTGAATCTTGAGGTTATGGGCCCCTAGTTCTAGACTCCCCCATCAATGGAAACATCTTACCTACCTCTCATCATTTTATATATTTCTATAAGATCCCCTCTCGTTCTTCTAAATTTCAGTGAGTACAGACCCAGATGTCTCAATCTCTCCTCATAGGCTAACCCCCCTCAACTCTGGAATGAACCTGGCAAACCTCCCCTGCAGCTCTTCTAAAGCCATACGTGCAGTTCTGGTCTCCTTACATGTGCGCAATACTCCAGATGCAGCCTCAGCAGTACTTTGTACAGTTGCGGGATAACCTCCCTGCTCCCAAATTCAATCCCTGTAGCAATGAAGACCCACACACCATTTGCCTTCTTGATAGCCTGCTGCACCTGCAAACCAACCTTTTGCGATTCACGTAGAAGCACATTCAAGTCTTTCTGTACGAAGGCACGCTGCAATTGCTTGCCATTTAAATAATAATCTGATCTTCAATTTTTCCTCCCAAAGTGGATAACGAAGTCCATTAGTTGCTTTTTCACCAGTGAGTGAATATCTGCAGGCTTAACCAGCCATTTAATTAATTTATCAGTCTTCCCATCTCACAGCTGGAATAACCTGGAGAGTTGGATGGAAATTCTATTCCTTGAGACAGAAGCCTCCCTTTATGTGGCCTCCATGATTTGCAAACATCAGTGGAATTAAATGTAGGTGGGGGGGGGGGAGGGGGGAGGAGGTGAGGTGGGGGGTAAACCCAGAAAGGAAATGTCGACAAATCAGCCTGGAAGATCAATCTCCCATTTGTTAAGTTAAATCCAAAACCAATAAAACCCTGCTCACCGTCCGCGTTTCCAATTACTGAGGCGCGTTTGCTGGAAGCGTGAATTCTTCCAGTGGTTCAGGTGTGTATTTTGTTGCAGCCTGGTTAATTTTGCAGGATGCATAACAATTAAAAGCAAAACTGCTGTGTTGATTGAAAACAGTGAAATAAGGGGTCTTGGGTGAAGAGCTCCATTTTGCTGGAGTGGTGGTGCAGAACTGCAAGGATCTGGCTGGATTTTTGAAGGTGGCTGGACAAATATTTTCCTAAGAAAAGCACGGGCTGTTTGATTTGTTTTAAATAGTGGAATATAAGCCCAGAAAGTAGACTGCTTAGTGGCAAGTTTTTGAGCTCTGTGTGATCCATATTCTAAGAAAAATAACATGTGAATATTAATCAGGAACTTGCTGTGTGGATAGCTAAAGTCGTACAGAAGGCCCTTTTACAGAGGAAAAAAAGGCGAATGTAAAGGCAGAGATTCTCCATCTTTCCATTGCTGCACTGACTTCCATAAAAGGTCCGAAGGTAGATGGACTGCTGGAATATGCTCCAGCTTCCATCTGCCTAGGGAGGTACACTTAAAGGTGGAGTGAAATCGTTCCACCTCCCTCATAGAAGGAACGCCGCTGAAAGCGGCTGCAAACGGGAGGGCTGATGGCGTCATAATGGCGCCGTCAGCCCGCGATCCAGGGGCATGGATTTTAAAAAAAACAATGGAGGAGGCTATTACGTTGCACTCGAGATCTGCCTGAGTCCTAAGACTGCTTGCACAGATCTCCACTAGTGCTTTTACCTGCTCTTCAGTCACCTTTGTCGAGTACAGGCCACTTTCACTTCCCGGCGTGCTTGTTTGAGGTCACAGAGGTGGGCGGCGCTACTGTGCCACTCGCCCCGCCTCCCTCATCTCTGGAAGCCGGCTCCTGACTCAGCTCTGCATAAAGGCACTGCGGGATCCGCTTTGTAGGTCATCACCGTAAAAGGTCAAATTGGCTTTCTTTCTTTTCGCTTGAGATGGCTATAATGTGGGTTTCAGCGTAAAAAAAAGGCCCAGAGATGCTGCACAGAAACAGGTGCACTTTGCAAGGTGTACATTGTTTTTATGTTATTCCTTTTATGTGTCTGCTCCGCAAATACACCGAAGAACTTTTTTTCACAACAAAAGTGGGCAATTTGAATTGAACCACCTGTAAGTTGGAGGAGTAACACTGGATTTTCCACCTGGGCATCTCCAACCACACGCCGTTAACATCGACCTTCCTTTTCTGCTATCCTACTCTCTGTTCTCCCTCCCTTTCCTATCCCTTTTCTCCAGCTCTCCACCCCCTTCCACCTCCATACACAGATTAATAAGGGATTGCTTAAGGTGGTATGTGGGTGGAAAGAAAAAGTTTCAAAACCACTGTTTTAATAATTCCAAATTGACTCGTTATGTGCACGGTTCATAACTCCAAAGGAAATGGGCCGATGACACATTTTTCTCAAGCAAAATATTTCAGTAACAATTGGGTCTAGAGCAGTGATTCTCAACCTTCCCTTTCCACTCACATCCCACCTTAAGCAATCACTTACTAATCACAGAACACATATGGCATAGGGATTACTTAAGGTGGTATGTGAGAGGAAAGTAAAAGGTTGGGAACCACTTGAATATTATTACTGGAAGTACCTAAGAGGTTTACCAGGATGTTGCCTGGTTTAGAGTTCATGAGTTAAGATGGGGGGGTGGGTAGGTAGAATGGACAAAGTTGTGTGGTTTTATCTGAGTGCAGGAGACTGATAGAGGTGTATAAAGTCATGAGAGGTATTAATCAGGTAGACAGTCAGTATCTTTTACCGAGAACAAAAGTGTCACGCCCCAAAGGATATATGTTTAAGGTAAGGGGTTGAAGTTTAAAGGGGATATCCAGGTAGATGTCTTACACAGAGAGATGGGTGCCTGGAACAGGCTGCCAGGATGTAATGGTGGTAGCAGATATGATAATAGCATTTAAAAGGCTTCCAGATGGACACGTGGACCTGAAAGGGTTGGAGGGATATCTATCAGGTAGCAGAGTTTTAATTTGATTTGGACGTCATGTTCAGCACAGACACATGGGCTGAAAGGCCTCTTCTTGTGCTGTACCACTCCAATGTCCAAGTCTTGGCACCTGAACACCTGCACATTGCTGGACATCAGTCGCTGGTTGATGGCTGCATTGTCAAAGGGTACTCCAAGAGAAGATGCCATTCAATACAGCTTTCATACAGGTTAAAGGGCCTTGCCCTTCCCGCTACTCTCTCCTCCCCAGCCAGCTGATCCCAGCCTAGTGTTGTTGCTGGTGGTGACCCATTTTGGGCAGTCTTCTCCATATCTCCCCACCAACTGTATCTTGTCCCATCCCTGCAATCCTGTGATTCTGGTCTGTCACCATTAGCTTTCTCCTTCTTTGCCAATTTTCTCCTTCTTTGATCCACCATATGATATAGGTACAGAAATAGGCTTTTCAGCCCATCAAGTTCATCCCACCATTTAATTATGAGCTGATCCATTTTCCCACTCCTAATTATGGTTCCCCATAATCTTTGATGCCCTCCATGCACATAATGTGCTACTTGAAAGAGTTCTGGACATATAGCCCATATGCCTGGACATTAAGCCTTTAACACAGCAGTTTGCATGCTGTGGACGATTCTGGGCAACTCACCTTAAAATAGAGGTGCAGGCTTTGGAGTGAGATGTAATGGAATGGTTCAGAACCAAGGGTGTTCAGCTCTGCTGAGTGGGTTGCACAGTGGTGCAGTTAATAGAGTTGTTGCTTTGGAGTGCCAGCAACCTGGGTTCAATTCCAACCTTGGGTGATGTCTGTGTGGAGTTTGCAGGTCTCCCATGTAGTTTTGCTCCAGGTGTTCTGATTTAACACAGGTGGGTAGTTTGGTAGGTTGGCTCCAATGCGTCAGTGAATAGTGGGATCTCGGGGGAGTTGGTGACAAATGTGGGGAGAATGAAACTAAATGGGATTAATTTAAATTTAAAAATTCTGCATGGTAACAGCTACCCAAATGCACTCATGTTATCAATTAACCTACTAACCCCATTCATCTTTGGAACGTGGGAGGAGAGCACCCGGAGAAAATCCATGGGGACACAGGGAGAATGTACAAACTCCTCACAGATAGAGCCCAATTCAAACCTGAGTCACTTGCACAGAGATTGTGTAACAGTTATACTAACTTTGCAGGATTAGGGTATATGGGTGGTTGATCACAAGAACACAAGATTATAGGAGTCGATCAGAATCAGAACTAGAAATTATTGTCAGGAACAAGTCACAAAATTTGTTGTTTTCTGGCAGAATCATGGTGCCACCATTTATATCCACCGCCTTACAAAAATAAATAAAAATAGTGCACAAAAAGTCAAAATAAGGCAATGTCTTTGGTACATTGATCAATCAGGAATCTGATGGCAGTGGGAAGAAACTGTCCTCGTGCCGCTGAGTCCCTGTCTTTAGGCTCCTGCATCTTTTTCCCGATGATAGCAAAATGAAGAGGGCATGGCCTGGGTGCTTTTTTAAGACACCACCTCTTGTAGATGTTCTTGATGGAGTGAAGTCTAGTGCCCATGATGTCACAGGCTGAGTAACAACCCTCTAGAGTATTTTTTTCTTGTTTTGAGAATTGGAACAACAGTACAAGATGATAATGCAACCAGCTCTCTATGGTACACCTGCAGAAGTTTTTGGTGTCGTACCGAATCTCCTCAAACACTTCACAAAGTGTAGCCACTGGTGAGCCTTCTTCAGGATTACATCGACATGGAGGCTCCAGATCCTCGGAGATGTCGACACCCAGGAATTTGAAGTTCTTGGCCCTCTCCACTACCGAGCCTTCAAAGAGGACTATATCATGTTTTCCTGACTTCCTCCTGAAGACCACAATCATCTCCTTGGTTTTGCTAACGTTGACTGCAAGATTATTACAGTGACACCTCTCAACGAGCTGATCGATCTCGCTCCGGTAGGCCCATCGAGACTGCTCCACCATTCCAATCATGAATTGATCCATCCTCCAACTCAGCCCAACTCCCCGGCTTTCTCCCCATGATCCTTGGAGCCCTGACTAATCAAATATTTCTCACTCTCTTCTTTAAATACACCCAACAACCTCTCTTCCACAGCCATATGTGGCGACGTTCCATAGATTCGTGACCCCATGAAATTTTTTCGCATCTCTGTTTTAAATTGATGCCCTTCTATCCTGAAGTTGTCTTTTTCGAGATAGTCTGCTTCTGTGCTGTATCTCTTTCTCTGTCTTTATAATTATAGAGCAGGAGACCCTCTGAATGGCTGCTTGAAAACTTATGAATGATTTTGATGAAGTTGATAGGCAGAAACTGTGTTCTCCAGCACAAGTTAGAAAGCAGAGGTCAGAGTCTTTGTAAGGTGAGGGGAGAGTATGGTTTTAGTACAGGGAGAATGTACTTGATTTGAAATGGAGGTGGAACCTTTGATCTGATTCAGGAAGCAGGCAGAAAAGAACCAGCCAAGAGATAACACAAGCACAGTAGGACACATGCCATAAAAATGATGTAGCATTTATGGAATCTGCCTTTCTACAGACACTTTCTGTGAAAGGAATAAAAAGAAAACTCTTTGTTATTGTGTAGCCTTCAACACCTCAACATCTTTCTATAGAGTAAAACATGAAAGTCTGAAGATGCTGTGATTGCATTAAAAACACAAAAACTTTGAGAGAACTCAGCAGGTCCAAAGAAGCTAAAGATATATGACCAACATTTCGGGCCTGAGCACTGAAATCCGCAATGCTCGAGGATTGGGTCGGTCCGGATTTTCCAGATTATCAGATGGTCTTTTTAAAATTCAAATATAAGGAGGGATAAAGGAGAGATGAACAGGTACATTATTAGCAAAATACAACTTGCTTCATTTATCAAAACGAGCAGTTTTAAAGGAAAATAAAGTCAACGCTTGACAAAAATGTAAACAGAAATTTTTTTCACTGCAAAAACAGAGCATGTAATGCTTGAAGCTATGCTCAAAAATGAATATTGCAAAATAAAAATACAGTAGACCCATGAATTTCTCTGTGATAAGATTACCTGTATTAAGCCTGGCTGCTTGTTGCTGCTGTACATCAGTGGCACTTACACATGCACCCACGCATACAAGAGCCCATTAAATTTAAAAATGTGAGTCTAACACAGAAGTTGGAATGCTGTGGACGATTCTGGGCAACTCACCTTAAAATAAAGGTGCAGGCTTTGGAGTGAGATGCACTGGAATGGTTCCAGAACTAGGGCGTTCAGCTCTGCTGAGTGGGTGGCACAGTGGTGCAGTTAATAGAGCTGCTGCTTTGGAATGCCAGCAACCTGGGTTCAATTCCTACTTTGGGTGTTGTCTGTGTGGAGTTTGCAGGTCTCCCATGTACTTTTGCTCCAGGTGTTCTGATTTAACACACATCCCAAATGTGGAGGTAGTTTGGTAGGTTGGCTCCAATGCATCAGTGAATAATGGGATCTAGGGGGAGTTGGTGACAAATATGGGGAGAATGAAACTAAATTCTCGGGTGGTCCAGATTTCTGGCATCTGGATTTTTGGACTTGTACTGTATGAAGAAGTCCATAAAGAAGAGATCAGGTCCCAAAATGTTAGTTATACATCTTTATCTTTCTTGGACACTGTGTGACATACTATGTTCCTCCAGCAATTTTGTGTTAGCATCTTTCTATACCTTTACTCAGTGAAGCAGAACTGGATTTGCCTGGTTCCACTGGAAGGAGTTCAAGATGGGTGGAGGTTTAGCATTTGCTTGAAATAACTTTTTTTCTTGCATACTGATTGCCCATGGGATGTGAACAATATTAACATTTATTGATCATTCCTAATTGGCCTGATGACTCAGCCATGTTGGTGGGCCTGGAACCATGTATGGATAAGGGTGGAAGATGTCCTTTGCGGAAAGACATTCAGAAAACAGAATTTGGTATGGGGCAAGAGACACCAGGAGGGACCTTTGTGCAGAGCATTGCTGGAATGGGGAAGAGGTGCTTGAAGTGAATGTGGGGTGCACTTGAAACAAAGAATATCATGGCTTTGGGAGAAGACAGGAGTGACTGAGTAATCTTATCAGTGAATTTTGTTGAGGAGAACACTGCCGTCGGAGAGCAGCAGCCATCATCAAGGATCCAACCAGTCAGCACACGCTCTGTTCTTGCTGCTGCCATCAGGAAAGAGGTGCAGATGCCACAAGACTCACGCTCCCAGGTTCAGGAAGAGTTTCCATCCCTCCATCAGTGTCCTAAAAACAGACTCAGAGACTCATTTAAGAGCTTTTACTTTGCACATCATTCATTACCGAACACTTGTTTCTGTATTTGCACAGTTTGTTTACATTTCTCTCTTATAAATGCATGATATTCTTGAATACAGTTTTTACACTCCTGATAAGTCATGTTTATACTCTGACCATAAATTTGAACTTGAACTGACATGGGCAGCAATGGTCCCTTGGCATTAGTCTAGTGAGCAACATATTGATATTGATCTGAGCTTTTTATTTAAAATATGCTGAATTGGCAGCTTTTTTTCTGAAAGATGCCAATAGTCCAAATGGAATTGCTATCGATAGATTAGCAATTGCTTGTGCGCTGTTTTTTTTTAAATGAGAAAGCAGTAGAGCAAGTGGCTCCAGCCAGCTGAATGATTGAATGAAAATCCAATGTTCCAGTCATTAATCTGCCTAATTTTTAAAGGGTATTTGTCAAAGTTTAATAGCATATTGAACAAAGAACAAATTGGAAGTCAGGTCTAAGCTACATGTGGACATTATGACTATTTTACAGCACTTTGAAGAGGAGTTGAGGTGGGTGGGAAAGGAAATGATTTTTAAAGAATTCCATTTTTTTACTCCAAGTCGCTCGTCGTAGTTTCGGAGGAATGCTTTCATTGATCCTCTGATGCAATGAAACCCAAAATAATCTGGACATAATACAGTAGTACAAAATAAAAAGCCCTGTAAGTAGTCATTGACCTAAATTATTGACTCTACAGAGGCTTTCTGACCCGTTGAGTACAGAATCTATTTCCATTACAGATTGGGAGCATTTGCAGTTTTTTGCTTCCCCAGAATCTCACTTACTTTTCCAGCATTTTTGTTGTATTTTCTCCTTCTTTATTTCAATGAATTTCCTTCCATTTTTTTCTCTCCTTCATTTGACAAGCTGTCATCACTCCTCCTCTCTCAGCCAGCATCATCAGTCTCTCTCGGCCTCCCCTCTATTACCAACATTGTCTTTGTTCTCTCCTCTCCACATTCAAGAAGATTCAAGATTCCTTTATTGTCACGTACAGAACATGTAATATTACACAAAATTGCCTTCTGCCTGCCGTAAGGCAGACCAAGTGATGCCATTAGTGTTGCCGAGCCCCTTACAGTAAGATAGAAAGAGTCGCTAGGCCACCTCAAATGGCCTTGTAAAATGGGGTTAACTGGGCAATTTACCAGGTTGAAGATCCAGGTACAGGGCTATTTGAAAGGGTTGAAGCGGGTAAGCCTGGTCAAAATCTACCTGGGTTCCAGACCTACCTCAGAGGTGGTCAGGGAACCCAGTAAAACTTACCTGGGTGTGCTGCTCTGCCTATTTGAAAGGGGAAATGGCCCACCCGGTTACTCTGGAACTTTAAACAGAAATGGAACAGAAAGAATACAGGAATAGTGGATTCCTGTGGCTGCATGATGTTTTCACGGGGTTGGCGGGGGGGGGGGTGGTGGGGGAAATCCCCATTGAATTGCTAGGTTGGAGATTTTGACAGGTAGGTTAGGCTGCTATTTTAAATGTGCAGGAGAAACACACGACCCAATAATCACTCCTGGGTCCCAGGAGGGCTACTTGGATACTGCAATTTGAAAGTGCCTACTGAATATCCGTGGATTCACCTCCAGAGCCCCTGCAGCCACACAGACGCATGTTTGATTCATCGGCAACCTGAACTCCAGACTTAAACTTCCGACACAATCAGGAAGCCTTCAGTACCCAAGGCCCTTAAGGATCCCTCCTTGCCCTCAGTTTCTTCTCAAATCCCGGCTCTGATACCTAGTTCCCATGAGCTAGTCTCCAGCAGCCTGCAGGTCATCTGGGTCCCCCCACTGCAAACTGCCCACAGCCTGCACGGCTGAGCTCCTCTGTGGTCATGGTCCTGTAGAGTTATCCCTTCTGTTTCTCCTTCTCAACAAGGGGTGTGCTTCCCGTTTCTGGTGCTCTGCACTAGTCCACTGCTCCCCAGAGTCTACAATCCCTCTGACTCTTCACCGCAATTTCACATATTTTATTTCCAAATTTTCTAAGTTCGGATGAAATGTCTTGAATCTGAAATGTTAACCCTGTTTTTCCTCCCTGACCTGCTGTATATCTCCAGCATTTTCTATTTCCTTTTTAGATTTATTGCGACTGTCGTTTTTAATTTCTCAATGTGTTGTGCCAAACCTACTTTCGACAAGCAATTTGTGAATTCTGCTTTTACACAGGGATGAGTCTCTCCGAGATCCCCTGGCCCGCTCTTCCCTCCCTACCCATGCTTCCATCCTCTGAGACAGCCACTGTCATCTCCCCTCTCACCTCCATCCTGGGCCACAAACAGACTTTCCATGTGATGCAGAACTTCGTCCAACCTAATCTTCTGCATTCGGTGTACTCCATGTGGCCTTCTCTACTTCAGCGAGACATGCTGGGTACCTGCTTTACCGAACACTTTAATTAAATCTAAATATGAACTTTCTATAGCCAACTGTTTTAACTCTCCCACCCACTCCTTCATTGTCTTTGGTCTCATCCATTGTTTGGGTGAGATCAAATGTAAACTTGAGAAACAACACTTCGTATTCCTTCAGGACAGCCTTAAAATTAATGGCATGAACATTGATTTTTGTTTCTAATTTTAGGTTATTGCTATTCCCATTTAATTCTGCTGTTCCCATCTCTTTACCTCTTCTTGTACTTTTAGTTTTCTTTCTCTCTTTCTCCTCTCCCTCTCTCCCATCCCTCCTCCTTCCTAATGGTTTCTCCCTCTACCCACCTCTATCTCTACTGTCTGTCCACCACTCACCCCTTCTGCCCAAGGCTCTGACCTCTGGGCTCCTCCCCCAGCTTCTTTGCCCCCTGCAATATAGTGTAACATCTTATAAGTCTGTCAGTCAATGCTGTGGGTCTGAACTCTTTAGATGACCATTTCTGTCTGACCTTCTGAGTGCCTCCAGCAATTAATTGTCTGCTTTTACGAGCAGGTCAGCACAGAAAGAGTCCCAATGCTTTCCTAATATCCTCCTGACAACATCTCCTTCTCCCGCATCCCACATTGCTGCTCACGTGCACATCCCAAGAGTCACCTCCAGCTGCATTTTCACCAGTGCAAACATGATTTTCTTTCCTTCCCTCTACTTAAATAATTACTTCTAAATTGTCTTGCTTTCTTTGGTAACTTGTTTTTATCCCAAAACTGCATTATTTAGAAAATAATGTATCTTAAAAGGAGAGGGGAGTCTATTATTTGGATAGCCATTATCTCATATAACCATATAACAGTTTATGGCATGGACACAGCCATCTCGGCCCTACAAGTCCATGCCAGATTAAACAAACAACTCTGCTAGCTCCCCCCGCCTATTCTCCACTCATAACCCTCTAACACCACCCCCCATCTTATCCATGTACATATCCAGCCTCCTCTTAAATGAAAGAATTGACTCTGCCTCAACTATTTCCTCCAGAAGATTATTCCCTTCAGCCACCACTCTCTGAGTTAAGAAGCCTCCTCTAATGTTTCTCCTAAAATTTTGTCCCCTTACCTTCAACTTGTGTCCTCTTGTTTTAACTTCCCCTGCTCTCAGGGGGAAGAGTCTACTTGCATCTAGTCTATTTATTCCCTTCATAATTTTAAACACCTCTTTCAAATCCCCTCTCAACCATCTACGTTCCAATGAATAAAGTCCTAACCTCTTCATTCTTTCTCTGAACTCTAGGTATTTTAAGCCAGGCAACATCCTTGTAAATCTCTGCACTCTCTCCACCTTATCTATATCCTTCCTATAATTTGGAGATGAGAACTGAACACAATACTTCAAACCTGGCCTCTCCAATCCCTTAAACAGTCGCAGCATCACTTCCCAGCTCCTATATTCCATGCTATGATTTATGAAGGCCAGCATACCAAATGCCTTCTTAAACACTCTGTCAACATGAGAATCCACCTTCAAGGAATCCTACACCATAACTCAAGATCTCTTTGTTCTTGTGCATTCCCCAATGTCCTCCCCTTTACTACATATGTCCTATTTCGATTATTTTTACCGAAATGAAGCACCTCACACTTCTCTACCTTAAATTCCATCTGCCATCTTTCAGCCCACCTCTCCAGACAAACCAAATCCCTCTGTAATGCCTGAAAACCTTCGTCGCTATCCACCACTCCCCCTATTTTCATATCGTCTGCGTATTTACTTACCCAGTTAACCACCCCATCATTCAAATCATTAATATAACTTATGAACAACATGGGACCTTGAGGTACTCCGCTCATCACAGGCTTCCATCCTGACAGACAGTTGTCCACCATGACCCTCTGCTGTCTCTCCTCCAGCCACCTCTGGACCCATCTTACTATTTCTCTATTAATCCCTGATGAATCAACCTTCCTTACTAACCTTTCAGCCTGGTTTAAATGCCATTGTTGTTAAAGGTCACTGAAAATTGTTGCAGTTTTGTTATGTTATCTCTTGGCAGGGAGCCACCTTGCTTGGATTCTTTCCAGTTCTGTGGTGCTGCACTCAAGAAATGACAGTGGTCAAACTCGGGGTGTTGGTAAGAGAAATATCAATAATTCTGCTGGCCTTGTCCACCAGTTCCTGGATGGCATTTCTGAGTAAGTCCACTTTTCACATTGAGAGTCTGGAAATTAGGCCGTGTGATGTGTTTTTCTGATCAGTTGATTGATAAAGTGTCGTAAATAATTAATGCACGAAATCAGGTCCTTCACCCCACTAAGTCTCTGCTGACCAAAGACTTGCACTCTATGATCTGTTTGTTATTTTAAGCATTTAAACTAAAATGATCTCACATTGTTCTTGCTCCCCTCTTAAAAGCAGTGTCCAAATGCATTTGATCCATTGACTTAAACTTCCATACAATTATAACACTCCCAATCTTCACTCTTTGGTCTTTAAGGTTATGAGGGGCTTAGAAAGGGTGGACAGCCAGCACCTTTTTTCTTTACTGGGGCGTAATAGCAAATACCAGAGGACATCGGTTTAAGGTAAGTGGAGGAAAATTTAGGGGCGGTGTCAGAATTTCACCTAGCGTTGGGTGCCTGGAATGCATTGCCGGGGATGATGGTGGAGGGATATACAGAAGGGACTCAGATAAGCACAAGGAAGTAAGAAAAATAGAGGGTCTAGGGCATGAGGTAGGGAAAAATTAGATTATTGTGGAGTAGCTTTCAGTTGATCGACACAATATCATGGAGTGAAAGGCCTGCGCTGCTCTATAATATTCTATTTCTTCTCATAACAGCAAGAATTAGAAATTTAAATATTTATATATTGTATGGATAATATGCAGTATGAAATATCCATTTTCAGTAACATGACTATCTAAATTTGTCTAAACGTCTATATACATCAGGCATGCAAATGTGGAAATATGAAAATACACATTTGCGGCCATTTGATGATCCATTGAGTATCCTTGATCATCGTGCAATTTCCTTGAGAAGCACACAGAAATGAGAGATGGAAATGTTTCCATTATTCATTGAGCGAGTGTGAGCTTAACCCTATTGGCACGCAATATTCCAATTAATTAATTTCTTAAGGCTTTAGCAGTGTGAAAGAAAGAATTGGATGATGAGAAATAACTGAAAAACCAGCTTATTCTGTGATTTTTGCTTTGAAGACTTGAAACCAGGTTTGATGGCGCAACTTAAAGATGAAATAAGTTTTGCTGAACTGGGCACTGAAGCATGGCTTACAAAGAGAAGCTTTTGAAAGCTGGATTTTAAATCTGTTTAATCCCTGGGTGAAATACAACTGTCGTGGACTATGGGAAACATTAGCGTCTGACCCGCCCCATTAGCCTCATCTGCTTCTCTGTTCCAGGAACTTGTATCTTGGATGGGAGAACTTGTTTCAAATAAATAATGGCAGATTAGTCCCTTGTGTTACATTCTCAAGCTAATGAGGAATTCTGACAGGGGAAAGAAAGAAGGGGGTAATTGTCTCCTGACTTCTTCTAACTTAAATTCATTTTTCAGTCCACATTAAACTTGAATCAACCTACAAGAGACCTGAGTACTTTACTGTTTAACTTGGCTTTTTTCTTCAAAACCATACTGTGTACTTTTCTTTCTTTGGTTTGGCTTCGCGGACAAAGATTTATGCAGGGTTATGTCCACGTCTGCTGCAGGCTCGTTGGTGACTGACAAGTCCGATGCGGGACAGGCAGGCACAGTTGCAGCAGTTGCAAGGGAAAATTGGTTGGTTGGGGTTGGGTGTTGGGTTTTTCCTCCTTTGTCTTTTGTCAGTGAGGTGGGCTCTGCGGTCTTCTTCAAAGGAGGTTGCTGCCCGCCGAACTGTGAGGCGCCAAGATGCACGGTTGGAGGCGATATCAGCCCACTGGTGGTGGTCAATGTGGCAGGCACCAAGAGAGTTCTTTAGGCAGTCCTTGTACCTCTTCCTTGGTGCACCTCTGTCTCGGTGGCCAGTGGAGAGCTTGCCATATAACACGATCTTGGGAAGGCGATGGTCCTCCATTCTGGAGACATGACCCACCCAGCGCAGTTGGGTCTTCAGCAGCATGGATTCGATGCTGTCGACCTCTGCCAGCTCGAGTACTTCGATGTTGGTGATGAAGTTACTCCAATGAATGTTGAGGATGGAGCGGAGACAGTGCTGATGGAAGCTTTCTAGGAGCCGTAGGTGATGCCGGTTGAGGACCCATGATTCGGAGCTGAACAGGAGCGTGGGTATGACAACGGCTCTGTATACGCTGATCTTTGTGTGTTTCTTCAGGTGGTTGTTTTTCCAGACTCTTTTGTGTAGTCTTCCAAAGGCGCTATTTGCCTTAGCGAGTCTGTTGTCTATCTCGTTGTCGATCCTTGCATCTGATGAAATGGTGCAGCCGAGATAGGTAAACTGGTAAACATCATCTTTGATGACCTCACCAAAGCCTTCGACTTTTGTTTAATGTAGCACTATATCCTGCATTTTTTGTCTGTTTTTATTCTTGTATTACCTGCTGCACTATGTCGAGGTCAACTTCACAATTATCACAAGGTATAGGAGCAAAAGTTGGCCCATTGGCCCTTCGAGCCTGCTCCTCCATTCTAATCATGAGCTGATTCACCCACTCAACCCCACTCCTCAGCCTTCTTCCTTTTAGCCTTGCTGCCCTGACTCATCAAATACCTGTCAATCTCTGCCTTAAATACTTCCAGCAACCTCGCTTCCACAGCCGCCTGTGGCAACAAGTTCCACAGACTCACGACCCTCTGACTCTGTTTTAGTGTGATGCCCTTTTATCCTGAAGCTATGCCCTTTTATCAGAGAATCTCCTACATGGAAAACATCTATGGCACATTTACACTGTCCAGGCCTTTCAGTATTCAAAATGTCTTGATGAGGGTTCCCCCCCCCCACCCCCATCGATAGGCTCTATCAATAACCATGGAGTCATAGGCGGCAGGAACAATAGGCTTTAATGCACACAAGACTTTGGCTGGCCCAGATCCAGGTACAGGACTGCCGGAAATGGGGAGGTAATGCAACCTTTATGCCAGGGCAAAAGGGGAGGAGAATTAAGGGATGAGTCATTAGTGGGCGGGCCAGCCTCATATATACAGTAACTGGTAGGAGCTATACAATGGAGGAAAACTTATCGGTACACCCACCTCATCCTTCAATATTCCAATGAATTGCCTGGAGAGTGAAACGCAAAAGTGTACAGATGCTGTGATTGTAGTAAAAACACAGAAATGCTGGAGGATCTCAACAGGTCTAACAGTGTCCATGAAGAAACTCTCAGGCCCAAAATATCAGTTAAATGTCTTCACCTCCTATGGACGATGCAAGACTGGCTGAGTTCCTCCAGCATTTCTGTTTTCTTAGCATCAATAAAAGGCTTTTCACTCTATCTCAATGGCAATGAACAACTCAATTCAGTCTAATACGGTGTTTCCAGAATAATATTCAGTCAAATAGGCTGTTAATGCCTTCACTTTAATGACTCAGATCACATATCTGACCTGCTAACCCCACTGTACAGACCGCTGGCAATGTAGTCATTTCGCAGGAAGATCAGGACATGGCCAGGTGGGGGGCATTGTAGAGCTACAAGACTGCTTTGAAACCACTGACTGGAGCTGTTTCAGAGAGGTGGCCACCTAACATCAGTGATGTAAACATAGAGGAGAAAACAAACTCGGTGACTGGCTACATCACCAAGGGCATTGAGGATGTCACTGAGATCAAATGCTTCACAACCAGGGCTAACCAGAAACCACGGTTGGAAGCAGAGGTCTGGGCCCTTCTCAGAGCTTGTGATGCTGCCTTCAGGATAGGGGAGAAGATGGCATTAAGATCAATCAGTGCTGAACACTCCCATGCAATCCAAAAAGAAAAGCGAGGATATGCACAGATGATCCACAGACAGCTGTGTGACACTGACGATACGAGGTGCATGTGGCAAGAGATCAAGACTATTATGGATCACAAGTCAACTTTGCAAATTAAAGACATTAACGCCTCCCTTCCGGACAGACTGAACACCTTCTATGCACGGTTTGATGAGAATAACAGGATGATGCCAAAGAAAGCTCCATGGCCCCCTGATGAACGGGCCCCCCACATGAATGGGTTAAGGAGAACCCTATCTAAGGTGGACCCATGCAAGGCAGTAGGATCAGGTAACACACCTGGTTGGGTATTGAAGGACTGCACAGACCAATTGATGGAGGTCTTTGCAGACGACTTCAACACCTCACTGCAGCAGTCCATCATTCCCATAGGGTTCAAGGCACCCACCATCATCCCAGTACTCAAGAGGGCAACAATAACAGGCCTCAATGACTACCAGCCTGTGATACTGATCTCCACTATTATGAAATGCTTCGAGCGTCTGGTGATGGAATTCATCAAAGCGCGCACCTCCCAAGGACACTGGATCCATTTCAGTTTGCCTATAGAAGAAACTATTCCATAGTCAATACTGTAGCCTTTTCCCTCACTCCATCGTGGCCCACCTGGAGAACAATGCCTCAATGTTCATTGACTTCAGCATGGCGTTTAATACGATCATTCTCCAGAGGCTGGTGGAGAAGCAGTCCTCACCCCTTTCTGTAACTAGATCCTGGAGTTCCTAATGGGTTGGCAGCAGAATATTGAGCACCTCAGGGCTATATGCTCAGCTCAGTCCTGTTCAGACGACAGACACATGATGGATCACCAGATCAACGTGGACAAGACGAAGGAGATGATCGTGACCTTCAGCAGGACCAGGAATGACCACCCTCCACTACACATCAACAATTCTGTAGTAGCGAGAGGGGAGAGCACTTGGAGTTGACTTAACTTGTGACCTATCGTGGACATTCAACATCTCATCACTTGTTAGGAAGGTGGAACAGTGACTGCACTTCCTGATAAGATTGAAGTGGGCAAGGATATGGACCACTATTAAGTTAATCTACTATAGGAGCTCTATCGAGCGCAACCTGGCTGATTTCATCACAGTATGGCATGGTTGCTGCAGAGAAATAGATCAGAGGTCAATTGACAGGGCAGTAAGAGTGGCAGAGAGGATCACTGAAGTTTCCCCCCCCCCCATCATTGACGTGATCTACTGAGATTGTTGTCAGAAGAGGGCGCGCAACATCGTTGTGGATCCCTTCCACTCTGCACACAGCATCTTTCAGCTGCTCCCATCGGGGAATATATACAGGAGTGTCAGAGCCAGCGCCACCAAGCTGAGGAATGAATTCTTCCCACAGGCAGTGGGAATGCTGAACGACCAAAGGAACTGCTCACACTAACCATTTGAGACTCTAATGTGCACAAAATAATATTTATTTATTTATTTTTTGTAGCTATAACACTTGTCCTGCATATGCATTATTTGTCTGTATGCGGCCTATGTCTGGTTGTGTGTCTGCATGTTTTGCGTCGAGGACCGGAGAATGCTGTTTCGTCGAGTTGTACTTGTGCAATCAGATAACAATAAACTTGACTTGAATGTGCCGTTGAAAAATGCAATAGTTGAAAGAATGAAACTTTGTGGGAAGAGAAAGGAGTTACTGGATCAGCACCAAAACAGGCCTTTCAAACCACAGGGAGTGGCTTCACAGGGATCCAGGTAAAAGCCTTCCTTTCTAAATCACACAAATGCATTAATGGTCTTACGGGTTGGGTACTTGAGACTAAATATAGAAATTAAATAAGACATCAACTTACAACTGATTAAATAAAGTAAGGATGCAGGAATAGATGATGTGGGGCAGCTGCAAGATGTGGAAGCTGAGGCTGAAAAGGAGAAAGATGCTGAGGCGAGTCTGAGGATGCCATCAGGACCCTGGGGACTAGGCCCTGGGGTTCTGACCGAGGGAGCTGAAGAGGTTGTGAGCACATTAGTAGTGGCCTTTCAGGAAGTGTTAGAAATGGGGATGGTTCTAGAGGATTGGAAAATTATAAACGCCATTCCAATCTTTCAGAAGTGAGGGCGAAAAGAGACAGGAAAATCTCAGCTGATTAGCCCGACTTCAGTGCAAGATTCTGGAGTTCATTATTAAGGATGTGTACAAGAAAGTATCTTGAAAGGACAAGATAAATTTGGCCAAAGTCAGTAGGGTTTCCTTTTGGGGAGATCCAGTTTGGAAAATCTGTTGGATTTCTTTGATGAAGCAATGCACAGGACCGACAAAAGGGGAGTCAGTGGATGTTGTTTACTTGGAGTGTCTGGAGGTTGCTAAGAGTGCATGGGATAACAGGAAAGATGGTGCTATGGCTAAAATATTGGCTGACTGGCAGAAGGGAAAGAGTGGTTATAAAGGGAACCTGTTCTGGCCGCCAGTGACTTGTGCTCTGCAGGGATCTGTGTTGGGTCTGCTGCTATTCATGTTGTACATAAATTAAACCACAAGCAAACAAGACAAAAGGCTTGGGGAGGATGTTGTGTATTTGGATTTTCAAAAGGCCTTTGACAAGGTGCTGCACATGAGATTGCTTCGCAAAATGAGGGACCATGGAGTTACAGGAAAGATACTAGGATGGGTAGAGCACTGGCAGATTGACAGGAAACAGAGAGTGGGAATAAAGAGATCCTCTTCTGGTTGGTTACCGGTTACCAGTGATGTTCTTGGAGTCGTCAGTGTATCAGGCCACTTCCTTTGACATTTGTATGTTACCGATTTGGATTGTGGGATAAATGACTTTGTGGCTGAGTTTATAGATGATGCAGGGAAATGTAACGTTGGAAAGTATCCAGTCGTGCACTTTGGTAGAAGGAATAAAAGGGCTGACAATTATTTGGACGGGGAAAAAATTCAAAATTAGCAGGTGCCAAGGGACTTGAGAGTTCTTGTGCAGGATCCCCTAAAGGTTAACCTCCAAGCTGAGTCAGTGGTGAAGAAAGCAAATGCAATGTTGGCATTCATATCTAGAGGAACAGATATAAGAACAGGGATGTGATGTTGAGGTTTTATAACGTAATGGTGAGGCCTCACTTGGAGTACGGGGTACTATTTTGGGCTCTTTATTTAAGAAAGGATGTCAGGTTCAGAGAAGATTTACAATATTGATTCCTGGAATGAAGGGATTAGAATATGAGGAACATTTGACACCTATTGGACTGTACTCCTTGGAGTTCAGAAGAATGAAGGGGGACCTCATAGAAGCATTTTGAATGAATGGGCAGAGTAGATATGGCAGAGTTGTTTCCCAGGATAGGCCAAGAGGTCACAACTTCAGGATTGGAGGGCACCCATTTAAAATGGATGTGAAGGACATTTCTTTTAGCTAGAGAGTGGTGAACCTCTGGAATTTACTGCCCCAGGGTAGCAATAGAGGCCAGGTTGTTGGGTGTATTTAAGGCGGAGATTGCTAAGTATCTGAATAGTCAGGATATCAAAGGTTATGGGGAGAAGGCAGGGGAGTGGGGCTGAGTGGGAGAATGGATCAGCTCATGATAGAATGATGGGGTGAACTCGATGGGCCAAATGGCCTACTTCTGCTCCTGTATCTTGTGGTGTTATGAAGAAATTGATGGCTTTGTGCCCAAGTTTGTGGATGATATGAATGTAGATGGTGGGATGGCTAGTGTGGAGGGAGTAGTGAGTCTGCAGAAAGACTTTGATAGTTTGGAAAAATGGGCAAAAAAGTGGCAGATGGAAAGCAGTGTAGAGAAGTGCATGGTCATGCACTTTAGTAGAAGGAATAAAGAAGTCTACTTTTAAAAAAAAAATAGGGCGAGAATTCAGACAGCAGAGGTCCAAAGAGACTGAAGAGTTCTCATGCAGGGATTCTCCAAAGATTAGCCTGCAGACTGAGTCCATAGAGAGGAAAGCAAATACGATGTTAGCATCCATTTCAAGGGGATTAGTGTACAGGGTCAAAGATGTAATGCTGAGGCTTAACAAGACATTGGTGAGACCACATCTGGAATATTGCGTGCAGATTTGGGCCCCATACCTAAGGACGGATGTTCTGATGTTGTAGAGGTCCAGAGATGTTTTCTAAAAAAGATCACAGGATGAGAGGGTCAACAAGCAAAAAAGCAAAGATGAGGAGAAATATCTTCAGTCAGAGGTTGGTGAATCTGTGGAAGTCGCTGCTATGGAGGCCGTCACTGGGCATAGTTAAAGCAGAGGTCTTGATTAGTAAGGAGGTTAAAGGTTATGGGGAGAAGGCAGGAGAATACATTGAAAGGAACAATACATCAGACATGGGCTGAATAGCCTGATTCTTCTCTGAAGTCTTGTGGTCTTATATCCATCTAACTTTTCAGTAATTCCCACATTCTTCTCAACTCCCCTTGGATTCTACCACACACCTACATGTGGGGCAATATAGAGGGGACAATTAAACTCCCAACCCACACATCTCTGGGATGTGGAAGGAAACCAATGCGCTCAGAGGAAATCCCTGTGGTCACCTAAAGAATGTGCAAACTCCAGACGGACCTCACAGGAGGCCAGGATTGAACCCAGGTGGAGCTCAATGAATACCCGTGCTGACCTGAAGTATTTTGGTAATTTGCCTCTTTCAAGTCCAGAAAATGAAGGGTTTAATAATTAACAAAAAAATATTTGCAGCTGTTGGCATGCTGAGGGTTATTTTAATACAATTCCTTGACAATGATCTTAGTGAAGTATAAAAGCTACCATCAATTCAATTCTACTGCACTGTTTAATTTTAATTCTGATAAGTAGCAGCTTGTGATGTTTTTAAACATTCATTGAAGTGTCAAATTAAATACTGATAGAAAAATACTACGCAGGAGAAGTTTAAAAAAAAATCCTCAATTCCATTTCCAAGAATAGAAATGCAGTGGTGATGGACTTATCACGGTCACAGTTCAACAACAGGGACAGGTTTCGCCAAGCCTCACTCAGGGAGGTTATCGTAGGTTCACTGTGACTCAGGACCACTGTAAACTGAGCATGCAAAGAAGATTGAGGACCACACTTGGAGGGTATGACTATTTAAATGACTGTGCGGCAACAGTTAGTGTAGCGGTTAGTGCCACGCTGATACAGCAGCAGCGACCAGGACGAGGGTTTGAATCTCATGGTGTCTGTAAGGAGTTTGTATGTTCTCCCCATGTTGCCATGGGTTTCCTCCCACCATTCAAACCGCACCGGGGGTGTAGGTCCGTAATGGGGCCACATGTTTAAATTTATTTCTAATGGGGAGAGTGCTAGAGTGCAAACAGCAATAACTCCAGAAATCTGGAGCAAGGGACTGGGAGAGAAATCAACCATTTCATCAAATTACAGGTGGGGGTGTGGGGGGGGGGGGTGTCGATTACACTGGACAACAAATTTTTTCAAAATGTTTGCTTCCTGAAAAAAAAATGGGCATTATGATCGATGACTTCAAGCTGAACACAGGTAATTTCAGATATGTTGTATCATGCAGGAAGTAGAGAAAATTAAATTAACTTTTATTGATTTCAGCATGTTTGATTGCATAATGATACTGGCACATTGCGTTAGTTCAACTGACCTAAAAATGTTTTGATGCTGATATTCATTTGTACTCAACATCTGATGCCTCTCATGTCAGTGTCCAACAATAGTTGGCTTGCATTGATGAATTCCAGTTACCCTGATACTAATTTTCCATGGTTGCAATGTCCTGGTGAAACCTTTCACCATGTTCGACACTGACTGCACTAAGATCAGCGGGGAAGAAGTCCAGTGCAGAAAATGAATTTTCACTCGCACTTCATGGCTATTTACTGAAGAATATTTACATCAACATGCATTCAATCTATAATGCACAGCATCTATCTATGTGAGCTGGTTTGATAACGTGTCTGCATCTATCCTGACTAAGCATGACCAGGCCTAAGGTAACAGTTGCATAGCACCTGCACTGACCAAAACAGTTTGCCCTGTGGGCAATATACTGGCAAAATATGACTGGAAATCACAAAAATAGATTATATATTAATAGGAACATTTTAAGATGATTTTTGTGATCAACAGGCCAAAATCCATAAAACACAGCCAAAAATGTTCAGGAAGCAAAAGTGTTGTTGTCCAGTGTTATTGTAGTTGCCACAGGACCAGCTATAAAAATGGGAACAGAATTAGGCCATTCAGCCCATCAAATCTGCTCCACCATTCGATCGTAGCTGATTTATTTTTCGCTCTCAACCCCATTCTCTTGCCTTCTTCCTTAACCTGAGACAGCTCTATTCATCAAGGACCTATCCGAGACCATTTGGGCGGCAAAATTAGCATAGCGAGCTGGGTTCTAATCTGCTGCTGTCAAACGAGTTTGTACGTCCTTCCCGTGACTGCGTGGTTTTCTTCTGGGTGCTCCGGTTTCTTCTCACCCTCCAAAAATGTACGGGGTTAGTAGGTTAATTGGTCGCATGGGTGGTGTGGGATCGTGGGTAGGAAGGGCCTGTTACCGTGCTGTATGTCTTTCTGTTTAAGTTGCCATTGGTGGAGGAGACAACCAAAAATTTATTGCTGACCATGGCTTGAAATATACAACATACTAACTCTGCTCAAGTCAGGGGAAATAAAAAAAGAGAGAGGGACCCAAGGATTGCACTTGTTTGTTCAATTTGGAGTTAGTACAGCTAAATCAGACCTCCAAAGACAGAGCCACTTTCTCATAAAATGTTTTTTTAAAAATTTGATCCTTTCCTCCAATGAGGACACCCCATTCTTGGGTTCACTTTTAAAATATGGAACAAGTATTACGTAGCTTCTGATGTAATGGACCAATGTAGCTTGGATCAGAGGATGGCTTCTCCAGCAGGAGTTACTGAATGGTTAATGGGATTCTTAATTTGATCATTTCCCCAGTTGGAGTGTGTAAAGGAAATTATATTTCCCCTGTTGTCATCCTGGTTGAAGGCAGTAAATACAGCTAAGGTTTTATAATTCTATACCACACAATCGCAGTGTAATTGCTCACTTGACTATTGTGGAGCAACCAGGGATCTTGCTGGGTTGGGATACTGTGGTTCACCATAGAAAATATTTCTTTTATTCCCATACATGGACTGGATGAAAAGTTGCAGAAGAGGTAACATGGATGAGTGCAAATAGTTTATTGAAGCTCCTGGTATCCGGCATGGCGGCTCTTATGGGGATTGGTAGATGCTGGAAAAGTGAATTTTCCGCTTGTTTGAGATTGCATGTTGCACGATTGGCAAACTAACAGTGAGGTGTGCTAATTTTAAAAATGGTGTTTTTTACCTATTTATTTTCTGTGATTTTTTGTTTTGCTGGTTGCTTGAATTCTGGATAACAGGGGGGTTTTACTGTACTAATCTTGATATGTTGCAGGGGCAAATCAGTTATGGAATTCACAGGATAAATCAACCACCTTTTGGTACCTATATAACTCTGTACCAAGATGTAAAGTGGCATCCTGTACACTAGTACTGTAAATTAAAATGTTTCAGTGCCACTTTGAGACACACAGGAAAATGAATAGGTAATAATTTCCCTCCCACCTTCTCCATTCCTGTGTTGTTTTCTTTCCCCTGTTTGCTCATCTTGGGTCCACATTAGTATCCGTGTATGAACAGGTATGAGCATATTTTGGCTATGTGCTGGTCTCCAGCGTCTCTGTGGTTTAAGGTCTTCCAGGTCTGGAGCATTGCAAGCTGGGGAGGCAGGGTCCTTGCTTGCTCACCAACCACCACACTGCAATAGGCTGTCCTCAGAACTTCCAGGCTATCTGGGGTGGAGTCAGATTCTTTCTGTCCCTCCCCCTATGCTTAAAGGCATTTCAAGAATTCGCAGTTTTTCCTCAATTTTAAAAGAGCATTCAAACGATTAAATAGTGTGGAACTTGCAAAAACAAATGAATATTTGTGCAAACAGGATGCTCTGAAGTAAATATCTACAGTCAGCCACAGCTACTGCTTCCTGGTCCTGGTTGGTTAACTTTAAAAAAAATAATTTCAAGCTATCCTTATTCCTTCCTGCTAAATACTCGTTTCCATTTCAGATTTCTTCTGGACCTTTATATTTCACTTTATTGATGCAGGTTAAAAGCGAGTAATTGTTTTCCCAATTCTAAACACCGAGTTATATTGCTCTTTCTAGTCATAAACTATTGACTGCTTTAACTGTTCCGAGTTCACAGGATAACAGGCATGTCTGTCTGCAACTTTTTAAAATGTAAATTTAAATTAATTTTTAAAAAATGTAGACATGCAGCACAGTAAAAGACCATTTTGGCCCACAAGTCTGTGCCACCCAATTAACCTACAAACCTTGGAGCGGTTCGAACTGTGGGAGGAAACTGGAGCCACCAAGGAAAACCCATACAGACACAGGAGGGAACGTACAAACTCTTTACAGACAGTGTGGGATTCGAACCCCGGTCACAATCGCTGGCGCTGTAACAGCAGTGCGCTAACCGCTAAGACGACCGTGCCGCCCCTGTTGCTTTCTGCTGCAGCTCGTTGGGAGATGTAACAGAACCTGATTCTTTCTCTATTAATGTCAATTTTGTTGCATGTAACCCCACCTCCCTCCACTTTCTTCACGACTCCGTCCCTTCTCCCAACCCACCTAAAGCACCTAATGATTGGGTAGAATAGCATAGTGGGTTAAAAAACATTGAGTGATATGGCCAAAACCAAGCAAATGGTCGAACACAAGGTCCTCCTCTCCTGGGATTAAAGACAATGACAATTTAGCTTATCTGTGGCCCTCGTGATTTTGTAAACCTCTCTAAGCTCATTCTCTTTCCAGGGCTTATCCAATCTCACATTATCACTCAAGCCGTCCACTCCTGGCAAAATCCTTAGCTTAGCAGTAGATTAGTTGGTCACTGAGGAGTTGATGGTTAGGCTGGATACAGAGCTGAAAGGGTTTGTTCCTCTGCAGGGGCGTAGCCAGGTTCTAAAGTTAGGGGGAGCAAGCGCGTAGAAAAGGCACCACGACACATACCAGTGGCGGGCCGCAGTGACTTTTCAGCGGTGTTGGGGGAGGGGTGTGGCGGAGGTGGCGTCAGACTCCCCCTGCGATACCCCCCCCCCCACCAGCTATGCCACTGTTTCTATGCTGTACCTTTTTATGACTCCAGTGGATCTCGATCAGGGCACCATGACCAACTGTTTCCGTGTGGGTCTTTGAAAATGTTAAATACAATACTTTAAATTAGACAAAGATGTGTTTCTTACAGAGTTGTCTTTGACTTGAAAATATTGCCCAGTCATTGCTGCTAGTGGGCCTTTGTCTGAAGGAAGGTTGAGAACTTTTCCAGGAATTAGGCCAGACTAATTTCTGGAAAGTGAGATGTCTTAATTTGAGCCAGGTGGAAGGGTCAATTCAGTTGACTAGTATGTTACGCATATCCAATTGGCTAATATTTCACCTGAGGAAGTGTCACAGAGAGGATGGATGAGGGGGTCAAATCTAGGTTGAGTTTGCCTGTTTAGGTGCGGACCTGAAAATGCCCATTGACCTTTCAGAAGATGGTCAGAAAGTTTCAATGTCATCGTCAACATTCAATCCTCAAACCGAGCCAGGCAACCTTTGCTTTCTCTAGCTAAACACTGGGAAGATTTAGCATAATGTTAGCTTGCAGATTATCACACGCTGAAGCTCACTGATTTATACCTCCTGGTTGTGTGCCTTTTTGTTTAATTTTGGTCTTCGAGAATCAACTCTGAGTGTGGCCTCGTCTATTTTCTTCATTATCCTAGGAGGGATCCCATCTGGTGCAGGTGTTCTGTAAACAAGCAATCATGATACAATCTTGAACACGGTGAAACATTCCTGCGTACTCTACAGGAATCTTATCAAGCAAACGTTGATGTGATATCATCATGCTGTGAGATGTTAGAGTAAATCACTAGAAGCTTTGACAAAATGGTAGGTGAGTCCCACCTTTTGAGAAAGGAAGTACAGCAGGAAAGAAACTTTGCGAGGTGATTCCAGAGCTCAGGATCTCAGCAGTGGACAACCTGTAGCCAGGGATGGAGTGAATGAAATCCAGAATGTGTAAAAAGCCAGGTCTGGGTATGTCGGAAGGTGTACTTATTTGTAGCTCTGCAGGGAATGGATTCCTGTGCCAAGAGTGTGTAATGTTGAAACTGAAGGCTGAGAATGAAAGGGCATTGTGGATAAATCCAATTTCATTCTTGTACAGCGCTGATTGTTCACTAATGTTCGGGATGGCGAGCTGAGAGATATGCCAGAACTTAATAAATAATTTCTTTTGATTTAAGCCTGCTATTGTGATACATGCATTAGGAGCTTGCTGGCATGGGTTTAATTAAGTTGAAGTAGTTAAACCTAAGGAAATACAGATACTCGATCAAGTGATAGATGTAATGTTACACTATTAAAGTATGCTGGTCTAAGCCAAGAATTAAGCCAGAAAGCATTGTGGTTAGATAATATCGAAGAATAATTTTCTCAGGTAACCCATAAACTGCTTTATGTAGGCTTTTGGAGATGTGGTACTTGTATTTTAGGTGCCGTCAAGAGATGGAGGTGATACAGAAACCTATTATTTAATTGTCATTTTTAATTTAGACATACAACATGGTAACAGACCCTTTTGGCCCTCGAACCTATGCCGTCCAAATACCCCAATTAACCTATGATACCATTAAGTTTTGAAGGGTGGGAGGAAACTGGAGGGCCAGAGAGAACCCACGCTGACACGGGGAGAATGTATAAACTCCTTCCAGACATCTGCGGGTTTGAACCCGGGGTATTCCAGGAATGGGCGGAAGGATTAAAATGATTGGTCCATATGCAATTTCGCAGTATCACCAGGCATTCCTGTCTGGGAAACCTTGAAACGGGATGCTGCTTTTCAGAGTATAGTGGGCTTTTTGGCCTTCCAATTTGTTGCAGACATTTGAATCATCGTCCACTTAATTAGGTAAAAATTCCTGATGCACATTCGACATTACTTCGGAGCAGATGACCAGCTTTATCAACCATTAAAAGCAATTACTTTCAAATATTTTACACCTAAATCAGCAGAATACAGACTTTGATTCCTGTAAAACATTTTATCTTGTGTTCTCTCATATTCAGAGTTGCATTCTACTCCTATTAACACGTAGCATGCTCCCTCCAGATAATAAGGCAATCTGCTTAATCAATATCTAGACTTGTAAGACAACTGAAATTGTTTCTATAAGGGTGCTAAATCCATTTGGTGCACCATCTTTTCCCCATTCCAATCTATATGTGGTTTCAAGTCCACAGCACAGTGACAGGCATTTAACATGGGTCTTGGATGAGTCTTGGCAAGTTATTCCAATCACATGAATTGCAGATGGCCAATAAACACTGACCTTGCCAGCAATGATCCATCTAATTTTTAGGAATCAGTGTGTGCAAAAATCTTATGTTGTGCAAATATTTCTCTATGTTGGGCACTGAAGGTAAACTTAAAAGTGTTTCAAGATCATTTTGGCACAGCCTATCTCTCATGGCTAATAAACCTGTATTGGGATGCTTTGACAAGTAGGGTTGTATTCTATGAATTATCAATAAGTCTAATTATTAATTACTACATTATTTAGGTAACTAAACTTTTGTGCACATATTAAGTCTCTTGGTGCGCTGGTTGCCAAGCGTGTGTGCATGCGCCCGCACACATGCCCACCTTAGAGAGGAACAGTGGTTGCCAACAACAATTCATGCCCCTTCCCCTGAATCCTGAATTGGGAGTGTGGGGATGGTGAGTGCTGGTGAGGATTAGATTTCATAATATTTCGCTCCATTTCATCAGAATTGTGATTTTATATTTTAATTCAGTAATCCAGTAGAAGCCGATTCCAGCCACGTAAACCCATCCCACCCAATTACACTGAATTAAGCTACAACCCCATGTTTTTTTTCAAGGGTGGGAGGAAACCAGAGCACCCAGAGGAAGCCCATGCAGACACGGGGAGAACATACAAACTCCTTACAGACAGTGCCAGATTCGAGCCCAGGGTCACTGCATAGTTTTATGCTAACCATTACGTTAATGGTGGAGAATGAACAGAGTATAGTCTTCACCACTATGGAAGGTGATGAACCAGACACATTAAGTACCTTTCCCACTCCTCACCTGCTGCGGACTTGCTGAATGGTACTAGCATTTTGGATTTTGGTTTTGCTTCTACATTTCATCGCATAAAAAGTGTAGCATGTTTAGCGTAACCCAGTGACCAGGGTTCTAATCCTGCATTGTCTGTAAGGAGTTTTACGTTCTCCCCGTGTTTGCATGGATTTCCTATGGGTGTTTCCTCCCACTGTTCAAAAAGAACTAGGGCTGTAGGTCAATTATGTGTAATTTGGCGGCACGGGCTCATGGGCCAAAAGGGCCTGTTCCCGTGCTCTATGTCTATTAATTTAAAAAAAGAACACAATGTAGCAGCCCAACTGAGGATCAGAATTTATTGTCATAAACATGCCAGGAAATTTGTTGTTTTGTTGCAGCTTTGAAGTTGTAAATATTTGCTATGAACTACATTTAAAAAAATATATAAAGAAATTAGAGCCAAAGAAGAGACAGTGAGGTCACGCCTGTGGTTCATTGTCCATTCAGAAATCTGATGGCGGTAGGGAAGAAGCTGTTTTTGTACCATTGGCTGTTTGTCTTTAGGCTCTAGTACATCCTTCCTGATGGTAGCGGAGTGAAGAGGGCATGGCTGGGTGGTGAAAATCCTTGAGGATAGAGGCTGCTTTCTTAAGACACCATCTCTTGTAGATGTCCTTGATGGATTGAAGACTGATGCCCGTGATGGCGCTGGCTGAGTTCACAACTCTCTGGATTCCTTTGCATTGGCATCTCCATACCAGACACTGATACAACCAGTCAGAATGCTCTCCTCTAGAAATTTACAAAGGTCTTTGGTGACATGCCAAATCTCCTGAAACTCCTCATAGTTTCTGGCGAGCCTTCTTTGTAGGTGCATCGACATGGAGGCCCCAGGACAGATGTTCAGAGATTTTAACACCCAGCAATTTGAAGTTCTTAACCCTTTCCACTGCTGACCCTTCATTGAAGGGTGGTTTGTGAATACTGGTTTGTGTTCTCCTGATCTTCCCCTCATGAAATCCACAATCAGGTCCTTAGTTTTGCTAACATTGAGTGCAAGATGTTATGTCACCACTTAATCAGCTGATCTCTCTCACTGTTGTACACTTCCTCATTGCCATCTGACCTTCTGCTATCAATGTCATTCAAATTTGTATTTGAATTGTGCCTTGCCACCTACATTCATGGGTGTAGAGTGAGCAAAGCAGTGGGCTGAACACGCTTCCCTGAAGTGTACCGGCATTGGTGGTATGTGAGGGGGAGACGTCTCCAATTTGTATTGACTGTGGTCTTCCAATGAGTAAGTCAAGGATTCAGTTGTGGAGGGAGGTGCAGAGGCCCATATTTTTGACCTTGTTGACCAGTACTGAGGGTATGATGATGTTGAAAGCTGAGCTGCATTTGATGAAAAGTAGCCTGATTCACATTTTGCTGTTGTCTAGGGAGGTGGTCCAGGGCTAAGTGGAGGGCCAGTGAGATTGCATCTGCTGTTGAGTGATTGTGACAGTAGATGAATTGCAGTGGGTCCAAATCTTTACTTGGGTACAAATTATTTCTGGTCATTACCAACTGTGATCCAATCTTCTTTTCTAAATTAATTAATTCCTCCTATGGCATGCACATTTGCACCTGCTCTTCTACTCACCCAGGCTGATGACAGGGAAGGATGTCCATGTCTATTTATCCAACGGGGAAGGGTGAAGAGATTAAAGGACTTCTCTGAGATGCATTGAATTGGCTGGAGTTTGTTGAACTTTGACTAAAGGAGACCATCCCCTTGGTGTGGAAACTTTCACAATCAGTGGCGAACTTCTGAATTGAGTGTAGAATCCAGGCAGTTGTCTAAGTGCCAGCAAGACTTGTGTTACAGGGTGTTCCCCCTCTTCTAATTCACCTAGTCTGTTTGTCTGTACTCTCTTAGTACTCATGTTACTGAACAAGGCGGAATATGCAATGGACTTTAAAGAGAATAACTGCAGATGCTGAAAGTCTCTGGATGTTGTATGGCCTGGATTTGAATCGATGAACGGTGATGTCAGTGGCTTTAGGCCTTCGTAGAACAGCACAGGAACAGGCCAATTGGACCGTGATGTCCTCACTGATTGCAATGCCAAATTAAACTAAATCTGCTTTCCTGTGATCCACATCCCTTCATTCCTTGCATATTCATGTGTTTATCTAGAAGCTTCTTAAATGTTACAATTGTATCTGCTGCCTGGGCTAGCGGATTTTCTGCACAAGGAAAATGTTTTCAGCATATCTCCTTTCAACTTGCCCCCTCTCATTTTCTGGCTAATTGGTTCCAAACTTTCAATTTCTTCCCTTGCTTCCCACAGCACTTGGTCAGGCCCATGGGATTTATTGTGAAATGATATATTTTGGGAAATTAAACCAGGGTAGGGCATGCATAATAAATGACAGGATATTGAGGTGTGTGGCAGAATAGAAATCTTGGGGTTTGTGATATACCACTGTTATACTGTGATTGGGTACTGCTGGCTGGACACATTCCCGAGACTGATTTTACCCATAATCCTTTGCATGTTCCCCAGTCTTCCTGCCACGATCAGTTGATGAGATTGGTTGCTGCTTCAGTCTATAGTCAATAAAAGCCTATCAGTTTCACAACCTCAGTCTTTTGAGGTGCATCAATCTTATTGACTATAATTTTTTAAGAAAATGGAGCAATATATGAAACCTGAGAGACTCAACATAGACCCTCAATTGTCTGACGCCCGGAACACATTTGAATTCTGGCTATGCTGCTTCGAGAACTTCCTGATGGTGATCACGAATGTTGTTAACATGGACAAGGATAGACTGAAGCTCCTCTTTTCACGAGTCACACCACTGGTCTTTTCAATAATCAACAGAGCTAAAATCGTATTTGGAGACCATGGATATACTGAAGGTTCAGTACCACAGAAGGATGAATGAGGTTTACACAAGACACCTCCTGGCCGCCTTGAAATAGCGACCTGGTGAGTTGAGCGCTGAGTACCTCTGGGCTCTCTGCAAGCCGTGCAACTGCAAAGCTGTGTTGGCTGCCCAGAACACAGAGGACCTCATCCAGGACTCCTATGTGGCTGGCATCTGCTCCAGATACATAAGGCAGTGACTCCTGGAATAGAAGGTACTCGACCTGCAAGAGGCAGTTGAATTAACAGAGAAGCTGGAGATAGCCCTCCAAAACTCAGACGACTGTTCGGCTGCCTCTTGGCCACCATGAGCACCGCTATTTTGGAACGGGGTTAGTCGCACATGGTGAGCAACTGTTCACAGGCACCATTACATCCACTAGTGATCTGACCTCGGCCGCTGTGGTGTGTAACCACCTCAAATACTACTTCTGCGGGCAAGGCAATCACCTGAGAAAATACTGCTCTGCCAAGGAGGTATGTGCTGGATGTGGGAAAAGAAGACATTATGCAAAAGTCTGCCAGTTTAAACCACCCATGAAACCTAGCAGCATCGTGTGCGGACAGCACAATTGGCACCATATCCTCTGTGGTCCAGCAATGTCATGGGGCCATCATTTTGAACCATGTGACCAACACCATTTTCTCAGGCCTGCAACACCATGGGGGAACAGCAAAGGCAGCCATCTTGGGAACTCAGGCCCTCATTGGACTTGGACAGTGAGTCTATACTAGCCTCCGTCACCCTGTACCAAGAGGGCCCACATGAACTTGCCAGGTCCAAGTTGGATGTCCAGGTAAATGGGCACATAACAAACTATTTGATAGCAGGTGTACAGAAAGTTTTATCCACCCCGATACCACTAAGCACCTGTCCCTTGAAGTATGGCCAGTCAAACATAAGATATCACTTGCATCCAAATTCCATATGGCAGACATCCATGGGTCCTGTACGGTGACTTTGACTATAGGAAGCACAGTTTACAAACACTGCAGATTCTTCATCATGCCACAGCTCTGCGCCCCCTTTGCTGCTGGGACTGAACTTCCAGTGCCAATTTAAAAGCATTACATTGGAGTTCAAAGGGCCCCACCCTCCTCACCTTTTGCAATGAACTGTTCCTAGATGGCCCTCTGTGCATGACCTATGGGTTCTCCAACATCAAGGTCACCCCTCCACTGCTATTTGTGAATCTTACCCTTGACTGCAAGCCAGAGGCCACCAGGATCAGGTGATACCACACTGCAGACAGAGCATTCATCAAATTGGGGGTTCAGTGTTTGTTGGGCAAGAGCACCATTCAGGCCCAGGTAGTCATAGTAAAGAATGAGGAAAAGAACAGAGTGGTCATAGACTATAGCCAGACCATCAACTGGTAAACACAGCTTGATGCCAACCCCATTCCCCGCATATCTGCTATGGTTAATCAGATTACACAATATTGGGTATTCCCCACGAATGACCTGAAGTTGGCCTATAACCAGCTCCCAATCTACCCGGAGGACCACCAGTATACTGCATTATACTGCATTTGATGCAGATGTTCATTTCTACCACTTCCTCCGGCTCCCCTTCAGTGTCATCAACAGGGTGTTTTCCAGTGGGAGATGGAGCGCATGGTGGACAAGTATAATATGAAGGCCACCTTCCTATACTTCGATAATGTGATCATCTGTGGCTACAAGCTGCAGGACCATGATGCCAGCCTTCAAAAATTCCTCCGGGTCACGAAGCTCCTTAAATGTATGTTCCGGACAACCTGACTAACCATTTTTAGCTGCGTGGCTGAAAATGACATAATTGGTCCTGACCCCAACCACATGCACCCTCTACTGGAGCTACCCCTTCCCCATACCCTCAGAGCCTTGAAGAGATGTCTGGGTTTCTTCTCCTACTATATTTAATGGGTTCCCAACTATGGGGACAAGGCTCGCCCATTGGTCAAAGCCACCTCCTTTCCCCTGTTGGCAGAGGCCTGTCCAGCTTCTGGCCGCATCAAGAATGACATCGCCAAGGCAGCAATCCATGCTATAGACTAGTTCTCACCTTTCCAGGTGGAGAGCAATGCATCTGACTTTGCACTGGCTGCCACACTCAACCAAGCGGGCAGACCCGTTACCTTCTTCTTATGCACCTTCCAAGGCCTTGAAGTCCGCCACTTCTCAGTCAAATAGGAGGCCCAGGCCATCATGGAGACAGAACACCACTGGGGGCATGACCTCACTGCCAAAAGATTCACCGTCCTCACGAACCAGTGGGTGGTCACCTTTATGTTCAATAATAAGCAGGGGGAAAATTTCAAGAATGCTAAAATCCTCAGATGGAGAATCAAATTGTCCACCTATAATTATGATATCCTATACCGGTCTGGCAAACTTAACGAGCCTTCAGAGTCCCTATCCCGCAGGACTTGCCAGTATCTAAATGACAATTTGCAGACCCTCCACAATAACCTCTGCCACCCCAGAGTGATAGCTTCTTCCATTTCAATAAAGCACAGAACCTACCATACTCCATTGAGGAAGTCAGAACAATGATTAAAAACTACCCGGTCTGTGCTGAGAGATAACCAAACTTCAACCATCCGGACAAGGTGCACCTGATCAAAGCTATTCACCCCTCTGAGTGCCTAAGTATCGACTTCGAGGGGCCTCTCCCTTCCTTGAATCAGAACTTCTATTTTTTACCATCGTTGATGAATACTCTCGCTTTGTTTTTGCCATCCCCTGCCCGTTCATGACCACAGCTACAGTCATCAAGGACCTCCGCAATATCTTCAGATTCTTTAGGTACTCCTGCTTCATCTATGGTGAATGGGGGACCTCATATATGAGTGATGAGCTGTGGAAGTACCTGCTGGCCAAGGATATTTCCACAAGCAGGGCCACCAGCTACAATCCCAGAGGGAATGGGAGGGTGGAAAGGGAGAATGCCATGATCTGGAAAAACATCCCCCTGGCACTGTCATGGGGCCTCCCTGTTTCCCACTGGCAAAAGGTCCTCCCAGATGCACTCCTCTCCTTACAGTCGCTCTTATGTAGGGCCTCTAACAGTGTGCCTCATGAACGCATGTTTTTCTTCACTAGGAAGTCTACATCAGGGACTACGCTGCCTGTCTGGCTGACCTGCCTGTGACTGGTTCTGCCTTGGAAGCATGCCAGGCAATCTAAGACTGGTCAAAAGAGTCTACCTCCTCCACACAAACCCCAGTAAGCAAACTTGGCCTTCCCCAGTGGGTGTGAGGGCATAGTCTCAATTCAGGATTTGGCACCATCGGGTGCCCCTCTGATCTCTGTAGATCACCAACAGACACTTTCCCCCACTGCCATCTTGGGGGTCCCTGAACACTCCACTCCTGGCAACTGTTGTCACCCATGATGAACCAGCACCACTCTCCCTCCTTCCTTCACCTGTCCCTTCCCCCGGAGAACTGTAACTGTTGATGACCCAACAGGCTGCTCATGGCACCATGGCTGCTCATGGCACCATCCTTCGCTGCAGCAGAGGAGACCCCCTGACAGACTTGACCTGTAAAATATATATATATGTGTGTGTGTGTTGTGTGTGTATATTTACTTCACTTCCTTTGATTCTCACCCCGCAGAACTTTTATTAAAAAGGAGGGGTGAACGTGGTAAACCAGTTATACTGCAATTGGCTACTGCCATCTGGACACACCTCCTGAGACCGATCCTACCCATAACCCCTTTACATGCTCCCCATTCATCCTGCCATGATCAGTTGATGAAGTTGGTTGCTACTCTAGTCTATAGTCAATAAATGTCTATCAGTTTCACAACCTCAGTTTTTTATGGTAACTGATGCTGCATCAGGGTTCCATTGAAAAGATCCTTGAAAGTGGCAAATCGGGTAGATTGATTGGTAAAGAATGCATACTTGCCTTTAGGGGTCAGGGCACATATGATAAAAGTTGGGACATTATGTTGGATTCTTACAAAACACACTTTTTAGACCACACTTGGAGTGTTGTGTGTAGCATTATGGGAAAGATATGGTTGTGTTGGAGAGGGTGTAGAGGAGATTCATCAGTATGTTAGATGGATTGAAGAACTTTAGTTATGGGGAGAGATAGGAGAGATTGGGTTTGTATTCCATGGAGCGAAGGAAGATGTGGGACAGTCAGATAGAGGTGCAGATCATGTACACAGTCAAATTTTTTTCCCATGGTGGGAAGCAAAGGGTATAAGTTTAAAATGAGAAGTTGTAATGGGATTGAAGGGGATTATCTATTTAAACGACCACTCTTGAAGAAGTAACACTATCAGATACATACATTTCAGAGATATTTATTTAAACCACCACTCTTGAAGAAGTGACTCTATCAGATACATACATTTCAGAAATATTTAGACAGACTCGTAAATAGATGAGGTATAGATGGATATGACCCACATGGGATGTGTAGATGGACAAAATGGTTGGCATGGACATGATGAGTTGAAGAACCTTTGTCCATACTGAACAGCTATGATTTAATGACCCTGAGTCACTCTAGTATGTTTTCTCAGTTAAGCATCTCAGTAGCAGTGATAAAGGAAAACCTTATACTAATAATCACTTAATTCCAATAAAATCTTCATAAATCTTAAATGCTATATGCTGAAGTAAACAAGTGGATGGCAATTCGCTGGCTGACTTGTTCACTGTCCCATCCTGCGAATAAATGAAATGGATGTTTGAGAACAGAGCAGTTCCTGGAGTCTGATACTCTATCAGAACCGTAATGTAAATTTAAACCAATCCCCTTCTGTGGGCAAGAACCTCACAGGGAGAGTTGGATTGGACAGTTTATGAAAGCCACTCGCCTCAGGACCAGCTCCGTTTAAATCCCCGTCTGGGGGGTCCTTGTGCAATGTCGGATGATGTTTCAGTTGAATATTGAGTGAGAGCTCTTCTGCAGGAAATCTGCTTTTTGATTAAAGCACTAAACTGCGGTCTTCTTGCATAAAAGATCTCATTGCCAAAATAGGAGAGGAACGGGAGACTTTTAGCTGATGTTCTGGCTAACGTTTACCTTACAATATCATCTAAACACATGATCTGGTCGATCTCTTTCTTTGTACATCTTACCTCATGCAATTTGCAGAGCAGAAATAATTATCCACAGCATGTGTTAAATGTAGGGTTTAATGGCAGATGCATGTTATACATCATTTCTGAAATGTAGGCTTCAGAGTGTGTGCATTATGTTGCAATACTAAATTAAAACCACAAATATTAATCTTTCAGGTGGTATATTGAATAGTCTCTATGGAATCATTGAACCTATAATTCATTCTGTGGCGTCAAGGATTGTGGAGCAAAATGAGCAAGGTCAACATTGCAATTTTTGCTTGTGAAATTATTTTATTTAATAATGTTCTTGAAATTCAATTGAACTTGCTTTGATTACATACGGTTTGAAATGTGATCTTAATCTAATTTCTTTAATATTATCCCAGAAAACCTCAAACAATGGTCAATATTTCCTTATGAATCTTTTATAGCAACTCCAAGAAAGATATGCTTTCTGTGTGTGGAAGTGGTGTTGTAGCTTTGTTTGTTCATTCTTGACTGAAGTACAACAAAGAAAACCAAACCACTTTGAAAAGAAAATGGTAGCTGGTCCAAGCCTGGAATAAAAGCAGGAACGACTGCAAATATTTGGTGTGTCAGGCAGCAATGGAATGGAGAGAAACAGAAGAATCATTTTCTGCTGATGTTCTTTTGCTTGTTCTGTTTCATTTGTATAAACCAACACTTCACTGCCACATAGAAAGGTGAAGGTTTTCCAGGCTGTTTGTCTGCTTGTGGAATCTAGACCTAAGATGTTTTGTGATTCTTCGCAAAGATGTAAAGGACTATTCTCATCAAACTGGAACCAAACACTGAAATAAAATAGAAAAAAACAGTTAGGGAGAAACAAGGTTAAGGGGAATGTAAAGTTTCGACATGTACATCGAAAGCAAAGTTATGAATAGTTCCCCTTAAAGATCAACGTGACCCTCGAGGTGGATAGCCATGGATCATGGGTGAGATCACAGAGACCTTTTCTCATCTGTAGTTCCCATGGGGAAGGTCATGGCTGCAAGGTAATTGAGGCCGACGGGTTGTGATGTCTTGGAAAATATACCCCTTACAGAAGAGAAGGCTTGTAAAGCTTACTAAGGTGGAGATGGTGGAGGCAGCAACAGAGGTGTTCATGTTCAAAAGATATTTAGAAAGGTGCTTGGATAGGAAAGTTTCAGGGAGATAGAATAAAAAAAAAGACTCAGAAACACTGGTGGAACTCAGCCAGTTTTGCAGTGCCCATAGGAGTTAAAGATGTATTACCAACATTTCAGGCCTGAGCCCTTGCTCAAGGTATGGAAAAAGCAGGGACCATCTGAATGAAAGGAATGGCAGATGGAGGAGTCCAATCCAACAGACAAAAGGATATGAAGAAGAAGGCAGGAGGAAAGAAAGGTGAGAAATGATAAGGGGAGGGGTGGGGCAGGTTTGGCTCTGTGAACGCAGAGCCGAAGGTACAGGAGACATAGGGAAAAGGGAAGAGAGAGGGACAGAGGAGATAGGAAAGTCAACGTTAATGCCATCTGGCTGGAGGGTACCCAAACAGAACGTGAGGTGTTGCAGGTGGTCTCAGTTTGCCAGTGCATGAGACAAGCCAGTAAGGGGCTGCCGAATACAGGCAAAAGAATGAGCTCCGATTAGCAACTTGGTCAGCATGGATGCATTGGGTTGAAGAGCTTGTTTCAGCAATGACCAAGATTTACCAGCAACTGTGGAGAGGAAAGAGACAGACATTGTTTCAGATTGGTGATTTTTCATGGAAAAATTCATCCACCTGAACAGTTATTTCCACTTCTCTCCCGTTATATGGTGCCTGACCTGACGACGGTTTCCAGCATCTTTATTTTAATTTTAGTTTCCCTGGACCTGGCTTGATTTTCAAAATCACAGCAGCAGCAGACACTGGAACTTGGAAACAAAACCCAGCACCACAATGGGTGAAGCTGCTGCCTCCCAGCTTCAGGTGGCCTGGTCCAATCTTGGTGGTTCCATATAGAGTTTGCAACGTTCTCCTTCATTACTGCTTGAGCTTCTTCGATGATCTCCGCCTTTCCCTCTCCCACCCCCCCCCCCCCCCCACCACAGAAAATCTAGTTCGGAAGCTAAGCAGGCACAGGCCAGGTCAATACTCGGTGGGGGGGGGGGGAGGGGGGGGAGACCATTAGGGGAACATCAGATGCTACAGGTTTCAGTGAGGGGTGCTGGATAAAGCGGCAACTCAATTTCTGCCTTACGGTAGACAAAAAGTTAAAGAATTTCATGTATGTTGCTTTCTAAATGTAGTATTACCTGCCAATAATGGAACATTTACCTTTAATTGGCCAGTGTCAGTTGTCCCGAGCATATTGTAAGTGGATGCGAATGAGAGGGGAATAATAATGGGATTAATGCAAGGTTTGTGGTGCTGGATGGATGTCTTGGGTTCAGTGAACCAAAGGGTTTGTTTCAGTGCTGTATGATTCTCAAATTCTGTGGAGAAGAACATTTCCACAGATGCTGCGTGAGTATTTCCAACAACTGTGGTTACCTGCTTTTACAAATAAGCACCCATGATACACTTTTTATTTCATCTCACATTTTCTATTCTCAGCTTCCGCACTTCTGATCACGGTGATCCTTAACTCATCCCATCATTTATAATGCTCTATCTCAACCAAATCTCCAGCTCACTGCTTTGCCACCAATTATATGTGCCTTGCTTGTCTGTACGTATGTCACATCTGGTTGTGTGCCTGCATGTTTTGCACTAAGGGCTGGAGAACGCTGTTTTATCGGGTTGTACTTGTGGAATCAGATGACACTTGATTTGGCTTGATGAGTCATTGGGGCATCAAAAATAAATCAAATCTTTACCTTTGTCGATGTTTCTACTCTGCCTTTGAATTTGAAGTACATGTCTGCTTTGTGGCTTCTAAGACCTCAGGTGTTGAGTTTTCACGTTGCTTTGTGGAAGTGTGCATTTTCTCCAGTGTGGGGCTGTGATTTCTGTTAGGAAGGCTCCTGGATTCCATCCTGCAGATTCTTTTGTGGATCCCATCTAGGCAATCTGGTCAACCTCAGGCAAAGGATCTCACCTCCAGGGGATCAACAGAGGGAGATCAAGGTAAATTCGCCTTGAGGACCTTATCTCTGACACTGGCCCCACCATTTATTCAGCCCAAATGATCCATGATTCCTGATTTGCGATCCTGCTAACTATGCCAGATGTTAAAGTGGATCATCAGTTATTTGAAAACAAGCACAAATACAGCTGTATAAGCAGAAATTTAATCACTTTGCAAAGCATGAGAACTCTGTTACAGCAAGAAGCACTGCCACAAACTGAAAGTCTTAGCCCAAGAGAAGCTCCTTGGGGCTTGCAAATCATATATGATATACCTTCACACCCCTAGATTTCTAGAACATTTGAACAGACTGCTCCATGTTCCTTAGAATTCTCATGAGAATAGGCTACGTGGGGGAGGGGGAGGATTTGATGGGTTGAATGGTTTATACTGTCATTGCCAATATGAAATAGGCTAAAAGTTGGTAACATTTCAGCTACTTTTGTGTATGCTTGGTAATCCCGATCGTCATCAACTATTGTTCACTTGATAAACTTTTTCTATTTTGAATAGGTGCAATGTTTTCTTGTATGGTTTCTATCGAAACAATCTGCACTGTAATTAGGACAACTGTGTTTGACGCACTTTATCCCCAAACACTTCTGATGTTGCCTGGATTCAGCTTCATTGTGATGGCAGGCTGCCAAGTGATTATACTGATCCTTCTACTGTAAGTAGCTCATTATCCTTGGGCCCCTCATATTTTTGTCTGTGCTACATATGTGAAATAACGGACGGCAAAGCGGAAAATTGTGATGCATTCAATATTTATCCTTAATACCCTTTACTTTCACTTTATTAACAGTATCAGTTCAAAATCCTTAGCATCCATCATATTTCCTTTCTCAATACCTGTACCTCATTTCTGGATCAAAGAAAGCTATCACTCATGTCATTCTGCAAATTCATGCTTGCTATCCTTAATAACTTGGATCATTCAACAAGAGGAATATGGACCTCTCAAAGACCTGGAGAGTTTGCCCACATCTGCTGCTCTCCTCAAGGCTGGGGAAACAGAGTTAGCTGCTCCTCTAACTTGCTGCTCCACTGTGTACCTTGACGAAGGGCTCAGGCTTGAAATGTTGGTTATCCCTTACTTCCTATAGGTGTAGAGTTCCTCCAGCATTTTTGTGTACGGCACTACTGGATCCTTGTACCCATTATTTTCCATGATCTTCTGTGAAAACAGAGACAAAATACAGTAAAATCCCCTGGTATCCAGCACCTATGGAGATTGGTGGATGCCAGATAAGTGCATTTTCCGATTGCTTGAGATTTACTCTTACAATGCCTAATACATCGGTTTAAAGGTCAAAAGTACCATACTATACTTAGACTGAACAAACTTAACTTGCATGAATATAGACCATATATCATTTTACTTTAATTTCAGTCACATTATTTGAAAATATTTGACCATTGCTGCATCTGCTCCACGGAGCCGCCCAAAAAAATGAACAATAACATTATAGGTAATTAACTCCCCCTCCCCCAAGGTTACAGATACAGACTCTGGGCGGGGAAACTCTTACTAAGCAGAGATATGGAGACACTTTAAGAGAGTCACCCCATCGGCAAGCAGCAAAAACCAACGCTTCATCCTGGGCGACGCCATTGCTGTTTCACACAACTTTATTCAAACAGCTGCACTAAAGATGTATGTCAGAGGGACAGATAGAAGGTTTGTGGGATGAGATCGGGGATCGAGGTTGGTATGTTGCCTCCCTGGTGCCAGGGTCAGGGATATCTCTGATCGAGTACATAACTTTCTGCAAGGGGAAGGAGAACAGCCAGAAGTCGTGGTCCATGTGGGGACCAATGACTTAGCGAGAAGTGGGGATGAGGTCCTGAAACAGGATTATGTGGAATTAGGTAGGAAGTTAAAAAACAGGACCTCCAAGGTAATATCTCTGGATTACTGCCGGTGCCACGCGCTAGTGAGGGTAGAAATAGGAGGATGTGGAGGATGAATGCGTGGCTAAAGAGATGGTGCAGGGGGCAAGGGATACGATTTCTGGATCATTGGGATCTCTTCTGGGGAAGGTCGGACCTGTACAAAAGGGACGGACTCCACTTGAACTGGAGGGGGACCAATGTGCTGGCAAGTAGATTTGCTAGAGCTGTTTGGCAGGGGGGTGGGGAACAGAGTGTCAGAGCAGAGTCAAGGGAGCATGGCCACCTAGATAAGAATAAAAACGATAACAAAGGTAGGATGGAGATTAGGGTAATTGGTAGAAAAGAGAATGTATGTGAGGGTCATTCTCTGAAATGCATATATTTTAATGCAAGAAGTATAGTGAACAAGGTAGACGAGCTTAGAGCATGGACAGATACTTGTGGTCAAGATATTGTGGCAATTAGTGAGACCTGGCTACAAGAGGGACAGGACTGGCAACTTAACATTCCAGGATACATTTGTTTTAGATGTGATAGATCAGGGGGTAAAAAAGGGGGAAGAGTTGCTCTGCTTGTTAAGGAGGACATTACTGCTGTGAGGTGGCAAGAAGGTCTGGAGGAATCGTCCAGTGAGGTTGTTTGGGTGGAATTGAGGGGTAAAGGAGACATGAGGGTGCTGATAGGGGTGTATTACAGACCATCAAATGGGTCAAGTAAACTAGAGGAACAAATGTGTAGAGAGATAACGTATATGTGTGAGAATCATAAGGTAGTGATCATGGGAGATTTTAACTTCCCTCACATTGATTGGGATACCCATACAGTTAGAGGGCTGGATGGGCTAGAGTTCGTTAAATGTGTTCAAGATTGTTATCTGAATCAATTAGTAGAAGAACCGACTCGGGACAGTGTAATACTGGATCTCCTGTTAGGGAACGAGCTAGGTCAGGTATCAGACATTAATGTTGGAGATCCAATTGGGTCTAGTGATCATAATTCTGTTAGTTTTAAGGTAGTTTTAGGGAGGAGCAAGGAGGGGCCTAAAGTTGAGGTTCTGGATTGGAAAAGAGCAAATTTCGAAGAAATAAGAAGGGATTTGGGGAGTATTGAGTGGGACAGGATATTTTCAGGTGAAGGTGTAAATGAGAAATGGAAGATATTCAAAAAAGAAATTTTGAGGGTACAGAGTAGTTATGTCGCAGTGAGGATCAAAGGAAAGGCTGGAAGTCATAGGGAGGCTTGGTTTTCGAGGAATATTGGAAATTTGGTTAGGAGAAAAAGGGAAGTGTACAAGAGGTATAAAAGAACAGAGAGCTGACAATTTGAAGGAGGACTACAAGGAGTGTAGAAGGAATCTTAAGAAAGAAATTAGAAAGGCCAAAAAAAGGCATGAAGAGGCTTTTGCGGACAGAGTAAAAATAAATCCAAAGGGTTTCTATAGGTACATTAAAAGTAAAAGATTAGTGAGGGATAAAATTGGACCCCTTGTAGATAGTGAGGGTAGGCTGAGTGAGAAGTCAGAGGAAATGGGGGAAATTTTGAATGATTTCTTTGCCTCGGTATTCACTAGGGAAAAAAAATATTGAACCAATTGAGGCAAAGAAAAATAGTGGGGAGGTAATGAAGCATATAAGGATAACCGAGGAGGTAGTGATGGCTGTGTTGAAAAAGATAAAGGTGGATAAATCTCCGGGACCGGACAAAATATTCCCAAGGACACTCAGGGAGGCTAGTGGACAGATAGTGGGGCCATTAACAGAGATATTTAGGATGTCACTGGCCACGGGGGTAATGCTAAAGGATTGGAGGTTGGCGCATGTGGTTCCGCTGTTTAAGAAAGGGTCTAAATGTAAACCTGGGAATTATAGGCCCGTGAGTCTGACGTCTGTGGTGGACAAGTTGATGGAAAGTGTTCTGAGGGATGGTATTTACAATTATTTGGAGGTACAGGGATTGCTAGGGAGTAATCAGCATGGTTTTGTTAGGGGTAGATTATGCTTGACAAACCTGATTGAGTTTTTCGAGGGGGTTACAAAAAAAGTTGATGATGGGAAAGCTGTGGATGTTGTCTATTTAGACTTTAGTAAAGCTTTTGACAAAGTTCCCCACAGAAGGTTAGGAAAAAAGGTGGAGGCATTAGGTATAAATGAGGAGGTAGTGAAATGGATTCAGCAATGGTTGGATGGGAGGTGTCAGAGAGTAGTGGTAGAAAATTGTTTGTCCAGTTGGAGGCCGGAGACTAGTGGAATTCCTCAGGGATTGGTCCTGGGTCCACTATAGTTTGTTATATATATTAACGATCTGGAAGTAGGGGTTGAGAATTGGATAAGCAAGTTTGCGGATGATACAAAGATTGGTGGTGTTGTGGACAGTGAGGAAGATAACCGTAGATTAAAAGGTGATTTAGGAAGGCTGGAGGTGTGGGCTGAGAAATGGCTGATGGAATTTAATACAGATAAGTGTGAGGTGTTACATTTTGGAAAGGCAAATCTAAATAGGTCATATGCATTAAATGGTAGGCTATTGAGATGTGCAGAGCAACAAAGGGATTTAGGAGTGATGGTAAATAGTACCCTCAAGGCTGATACTCAGGTAGATGGTGTGGTGAAGAAGGCATTTGGAATGTTGGCCTTCATAAATCGGAGTATTGAATTCAAGAGTAGGGAGGTTATGATGACGTTGTACAAGGCATTGGTGAGGCCAAATTTGGAGTACTGTGTACGGTTTTGGTCACCGAATTATAGGAAAGATATAAACAAAATAGAGAGAGTGCAGAGAGGGTTCACGAGAATGTTGACAGGATTTCAAGGTTTGAGTTACAGGGAAAGGTTATGCAGACTGGGGCTTTTTTCTCTGGAGCGTAGAAGATTGAGAGGGGACTTGATAGAGGTGTTTAAGATTTTAAAAGGGACAGACAGAGTAAATGTGGATAGGCTTTTTCAATTAAGAATGGGGGTGATTCAAACTAGAGGGCATGGTTTAAGATTGAAGGGGGAAAATTATAAGGAGAACATGAGGGGAAATTTCTTTACGCAAAGGGTGGTGGGGATGTGGAATGAGCTTCTGGCTGACGTTGGTGGTCGAGGCGGGATCATTGGTTACATTTAAGGAAAGACTGGATCGTTACATGGATAGGAGAGGACTGGAGGGGTATGGACCGGGTGCTGGTCTGTGGGACCTGGAGGGTGGGGATTTGTTACGGCATGGACTAGTAGGGCCGAACTGACCTGTTCTGTACTGTAAGTTGTTATATGGTTATATGGTGTCACTTCAGAGGACTTTTACAATTTTAAACGTGTATTTTTTACCTATTATTTTATTCATTTTTATTTTTTTATTTGCTTTCTTTGATTTTTTTGCCAGTTGTTTGAGGGCTGTTGCTTGAATTCCAGATACCAGGGGTTTTACCGTCCTACCCTTCATGAAAGATTTCCCTTTTTTGGGTTTAAAAATCCTGTTATTTTTCTTTTTGAATTCCCTGCCTCTTTTCCTTCTTACCCTGTTGCGCATGTTTTTTTATATTTCCATTACATTTGCTGCTTGGATGCTTTATTTATAATTAATTCTCGCTGTATCGCTCTCCTGTGACTTTCATTTTCCACCTGGGCATGACTTTTGCAAGACCACTTTTACAACCTGATGCTTGGGCAAAGATGAACCATGACCCCCCCCCCCCCACCTCTTGTTTTAAAGTCTCCTATATCCCCACTGTCTGCTTCCCTTTTCCAACTTCCTCCTTTCTGATGGGAAAATCTATTCTACTCATGTGTCATTTAGACTTTTTTTTTGTGAATGCATTGAATATTTGATGTTTCTTTTTAGTACTGGGCAGTTTGCGCTTGGCCTCATTTCTTTCTCTTGACCTTTTTTTTCCAGCGATTTACACTGAACTAAAAACAGTCCTTGTCCCGCAATGAATATTAAATAGAAGAAAAGATTTCTGTGCATTTGGAACTGTTGAGCTCTTAACCAACAGCTTGTAATGCAATCCTGGAAACTTTCATTAGATTTCTAAGAAGCTCAAGCAATATTTCACAGTTTAATCTTCTTAAACTTTGGCCTGTGGTTTGTCATTTCTCTCAAGATGAATTACAGTTTCACATAGAGTAGCACTCATTTCATATTTGTGCATTGAAAATAATTGGCTCTGTGATCTGTGAGACTAGTCTAGTAATGAGATGTGTAGCTGGCAGATTAATTTGTGGAGCCGAACATTTGGATTTTTTTGAAAGCTGGGTAGTTTGGATGCTATGTGCTGTTAATGTAAGTGTGTGGGAGTGGACAAAAATAAGGACTGAAAGGGGGAAAAAATAACATTTCATTCATCAAACATTTTCCTTCAATTTACCCTGGACAATTATTCTAACTTTTGAATTGCTTGGTATCAGAAGAGAAAAGAGTGAAATTTAGTTGTAATCATCTGTGGTCATCAATGCACATCTTCTGAAGTCCTCCCCTTGCTCTTCCTGCCCACCTTTCTCTTTTTGAGGGAGATCTTAATAGGTCAGGGAAAGTTTAGGGAGGGAATTCTAGAGCCAAGGATCTGTTTCTCAGCATTGACCTCTCCTTCATTAATTTTTAGCACCGTTATTTGCATCACTTTATGCTGAAATTTACCGAATGTATTTGTGTTTATGGTAGTGAATCCTTTGGAGTTATGTGCTAGCGAGAGGACTTCTGTTAAGAAGTGGAGAAATTAAGGAAAAAATTCTATTGAAGTGAGATAGCAAAGTAGAAAACATCTCAATTTGTCCCTTACTATGGTTAAAGCAAATCCTTTATATTGAGATAGAATTTGGGCAACCTGCCATTTTTAACTACGTCATAAATAACTGTTGGAGGACAATATGAACATTCCTGATGCTGATAGATTGAATGAGATGACAAGGCATGGAATTTGTGGTGATTATAAACACTGGCACGGACCACTGGGGTTGAACGGCCGTTTTTGTGCGCGATGCGTGATCTGTTGAATCGCTGCTATGATGGACCTCATCTCCAACAATCCTCCCAAGGGAGTGGAGGTAACCTTCTGAACTCATAAGAAACTATTCAGCTGAGGGCAACCACAGTCCATGGTGAAACAGAATATATGGTCCTGAACATGTCACAAAATTTGTTGTTTTGTGTTAGCATTACACTGCAAATATTGCTATAAAATTTATAAATAAATTTGTGCCATTCCGCCTCTGGGTGTTTGCCTTCAGGCCCCTGTACCTCCCTCCTGAGAGTAGCAGGGTGAAGAGGGGATGGCTTGGGTCCTTGAGGATAGAGGCTGCATTCTTTTTAAAACACCACCTCTCGTAAATGTCCATGATGAAGTGGAGACTGATGCCCATGATGGGACTGGCTGGTTCACAACTATCTAACCTTTTGGCACCTCCATAACAGACAGAACGCTCTCCATGGTACACCTGTAGAAGTTTTCGGAGTCTTTGGTGGCTTATCGAATCTCCTCATCAAGCATAGCTGCTGGTGAGCCTTCTTCGTGATTGCATCAACATGGAGGCCCCAGGTCACATCCTTAGAGATGTTGATGCCTGACTTGAAGCACTTAACCCTCTTCACTCCTGACACCTCAGTGAGGGCTGGGTCATGTTCTCCTGATTTCCCTGATGGGATGGCTGAACAGCAGTATTCAGATTATGCTTGCATTTGTGCATGGTCTATAAATCTGAAACTCTGTACCACATCTCCCTCGAATGATAAAAGTTCACGAGGGGAAGGTCATGTTTGACAAATCTTGTTGAATTTTTTGAGAAGATGACTAGGAAGGTTGATGAAGGTAGAGCAGTAGATGTAGTCTATATGGATTTCAGTAAGGCCTTTGATAAGGTTCCACACGGAAGGTTGGTGAAGAAGGTTCAGGCACTAGGGATTAATATTGAGACAGTCAGATAGGTTCAATGGTGGCTAGAAGATAGGCACCAGAGAATGATGGTGGATAACTGTCTGCCAGGATGGAGGCCAGTGACGAGCAGTGTGCCTCAGGGATCGGTGTTGGATCCCTTGTTGTTCGTTGTTTGCATTAATGATTTGGATGATGGAGTGGTAAATTGGGTGAGTAAATATGCAGACGGTATGAAAATAGGGGGAGTTGTGGATAGTGAGGATGGTTTTCAGGTACTGCAGAAGTATTTGGACTGCTTAGAAGAGTGGGCTGAAAGGTGGTAGATGGAGTTTAATGTAGATAAATGTGAAGTACTTCATTTTGGGAAGAATAATCAAAACAGGACATATGAAGGGGAAGACATTAAGGAATGCTAAGGAACAGAGGGATCTTGGAATAATGGTTCAGTGTTCCTTGAAAGTGGATCCCCATGTAGATAGGATGGTGAAGAAGGCTTTTGGTATGCTGGCCTTTATAAATCAAAGCATAGAATATAGGAGATGGGAGGTGCTTCTGAGACTGTTTAAGGCATTGGTGAGGCCAAATTTGGAATATTGTGTGCAGTTCTGGTCTCCAAATTATCGGAGGGATATCAATAAGGTAGAGAGCGTGCAAGGAAGGTTTATGAAAATGTTGCCTGGATTGCATAATCTAGAATACAAAGAAAGATTGAGTAGACTGGGGCATTATTCATTGGAGCATAGAAGGTTGAGAGGGGATTTGATAGAGGTATTTAAAATTATGAATGGAATGGATAGAGTAGATATGAATAGGCTCTTTCCCCTGAGGGTAGGGGAGATTCGAACAAGGGGTCATATGTTAAGGGTTAGGGGCAAAACTTTAGGAGTAATATAAGAGGATGCTTCTTCACTCAGATTGTGGTGGCTGAGTGGAATGACCTACTGGAAGAGGTAGTTGTGGCAGGGTCAATTCTGTCATTTGTGGAGGCTAGATGAGTACACGGATGTGAGGGGGTTGGAGGGTTATGGGCATGGGAGTGGATAGGTGGAACTAGTGGAGTTTCACGTAAATCAGTGCGGACTAGAAGGGACGATATGCCTTGTTGCCATACTGTAAATTGTTATATGGTTATATGGTTAAAAGATTGACTGCTTTCTGTGTCCCATGCAGTATCCCTCAGCAAAACCAGCCATTAATGATGAATGCCTTCAAAGTGCGGCATAGCCTTTGAGGAAAAAGGAGCTGGAAAATGTCTAAGCAGGAACTTCCTGCCCCATTCATGCAAGAGTCTGCACTTCCCGTAGCTTCTCATTAGAGATGTCAGGATCCACAAAACCAGATCTGACTTCCTTTGAAGAGCGAGGTGTTCTCTTGTGGTTCAAAGTAGTACAGTTTGTTTAAAATGTCAACAAAATGTGACAAGGTATGTCAACTAGTTTGCAGATGACACCACAGTTGTTGGCAGAATCACAAATGGCAATGAGGAAGTGTACAGGAGGGAGATAGATCAGTTCTTTGAGTCGTGTCACATCAACAACCTTTTGCTCAATGTCAGCAAAACCAAGGAGATGATTGTAGACTTCAGGAGGGAGTCGAGAAAATGATCCAGTCCTCATCGAGGGCTCAGTAGTGGAGATGGTCAAAAAATTCCAATTCCTTGGTGTCAACATCTCCGAGGATCTGTCCTGGAACCTCCATGTTGATGCAATCACGAAGAAAGCTCGCTATATTTTGTGAGGCGCTTGAGGAGATTCGGTACCGTCACCAAAGACTCTCATAAACTTGTAAAGGTGTACCGTGGACAGCATTCTGGCTGTTGGCATTACTGCCTGGTGTGGAGGTGACAAATCTCAGGGCAAGAATAAACTCCAGAGGGCGGTTAACTCGGCCTGTGACATCACAGGCACTAGACTTCACTCCATCAAGGACATCTACATGAGGCAGTCTTAAAAAACCAGCTTCTATTCTCAAAGACCCACACCACCCAGGCCACGCCATCTTCACTCTGCTACCATCAAGAAAAAGGTACAGGAGCCTAAAGACGAGCACTCAACGGCACAAGGACAACTTCCCCACTGCCATCATATTCCTGAATGATCAATCAGGGTTGGTGGCAGAATGTATGTTAGAGGGGGCCATTAGCGAGTTGGGGGAGGGGGGGGTCAGGGACAGGTCTGTCTACTAGGGGTGGTGGTGCTAGCAGGTGCCTACCTGTCATTGAGATCACGCCTTGGGCAAGAGGGCACTCTTTTTACAGCATCAAGCTTGACACACGCTCGTGAGCGCGGTGGAGAGGAGGGAGTGGGACGGGTCTGACAGCCAGGGATGGCTGCGACTGTATTGGGGGGGGGGGGGCGCAGCACCTCATTTGCAGGGGAGGAGGGAAATGCCCATGGTTGCTTCCCCTGTGATCAATAAACCAAAGATACTGTCTTATTTTCATCCCCTGCTATTTTTATTTATATTAGTGTAGAAAAATGGTTCATAATCTGAATGTTTTCATCCTGAAAACATTGATTTTGTGACTTGTTCATGACAATAAATTCTGATTCTGATCTTTTTGTTCTTTGTGGATCGTTATGTAGTTTGGATATTTCATCTGGGGTATTACTCAACATGTTAACAGCAGACGTTCTTTCACTCCAACGAAATTTCTATTTCACTTCAGCACTTAGTTAATTGAAACAAAGCAACAAGTTGCTGAGGCAACCATGTGGGTATATCATTAACAGTACCCTTCAGTGAAGTACGCTGATCACTTTAGCAACAAGATATCACATTAGAATCAGTGGGGAAATGCTGCACAAACCGAAGAACTCTGTAAACGTTCATCTTTGGTGAGTGGCTGCCTCCCCTCTTCTTTGTCTCCCCTGCTGAACCTGTGAAGCTCACACGCCACGGGACATCTTTAATTTGCTTTTCATTTGGGTTGGCTTAAAATAAGTACAGTAAGACCCCTGTTATCCAGAATTCAAGCAACTGGCAGCCTCAATCAATCAGCACAAATGAATAGGTTAAATACGGAAGTTTAACTTTGGTGCGCCTCACCGTGAGTTTGCCAATCACACAACGTGCAATCTCAAGCAACTGGAAAATTCACTTATCGACATCTATCCATCCCCATAGCGGGCGGATACTGGAGGGTTTACAATACAACATCAAAAGTGTTCAAATTCCTCCAGGTTGACAGGCAACAGGTAAGTCAAGAGAACAACTCCGCTATTCGATTTTCTTATACACTTCAGGAACAATGGCCATTTAAAATTGGGTGGGTTGTCCTGGGATTTGCTGAGTAGAAATGATACTGAATGTTGAGACTGATCTTTATCAATGCTGGTTGCGCTCAGAAAAGAGATAAAAATTCATGAACATCTCCAACAACACTATTGCATTGCATTGTGCATTTAATATCATTGCATGTCCACTGATCTGTTATCAACAAAACTTTGACAGTAAATGATTATTCTGGGGCAGTGTTTCTCAAACTGGGTTCCACAGAAAGGCACAGGGGTTCCATGGAAGAAAACTAAAACTTGTAATAACTGTTTTTATTTAATTTAAATTTAAATTACTTTTTACCTGCGTGTCTAAGCAGTTGTCTTGATGCTAATAAAAAAAAGGCAGCTTGAGGCTTGATGTTAGCAGCGCAGATGTTAGACCTCAAGACTTCACTTTCAACTAATAAGACTGGATTTCTTTTTGCGCGAGGCTGGCCACATTTTCAAAATTTAAACTGCCTCCACCCCCTCTGCTCACTTATTCATTCCCTCCCTCCCTCCCCTCTTGCTCACTCACTCCCTCACCCTCTTGCTCACTTGCTCCCTCTCCCTCTTGCTCACTGGCTCCCTCCCCCTCACTCACTCGCTTGCTTCCTTCCCCCCTTGCTCACTTGCTCGCTCCCTCACCCCCCTTACTTTCTCCCTCCCTCCCCCTCACTTACTCACTCCCTCCCCCTTCCCTCTCGCTGAGGTTGGTGTGGGAACTGGTGATGCAGTCGGCATGGGTGCCAGAATAGTGTGAGTCAGGACTGGGACCTGGATCGATAGAGGTGTTGGGGACTATGGTGTATTTGTAGCTCGAGCACATGGTTGGTGGGGACGGGGGTTAGAGATGGAGGTGCTGGGAGCTCGGACCTGTGGGCAGCAGGGACTGGGATGCAAACACACGTCAGGAGTTCCACCGGCGGGCAACCGAGATTGAGTTAGATACCTGCATCAGAGGTGTTGGGAGATCCAGCCTGTGGGCGGCAAGGAACCCATTTCTGGAAGGTCAGTGATAGTGGGCATTTGGGGTCTGGGAGATCAGTGATATATGTATTTGCAATTTGGTTAATAATCAGTTGAAACCAAATGATCAGATTCTGAAGAAATGGAATTTTGCAAGCACTGCCTCAGATTGCTTATTGTTTAAGAAAAATAATTTAATTTAAATTAGACTCAACCACACTCGAACTGGAAGTTGATACCATCTTACTTCCGGTCGGCTTCCATTTCATAACTATGGGGTTCTGCGATTTCTAAGTGCTCCCCAAAAGGGTTCTGCAAGCTAAAAGTTTGGGAAGCCCTGTTCTGGGGTATCCTTAGACTGGACTCTTGAATTGTTAATCTTAATCTTATTAGGTACTAACAAAGGAACAGCAATGAAAAATTCACCAGACAATGGTAAATTCAAAATGATAGTTTTTATCTTTAAACTGTTAATACCATAACATTTCTTACTTATCTCTAAATTTAGCCCCACTATGCGCAAATGTAAGTGTGTGCGAGTGTGTCTGTGCATGCATATGTGCATGCGTGCGTGCGTGTGTGCATGTGTGTGTGCATGTGTGTGTGCATGTGTGTGTGAGTGTAAGTGTGTGTGTGTGTGTTAAAGTCCAAAACCATTACAGTTTAAGCTTGATTCTGGAAAAAGTCAACTTTAAAGTCCAATTTCAAATATTGGCTTCAGGATTCTTTCAAATCACAGTTCAGAAGTAATTATGAAGCACTTTTAAACATTATACAGTACAACTCTGATGGTCCGAATTCTTTGGGACCTGGCCTATTTTGGATAATTTTATTTTTGGATAACTGCCCAGTAGCAACAGCAAATCACTTGTAATGAGGGAAGGCTTTTTAAGCATGAAATATGTCTAATTCTCACCAAAAAATTGCTGGCTAGTGCTGATCACCGACACCACCCCACCGAGGCCCCACTCCTGCTGGAAGCCTGACATCCCTGCTGCTACCCTGGAGCCCAATGCCCCTACTCCTGCTGGGAGACTGATTTCCCCACTCCTGCATGGAGCCCACCCTGCTTGATGATGTCAGGACAAAGGTTTCTTCCAATTGCTTGTGGCTGGGAGACAGTGGCACACAATTTGAGAGGGAGAATTGGAGAGAAAATTCAATAGGGGAAGGTAAAGAAGAAATAGAAAGAGAGAGGGGAGGAAATTACTTGAAATGAGGAAAATTGTCCTACTAATTTCACGTCAGGTGAATTTCTTTTTCAACCTATGATGTCAATTCAGCATGGAAAAGTTTTTGCATAAATGAGGATTTCTGATTTGTTTCAGATATCCTCATTTATCAAATAAATGAGGATTTCTGAGAATCCGATTTTGGATAATCGGAGTTGTTCTACATTTTCAGATCTCTTTAAACTCACAAGTTTCAGAGAGATATTCTTCCCGAGTATTTTTACAAGTTTCCCTTTTTCCTGTTCAAGTTGCAGAACTGTGATTTTCATGATGAGTTATTACTTAAACAGGAGTGACCAGCTTCTACGCACATTAACCTGCTTTCTCTTTTTTTTAAAAGAGCAGTCAAAAGTGGTCTTACTTGTTTAAAAGCCACTTCTGTTGTTTAAAGATAATACCTGTCTTTCCAGGTCAAGTTTTTCTCATTATTCTGATGAAAATGTCTCTCTGCCTTCAGTTTATAGTTCTCTGACATCATGTGGTGTTCTCTCATCGATGAGATCACTGTGACCATTTACTGGAATCTTTAACAGTTGCTGGGTCCAGTTACTTGAAAACCATGTGACCTTCAAAACTCTGGCTTGCAGACACAACGACTCCGAAAGGTGACCTTATTTCTAAATGTATTGCATGGGTGTGTGTCACCCTGTTCCAAACCCACTACACTACCAAAGACATATTTATAGATATAGCTTAATATTAAACTAAATATTAATATGAACACAGATCCATTACAGTATGAAATTCTGCATGTTTTATGATATTTCTTTAATGCAGTGGTTCTCAACCTTTTTCTTTCCACTCACATCCCACTTTAAGTATTCCCTATGCCATAGGTGCTCTGTGATTAGTAAGGGTTTGCTTAAGGTGGTATGTGGGTAGAAAGAAAAAATTTCAAAACCACTGTTTTAATCTTACCTAATTGACTCGTTATGTGCACGGTTTCATAACTCCAAAGGAAATGGGCCAATGACAATTTTTCTCAAGCAAAATATTTCAGTAGCAATTGGGTCCAGAGTAGTGATTCTCAACCTTCCCTTCCCACTCACATACCACCTTAATCAATCCCTTACTAACCACATAGTAAAGTGATATGTGAGTGGAAAGGGAAAGGTTGAGATCTACTGCTTTAAAACTTTGATTCTGTTCCTTGCACGACGAAGGCCCATTGTGCTTTCAAAGATGAAAAAGAATGAATAACTCCCACTCCAATACCCTTATCCTTTACATATTTTTTTAGAGCAATGATACAAAGTCAGGGAAGGGTGCTTAAGCAACTCAGCAGGTCAAACAGCATCAGTGGAAGAAAACAAATCGTTGACATTTCAGGGCTGAACGTTTGGTCAAGACTGGTCCAGCCTGCATCCAGCTGGAATAAGGCCCAGGTTCCAGCCTCTGCAGTCTCTCCTTATGTCAAGGGAAGAGCACTGTCTGACCAAATGAATAGTGACAGCGGAAATGCTAATGTGGCCAAATGTCTGTGAAGTTTGAAATTGTTATCCAATAATCCAAATACTCATTTTCAGGGTAAGCAGGAAGTGTTTTAAAATGGTGCTTTCGGCATCACCTTTGCTGCAACATTGTACAGTTACCACGTTGATTATGTCGGGTAAATGCCCACGTCAGCTGCAGCCTCGTTTGTGGCTGACAAGTCCGATGCGGGACAGGCAGACACTGTGGCAGCGGTTGCAGGGGAAAATTGGTTGGTTGGGGTTGGGTGTTGGGTTTTTCCTCCTTTGTCTTTTGTCAGTGAGGTGGGCTCTGCGGTCTTCTTCAAAGGAGGTTGCTGCCCGCCGAACTGTGAGGCGCCAAGATGCACGGTTTGAGGCGATATCAGCCCACTCCATCCTCCATCAGTCTCCGCTCCATCCTCAACATTCATTGGAGCGCCTTCATCCCTAACGTCGAAGTACTCGAGATGGCAGAGGCCGACAGCATCGAGTCCACGTTGCTGAAGATCCAGCTGCGCTGGGTGGGTCACGTCTCCAGAATGGAGGACCATCGCCTTCCCAAGGTCGTGTTCTATGGCGAGCTCTCCACTGGCCACCGTGACAGAGGTGCACCAAAGAAGAGGTACAAGGACTGCCTAAAGAAATCACTTGGTGCCTGCCACATTGACCACCGCCAGTGGGCTGATATCGCCTCAAACCGTGCATCTTGGCGCCTCACAGTTCAGCGGGCAGCAACCTCCTTTGAAGAAGACCGCAGAGCCCACCTCACTGACAAAAGACAAAGGAGGAAAAACCCAACACCCAACCCCAACCCACCAATTTTCCCCTGCAACCGCTGCAACCGTGTCTGCCTGTCCCGCATCGGACTTGTCAGCCACAAACGAGCCTGCAGCTAACGTGGACATTTACCCCCTCCATAAATCTTCGTCCACGAAGCCAAGCCAAAGAAAAGAAGAAAGATCCACATCAGCAAATTTTATCCAGGTACCCTGCATTTCAGCAGCTCTGTTTAATTCGGGTTGAACTGGAGAGGTTTCAGCTGAGTGTTTTTCTGGGTGGAGTTCATTGATTTCTGCCAGGAACTGAAACTGACCTTCAGGATACGGGTGAGACCAGGATTCAACCTGGGCTTGAACCGGCTTTCGTGGCTGAAGGACGGACATAATCATGGTGCTATTGATGTTCCATAAGGCCTGCTCTTGGAAGGAGTTGCCAACCTTGAGGAGACAAACCTGGCATGAGGAAAGTGGACAACAAGCTTTGTAAAACTGCTGCGGAGACAGAAAATGCATGAATGCCATTTGCCCTGCATGGCCAATGGAGGGTGCATTGAACACCTTCCATTTCACTGGTGATCTATTCCAACAGGTCATGCTTACTGAAGGCGAAAAGGGGGTTGCGTAGGACATTCTGTAGACTTTGAATCAGGTAAACCATGATTCAGCAGTTAATGCTTTTGCTTCTAATTTTTAAAAAGTTCCCTGTCGAAGTCCCTCAAGAAAGTCTGAGAACAAAGTTCTAGGTCAGTGCTCCTGTAGAATGTCTCTCTTTGGCTTGGCTTCGCGGACGAAGATTTATGGAGGGGGTAAAAGTCCATGTCAGCTGCAGGCTCGTTTGTGGCTGACAAGTCCGATGCGGGACAGGCAGACACGGTTGTAGTGGCTGCAGGGGAAAATTGGTTGGTTGGGGTTGGGTGTTGGGTTTTTCCTCCTTTGCCTTTTGTCAGTGAGGTGGGCTCTGCGGTCTTCTTCAAAGGAGGTTGCTGCCCGCCAAACTGTGAGGCGCCAAGATGCACGGTTTGAGGCAATATCAGCCCACTGGCGGTGGTCAATGTGGCAGGCACCAAGAGATTTCTTTAGGCAGTCCTTGTACCTTTTCTTTGGTGCACCTCTGTCACGGTGGCCAGTGGAGAGCTCGCCATATAACACGATCTTGGGAAGGCGATGGTCCTCCATTCTGGAGACGTGACCCATCCAGCGCAGCTGGATCTTCAGCAGCGTGGACTCGATGCTGTCGACCTCTGCCATCTCGAGTACTTCGACGTTAGGGATGAAAGCGCTCCAATGGATGTTGAGGATGGAGCGGAGACAACGCTGGTGGAAGCGTTCTAGGTGATGCCGGTAGAGGACCCATGATTCGGAGCCGAACAGGAGTGTGGGTATGACAACGGCTCTGTATACGCCTATCTTTGTGAGGTTTTTCAGTTGGTTGTTTTTCCAGACTCTTTTGTGTAGTCTTCCAAAGGCACTATTTGCCTTGGCGAGTCTGTTGTCTATCTCGTTGTCAATCCTTGCATCCGATGAAATGGTGTAGCCGAGATAGGTAAACTGGTTGACCGTTTTGAGTTTTGTGTGCCCGATGGAGATGTGGGGGGGCTGGTAGTCATGGTGGGGAGCTTGGTATATGGTCAGAGGTACTGAGATAGGGGACCAGTTACCCATCTGTTGGCATATGCAGGTTGCTACACCACTAGGAATGAGAGAAGTCAGCCATTTGGCCCATCAAGTCTGGGCTTCTGCTTGTTACTCCCATCATCCTAGTCAGATGCATGGTGGAAAATGTGCTGACCAGGTGCATTACGGTCTGGTATGGGGACACCAATGCCCCTGAGTGTAAAGCCCTCCGAGAGGTAGCGATCATAGTTCAGGTCATCACGGGTAAAACCCTCCCCACCATCAAGAACAATTACAGGGATCGCCGCCGTCAGAGAGCAGCATCAATCAACAAGGATTCACACCACCCAGCACATGCTCTGTTCTTGCTGCTACCATTAGGAAAGAGGTATTGGTGCCACAAGATTTGCACCACCAGATTCAGGAGCAGGTGCTACCCCTCCACCATCAGACTCCTCAACAACCAACTCAACCAGGGACTTTAAGGACTCTTACTTTTGGACTTTATTGATTTTTCTCTCTCTCTCTCTGTATCGCACAGTCAGTTTGTTTACATGTGTACTTTGAATCAATTCTTTTTTTTTGCACTGCCAGTAAGTGGTAATTCTGTCTCACCCACAAGAGAAAGAATCTTAGGGTTGTTTGCGATGACATGTATGTGCACTGACAATAAATCTGAAGCTGATTTTATTTTCCCACCCCCCCCGCCTCCCTACAAATAGTTCTCTCACAACCACCCATCCAGCTCCCTTCCTGTATGATTTTATCTCTGTCTACCCCTTTCAGCAGCGAATCCAAACCGTTGCCACTCTCTGTGCAAGAGCCTTTTCCCAATATTACCTATCACCCCAAATTTTAAATTACACTGCCAGGTCACTGAAATCTTTGCTTCTCCAGCCTAACTATTTTGTTGTTGTTGTAACTCCTCATCCGTGGAATAACTTCAAAAATCTTTTTTTCCTGTTGCCTCTCCGGAGCCATCATAAATCATAAATCGTAAAGTGGAAGCGGTACTGGACATTGAAGGCTGACCATTTTTCTTCAGGTTCAACACATCTCCTAGTTGTTGTACTTTGTTATTCAGGCTTTGATTCCTGGGATCACGTACACTTTACAAACTACTCTATCAACACGGCCTGCTGCTTATAAAGATTATGGACACGTACACCCGGTATCTGTTTCTGTACACCCATTACTATGTTGCCCCTTCTTATTCTTTCTGTGTCACTTACATTTCGGTGTTAAATTTTACATGCCATTCAGCTGGCCTGCAGGTGTTATCCTGCAGTTCATTATCTCCCTCTCATTGTTCATTCGAATAGGAGAGTTTGTCCCTGATATCCAGGCCAAAAGTTGTTACTCAATCACATCAGTAAAACCAACTCTTTTTTTCTTGCTTTCTGGCCTGCAGAATTGAAAATGAGCTTTTCATCTTACAAAAAAAAATATATCTGGATTATTTGCTTTTTCTCCCAAATGAGGAAAGATCAATTTACAACTTCTCTTTGTGGCACTACTTATCAGATCAGAATAAGCCATTCCAGACAGAAAAAGTGTAAGAGAGGGCCTTCAATAATGTAGCACACAAACTGAGGTAACGAGGCATCGTTGGAGAGGTGTTTTGCGATAATAATGATACTGAGTTGTTTGACGACTGTATTGTGCAACGTAAATCATACATCAAAATTCTTACTTGCTGCAGCCGAACAGGTGAGCGACAAGTACAAATGTATGCATTGAAATGAATTAAAAAAGAGATACTAAATTCATCAGATAGATAGATAATAAGTATTCACAGTTACCATAGTACAAGAAAAACAGGCTTTAAAATAGTGCAAGCAGTCCTTTTTGTGCTGTTGGACCAGCTTATGATCAATATATTAAGGGAGGTTCGAGAGCTTCTTGCCCGATGGGAAGGGGAAGAAGGGAGTTTGACTGATAGACCTTTTTATCCATACCTTCATGAAGGGCTCAAGCCCGAAATCATATAACCATATAACAATACAGTACAGAAACAGGCCTCTAGTGCCCACTGATTTAGGTGAAACTCCACTAGTTCCACCCACCTGCTCCCTGCCCATAACCCTCCAATCCCCCTCACATCCATGCACTCATCCAACCTCCTCTTGAGTGACAAAATTGACCCTGCTGCAACCACCTCTTCCGGAAAGTCATTTCACTCAGCCACCACTCTCTGAGTGAAGAAGCTTCCCCTTATGTTACTGCTAAAGTTTTGGCCTGTAACATTGGTTATATATCCATATCTTTGCTCTAGAAAATGGACCATTTGATTTGCTGACTTTCTCCAGCACTGTGGTTTTAATTGTCTGGGTGGCATTGGCCTTTTAATATTTTGACCACTGCACTGAGGCAGCAGGAAGTTTGTACGCTGTGTTCACAACTCTCTGCAACTTCTTGCAGTCTTGGGCAGAGCAGTTCCTGTACCAAATGTGGTGAAAAAGCTCAGCAGATCATGCACCATTAATAGAAAGTAAAGGGTAACCAAAGTTTCAGACCTGAGCCCTTCATCAGATTACACTTTACTTGCAAAGGATGCCAGGTGACCTCCAGTGCACTTGACCCCAGCATCAAGACAAGTCAAGCCACCTTTATTTATCATTCATACCATCCTCACATGGTAAAGACGAGATAGCATTTCTCCAGACCATGGCGCATATTTATGTAAGTGAGAATAGAAGTTAAACACATTAAAATATTAAGCTCTATACAGTAAAATACACGGTACCCTATCCACATCTCTTCTGGGAATTCAGGAGTCTGATGGATTGGGGGAAAAAACTGTTGTCCAATCTGGGTGTAAGGGCCCGAGTGCTAATGTACCTCCTACCAGGTGGCAGAAGGGAGAACAGTTTACATGAGGGGTGTGTGGAGGCCTTCACAATGTTTATTGCCTTTCACCTGCATTGAGTGCTGTAGATTCCTTCATAGTTGGAAGAGAGGCCCCAATGATCTTTTCTGCTGACTTCACTATTCTCTGCAGGGTTTTGCGGTCCGAGGTGGTTCAGCTTCCAAACCAGGTGGTGACGCAATTTCTCCAAATGATCTCAATGCATCCTCGATAGAATGTAGTGAGGACAGAGGGTGGGAGATGAACTTTCCTCAGCCTTCGCAGGAAGTAAAAATACTGCTGGGCTTTCTTGGCTGTGGAGCTGGAGTCAAGGGACCAGGTGAGATTCTCCTCCAAGAACCTGATACTCTTGATGACCTCAATGATGGAGCTGTCAGTGATTAGTGGAGCATGGTTTCCTATTCCCCCACCCCCACCCCCACCCTGGGCCACCTGCAGATCTTGTTTAACACTGTACCAAAGATGTGATGTATCCACACACGAGACTTTCCATGGCACGGTCCATCGGTAAAAGTTAACCAACCCGAATGAAGACAAAAGACCCAGGAGACTATGGAGAATGATGACTGGAAAGTTAGAAATTGAGGCAGAGAATACATTTCTTCAAGCTTCCTTTAATACTCCAATGGGCCTGTTGCTGGGCCTAATTTTGAAAGAGAAACATCTTACTTTGGCTCACAGAAATGAATAGGCAGCACATCGCAACCATATAGAAGGAAAAATAGGTCTTGACCCCAGCTTGATGACCTATTCCCAGCAGTGCAAGTGTTTAAATCCAGATTCCCATACGAACATGGTTCACAATGAACTATTACCAGGCTAGGGCAGGGGAAGACTATAGGCATTTCACCTCCCCCCCCCCCATGTTAGAATTCAATATTTGTTTGAAATAATGCATGGTTTTATGGTTTCAGTAGGTAAATGTGATCAAGGAGAGTTACTGGTGTCCAAACCAAATGGCCAGTATTTTAGCAGACAGGACAAGCCAGCTCACTGTCTGAGCATGAAAGAAATGGTGCGAGGTAACAGAAGACTCGGCTTTGTCGAGCAAGATGAAATTTATCGTGTTGCTTTCATGTTCCAAATTAAAAGGCAATTACAAAAGCGGACAGACACTTACACGTTCTAGGACTGCCTTCGACAGCGTCTCCCTTTCAAAATGGTGATAAATTTGTCATGGTTTCAAAGTGTACAGAACAAATATCCTCAATTCCACAGAGTAGTGATGAAATGTCAAAGTGAAACTAATGTGTCATTCCTTTCACTTCAGTTCTGTGCATTCTGAGTTGCTGGACGAGGCCAACAAGGGCTCTGTGGCCACAGCCACAGATGGGGCAAGCAATTACTTGATGAGGCAGGGTGACGATTTGGGGGGGGGGGGGGTGGAGGGGCTTCTTCTCTCTTTCAATGCTCTCAGTGCCAGCAAGATGATCCTTCTCAGTCAAGTACTACAGTCAGAGTTCAGAATGGAAAGTGGCCCTCCAGCCTGTCAACTAAATGCTGATTATCAACCACCCATTATCATTAATCCTATGTATTTTCCTCTCATTCTCTTCAACACTTCAGATATTGCCACTCACCTATAGACTAGAAGCAATGGCCAGTAAACCTAATGACCTACGCAAATGGGAGGAAACTGGAGCATCCGGTGGAAGTCCATGTGGTAAAAATGGAGAATTTGCAAACTCCACACAGACAGCACCCAAGATCTGGATTAAAAGTCTCTGGGGCTGTGAGGCAGCAGATCTGCAGTTTACACTTCCAACACAATGGTGAAGTTTAGCAAGGAACATTTCTCTGAGCTCCTTGTAACCTCCTCAAGTGATGGAACTGGGACTGGAGTTCAAGTTTGTAGGTCAAATCTCAGGCAGTGTTGCAGTCTGCTACGGCAGTTGGGTGGCAGTCATTGGAGCTTTGGTGGTCTGGGAAAAGCATAGAGCGTGCTAACGTTGGCTTACTCATTATCTCAGTGAGCCTGAAGCAGCCCACAGAAAGTGCAGATGGCATCTCCCTAATGTTTTGGGGTATGAGGTATTTGCCATATGTAATGCAATATGCAAATGTGCCAGAGAAACTCAGCAGGTCATGCAGCCCCCATAGGAAGCAAAGGGTAACTAACTACTCAGGCCTTGAGCCTTTGTCAGGCCTGAAATAATAGTTGTAAAACATGAAAGTGCATAGACACTGTGGCCGGTCCGGGCAGAGGGTAGGCGGCGGCGGCCCCGATACGGGCAGGAGCAAGGGGGAGGCTGCGGCCCCGGCCTCGGTCGAGTGAGGCAGGCGGAGGCCCCGGTCCGGGCAGAGCGTTGGAGGTGGCGACCCCAGTCCGGGCACAGGGAGAGCAGCGGCGGTCCCGGTCCCGGTCCGGGCAAGAGCTAAGCGGAGGCGGCGGCCCCGGCCTCGGTCGAGTGAGGCTGGCGGCGGCCCCGGTCCGGGCAGAAAGTAGGAGGCGGCGGCCCCAGTCCGGGCACAGGGAAAGCAGCGGCGGCCTTGGCCCCGGTCCGGGTAGTATGGACCGACTAGGAGGGGAGGCAGACCCCTCCAGCCCGGGTAAGAAACCTGCATAGGAGAAGGCCACTCCGATATAAAACCTATGACCCAAGGACCTCGCTGCCACGTCCCAGCTTGCTTGGCCACGGCACACGAACCATGGGTGTAAAGGGTGGGGCCAGTACTGCGCGTACTGCACTCCACCTAAAAGCTCCTTTGCACAGGCCCGAGGACAGGTCCACATCCTCCCCCTCCACGTCCTCCCCCTCCACGTCCTCCCCCTCCACGTCCTCCCCCTCAAAAGATGCTCACAAATTCAAGCTAGCATGCTGGAACATCAGAACCATGCTAGACAAGGCTGACAGCCACCGACCTGAATGTCGGTCTGCCCTCATTGCACATGAACTCCTCAGACTTGACATCGACATAGCCGCTCTCAGTGAAGTCTGCCTGGCAGATGTAGGCAGCCTCCAAGAACGCGGCGCAGGCTACACACTCTACTGGTCTGGCAAGCCTTTGGATGAACGACGCCTATCTGGTGTAGACTTCATGGTCAAGAACTCCATTGCCTCCAAACTCGAAAACCTCCCGACAGGCCACTCGGACCGGATCATGTCCATGCAACTCCCCCTTCAAAACAAGCGTTGCATCACCCTCATCAGTGTCTATGCTCCAACCCTCCAGGCTGAACCAGCAGAAAAGGACAAGTTCTACACTGACCTGCGCAACCTCATTCAACGCACCCCTACAGCCAACAAGGTTGTAATCCTTGGCGACTTCAACGCTCGTGTCGGCAAAGACTCAGAAACCTGGCCAGGAATCCTGGGCAAGCATGGTATCGGCAAGTGCAACGACAACGGGCACCTTCTGTTGGAGCTCTGCGCAGAACAGCGGCTTGTCATTACAAACACCCTTTTTCAGCAAAGGGACAGCCTGAAGACTACCTGGATGCATCCCCGATCCAAACACTGGCACCTCCTGGACTACATCCTGGTGCGAGAAAGAGACAAACGAGATGTGCTCCACACCAGGGTCATGCCCAGCACGGAATGCCACACTGACCACCGGCTGGTTCGCTGCAAGCTCAACCTTCACTTTAAGCCAAAGCCCAGGAACAGTAAAGCCCCCAGAAAGAGGTTCAATGTTGAAAACCTGCAGTCAGACGAAGTGAGAGGAAACTTCCAGGCAAACCTCAAAGCAAAGCTCGTCGATGCAATCCGCTCCACCAGCTGGTTCGCTGCAAGCTCAACCTTCACTTCAAGCCAAAGCCCAGGAACAGTAAAGCCCCCAGAAAGAGGTTCAATGTTGGAAACCTGCAGTCAGACGAAGTGAGAGAAAACTTCCAGGCAAACCTCAAAGCAAAGCTTGACGATGCAATCCGCCTCACGGACTCGTCCCCTGAAACCCTCTGGGATCAGCTGAAGACTACCATACTGCAATCCACTGAAGAGGTACTGGGCTTCTCCTCCAGGAAAAACAAGGACTGGTTCGACGATAACAGCCAGGAAATCCAGGAGCTGCTGGCAAAGAAGCAAGCTGCCCACCAGGCTCACCTTACAAAGCCGTCCTGTCCAGAGAAGAAACAAGCCTTCCGTCTCGCATGCAGCCATCTTCAGCGCAAACTCCGGGAGATCCAAAATGAGTGGTGGACTAGCCTCGCCAAGCAAACCCAGCTCAGCGCGGACATTGGCGACTTCAGGGGTTTCTACGAGGCTCTAAAGGCTGTGTACAGCCCCTCACCCCAAGTCCAAAGCCCGCTGCGCAGCTCAACGGCAAAGTCCTCCTCAGCGACAAGATCTCCATCCTCAACCGATGGTCAGAACACTTCCAATCTCTTTTCAGTGCCAACCGCTCAGTCCAAGATTCCGCCCTGCTCCAGCTCCCTCAACAGCCCCAAAGGCTAGAGCTGGATGAGGTCCTCACCCAGGATGAGACATATAAGGCAACTGAACAACTGAGAAGTGGCAAAGCAGCAGGTATGGATGGAATCCCCCCAGAGGTCTGGAAGGCTGGTGGCAAAACTCTGCATGTCAAACTGCATGAGTTTTTCAAGCTTTGTTGGGACCAAGGAAAACTGCCTCATGACCTTCGTGATGCCATCATCATCACCCTGTACAAAATCAAAGGCGAGAAATCAGACTGCTCAAACTACAGGGGAATCACGCTGCTCTGCATTGCAGGCAAAATCTTCGCTAGGATTCTCCTAAATAGAATAATACCTAGTGTCGTCGAGAATATTCTCCCAGAATCACAGTGCGGCTTTCGCGCAAACAGAGGAACTACTGACATGGCCTTTGCCCTCAGACAGCTCCAAGAAAAGTGCAGAGAACAAAACAAAGGACTCTACATCACCTTTGTTGACCTCACCAAAGCCTTCGACACCGTGAGCAGGAAAGGGCTTTGGCAAATACTAGAGTGCATCGGATGCCCCCCAAAGTTCCTCAACATCGTTATCCAACTGCACGAAAACCAACAAGGTCGGGACAGATACAGCAATGAGCTCTCTGAACCCTTCTCCATTAACAATGGCGTGAAGCAAGGCTGTGTTCTCGCACCAACCCTCTTTTCAATCTTCTTCAGCATGATGCTGAACCAAGCCATGAAAGATCTCAACAATGAAGACGCTGTTTACATCCGGTACCGCACGGATGGCAGTCTCTTCAATCTGAGGCGCCTGCAAGCTCACACCAAGACACAAGAGAAACTTATCTGTGAACTACTCTTTGCAGACGATGCCGCTTTAGTTGCCCATTCAGAGCCAGCTCTTCAGCACTTGACGTCCTGTTTTGCGGAAACTGCCAAAATGTTTGTCCTGGAAGTCAGCCTGAAGAAAACGGAGGTCCTCCATCAGCCAGCTCCCCACCATGACTACCAGCCCCCCCACATCTCCATCGGGCACACAAAACTCAAAACGGTCAACCAGTTTACCTATCTCGGCTGCACCATTTCATCAGATGCAAGGATCGACAACGAGATAGACAACAGACTCGCCAAGGCAAATAGCGCCTTTGGAAGACTACACAAAAGAATCTGGAAAAACAACCAACTGAAAAACCTCACAAAGATAAGCGTATACAGAGCCATTGTCATACCCACACTCCTGTTCGGTTCCAAATCATGGGTCCTCTACCGGCATCACCTACGTTGTCTCTGCTCCATCCTCAACATTCATTGGAGCGCCTTCATCCCTAACATCGAAGTACTCGAGATAGCAGAGGCCGACAGCATCGAGTCCACGCTGCTGAAGATCCATCTGTGCTGGGTGGGTCACGTCTCCAGAATGGAGGACCATCGCCTTCCCAAGATTGTGTTATATGGCGAGCTCTCCACTGGCCACCGTGACAGAGGTGCACCAAAGAAGAGGTACAAGAACTGCCTAAAGAAATCTCTTGGTGCCTGCCACATTGACCACCGCCAGTGGGCTGATATCGCCTCAAACCGTGCATCTTGGTGCCTCCCAGTTCGGCGGGCAGCAACCTCCTTTGAAGAAGACCGCAGAGCCCACCTCACTGACAAAAGGCAAAGGAGGAAAAACCCAACACCCAACCCCAACCAACCAATTTTCCCCTGCAACTGCTGCAACCGTGTCTGCCTGTCCCACATCGGGCTTGTAAGCCACAAACGAGCCTGCAGCTGACGTGGACATTTACCCCCTCCATAAATCTTCGTCCGCGAAGCCAAGCCAAAGAAGATAGCAAAGATATATAGTGTCCCAATGGCAGAGCAGGCGGAAGAGGAGACATCTCCCAGCGGCTGCAAAGGCGGATGAGTATACCCAACAATGGGTAGGGAGGCTTGTGAGAATGCCTCAAGAACTGCCTTGGACCCACAACACTCAGGGCTTGTCTACCTAGTGTGTGAAGCCCGGATTTTCCGGACTATGCGGAAGAAACCATCACTGTTCAATGGCCAGAAAGGCAATGCTCAGTAATGCATCATGGAGTGCTAAGAGGGCATAGTTAGACACACAAAGAACACTATTGGCCATCCACTGCATCCATATAGCAAAGATAAGATAGATCACCGATGATAGTGAGGTAAAGTATTGAAAAATGTACGGAAATATGTCGGCAGGCATCTGAACAAAAAGGTAAGGGGGGAAAGGGTGGAGGGAGGAGTTTGATCCCAAATGTAGGAGGTAATAGCTGGAGAAGGAAGGGATGGCTAGGTGAATAGAGAGGGAAAGGGGTGGAGAGCTGAGGGAAAGAAGACAGAGGGAAGGGAAGGGAGGAGGGAGAAAGGAGAGTGTTAGCAGTAAATGGAGGTTGATGTTAATAGCATCCAGCTGGAGACTGCCCAGATGGAAAATCAGGTGTTGTTCCTCCAATTTACTGGTGGTCTTGGTGTGATAGAACATGAGGCCATGGACAGATGTGTAAGTATGGGAGTGGAGCACAGAACTGAAGTGGTCGGCCTCTAGGAGGTCTCTGTCACTGGTGCGGACGAAGCGAAGGTGCTCAGCGAAGCTACCTCCCAGTCTGTGCCCAGTCTCTCCGATGTAGAGACAGCCACAAAGGAAGAACCGGTTTCCTTCCACCCTCCAAAACATATGGAGTTGTAGGTTAACTTGGGCAGCATGGGTGTAAATGGCCGGAATTGACTTCTATCATGCTGTAAGTAAAAAAAAACTTACAAATTGAAAGAAATTCTTAAAAATTTACGAACTTGTATCAGCTCTAGAGAAAACACTAAGAAATCCAATATCTCTTTTCTGCTCTTAGAGTATGATGGTACTGATTGATACAGGACCCTTTTTTTTTGCAAACATCTGATGCAAAACATATTAAATTATTGATTTTGTTTTCATTTTTACATTGATTATTTTTTAATCTCGCGTTTAATGTTCCTGGGAAGCTGCAGAAATTAAAACTTTAATTGGATCTGTACATTGTATATGACAATAAACTTCATCAATTCATAAGACAGAGCAGCAAAATAAGACCATTCGACCTATTGCCTCTGCTCAGCCAATTGAATCAAGGCTGATGTACTTTTCCTTTCAACCCCCTTCTCCTGCCGTCTCCCCATAACCTTTGACACCCTCACTAATCAAGAACCTAGCAACCTCTGCTACACATATACCCAATGAATTGGCCTCCACAGCTGTCCACAAGATTCACAACCCTCTGGCTGAAGAGATTTCTCCCCACCTCTGTCCTTAAGGGACACACTTTTAATCGGAGGCTGGTCATAGGTGAAACACGAAAGTCGGCAGACACTGTGATCGTAGTAAAAACACACCAAAGTGCTGGAGAAACTCAGTTGGTCTATCAGCATCCGTACAAATTTCGGGCCTGAGCCCTTCTCTAAAGAATAACCAGAATGAGCCAGAAGCAGGAAACCTCAGAAAGTTCTAGTCCCAGACTCTCCACCACACCCACTCTATTCTGTCCTTTCAATATACAGTCGGTCGATCCTAGTGCTTCGGTGAATAATTTGGTGCTGACTCCACATGTGTCCACAAGAGTTTTCTGCATCTACAGGCCTGAAGACGGAGGTTTGAAGCGATCTTTCTGGAATAGACGTGACTTTTTTCCATTTGCCCTTTAAGTTAGCCTCACTGAACTTGGAAAACTGTTGATAGTGAGGTGCAGTGTTCTAGTAGGAAAGTTTGAGATAAGCAATGATGCGATGTTGGAGCCTTGATGTTACCCTGCACTGAGATTGAATCTGTTTGGGAGCCGCTGGTTAAAGTCACAGCTTACGTGCTGTCATGTCACAGAAAGGATAGAAAAAAATTTGAAGTGTGCAATTGACCACAGCAGTGACGGCGCAAAATTACTCCCTCTTTCACATGTGGCATTTGGCAGCAGTGTGTGGTGTATACACTAGTATTTGAGTGTAGGAAGTGAGATTGTTGGAAAAGGCAATGTCACTGTGGTGTGAGATGGAATGTGACACCTGGAAGTCTACACACTCTAATCAGCTCGCTCTCTTTGCCCCACCAGAGAACATGGGGAAAATAAATGAAGAGATCTTTATGTAGGGTTAGTGTAAATCATTGGATGTCAGGGAAGCAGTGGGCTGAGGGGCCTGTTGTTGTGCCCAATCATTCTCTGACAGAATGTGAATCATGCTCCCTTAATCTACCATATTCAACAAAACTTTTGCAAATATTGTATTGCCGAATATCTCTAATGGGTCCTTGCCTTTCCAAATGCATTTCGATTCTGCCTCAAAACCAGTTACTTGCCCATTGTTTGGCTCACCATCCTGTCCTTCCCTTGTTTGTCCTGTATTTAAATGAAAGCACCAGTCTTTTGGCACTCTATCTCCTGTAGCTATGCAAATCGATGACGACATGGATCTCAACAGGTATACTCCACTTTACAAATCTAGAGCGTTCCTACTGAACCTTTCGTAAGCCGAAATGGCATAAAGCTAAGAAGTGATTACCATTGATTTCTATGGGAAAAACCTTTGAGTGTTCCCAGCCCCAAAAAAAACCCACAAATCATACCAAATAACACAGAAAACCTAAAATAACACTAACAAATAGGAAAAGCAGGATTGATATGATAAATACACAGCCTATAATGTAGAAATAATGTATGTAAAGTGTAGTTTCACGTAGCAGAATCGGGAAGAGAGCGAGCTTTGACAGCCCCGCCGGCTGCCCTCTGACTTCTCCACCAGCCGGCCTGTGACAGCTGCCGCAGCTTCACACTGACAGCTCCGCTGGTCACCCTGCAACTGCCCCGCTGGCTGCCTGCTGACCGTACCACCAGCTGCCCTGTGACTGACCCACCGACCGCACGTATACAGTCCTGCTGGCCTCCCTGTAGCTGCCCCACTGGCTGCCCCCTGACTGCTCCACCAGCCGCCCTGTGACAGCTCCCTCAGCTGTGCACAGACAGCCCTGCTTGCCTCCCTGTGACTGCCCCGCCGGCTGCACACTGACCGTACCACCTGCTGCCCTGTGACTGTCCCATCGGCCATGCGCTGACAGCCCCGCTGGCCGTTCTGTAAAAACACTGCCGAATCCTTTTTCATAGCTGTATGCTCTCTCTAGTTACTTTTTTCCCCCTTAATGTGCATGTAGATTATCTTGTCTTTCTTACACAAGGTTCAGGAGACTGAAGGAACATGTTGTGTTCCTCAGTTAAAAAAAATGGTGTAGATATATAGCACTGTAAAACGTTCTTTCAGTCCACAAGTCCATACAGCCAAATTTACACCCAATTAACTTACACCCCCGGTACGTTTTGAATGGTGGGAGGAAACCAGAGACCCTGGGGAGAACCCACACAGACCAGTGACATAGCCAGGTTTTGACATTAGGGGGAGTGAGAGCACATTTTACAAAAAGCACCGCGACCACAGCTGTCCACGTGCACACAGGTTTTGCAACCAATGCCCCCTCCTCCTCTTCCCCTCCCACCTTCACCCTCCTCTCCTCTCTCCCTCCCTCCTCTTCCCTTCCTCTACCCTTCCCTCTCTCCCCTCCCTCCCTCCCCTCCTCTAGACAGTCCTCTTTTTTTCCTTTACACCTCTCCAAACTCCTTCGAGCTGGTGAACAACCCTTGATGTTCCTGTAGAGAGCGAGAGTTGAACTGATGGAGGAAACATGGTGGACAACCTGTGCAGAACACAGTCCCGCAAAAGGAAATGTCCACACATTTGTGTGTTTATTGCATTGGTCACGGGAAGCCCTGGCATCATCTTACATCGAATGATCTATCATACAGGGCAAAGCAATCTGCAGAAATGTTTGGGATGATTCCTTGAGGCTGAAGTCCAATGGCATGGTACCAAGATAACAAACAAACTCTTCACAGGCAGCGTGGGATTTGAACCCCGGACCCCATCGTTGGCGCTGTAAAGGTTTTGCGCTAACTGCTACGTAAACAGTGCCATTTCTGTTTGGCCTCAGCCTGGTAGAGGATGAGGCTGAGAAGAGATGTATCTACCGTCAGAACTATAAAGTGGAGCATATTACATAATAACAATGTAAGGCACTTATTTAAAAGAAAGAGCAGAGCATGTTCAGTGGAATCCAGCTGCTGAATCGTGGATTGGTTTGAACACATTTTTCATAGAATCATGGAAGATTTATGATACAGAAGTTGGCCTTTTGGCTCTAGGTTCCTAATCTATGCAAAAAAAGCTATCCAGCCTGACCCTGCATTCCACAAGTCCTTAGTTCTGTAACGATCATGAGTTTTTCATGCACGAAACAGCCACCAAAATTCTGGCTTGCTGTAGTCAAACAGGTCCTTAAGTTAAAGAATAACTCAAATAGTATATATTAAATCATTAAATTACCCAGTATGGAAATAGATAATACATAGAAATGCTAGATAATAAACAGTCACATTTAATGCAAGAGAAAACAAACCTGGCATTTCAGTGGTGCGACATGTCTTTGGAGGTGCCGGAGTAACTTGTGAGTAGCAGACTAAAGGTTATGGCCCTTCTAGTATAGAATAGTTTCAAGTATTATTTAAATGTGGTGAGAGTTTCCAGTAGTTCTCAACCTTTTTCTTTCCACTCACAAACCACTTTAAGCAATCCCTCTGCCACTGGTGCTCAGTGATTAGTAAGGGATTGCTTAAGGTGGAAGGGAAGGATGAGAATCAGTACTCTAGGCCCAACTGTTACAGAAATATTTTGCTTGAGAAAAATTGTCATTATTGGCCCGTGTCTTTTGGAGTTCTGAAACCGTGCACATAACGAGTCAATTAGATATGATTAAAACGATGGGTTTCAACCTTTTTCTTTGCACCCACATCCCTTACTAATCAAGTGGGATGTGAGTGGAAAGAAAAAGGTTGAGAACCATTGGACTCTATACCACTATTTCAGGTAGTGAGTTCCAGATGCCTAACATTCTGGGTGAAATTATTATTTTACAATTTTTGATATCGCCTTGATATTTGGACCCACGACCAAAGAAAACAGGTCTTTCCTATTCACTCTATCTTAGTCTCTCCATTTTGTAGTCCTCAATTAAGTCACCTCTCTAGAACAGAAAACAGCCCTTGCCTGTGCAATCTAAGTGATATATTTGCAGCCCTGGCAACATTCACATAAATCTCATCTGTATGCTGTCTGGTCCAATTGCAATGTTCTTATATGGTATCCAGAAGTGTACATTTGAGTCAAATGGACCAACACTGAAAATAATACATAACGTGTACTCAAATTTAGATATTCCGATTTCAGGATTCTTGTCAGAGTACATACATAACATCACATACAACTCTTTCCTGTGGCCGAGGCAGAATTACCACTTGTTGCAAAAAAAAACTGACTCCACGTGCACAAATAAAGAAATGTAAACAAACTGACTGCTCAATAGAGAGAGGGGGGAAAAAATTCAATAAAGTAGAACTCCTTAAATAAATCCTTGACTGAGTTTGTTGTTGAGGGGTCTGATGGTGGAGGGGCATTTATCAGCATTGAAAATGAGGGATTAAAGCCACAGATCCTGGGGCAGGCCATGCGTCTGAGTGAAGCCAGGCTCGAGTGGAAAATGAACCTGGCTCTTCTGGTCAATGGCGCCTGTAGGTTGGTGAGGCAGGTGATTACCTGAATGGCAGGGAAGGGTGAACTCCAGTGTGTGAGCTTGCACTACTTCTCTTCGTGCTTGTGATACAATGAAAGCAGCAAAGAGAATGATGAAAGAAAGCATCAGCGATGGTGTAGTCATCAGCTCCAGTGCTTCCTCAGCACTGACTGTGCTTGTTAACTTAATTCCTGCACTCTGGCAGTCTTGTTAGTTTTTACAAATCGTTACTTGCGATGATCCTTGGCCCTCCATGTTAAATACAAACATTCAGCAAAACTGAGAAGATCAGAATGAGCATCTCTGTTATTTTGGGATATTTATTTTCTCAGATGTATTGATAGACTAACAAGTCAAGTTTCCACTCCTCCTTGCCTTCCCGACTCTCCGCTGAGAGGTCATAGCAGAGGCTCTTGCCGATACTCCAATGGCTGCTTTGGTGTGAGAGCCGAGATGTGACAAAGTGAGGGATCCAGTTTCCACCTGATGGAATAGATCACCACTTCCGATTCTTTGGTCCAAGTCCTGACCTTTCCCTCTCTCTGTGCCCTATTCCTCTCCATGGCCAACCGTGCCCCCTTTCCCCCCTGTCCCCCCACCACCACATCCAGGTTCCAATCTTCAACCCACTCACACTATTTGGCCCCATGAAAACATTCCCCATCCCAATTCCTACCTGATCCCCAAACTCTTGAATTCCACCCTTCAGCCCAACACACACACACACACACACACACACACACACACACACACACACACACACACACACACACGCACACACACACGCGCACACACACACGCGCACACACACACGCGCACACACACACGCGCACACACACACACGCACACACACACACGCACACACACACACACACACACACACACACACGCACACACACACACACACACACACACACACGCACACACACACACACACACACACACACACACACACACACCTGGGTCCTTTAGTTTTGCTGCTGTTATTCCTTCCTGAACATCAAATTCTGACTCCCCCTCCCACCCCAAAAACCCCATCTCTGCACCCACCACACTAACTTCCCCCTTACTTGAGGTGCTCTTTCTTTATCCCTCTTTCTTCTCTCCTCCAGTTCCCCACCACCTTCCCATCCTCATCACTTCTCAGCTTTTCTGTCTTCTACCCTTTCATCTGAATCCACCTCTTATCGGATAGCCTGTGCACCTCTTCCTGCCCCTTCCTCCTCTCTGTTCCTCCTGCCCCCTCATCTCACCTTTTTATTCAGATGCCTGCCTATCTTTGCTTATACCTGATGAAAGGCGAAGGCACAAAACATTGGTTATTCTTTACTTCCTACAGATGCTACGTGACCTGCAGTGCTTAACCAGCACTTTTGTGTATTGCTCCCTAACATTCCCACCTGGACCTTGAGTTCTAACTGCACCCCCGCTCCTCCCGCCCTTTCTTCCCTGAACTCCACAGCCCTGCCCAAGACCTCCTTCTGATGCTTCCAATTCCTCAATCCTAGCTCAGGCCCTGATCTCTGCAGCTGTCTTCCACCCCTCTCTAGTTCATGAACTACCACCTCCCTGGCCAGGACTCGAACTCTGCACCCCTAAAGTTCCCCATGCCCACCTCAACCCAGGTTTCAGACTCTACCTCCTGCAGCCTATCTGACAGCTTTCAGCCTCACGTCCCACCCTCTATCCAAAGCCCTAATGTCCAATCCAGTGTTAGGGGTCTGTTCACATGTTTTCCCATCCCCCACCCCTCCAAAATAGACTCAATTCAAAATAAATTATTTACAAAAAAGAAAGTCTTTTCACACCCATAAGACTCCATTACCCATCCCTGTGACACCTTGTCACTTCTTCCCCCTCTGTTTTTTGAGGGACTTCCCTCAGACTCAGCCCCTCAATGCCCAGTGAACGGAAGATTCTAGACTGTGGTCCTTCCTCACAGAGCCCTCGAGTTGAAAAGTTAGCCTTCACAAATTTGTGTGTTATGTTAGCACAGTGGCCATGCAAGGTAAGAAAAGTTACATTTTAAAATTTAGACCTATAGCACGGTAACAGGCCATTTCGGCCCATGAGCCCATGCCGCCCAATTTACACCCAATTAACCTACAATCCTGGTACGTTTTGAAAGGTGGGAGGAAACTGGAGCCCCTGGGAAAAACCCACGCAGACATGGGGAGAACATACAAACTCCTTACAGACAGAGTGGGATTCAAACCCCAGGTCCGGTCGCTGACGCTGTAAAGGCGTTCGGCTAACCGCTACGCCACCCGTGCCGCCCACGGTTATGCCTATTGTCCATTGTCTGAGATTCTTCCAGCTCATTGTAATGCCTAGACCAGGTAAAGTTTATTTAAAGTCACAGAGTTGTACATCATGGCCATAGACCCTTCAGCCCAGCTTGTCCACGCTGACCCAGATGCTGAGCTGAGGTCATCCCATTTGCCTGTGTTTGGGCCCATGTCCCTGTGAAATGTTGATAAAAGATTTCAATCCGAATGGTTAATAATTCATTCCCTCTTCCCCAACTCCCAGAGATTCAGCTCGACCTGCTAAGTTCCTCCGGCAGATTGTTTTGTAGATTGGGAACAGCCCCTCAGGCTTTCTGTTCATTCTTCTGCTGCTGTTAGGTTCACTGGCAACCCCTAGCCTTCCTTGTTGATCAATAATGAACTGGAGCCACCTCATTCAATTAGTGCTGTCTGTCTGTTGAAGGAACATTGATACTGTCGTTCAGTAGCTTCCAAGATTTGGGCCCAGAGCCAAAGGTATATTAGTGAAGGAATGGTGCAAGGTGCCTTGCTGCTCAAGTGGCTGAGATTGCGAGCCGTCTCGGTGAGATGCAGTAGAGCATTTTAGTAATTGCCTACATGTATCTGGTGCACCACCAGTGGAGGGGGTGAGTGGGGTGGGTGGAGGTGGGGTGGTCAATAGTGTGTTCAGAAATATTGCTATCTGTTGCTTCTTCCGTTACAACAACACATTCAGTGCTGGTGGCCACAATTGTGGTTACTTCCCAATCATGTCCTTTCACTTTGCACTTGACTGGCCCCACACCTGGGTCCTGACAAAAGACACGAGACAAGGTACCTCTTACATTAGGGAATGGGATAAATGCAGGATGGATCCTAATTCAGCAAATCAACAAGTAGAGGCAGAAAGCCATTGATCGAAAATGTTTACCCTGTTTCCCTCTCTGCAGATGCTGTCCATCCTGCCGATCATTCTCAACACTGTTTTTATTTTGAGTTTCCAGCCTCTGCAATCTTTCGAATTTTTGGGGGTAGAATTGGTTTTGATGGAGCTGGGAAATAGCAAAGGATAGAGAATGTTGGGAGAGGACTGGCCAGCTGCAAAGTCAGGCACAATACTGTATATTGAATGGTTTACCGTCAATTATACCAAGGCACTGGGACAAAATTTGTTTCGCATGCTCTCCTGATAAGTTATAGTTATACCATTAGGTAGAGCAGATCCAGAAACAAAAGTGTGGACTATAATGATACACAATAAAGCAAAATTGCAGGGTGCAGTGTGTTAGGTCTGCTTTGTTCATGAATGAGTGAGACAAACACCAGACTGAGTCGAAATCAGGGTTCTTTGTTCTTTATTACCGGATTGTAACACTTGCAACTAACCATGTTAGTCGAGAATGCATTCTGCCGTTATCAGCAAAATGGTGATTTTTTATACCCTTGGATACGTGCTTAGAACATCATCATATCATTACTTGTCCAATGACTAAAACTGTTGCTATCCTTTCCCTGCTAGCTTCCTGCCTCTCAATCCATCAATGTCTCTCTTATCTTGTAAGTACAAGGATGCATTCACATCTTGTTACAGCCCTGTACAGGGTAACTCCTTACACATTCCCATCTCATGATGTTTTACCTTACAAGTGTCACCTTAGACAAATAGTGCAGTGTTGACAATAAAATACAGTTAAGCTGTGTAGGCATAATCTTTTATAAATTGGAGATCTATTCAAGAACCTGGTAACAGCGAGAAATAAAAACTAAAAATGTACGTCTCAAGGGGAATGCAATGATCATGGGGGACTTAAACAGAAATGTAGACTGAGCTAATCGAATGAGCAGAAATTTATGAACTGTGCGAGAGGTGGTTTTCTACAATGGTAGGTTGAGGAATAAATATGGTAGCTGAAGATCCAGCTGCGCTGGGTGGGTCACGTCTCCAGAATGGAGGACCATCGCCTTCCCAAGATCGTGTTATATGGCGAGCTCTCCACTGGCCACCGTGACAGAGGTGCACCAAAGAAAAGGTACAAGGACTGCCTAAAGAAATCTCTTGGTGCCTGCCACATTGACCACTGCCAGTGGGCTGATATCGCCTCAAACCGTGCATCTTGGCGCCTCACAGTTTGGCGGGCAGCAACCTCCTTTGAAGAAGACCACAGAGCCCATCTCACTGACAAAAGACAAAGGAGGAAAAACCCAACACCCAACCCCAACCAACCAATTTTCCCCTGCAACCGCTGCAACCGTGTCTGCCTGCCCCACATCGGACTTGTCAGCCACAAACGAGCCTGCAGCTGACGTGGACATTTACCCCTTCCATAAATCTTCGTCCGCGAAGCCAAGCCAAAGAAAAGAAGGTTGAGAACCAACAAGGGAACAGGTTATTTTAGACCTGTTGTGTTCCTATTTTATACTCAGTGAATGTACAGTTAAGGAAAAGGAGTATTTTTGTCCTGGAGCAATTTGTCTCAGTCACGAGAGATTCTGCCCATCAGTTGCAAGTTTCTGTGCCTACTGTAGGTGCAGGTGTAACCCTGAGGTTAAGGGTCAGCCATGACTCTATAGAATGGCACTGCAGGGCTTATGTCCGTTGTCATATAAATGTTGTAATTTTAATGTGATCGGGTTGCTTCAGCTGTCAGAGCTGGGGACAGGGATTGCAGAATTCCTGTCTGTATTGCAGTACTCATCTTTCTCTGGTCACCGACCCGCGACTCAACAGCACCATTAATTTCCCCTTTGCAAAAGCTCACTGACTCTCGCACACAGATGCCACAGTGTGGGCTCAGGGGTCGCGAACCCCTGCAAGGTGGATAGGAAAATGTGTTCCAAGTGGAACTAGTGAATCTCTTGTGCCTCATTGTCCAACTCCCCTCAGGCCCTCAGCGACACAGCTCAATAGTCCCTGTGGGTGGGGGAGGTGGAGGGGTGGTGGGGGCAGGAATCCGGGAGAGCGACAGAAATGTTTTTGATGCTTCAACATGGCGAAACTCAGAGAATTAATATTGGGCACAAATTAGGTGCTAAAATAAGGTGACTGTAACCAGACTTAATCCTTGCTCACATGCAGATGGTACCACAGCTCCAGATGGGAGGCAGATGTTAGGTAAATCACTCAAACGTTTGCGTACAACTTGCATTGTTCTGCAACTTTCTTTACAGAGCAACATCTCCGCCTCATCACTTATTTGCATTGATTGTCGTGAAGCTGTTAAATTTGCACAGTCAATGGAAGCTAAAGCAATTGGAAATATTTTGTTGAGTGACTAATGTAAGGACTCTTTGTTCCAAGTGAAACTGATTTAACTATTGCCAATCAGCTTTGCTGGTTCTGAACATTAACCTACTAAGTCTCATCCTTCCAGATTTCCATTTTAAAGGGGAGTTTTAGGAAGTTATTCTTTTTAATTTTTCCGTGTTTTTTTCCTCTCAAAGAGTCAGGGTCTCCCCCACTTTACGAAGATAGAGCATTCTTGAAACTGTTCGTAAACCGAAAATTTGTAAGTTGACTGCTATTGGAGGCAATTTTCGTAAAAGCGACAGCCCATTGAAAGCGAGCACAAGTTTCTTCATCTAGGCAAAGTTTTGTAATTCGAGTATTCGTAAAGTGGGGTTTACCTGCATTTATTTCTGCTCTCTGGTTCTTTTAACACAGATTTCACCCTCATTAATTCTTCCTCCCAAGTACCCATCCTTCGCTCTGATAGGAACATAGGAAGTGGGAACAGGAGTAGGCCAGAAATGGCCCATCGAGCCTGCTCCGCCATTCGATAAGATCATGGCTGATCTAATTTATGACCTAACTCCACCTACCTTTCTTTCCCCATATCCCCTAATTCCTCTATCATGTAAAAATTTATTTAACTGAATTTTAAATATGTTTAATGAGGCAGCCTCAACCATTTCCTGGTTAGAGAATTCCAAACATTCACTACTCTCTGGGAATAACTATTTTTCCTCATCTCTGTCCTAAATCTACTCCTCCGAATCTTGAGACTGACTCCTCTCGTTTTAGTTTCCCCGGCCAGCTCAAAACATCTTCCTACATCTATCCTATCCATACCCTTCATAATCCTATATGTTTCTATAAGATCTCCTCTCATTCTTCTGAACTCGAGCGAATACAATCCTAGACGATTTAATCTTTCATCATGTCAACCCCTTCATCCCAGGGATCAACCTAGTAAACCTCCTCTGGACCGTCTCCAAAGCCAGTATATCCTTCCTCAAATATGGAGACCAGAACTGGACACAGTACTCCAGGTGCGGTCTCACCACTACCTTATACAGTGGGAACATTACCTCCCTACTCCTGAATTCAACTCCTCTAGCGATGAAGGCCAACATTCCATTTGCCTTCTTAATAACCTGCTGCAGCTGCAACCTAACTTTTTGCGATTCATTGTTTACGGAAATACATTGTTAACTTGGGTCACATGTTCCATCAACTCATGTTGAGCAAACATTTGCGAAGAAAGTGAAGGGAGCAGGAGCGGATAAATAATGCACGGTTTGAGGCGATATCAGCCCACCACTGAATTCTGAATCTTGCACATTCTCAGCCACACATTTCCACTGACCATTACATTAAAATTTTGAGAAATGACTGAAGGCGTGGCATGTAAAGTGATTCAAGATTATTTTATTCTCATGTAATGCCAGAAAATGAAATAGTATACAAAATTTCCATAAGGCAAAGATTCGCCATAAGCATAAATTGCCCGGCACCTCTTTCAGTCAGAGAAAGAAAAGCAAAAAAGAGGCCCTCCCAGAGTCACTGAGCAGCCCAAGCTCCAGGTCCACAGGTCTGACACGATCAGGAAAGCCCTCAGCAGTCTCCCGCATCTTGATTCCGATACCTGGTATCCCTTCAGCCAGTCTCAAGCCGGTCACCAGCAGTCTGCAGCCTGGTGCAAGCCCCTTGACTGCAGCTGGCAGCAGCCCGCAGCCTGCATGGGTTCCTCACCTCGAGTCACCAACGGCCTGCTGCCTGAGATTGCAATGGGGACAGGAAATGTGGGAAATAATCAGCAAGTCAGAAAAGAGAAAAATGGAGTTCGTGACTCAGATTAATTACCAAGGTCTCTCTGAAGTTCTCCCTGGGGTTGGAGGTTTGCTGCAGTTCTGTGGGTTCCATGGCCTATGTGGCTCACGCAGATTCTGCTCAAAGTGGGGTAGGTGGAGCTTGACGGGGAGGGCCTGATTACGTTTATGTAGGCGCTCTCCAACTGACTTCTCTGGTTTCTGTTAGCCTACTCCCCATTCTCCCCCACCCCCTGGTCTCCTTTCCTCCCGCTCTCCACCCCCTCCCCTCTCCATTCACAGAGCCAGTCCCCCTCCCCCATTAACTGGTGTGCCCTTCCTCCCTTATCCACCTCCTTCTTGTGGGACTGTTCTCCCACCCTCCTCATGCCCCTTTCCACCCTCCCACTGTTTTGTTTGGGTGCCTGTCTACATTTTGCTCATACCTGAATGAAGGGCTCCCAAAGCATTGTTTATGTATCTTTATCTGTGCTATATAAAGTACACTGTTTGACCTGCTGAGTTTCTCCAGCATTGTGTTTTTACTGTGCCTGACCCCACTGGTGGGGCTTGAAGTGCTCTGTTCTTTTTTGGATGCTCCTGTGCTTGTTTGAGCAATTGCATACCAACCACACCCAGGAGTCTGGAGGTTGTCCCTATACTATTTATTCCAAGGGCGTTTAGAAAATATCTTTAGAGTTTCTTCTGCTCTCCCGAAAACCACTTTGGTAAGGCACAGGACAAGTGCAGTAAGGAACACTCAATTACTGAGGTTGCAATGTGACCAATACAGGGATGCCAATTCTGGGTTGTGGACCACGAGAGGATGCAGACTCTTGGGGAGCAGCTGACTGGCATAGGAGGTGGGAGCTCCCTCTGTTGTGAAGGGGAAACAGGGTTGACAATCCTACAGGGAAGGTGAACCCAACAGCAGATCAGCGAGGGGCTGTTGGTGACGTGGTCGAAGGCCTCACACCAGTCTGCAGGCTCATGGGAATCAGGTATTAGAAACAGGATTTGAACGGGTACGAGGGCAAGAATGGCACCCAAAGGGCCTCTGGCTCTGAAAGCCTCCTGATCATACTGGAGGTTTGCATTTGGAGTTTGGGTTGCAAATGGATTAAATAGGAATCGGTGAAGCTGGGGAGGCTCTTGGGAGCACTGGAGACGAATCCATGGATCCTCGGTGTCTCTGAAGGGATCTCTTTTGCTTCTATTTCTCTGTTTATATTGGGCACCAGTGGTGCTTCTTTTGCATTTATGGCAAACAGAAGTTGAAGTACATTGTGTATGTTATACTTTTGGCATTACAGTACAACCCCCGATTATCCGAAATCCTCAGTTATCCAAAATTTTCTAGACCAGGAAGCGACGCCTGTTCAGCTCCGGAAATATTTTTGGATAATTGAGGATTTCAGAAAAATCAGAAATTCTTATTTATCCAAAAAGTTTCAGATAAATGACATTATCCGAAACAATCAGAAATCCTCCGTTTTCTGAAATTTTTTCAGAGCCGAACTGATGTCACAGGTAGACATTTTTTTGTAATTTTTGGAAAAAACCTCTGAGTAGAATTTTTAGTTTTTGGTGATGGATTTATCTTACTTTGTTCAGGTTTTTTTTAAATGAATTAAACATTATTTCATGCTTTGAAAACCTTCCCTTGTTGTTTGTTGTTGTTTAAACACTGTTACAAGTGGCTTGCTCTTGCCACTGGGCTGTTTTAAAAAAAAAATGACCAGTTCTCCAAAAATATTGTTTATCCAAAATAGGCCTATTTTCAGATAATCGGAGTTGTACTGTATTACAGGACAATGAAGAAACCTTGAACTTTAATGGTTGAACTCACTGGATAATTATTTTATCGAGATGATTCCTGGAGTACAATCTTGCTGTACTATGGGATGGAGGCAGGATCAATCCCCACTAACTCTCACAACGCAGGGGTGAATTTTGGCTTCACTTTTCCTTGTAACCAACCTGTGAAACAATCCCCTTGGACACTTCCTAGCTGCAGATGTGGATCCACAATAGGAAACAGCTGGGAACATACATAGACTTGGAGGAGATGAGCCACATTACTCTTTCCTTCCCTTCTTTCCCACACCCACTTCCACCACCATCAAAGTCCCTTTGGCATGGCTTAGTTCTTCAGTAGTTTGAAATTGCTCCTCTGACATGACAAACAGTAAGGATTTAGTTTTGCTATTGAAAGAATTCGCACTTCACCATCTGATGCTACACAGATAACAAGACTGACACTGGAAAATAATTGTGATCTCCAACCATTCTTACCATTTTCTTGAAAGAATAGGACTTTTTATATTTAAAATTCTTGGAATTTTTGCCATTGACTGGAACAAATTGAACAAGCTGATTTTATTCTTAGCAAGAAAGGTATTCTTTGCATATCTTGATGCAAATTTTCACTGGGAGGCCTGCAATAGTTGATCAATGGTTGGTCGTAAGTTAGTTGACAGTTTTACTGAAGTGGTCGTCAGTTGTGAGAAGAGTGAAACGCTAGAGTTTGCCGATGCTGTGATTGTAGCAAAACGCAGAAAGGCTGGAGGAACTCAGTAGGTCTTGCAGCGACCATAGCAGATAAATATAAATCAATGATGTTTCAGGCCTGAGCCCTTATTCAAGGTGTGAGAAAAAGCAGGTAAGCGGCTGAGTAAAAGAAATAGCAGGGGAAGGAGTATAGACCCACGATCTAAAATTGATGATTGGATATGGAGAGGAGGGCAGGAGAAAGGAAAGGTGAGAATTAATAAGGGGAGAGAGTGGGGGTTTTGGCTCAGTGAATGAAGAGCTAAGGGAAATGGAGAGAGAGAGAGACAGACAGAGAGAGCTACAGGAAAGGAGAGGGAAAAATGGGAGTGGATGGGGCTAATGGAAACTGGAAGTCCATGTTAATGCTATCCAGCTGGAAGGTGCCCAGACAGAATACAAGGTATTTCTCCAATTCGCGGGTGGTCTAAGTCTGGCTATGCATGAGACTATGGACAAACATGTTAGCAAGGGAATTGGATTGGGAATTGAAATGGGTAGTATTTCATCTTGCATTCATATGTGTGGGTTCTTAGATAACACATGGATGAAGGAAACTTTGAAGTTGATGTAAATAGCCCATGAGGCATGCCATGAGGCTGCAAGCCTCCATTACAGATCTTACATACAGCAGTCTCCTCTTATACGTCAGTCCCTGCTGGCAGCCAAGTATAATCAAACAGGAGCTATAATCCTTAAGGCATTTATAGTTGCATTGCAACCATGATTACTATCATTACAAGTGGCACACTGGAAGATCCCCGCAGTTATGGCAGACAAAGCCCGGGTGCTCAATGAAGTGATATTCCAGTCTGTGTTCAGTGTCTCTGATGTACAGGAGACCCACAACATTTGCTGTGTTGATGTTGGAAAGGATGTGTCAAGAGCCCTCTGAAGCCTGACAGAGTGAGTGCTAATTGTGCAGTTGTCTTGTGTTCAATACTTGTTTCTGTAGCAAAGTGGAAGAATGTCCCATTTCGGGGGCCTTTACTCCAGTGGCCATCTTTCTGTACAAAATAAGGCCGTAATTCTTGGCAAGATATATTTTTACACAGTAGTGCATTCAATTTTGGGCATGTCTCCTCTTTACTCAATGTCCGTGAGATGCATGTTACAGTAAACATCTTTAGACTGTGCTTGCATGCAGCAAGATGTAGAGACCTCCAGAGATGTAGAGATCTCAGATGTAAGACCAGATTTGCACTTAACCATTGTGCTGCCTCATGAGTTGAAATTTCATTAGTCAAGGACTTACATTCTACCCTTATTGCTCAATTCTGCGCCATATTGGATATTTAACTAGTATATCAATGGTATCTCTATTAAAAAAAATGTTTAATTATCCTGGATCTATAACTGTTTAATGAAACCTAATTGAGTTTTTTGAAGCGGTGACAAAAGATATTGATGAAGGTAGGGCAGTGGATGTGGATCTATAAGGATTTTAGTAAGGTATTTGACAAGGTCTGCCATGGTAGGCTCATTCAGAGAGTCATGAGGGGTGGGATCGATGGACATTTGGCTGCTTGGTTCTGGAACTGGCTTGCCTGCAGAAGGCAGAGGGTGGAAGTAGATGGATTGATTCTGCCTGGAACTTCGTGATTAGTGGCATTGTGGAGGGATCTGTTCTGGGAGACTGGATGAGGTAGGGAACAAGTTTGAAGGTTTCAAAGAGTGACAGCCCTAGGCACATGGTAGTATAAGACCGTGAACTTTATTTACAGCAGGGAACAAATATGCAACAAGAGACATGCACACCCACGTGCAAACCAATTTTCCTATCATACTAGTTAACTATATATAACCAAAACTGCAGAGGGTTAAAATACCTGTCAATAACATCCCCCCCCACCCCCCCACCATGATAAGTAAGCACAGCACTCAACTTAAAGAAGCTATTTACAAATTGGATCAGACAACCCATGATTGTTTCCTTTGATGTGCACATGAAAGAGAGGCCCCAACCATCTACCCACCCCACAATCACAGTTTGTGATCCCCAGTTTGGAGCAGCTCAGGTAATTACCTCAGCAAAAGGATGATACTCCATCAAGTACAAGAAAGATTGAGAAACCAATAGGCTTTTATTCACTTAACAAAGACACATCCTTACTGTTCGACTAATTTGCACTGGGGAGGAGCTGTGGAACAGTCACCTTTATACAGAAACTTGTGGGGATGGGCCACAGGTACAATTGGCCAATGGATGTACCTGACCAGACAGTTATACATAATACTGGTTTACCACATTCACCCCTTGTTGTTAAAAAGAGTCCAGCGGGGTGAAGTGGAACTTACAAAGTCACAAATTCAGTCTTTCAGGTGGTCTGGTCGTTCACTGGGACCATCATAGTACCAGTTGCGGCTGTGGTGCAGCAGAGGGGTCCTGGATGGTTTTGGCTGCCTGTATATAGTCATCAGTGTTGTGCTGGTGGGTAGGTGCCAATGAGCCCAGTCTATCCTCCCTCAAGATAGAAGTAGGGTACTAGAGTTTAGGTGTATCATGTGTGTTTCAGGGTGAGGGGTGTGTGGAGTGATCAGCAGGGCCCCTGAGGGAGCTGAGTCCCTGACAGAGATGATGCCTTCGTGTCCGTCAGGGTATGCCACGTAGGCATGTTGGGGGTTGGCATGGAGGTGGTGGACCCTTTCAACCAGGGAGTCAGACTTATGGCTCCTCACATGCTTCCAGAGTAGGATGGGCCCTGGGGAGGTCAGCCTCACTGTTAGTGTGGTCCTTGTCGCAGATTTCCTGCGAAAGGAAAACTTACTTTCATGCGGTGGCAGTACATAGCAGGGACCAGATGGAGTGGAGGACCTCCGGGAGGACCTCTTTTCAGCGGGAGACTCAGAGGCCCTTAGACTGCTTTCCAAACTGCAGCTTTCTCCCTCTCTACTTGCCCGTCATCCCAGGGGTTGTAGCTAGTGATCCTGGTCGTGGTAATGCCCCTGGCCAACAGGTACTAGTGCAGCTCATCATTCGTAAAGGAGGGCCCCTGGTCACTGTGGATATAACTGGGGAAGCCAAACAGGGTGTAAAGGCTGTGGAGGGCCTTGATGACTGTGGCAGCGGGTCTTGTCCGTGCAGGGGATGGTAAATAGGAAATGGGAGTATTTATCATTGATGTTAAGAAAATAAACGTTGCGGTCGGTGGACACTGAGCCGCTCAAAGGGGTGAATGGCTTAAATTAATTGTAACCTGTCTGGCCGGTCAAAGTGCGGTTTGCACTAAACGCAGACCTGGCAGTTCTTTGTCATGGATCTGATCTCATCGATGGAGTGCGGCAGGTTGCGTGTTTTGACAAAGTGATAAAACCTGGTAACTCCGGGGTGACAGAGAATGTTGTGCATGTTTCGTAGCCGGTCAATCTGTGCGCTGGCACAGGTCCCGTGGGACAGACGTTTGGCGGCTTATTAAGTTTCCCCGGCAGGAACAAAATATCATAATTGTAGGTGGTCAGTTCATCATCCACCCCAGTATTTTGTTATTTTTGATTTTGCTCCGCTGCAGATTATTAAACATGAATGCGACAGTACATTGATAGTCAACAATGCGAACCTCTTACCGGCCAGGTAAAGATGCCAGTGTCGCACAGCCTCAACAATGGCTTGGGCCTCTTTCTCGACTGAGGTGTGTCAAATTTCAGGACACTGCGGGGTACAGGAACAAAATACAACTGGCCTGCCTGCCTGGCCAGGGCAAAGTCTGCCACATGGCTTTCCACCTGTAATAGGACGGATTTATCCACAGAATGCATCGTGGTCTTGGTATTATCTGGCTTGATGTGATTCAAGACTGCACGAGCCTCCGTCATTAGGGGGAAGGATGTGGATTTGATGAGGGAGTGTAATTGAGGACCCAAGGCACCTTTTTAGGGCCTTGAGGCTGTGTGAAAGGGAGAGCTCCAGGAGCAGCTACATGTGGTCAGGGTCCGGGCCAATGACTCTGTTCTCAATGACGTAGCCAAGGATGGCAAGGTGGGTTGTGCGAAACACACACTTGGCCTGATACATAAGGTTAAGGAGCATGGCTATTTCGAGAAATTTCTGGAGGTTGGTGTCATGGTCCTGCAGGTCATGGCCACAGATGGTGACATTGTCAAGGTATGGGAAAGTGGCCCGCAACCCATACTGATTTACCATGCGGTCCATTTTCCACTGGAAGGTCGAGACACCATTCAGAGCCCACTGTGTCTGGCTGTACGAAGATCTCCATGCTCACGCTATCGAATAAACAACTTGTCAAGTGGCCGTTTACCTGAATATCCATCATTGACCCGGTGAACTGTCTGGGTCGAGTGTGATGGAGACCAGTGTTGGGTCATTGCGCATTGCTGTTGCGGAAGACAGCGGTGTCCAAGATACCGGCTCCAGGGCCCGCATACGGCACTGCTAGATCCTGAAGATGGCACCCAAGTTGGCGGCCTCCACAGCCCACATGTGACGTTGCTGAGTCCCGAAGATGGCGGCCCCCATGGATTGCACATGGTGCTACTGGACCTGGATGATGAAGGTGCCCAGGATGGGCCCCTATGATCCGCACAAGGTGCTGCTGGGAAGAAGTTTCAACTTGCACACTTTGATGTAGTGGCCCTTCTTCCTGCAGCTGGAGCAAGTTGAATCCTTCGCTGGGTATTGTTTTCTCTGATGCTTGACCAGGTCGCAGAGAAATCACTTTGGGTGCTTCTGTAGCACCGCGGCTGTGTTCGGGTCACCACCGGAGCCAGACGAAAACGATGGGGGGTGTCCACGGAGCACTGCTACTGTGGTTGAGCAGTTTGTGGAGCGAAGAGGTGGCAGCTCATGCCAAGGTGGTGGCACCCGGGGTAACCACGAGCCAACCATGTTGTCAGTCGAGTAGGTATCCATGTTCTGGAGGGTCACCTCCTGCATACCCGCCACCTAAACTGCTCTCTGCAAACTGAGCTCCCCTTGCTGCAAGAGTCTCTGTCAGACGTATTTCGATCTAATCCCTGCGACGTAGGTGTCCCGGATCAGGTCCTCTGTGTACTCCACAGCGGACACGGCCTTGCATTCACAGGCCTTGCTGAGGGCTCACAGGGCCCGAAGATATTTGGCGTTGGACTCACTGGGTCATTGTTTGTGGGTGTAGATGATCTTATGAAGATACTGTCCTTTGATTATCTCCGTGCCTTCCTGGTATGATGTAGTGACCCTGATCATGGAATACACCAGGGTACCGACCCGGGAATGCAGTAATTGTAGCTTATCGGTCTCTGATGGTAGAATGGTAGAAGAAGCCTACAGGAATGCTTTAAAACAGTGCAGCCAGAGCTCAACGTTGGTGGATGCCTCAGGCGACTGAGGGTCGATCTCCAACTTTTCTGGCTTCAGGATCTGCTCCAGTGTAAAAAAACTTTCAGTGAATAAACTGATGCATCATCAATTACTTGAAAGACTGTGGTTGAGAAATCAATTGGCTTTTATTCACTTAAGAACAAAGGCATATCCATACGGTTCGACTGTACTGCACTGAGAGGGGGGCGGTGGGACAGTCACCTTTATACAGGAGCCTGTGGGGAGGGGACCACAGGTACAATTAGCCAATAGGAGTGCCTGACCCATGGTGGTGAATCTGTGTTGTGCTGTCAGTCTCTTGCTGTGGTTAGTCTGCTTTACTGACATTGGACATGTATTATCTCTACCACTAAAGACACTGCCCTTGGGTATAACTGTGTATGCACCCATTGCCATTCATTATTGTACCACTAGTTTCTGCTAATAAAAGCCATGATTCCTGGTTAACTACACAGCCTTCGTCTTCTTCATCACAGCCTTCGTCTTCTTCATTAACTGGCACTTCAACCAGGCAATTACAAGCAACACTGGTTTTACCAGAGAGGACAAAGGAGAAAGAGAGCGGCTGGGCCACATGGTTGGGCTTTATGCCTGGCACCTGGGGGCTAACCCGGACACTGGCTCATGTGACTTCAGGTGACCAACCATAAGTTGATAATGGGTCTGACATTCAATGACATCACTGGTGTCCAAGGGGAGGGGGGTTGCAGAGAGTGCGGACCGCACCAGGTGACACCATTAAGGGGGGGTGAAACCAAAATGACTGTCTATAAAGTTTTTGTGAAGTGTTTCATGGAAATCTATTATTTTTTATAAAAAATATTCCTGTAGTTAGTTATTTTTTTCTTAAGCCCACCATATGTGTATCAATATACCTACAAGGCTAAAACTGTATGCTAATTTACATTTTGAACCTTCTAATATGCTCTGGACAGAACCCCCATGCTCAGCACTGCTGCCAACCAGGGCATACAAGGAACACACACCTGTTTCTTCAATGTTTGGTACACTCATTCACTCGGTCCATGGTGTGGGGAGGGGGGGGGGTGGTGGAGAAGGGCAGTGACACAATGAGTTATATCACTGGGTGATACCAACCCTGGTAATGCCACTGATTGACATGGCCAGTGCCCTTCCAACTCTACTTGCCCATCCAGTAAGGTGATCCTCTGAGCTCTTTGTGAGTTTTATAAATCACTTGGATGAGTAAGCGGAGTGGAGGGTCAGTAAGTTTGCAGATGATACAAAGGTTGGATAATGCAGAAGGTTGTCGTAGGAGGCAGAGTTGGGCAGAGAAATGGCACATGGAGTTCAATCTAGATAAGTGAGAGGCAAAGCACTTTGGCAGGTCAAAATTGATGGTGGAGAACATGGTTAATGGCAGGACTTATCAGTGAGGAGGAACAGAGGGATCTTGGGGCTCAACATCAGGGTTGCTGCACAGGTTGATAGAGTGGTTAAGAAGGCATATGGTATGCTGGCCTTCATTAATCAGGGGATTGAGTTCCAGAGCTGTGAGCTAGCTCTATAAAACTCTAGTTAGACGACACTTGGAGTATTGCATTCAGTTCTGGTTGCCTGATTATAGAAGCATTTAGAGCTGCAGAGTAGATTAATCAGGATGTTGCCTGGATGAGAAAGCATTTCTAATGAAGCAAGGTTGACAAAGGTGGGACTTTTCTCTTCGGAGCAATGAAGGATGAGAGGTGACTTCATAGAGGTACAATATATAACATCATGAGAGCCATAGATAGAGTGGACAGCCAACACCTTTTTCCTGGGTCGACAGTAACAAATACCAGGGGACATCCATTTCAGGTGAGCGAAGCAAGGTTTAGGGGAGATGTCAGAAGTGTGTTTTTTTACATAGAAAGGTGGGTGCCTGAATGCGTTGCCGGGGTGGTAGTTGTTAGGCAGTACATTCAAAAGGTTCTTTAGCACATAGATATAAGAAAATTAGAGGCTTAGGGGTGTGAGGTAGTGAAGGATAAGAGAGTTGTGCAGTGGATTTATATCGGGTCAGCATAACACCGTGTGCTGAAGGGCCTGTTCTGTGCTGTGATGTTCTTTGCTTAAATCCATCATGATTCAATCATTCAGCCACTTTACCTTTGATCACCCTAAAATTTCTTTCCTTTTGCTTCCCAGCTGGATTAGTGAAATATCAACTTCAAATCCCCTTTTGGCAGCTGGTGAGAATCATCCTATTATAAACACGATGAAGAAGGTCTTGAGAATTATTCAGAGTTTGTGATGCAAATGGATGGTGGTTTTTTAAAAAATGGAATCCTGCATCCGTGGAGAGGACATACGACCCTTTTGTGTCTGTGCCAGTGGCTTTAATCTAAATGTCATGGGCCAGCAACAAGATGATTCCAGAATATATATATAAGGTAAAAGAGAGTGGAATGGACTTCTACAGAGCATTCTAGTATACCACACAATGCTGCTCAAGTATGGTAGAATTGCCTGCAACTTAACTGATTCCACCTGCATTGAATTCGCCCATCGTTATTGAATGAAGATCTACCGGGACCAGTGCCTGAAGAGGGTGCACAAAATCAGTGAACCGGTGCGGACTCGAAAGGCCAACGTGGCCTGTTTCCACTCCGTAAATGGTTATATGGTTATGGTTAAATCAGTGCAATTTATGTTTGGTGTTTCATTACCAACAGTTTAGTTATTATGATTATCTGTGGTCAGGATATTATGTGTCCCTGTCAAATTTTAATTCAGGATCCGAAAAAAAAATTCTGGAAATAATAAGTATTTAAATTGCACAAGGAGCTAATTGCAGCAATATTACAGTGTAAATCCCAAATTACCTTCAAATATTTGCCAATTAATTGGTGCTAATAGTTGACCATACTGATGAGCGGAGGGATCGGCTGATATGTAATTCTAGAAGAGAAATTATTTTTAATCCTTACTCCTATTTGCAAAAGCTGACATATACCAGTGAGTCAACCATTTATAATAAATTACAGTGTGTGCCAGCAATTTGGTGAAGTCCAAATGACAAGAAACTAGCCATTGTTGACTTTTGTGAGAGATTACAGGGTGCCTCGGAATGATACAGGCGTGTGCTCCAAACATACTGCTCCAGAAAATTACAAATGTTAAAGTGTTGCTATTTGTTAATTGAATTCAAAGACGGTTCCTATTCGATTACAATTTAACAGATACGAGTCCTCACCCTCACCTTTGTCAAGCTCCCTGTACTTTATTTGTGTCGTAAGCACGAGAGCATAAGAAAGAGGTGCAGGAATCGGCCATCCGGCCTGTCAAGCCTGCTCCGCCATTCAATGGCTGATCTGATGATAGGCTCATCTTCACCGACCTGCCTTTTCCCCATATCCCTTAATTCCCTAATTATGTAAAAATCTATCCAACCTTGGCTTAAATAGATTTACAGAAGTAGCCTTCACTGGTTCATGGGCAGAAAATTCCATAGAATCACGACCTTCAGGGGAAAAAGAGTTCCTCCTCATCTCTGTCGTAAATCAACCCTGCATCCTGCGACTATGTTCCCTAGTTCATAGATTCAACTTATCTATGTCTTTCATAATTTGATATATTTCTGTAAGATCCCCTCTCATTCATCTAAATTCCAGCAAGTACAGTCCCAGTCACCCCAATCTTTCCTCATAGGCTAACCCCCTCATCTCTAGAATCAACATCCTCTGCACTACCTCCAAAGCCAGTACCTCCTTCCTCAAGTCCTCTGACAGCTGAAGGAAGCCACTGGAGTTCTCCACCAAAGCTCCTTCTAAAGATATCCTCTTAAAAAGATTCTGTTGCATCGTCAGTCCAACCTTTCTCGTCCTTGTGCTTTCACTGTCCTTCTCCTCTTTCCCTAAGAGATCTGTCATAAAACATCGTCGAGTTTTACAGCACGCAAACAGGCCCTTCAGTCCAAATCATCCAGGCCTGTAAAGTTGTCTACCTGAGCTCGTCCTATATTTGGCCTATATCCACTAGAGTTTTCTGTCCTCTAAATATCACAGCTGTGCCCACTTCTACAGCTTCCTCTGGCAACTCGTCCCATATATCCACCCCCAGCTCGGGATGATAATCTTGCCCCTCCTGCCTTTTATTTTTTTTCTCTCAGAGCAAATATGGTTAGCTAGTGCCCGAATTTTCATCATACAGTAAAAGTCCAAAAATCCAGATTGCACAGGGATTGGGTGGGTCTGGATTTTCCGGATTCTCAGGCAGGAGGAACAAAGAAGAGATGAACAGGTAGATTTTGATAGTTCCTTCATTAGCAAATGCAGCATGCTTCATTTATCAAAATGGGTTGCTTTAAAGAAAAATAAAGTCAACAAGTTTGGCAGCTGGGTGCCGCTGGGCATCTGTGGCGCTTTACACATGGGGGCACACATACTCAATTTTTAAAAGTTTGAGAGTTTTCAAAAAGCCCGGATTGTCGGGTGGTCCAGATTTCTGGCATCCGGATTATTGGACTTCTACTCTATCTAAATCTACTGTATCTAAATCAGCAATAACATTTTGGATTTGATCTGTGGGGATGCTTCAGGAGATTTAATATGCCAGTAAACTAATTTCCATTACTGTTTCGTCTGAATCTTTAAATATTGAAAGCTATGCACTCAAACTGAAGTAAACGCAATTTACTTACCCCCTCACTACAAATATTCTGTGAGGTCAGTAATATTTGTACATGGAAAGCACATTGTTTGCAACAAAGAACAAAAATTCTTACATGAGTTTGAAATTTCAATCCAAATACTTACACTTCTTCAAAAGCTACTATCGGGAGCAAATAATGTTTTTTTTTAACCTTTAAGATTTCAAATGTGTCCTATGTTAATCTGCAATTTTATTGAAATGGGGAATTGTTTCTGACAGGTATTTCAGTAACTATTGCATGTTATAGATTGGAAAAGTAATAAGTAGGTTTATTTCATATAATTGTGTCATTCAACTCTCTTGAACCAGAGAGTAAATTGGGATAAGCATTAGACAAAAACATTTATCCCATCAATGGATTGGGGATTGAATTTAATGATCTGCCTTCATCTGCGTAGGACATTATTTATTAGTTCAGCTCAGCTGAATAAAGTCTACTCTGGTAGCAGGTTAGACTGAAACTCAACTAACACTCTGGAACAATATGAGGAAACAACTTGTTGCTGATGTTCTTTTGGTAAGACTCTAAAGCAAGTTCTTTAGGATCCGATGAGTGTTCCATCAGTTACAATATTCAAGCATGCTGGAGAAACTCAGCAGGTAGGGCAACATCCAACCACCACCCTCTCCTGCCTGGGAGAACTTCCTCTTGCCTCACCAAACTGGTATCATCTTACCTCAATTATATTTGTCCCCCTTGGCCAAGTCCTTTCCAACTAACATCCACGGTACCTCAATTGCCCTCCATCACTTCAACAACTTCCAGTTCCCTGGGCTTGACCACCTCATTTTTCACTGTGAATATCCAATCCCTATGCACCTCCATCCCACCCCCTCCTCCCTCCCCAACACAGAAGGTCTCAAAACCTTCTGTTTCTTCCTCAATAAACAGACCTAATCAGCTCCCCATCTCCACCAGCAACCTTCTCCGCAGGACAGAACTTGCACACACCTTCAATAACTTCTCTTTTTGCTCAGAGGTCTAACCTTATTTAACTTCATCAACTACAAAGCAATGGTTTGGAGTGTAATGGAATGCTCTCCATTTGCCTGGATGAGTGGAGCTCCAAGAATGCTCAAGTGGTTCAACATTATACAGGACAAGGTCACCACTTGACTGGCTAAACATTTACTATCTTTGTACCATGGTTGAGTTGTGTACCATGGCTCCCGTGTGTACCATGGCTGACGTGTACCATCTATAGCGAAGTGAAGCACGCAAGTCTGCAGACGTTGTGACTTAAGTGAGAACACAAGGAAATGCTGGAGGAACTTGGATATCTTCCTGATTTTTTACTTTTACCTTTGAAGAAGGCCTCAGGCACAAAATATTCAATATCTTTACCTCCTATGAACACTGCGAGACTGGCTGAGTTCCTCGAGCATTTCTGTGGGTTTTCAGTTCCATCCATAGAATCTCAGCAATGCCTTACACAAGCAAAGAATCTGGAATTATTTTCTCCCTAGTAATTTGGATGTGTACTGATTAAAATTGCCAAAAAAAAACCCACTTGATATTGATTGGTTAAGCAAGTTTTTTTTTAGGAATAATGAAAATAAATTGGATAACGAGAGTTTAGGTACACATTTGTCAGGATTTAATAGAATGACCCATTGCATCTGTCTATCAAGTTCAGTCACTGTCCTGGGAAGAATACTGGTGAATTGGCACACATCAAGTAAGGTCCCAAAAAGCATAGCCGAACAATTGGCCAAAAGGGAAACACAAAAAGCTTCAGATGTTGGAATCTTGACCAAACAATGAGAAGTTGGAAGGACTCAGCAGGTCAGGCAACGTACTCAGATAGAAATTATCATATATTTTGACATATAAGTCGACTAATGGGTATGTCAACCCCCTTCTTCAGTCTCATTTTAAGGGTTTTATGGTATAACTGGCATATAAGTCACCCCCATTTTCTGGCTGCCTGAGGTGCCCCATGGACTGCTAAATCTCATGATGTCTAAGATGGACCATTGATCAGCATATACATCGATCCCATAGATCATGCGGTTTGATCTGCCGGGCGTTGGCTGGAGGTGATGGCTATCATGGAGGGTTCATCGACGCATCGCAGCACGTGACAAAAATATGAAGCAAGCTTTCAGTTGAAAGTGATAGAAATGGCCAAGAAAACTAACAACTCTGCTGCAAGGAAATCTGATCTTCATGAGAAGTTGGTAAGAGATTGGAGGAAGAAAGAAGAGACTTTAAGAAAAATACCAAAAAGGCAAAGTTCTTTGAGGAAAGGAATCACTTGTTGGCCAGAATTGGAAAATCACATTGCAGAATGGGGACGTGAACAGAGGCAAGATGGTCACCCGAAATAAAATAAGAACATTTGCACTGCAGTGGGCCAAGTCACACCCAGACCTCGTGATGATTTTGAGGCTACATTCGGCTGGTGCAATCGTTCCATGAACAGGAACAATCTGGTATTACGACAAAAAACAAAACTCACACAGAAACGACCAAAAGATCTTGATCATAAAGTTGTAAGTTTTCACCAGTTAATTCTACGTAACCAGCAGAAACGCCAGTTTGCGTTGGCAAATATGGGAAACATGGACGAAACATGAATTTCGACATGATAGGCAATAGAACAGTGGAATGGAAAGATGTTAAAACTGTGCAAACCAGAAGTACAGGCCATGAAAGGACCAGGTTTATGGTGGCGTTATTGTGCATGGCTGACGGGACGAAGTTAAGACCCATGGTAATCTTCAATGTAAAATTAAACCGAAAATGAAATTCCCTGCAGGTAGTTTTGTAAATTTTCATGAAAAACGATGGATGGTTGAAAATAGTGTAAAACTAAGGATAGACAATGTGTGGAACAGGCGGCCAGACGGTTTATGCAAAGAATGGAGTTTGCTGGTCTGGGATATGTTTCGTAGCCACTTAACTGAGAACATTAAAAGTAGATTAGCACTTACATGGCGGTTATCCTGGGTGATTTGACACCTACATTGCAACCTCTTGATGTCTGCTTGAACAAGCCATTCAAAGGCCACATGTGTGAAGAATGGAAATACATGGATGTTGAGTCCAGAAAAGTTGTTTACACAAGGCAAGGCAATGGGTGCTGCATCGCTTGATGTGCTGTGTAACTTCATGCTTGAGGCATGGGACAAAGTTAGACACTTAAAAAAGTGCAGTATCTCTTGTGCAATTGATGGCACGGACGATGACTTATTGTGGGACACTGACGACGAAGCTGAAACGGCCTCATCAGATACAGACTGGGACCCATATGATGACTGTTTAAACAGTGAGAGTACGGATGTACTCGCTGCCATCTTTGCCTCAGACGATGATAGCAAGAATGATTTTGAAGGGATATAAATGTGTTGTTTTCAATAAAAATCTCAATGAAAATCTGTCACAGTTGGGGTTTTTTTTTGGTTTTATGAGGTTGGCTTATTTGCCGGATCAGCGCGGATTGGATTTTGAGCTGACTTTAAGGTCTCAAAAGTATATCCAGTGTGTAAGTCAACCCCCATTTTATACGTCGAAATATACGGTATCAGCCCATGTTTCAGGTCAGGACCCTTTATTGAGACTTAAGTAGGAAGGGATGATAAAAGTATAGCGGGGTGGTGGGGGTGCTATGTGTGTGTGTATGTAATATATTATATCTCTCTCAAGGCAGAGGAGACTATTGGTTGGATGCTACATGACCTGCTGAGTTTCTCCAGCCTATTTGACTACTGAATTTTTGTGTACAAAATTATGATGGGTTTAGATAGTTTTTTTCCCCCACTGAGATCAGAAGAGATTCAAACCAAAGGACATGCGTTAAGAATGAAAAGGGAGAAGTTTAGGGGGGACATTAAGGAAAATTTCTTCACACAGACAGTGGTGGGGGTGTGGAATGAGCAGCAAGCTGAAGTGGTGAATGCGGGCTCAATTTTAACATTTAAGAGAAATTTAGACAGGTACATGGATGGGAGGGGTATGGAAGGATACAGACTGGGTGCAGGTCAATGGGACTTGGCAAAATAATACCTCAGCACAGACTAGAAGGGCCTATGTTTTGTGCTGTAATGTTCTATGGTTCTATATCAAGAATAATTCACCAAGGCACAGAGAAGAATTCTTCCCTGTCTTTGTTTAAGTAATGTCGGGCCTTTCCACCTGATGGGTATTGAGTTTGAAGGCTGCTTCAATGACACAGCACATCTTCAGCATTCACTGTAATTTCTGCCCAGGTTACGTACAAGAAAAATAAATGTTTGGCAGATTCAGAATGGGAAAGCATTCAGGCCAACTGTTTCTAATCTTTCCTCTCGGACAGTGTGCATGTGGCTGAAGAATCTGCTAGCATTTTAACCGACCCGTCTTGAGTGTCAAATGGCCACTGGGGTGAGATTCTAGAGCGCTCGCTGTTCACTTCCACTGAGCCACACCCAGGATGAGTCATGTGCTGAGGGAGGAAACGATGGGAATCACTGGATGAATGTGAGCGTCAAAATTCCTTCCACACGGATCAATGGGAATACTTTAAAGCTTTGGAGAGGGGAAATTATGTGGATTTTATTTGGTGGTCATGGGAATAAATATGAGAGAATGTGAAACTCTTAATTGTAGGGGATGATTTGGGAAGAGAGCACACAAGTTCAGAGGAAGGTAGATAGCCACAAGGAAGAAAGGGAGACAGGAATATTTTGGTAAGGGATTCATTTGGTGCGTAACCTGTGGAGCCAATGGCCTCTTTGTGTGGTGCAGTGCTCTGTGTAAAACAATGCAATCTGCTGTTTTGAGTCTCTGCGATATATAAAAAAACACACAAGCTGAGAACTAACTAGAACTTTGCAGTGGAAAATTGATCCCATTGACTAAATGAAAAGCCCCTGTGAGGAACATAACTTCAACATATGTGATTGTTCAAAGCAATTCGTTATTAAAAAGTGGGTTTGTAATTTTTAGTATCCCAGGCGACCATTTCTGATAAATGTGTGTCTGAAATTGCTGATTCTGCGTTCTGTGACACTTTATTGGGAGATTTATTGGGTGTCATTTAATCTTAATGTGTGTTAAATGAACTGATGGACTCAAGGCTATAATGTGTTGCCCCTGGCAATTCCTTAATAAATTAAGAAAAAAAGAGTCCTTAATAAAATGTTCTCTGTTGATGACATTTTAAATGGAGCATGAGCTTTCTGAAAAGTTGGCTGGCTGAAAAATGTTTTAATGGAAAAGTAGTTTACCAATAAACCGGTGAATCAAATATTGCACGTCACAACGTTCTGCCTATGCTTAGAGATTTTAGCCAGAAGTTGAGGTACATTGCCCACGAGACATTGTTTCAAACTTAATTCCAGTGAGCACAACTTTGAGGGAGTGCTGAAGTATTCCCCGTGGAGCGTAGGAGTATTAGGAGCGGTTATGGGCGCTTCATTTAAGAAAGGATGTGCTGACGCTGGAGAGGGTTTAGATGAGGATGATTCCAGGAATGAAAGGGTCATTCTTGACAGCTCTTTGCTTGTACTCGTTGGAATTTAGGAGAATGTGGCGGGGGCTGTGGTGGTGGTGGCGGTGGGATCTCACTGGAATATTTCAAATGCTGAAGGGCATGGACAGCATAGGGGTAGAAAGGTTGTTTCCCATGGTTGGCGAGTCTAGGATGAGAGGGCACAACTTCAGGATTGAAGGGCGTCCGCTTGGAACAAAGATGCGGAAGAATCACTTTCACCAGAGGGTGGCAAATCTGTGCAGTTTGTTGCCGCAGGCGGTTATGGAGGTCACATCATTGGGTGTACTTAAGACACAGATTGATCGGTTCTTGATTGGCCATGGCATCAAAAGTTATGCAGAGAAGGCCGGGCAGTGGGGCTGAGGGGGAACATGGATCAGCTCGTGATTAAGTGGTAGAGAAGGTTCAATGGGCAGAATGACCTATGTCTTATGGTTTCATGGTCGGTCTGTGGGAGGTGCAGACCCTTCTGTGTAGGATGTAAAGGTCTCACGGCCTTTGTCTTCTGGTGAAATCTCCACTTATTCTGACCATTATCATTCATAAACAGATTGGCCTATGGATGGGGTGACAGACAGCCGGGAGCAGGAGATGGTGGAGGGGGGAGCCAGGAGTGGTCAAAATAATTGTTTCTCATTTTGGTGATGCATGCACGTAAGTGTTGACATCACGAAGCTTACCCAGGTAAGCCAGTTGTCTCTTCAAACTGTCAGAAGGGGATCGGCGGGTGAACTCGGCCGAGCTCCAACACTGCCTCCAACCTACATCTTGGAGCCCAGTCAATTGGCCAGTTCGACCTTTTCACTCTACCCGATCCCAAGGGAGTTTAACCCTATTTTACATGGTGGTGTGAAAAGGCCTACTGAGAGAGAGAGAGAGAGAGAGAGAGAGAAAGAAAATGAGGGTGGGGGGGGGGGTGAGTGGCTAATGGAAACTAGAGAAGTCAGTGTTAATGCCATCCATTTGGAAGGTGCCTAAATGGAGGAGGAGGTGTTGTTCCCCCAATTTTCAGGTATTCTTAGTCTGGCAGTGGAAGAGACCATGGCGGACATGTCAGGAAGGAAATGGGGAAGGGAAGCCAGCCCAATCTTCTGTCCATCCGAATTGGCTATTGTACCAAATGCAGCCACTGTAGTTGGTTCCAGATATAGCTCAGCTAGGCTATGGGGCCCGGCCTCCAGGATCCGTGAGTAGGGTGATGAGCAGGGGCCCAGGAGGCGGTGGGTGCCGACAGCTCCCTCCTTAGCAATTTGAGGGGTCAAGGAAGCTGGATTGGGATTCCTTGAGCTCGGGTGAATACCCTGTGGAGTGGCTAAGGTTGTGGCAGGGGCAGTGGAGGTGAGACATGAGAGGAGTCAGCGAGATCCACGATTACTCGGAGTATCCCTTTTGCTTCTCTTTATTTTAAGGATGCTTTGACGACAAAATGACCATTTACTGTATAATTCGGTGGATAAGGTGACCTTCAGGTAAGACGAGACCCCCAATTTCATGGTTTCAGCTCATATGGTTGGAATAAGATGACGTGGACCCACCAGCAAAATGAAGGAAGCATAAAGCGGGTTTTAAGTTAAAAGTCTCGAGTGCAATGGATGGGACGGAGGATCATTTATTGTGGACACTGATGAAGAAGCCGATGCTGACCCTCCAGGTTCAGATTGGGACCCATATGATGAGTGTAAACAGCGAGACTCCAGATGAGCATGTCGAGTTCTTTGCCTCAGACAATTAAACTAGTGATTTTCAAAGATTTTAAATATGTGTGATGTGATTTTTTTTTAAATGTTACAATTCTTTTATTGATTTAACACCACATTTAATAGCTTAAAAATTTATTGGAGGGTGGGTTATGGTATTTTGAATAGAATTTTAAGGTCACTGTTTTTTGTATCTGGCCTATAGTGTGCTTCAGGCTTTGTCTTATCCGCCAAAATATGTGCAGTTCTTACCTTTGCTGGACAAAGGTAAACTCTTTTTGCAGCTTAACCAGATACACTGCAGATGCAGGAGAAATCCAGCAGGTCACTCAACATCCATCGAAAGTAAAAGGTAACAAATGTTTCGGGCCTGGGCCCTTCGTTAAAAAAGAAAGGGCAGAAGCCTGAACAAAAAGGATGGGGAGTGGAGGAAGGAGATGAGAGGAGGGAGGAGCACAGGCTGACAGAGGTGAATATAGGTGGGAGGATAGAAGAGGAAAAAGCTGAGGTGATGGGGTGGGCAGCTCTCTGATAGAAGAAGGAAGGGGAAGGGGTGGGGAGCTGGGGAGAAAGGAGGCTGAGGGATAGGGAAAGAGTGAACCATGGGCTTAGACAAAAATTAGACAAGTTGATGTTACTGCTGTCCGGAGCTGCTCCTCCAATTTGCTTGTGGCCTGAATTTGTCAGCACACGAGACCGTGGACATACCAATGTGGTGCAGAATTAAAGAAATTGGCCACTGGGAAGTCCTTGCTGTGGCAGCGGACAGAGAGAAGGGGTTCAAGCTCATTGTTTAACTTGTGCAAGTGAACTGGATCTGAATCATTCAAGAGAAATTTTAGGATGGCTGAATCTTCACTGTGGATCACTGTTGTGAGACCCCTGAGAGGTAATTAATATTTTCGCACCCCACTGGGGGGGGGAGGAGGAGAGGGGTCGCTGCTGCAGGGGCAAGAGAGGTCACTGCCATGGGGGGAGAGGAGAGGGGTCACTGCCACAGGGTGGGGGGAGGGGAGATGGGGCACTCCTGGGTGGGGGGAGAGAGATCGCTGCCGGAGGAGGGAGAGAGGTTGCTGTCACGGGGTGGGGCGGGGGGGGCCGCAAACTGCAGCTATTGTAAACTTGTGGTTATACACCACTCGCCTACTGCAGGGGGCGACCAGTGTATCTGCAGGAAGAGCACTGGAGGACAAAACAAGACCTGGTCAGCTGCCGATCATCCGGCGGGATACAAACCATCCGGCCCCTCGAGGTCAGTCACACAGAGCTAGCACAGCTAACCACAGCAGGGACTTTAAATGGAATAAAGTCTGTTGATCAGTCTTTAAGTCTTGTATCTGCTTTCTGTACGACAGCGCACCACAGAACTCCCTCTCAATGTTCGCAGCAGCAGAATATTGCTGATGGGGGTGGCGACTGACAGGGGAAGGGAGGGAGGGTGAATGACTCGAATGTTGATGATTGATGGTGGGTGGTGACTGACAGCCGGTGGGGGGGGGGGGGGGTGGGAGAAGACTTACCGACAGTTCCCGTTAATGCATGATGCGTCACTTACCGTGTCATCACAGGGGTGGGATCCCCCTGCAGTTTAAAAGGTGCTTCCGGCACCTTTTCCCCAGTAATCATACTGGGGAGCGACACAGAGGCTGCAGTTTAAAAGAGCCAAGCGAAAAGGTGCAGTGCCCTTTCTGAGGTTGACACCAGTGTACTCGAAACTGAAACAATAATCCGCATTCAGCCTGCCTGCTTTTAATTTCCCAGTCAATGTGGAGTGATAGAACATGGGAAGAGGCACGTCAGCCCAACGCATCTAGGCTGGCCATCATACTAATCCCACTTGCCTACACAAAGATAAGCGTATACAGAGCCGTTATCATACCCACACTCCTGTTTGGCTCCGAATCATGGGTCCTCTACCGGCATCACCTACGGCTCCTAGAACGCTTCCACCAGCGTTGTCTCCGCTCCATCCTCAACATTCATTGGAGCGCTTTCATCTCTAACGTCGAAGTACTCGAGATGGCAGAGGTCGACAGCATCGAGTCCATGCTGCTGAAGATCCAGCTGCGCTGGGTGGGTCACGTCTCCAGAATGGAGGACCATCGCCTTCCCAAGATCGTGTTATATGGCGAGCTCTCCACTGGCCACCGTGACAGAGGTGCACCAAAGAAAAGGTACAAGGACTGCCTAAAGAAATCTCTTAGTGCCTGCCACATTGACCACCGCCAGTGGGCTGATATCTCCTCAAACCGTGCATCTTGGCGCCTCACAGTTTGGCGGGCAGCAACCTCCTTTGAAGAAGACCGCAGAGCCTACCTCACTGACAAAAGGCAAAGGAGGAAAAACCCAACACCCAACCCCAACCAACCAATTTTCCCCTGGAACCACTGCAACCGTGTCTGCCTGTCCCGCATCGGACTTGTCAGCCACAAACGAGCCTGCAGCTGACGTGGACATTTACCCCTCCATAAATCTTCGTCCGCGAAGCCAAGCCAAAGAAGAACATTAATTCCATAGGCCTCTAGTCTTGCTCATTCAAGAACCTGTCAAAATATCTTTTTAATGCTGTCACTATTTTCTGCCTCCACCACCTTGTATAGCAGCTCGTTCCACTCACCATCTGCTCTGTGTGAAATGTTTACTCCTTTTCTCACGATACTCGAACATGAGATTACATACTGCCGGAATCAAGGTTAGGTCTTTCCCACCAATACCAGTCTCCTGAATGAACCTCATACGAGTAATGTGGTGCTACCTCTCTACCCTCCTCTATAACTCTGCCCTTCTGTGCCGTGTCTTACTTGTACTGTGTTTGAGATTTGGGAACAGATGGCAATATCTCGAAATTTGCAGAAGACCTGAAGTTGGGTAGCAGGGTTGGCTGTGTTGAGAACAAAAGGATGGTGCAGAGTGATTTGAACAAATTAGGTGAGTGGGCCAATAATGTGGATAAATGCGAGGTTATTCACTTTGGAGGTAAGAACAGGAAAGAGGACTATTATATAAATGGTATCTGTTTAGGGAAAGGGGAGATGCAGCGAGACTTGGGTGTTGCTGTGCATCAGTCGTTGAAAGTGGGCCTGCAGGTGCAGCAGGCGGTGAGGAGGGCGAATGGTATGTTGGCGTTCATAGCGAGAGGATTTGAGTACAGGAGTAGAGAGATCCTGCTGCAGCTGTACAGGGCTTTGGTGAGACCACACCTGGAGTACTGCTTGCAGTTTTGGTCACCTTATCTGAGGAAGGATATCCTTGCCATGGAGGGGGTTCAGAGAAGATTCACTAGACTGATAACAGGGATGGAAGGACTTGCATATGAAGAAAGGTTGGATCGACTAGGCTTGTATTCTCTGGTATTTGGAAGATTGAAGGGGAATCTTATAGAAACATATAAAATTCTTAAGGGATTAGACAGACTAGCTGCAGGTTGGTTGTTTCCAATTCTGGGAAAATCCAGAACCAGGGGTCACAGTTTAAGGATAAAGGGGAAGTTTTTTAAGACTGAGTTGAGGAAAAATTTCTTCTCTCAGAAGGCAGTGGATCTGTGGAATTCTTTGCCACAGGAAGTATTTGAGGCCGGTTTGTCAATATTTAAGAGTAGGTTAGATATGGCCCTTGTGGCTAAGGGGATCGGGGTTATGTGGAGAAAGCAGGAACTAGGTACTGATCAATCATGATCATATTAAATAGCAGTGTAGGCTTGAAGGGTCAAATGGCCTACTCCTGCACCTATTTTCTATGTTTCTATGTTTGTATGTCTAACTGGTCTGCTCGCAAAACAATTTATATTGCTGCATCTTGGGACGCATGATAATGAACTTGCCCTCTGGCTCCTTCTGATCTTGGGAGAAGCTCCAACACCATGCCATGATACATCCAGTTAGAATGCTTTTGATGGTGCATCTGTGGAAGTCATTGAATGACATGGGCAACAAACTGAAGTCCTTAATCTCCCAAGGAAGTGGAGGTGTTGGCTTAACCATTTCGTTGCAATGGCTAGTCAGTGGGTTTTTTTTTAAAATTGCTTTTCAGGATCTGTTAAGACTTGTGTTTATTGTTTATCCTTCCTTGCCCTGAGCTAAATGAGGGGATTAAGAGGCATTGAAAGGGCTGGAGTCACATACAAGACCTATTAAGGTCAGGAGATGAGTCCCCCTGAAGGATAATGGAAAACTTGATAGATTTATACAGTAGTGTGATTCTAACTTGCCGTTCCAGATTCCACAGTTGCCTTTCATGAGGTTTGAAGGTGGTTTTTGTGGAGTGCAAGAGGAGACTTTGAAATTTTTTAATTTTTGGATTTTTCATGCATAGAGTCTGGGCCCATTTCTGCTGATTAATATTTGCCTCAGGTTCAAGGCAATAAAACTTAAGTCCATAGTTCTCCTGGAACCCATCCAAAAGAACGAGAGCTTTGTCCCAGCGATCTATCTTCATCAAAGGGGGTTGGTTGGTGTGAACTGAATTGAATACATTAAATGCAATTTTTCACAAGGGCAGGACAAAATTCTTGCCAAGACGTGAGAATGAATGAGAGAATTCCATTCTCTTCCCATCAAGGATGGAAATGCATTCTTGAATGTTTTTTATCTTCCATTAATAAATCTCTGAAATGTCTGCCCCAAGACAAATATTGCTCCACTAACCCCGGTTTTGGTGCTGAATATGGTCTACAATTGTTTTTCAAAAAATCCAGAGTTGGATAATTGAGCCTAAACTTTGATGTGGAGTAAGATATGTGGGCTTTTAAATTCAAAAGCTTTATTCCCAGGTGGGCGACGATAAGGGGAGAGGCATGCAAACAGGCAGATTCCTTTCACCGCTGACTACAATAACCTTGTGCATTTATTACTCTGCAAAAGAGTTTTGCTCCTTTTACAGTATGATCGGCCCCAGGGCAATCTTGTCACCATAGAATCTTTACTCCTGTAATCTTAATAAACACCACTGATACCTTTAGCCTACTGATAGTGTCTTGAGAGGTTTTATGAGTACTGTCTCACTTTCTTTAATGATTCCTGAATACTGATTTAAAAAAATACTATTCAGCACTAAGAAAAGATGTCAGGATATAAACAGAGGCTTTGGTTTATCGCTAACTGCGATCAGAACGTGATCAAAATCAAGGAGCTGATTGTGGACTTTAGGCAGGGGAAAATCAGAGGGGTACGATTCAGGTGGGAGACCAGAGGTGGAGAGGGTGAGCAAATATAAATTCCTGGGAGTCACTATCTCGGAGAACCTCTCCTGGACCCAAAACGCAAAGGTTATTGTGAAGAAAGCACGTCAGTGCCTCTGTTTTCTCAGGAGTTTTGTGGAGGTTTGTTTTGACATCGGAAACCTGGCAAATTTATACAGAGGTGTGGTGGAAAGTGTGCTGCATCATAGCCTGGTATGGGGGCACCAATACCTCTGAGTGGAAAGCCCTGCAAAAGGTAGTGGACACAGCCCAGTCCATTGCAGGCAAAACTCTCCCCAGCCTCGAGAAAGTCTACATGAAACACTGGTGTCATCGGGGAGCAGCAGCAATCATCAAGGATCCACATCATCCAGGACATGCTCTGTTCTCGCTGCTGCCATTGGGAAAGAGGTACAGGTCCCACAACACTTGCCTCTCCAAGTTCAGGAATAGTTATTTCTCCTCAACCTTCAGACTCCTGAACCACAAACTCGTTCAGAGGCTCATTTAAGGATTCTTGCTTTGCACTCTGTTTATTATTGAATATTTATTTTCTGCATTGCACAGCCATTTTGTTTCCACTGCCTTCTTGTTTAGATTTCTCTCCTTTGTATAGATATCTTTTCTTTAGTACAGTTGATGGCAATACTTATAAGAGGAGATTCTGCCTGGCCTGCAGGAAGAGGAAGATGATGTCATGTATGTACCCTAACAATAAATTTGAACTCTGAACTTTGAGTTGTTGCGGATGGTATGGCAGTACAGCAGGTATTGACTTCCAGTGATATTGACTTTGTTCCTGTTGGGCACTACCAATTGCCCCAATAATCACAAGGAAAAAGACTGAGGGGAAGGATGTACATGAGACTTGAGCTGGCCCAGATCCAAACTAGGGAAGTTCAGGGAAGGGAGAGGTGGCCTGACCTTTATGGCCTGGGTCCCAGGGGAGGAGTCCAGGTGAGAGTGCCTTCAGGGGGCGGGCCAGCCCAAGCCAATTAGCACTCACAATCCATACCATTATATTGACCCCCTCTTTTTAAATAGAAACGTCCCCCCCCCCCCACTCTTTGACACAACGAGAGGGGAGAGAGAAGGAAAAAACAATTTTGATAGAGGTTTAGCTGCACCGGCGACTTCCTCCTTTTGCAGGACTGACAGAAGGCAGGCGTGTCCGAACTCTGCTGTTTGGGAGCGGAAGCGGTCCTGGCGGGAGTGGGGGGGAGCAGGTGAGGGAACAGTCTGGGTCGGGGTGATGCTTGAGGACTCACGGGAGGAAGGGGGAATTGATTCCCCCCGGAGGACCTACTCCTGGAGAGGGGAGCCAGGTGGCTCTGCCTCCAGTATTGCGCTCCCATGTGGGGTGGTCTGCTCCGTGGGATGGGGTGTGGCAGGCAGGGCAGTTTCAGGGTCTACGGCCATCGCCAAGTCTTGGATTGGCACAGTGTCCTCGTGGTCATTGGAGTACCTCACAAATGTGTATTGTGGGTTGGCGTGTATGAGATGTACCGCTTCCACCAGTAGATCTGTCTTATGGATCCTTGTTTGTCTCTGTCACAGAACCAGCCCTGGGGTTGCCAGCCAAGGAGGAGTGGAGGTGCCATTCGCAATCTCCTAGGGAAAGCAAACAAGCGTTCATGCGGGTTGGTGTTAGTCGTGGTGCACAGGAGTGATCGGATGGCATGAAGCACTTTGGGCAAAACTTCCTGCTAGCGGGACACCGGCATGTTTTTGGACCTAAGGGCCAGGAGCACCATCTTTCAGATGGTGGCATTCTCCCTTTCCACTGGTGGCTATGCCTCTGGCCAAGAAGTACTGTTGCAGTTCCTCACTCAATAATGAGGTCTCCTGATCACTGTGGGTGTACTTGGGGTACCCAAACAGGGTGAAGATACTGTGCAGTGCCTTGATTACCATCACCGAGGTCATATCCTGGCAGGGAATAACCATATAACCATATAACCATTTACAGAGCGGAAACAGGCTATTTTGGCCTTTTGAGTCCGCACTGGTTCACTACAACAACTCCACTAGCTCAAACCTCCCACTCTCCACCAATAACCCTCCGACCCCCTCACCTCCATGTACACATCCAACCTTCTCTTAAATGACAGAAGGGACCCTGCTGCAACTATCTGATTTGGAAGCTCATTCCATTCTGCCACCACTCACTGATTGAAAAAGCCACCTCTAATATTTCTCCTAAAGTGTTGTCCCCTTACCCTTAACTCATGGCCTCTTGTTCCAACCTCCCCTGCCCTCAGGGGAAAGAGTCTGTTTATGTCTAGTCTATCTTTTCCTTTCATAATTTTAAATACCTCTATCAAGTCCCCTCTTAGTCATTTACGTTCCAATGAATAAAGTCCCAGTCTCCTTAATCTCTCCCTGTAATCCAGATGCTGTAAGCCGGGCAACATCCTTGTAAACCTTCTCTGCACCCTCTCCACCTTATCTATATTCTTTCTATAATTTGGAGACCAGAACTGAGCACAGTACTCCAAACCTGGCCTCACCAATGCCTAAAACAGCTGCAGCATCACTTCCCAGCTCCTATACTCTACACTATATATATTTTTTTAAACTTTATTTATTCGTTCAAAAAACAAATAATATATGACATATGCAGCAATTAAACATGAACATGAACTTTTTTTATATATAGAAAAAAAGAAAAAAAAGAAAAAAGAAAGAAAAGAAAAGACCACCCCCCTTCAGCCAACTCTCCTAAGGAGAGCCATAAAAGAAAAAAAAAGAAAGAATATTAAAGAAAAAGTTAAATATACATATTAAAATCTAGTCAATATAAATTGAAATGTAAACATCCTGAGTATAACAGCCACTTATTAATAAAAAAAATTATAATTATCAAGCGAAACATGTGTAATTTTTTCCATTATTAAACAATATTTCATCTCATTATGCCATCAATTAATATCAATCATATTTGTATCTTTCCACGTACTAGCAATACGTGGATAAAGCTAAATATACAAAAGCAAGCTGGAACTTATCCCAAACCTTTCAGAGGTTGCAAACTACCCAATAAAAATACTGTTGGATCTAAAACTATTTTAATCTTATACAGGTATTCTAAAAACGATTGAATTTTCTTCCAAAAAGATTGTATATGTAAACATAACCAAACAGCCTGAAAAACAGTTCCAACCATATCACCGAAGTAAAACACAAATCTGATTCATTAAAACAATTTTTTAAAAATTTTTCAGGTGTCAAATATAATTGATGTAAAAAATTGTAATTGTTTTCTTTGGCTTGGCTTCACGGATGAAGATTTATGGAGGGGTATGTCCATGTCTGCTGCAGGCTCGTTGGTGACTGACAAGTCTGATGCGGGACAGGCAGACACTGTTGCAGCAGTTGCAAGAGAAAATTGGTTGGTTGGGGTTGGGTGTTGGGTTTTTCCTCCTTTGTCTTTTGTCAGTGAGGTGGGCTCTGCGGTCTTCTTCAAAGGAGATTGCTGCCCGCTGAACTGTGAGGCGCCAAGATGCACGGTTTGAGGAGATATCAGCCCACTGGCGGTGGTCAATGTGGCAGGCACCAAGAGATTTTTTTAAGCAGTCCTTGTACCTCTTCTTTGGTGCATCTCTGTCTTGGTGGCCAGTGGAGAGCTCATCATATAACACGATCTTGGGAAGGCGATGGTCCTCCATTCTGGAGATGTGACCCACCCAGTGCAGTTGGGTCTTCAGCAGCATGGATTCGATGCTTGTGGAGTCTGCCAGCTTGAATACTTCGATGTTCGTGATGAAGTCATTCCAATGAATGTTGAGGATGGAACGGAGACAGCGCTGATGGAAGCACTTCCAAATTACAAAAAATTGTAATTAATCATTGCATAATGTGCATTTATCAATCTAGTTACACTATCATAACAGATATCTAACCAATCATCTTCATGAAAAATAAAACCAATATCCACTTCCCATCTAATTTTAGCTCTATCCCAACCCTTTTTATCCAAACCATCCTGTAATATTTGATACCCTTCTCTGGTACCTTCATAAGAAAAGTCTCAAATTTAGTCATTTTAGGTAAAATCATATCTCTACCAAACATACATTTTACCAAAGATCGAATTTGATAATAAAGAAATAAAGAGTTCTTATCAATACCAAAATCTTCCCTGATCTGATTAAAAGATAAAAACTTACCCTCTTTAAAACAATCTCCCAAATTTTTCACACCTTTAAATCTCCAATGCAATAAACTTTGATTATGTATTGAAAAAGAAATAAGTTGATTATTATACAATGGAGTCAAAGCCAATAATTTACCCCTAGAGCCTTTAATTTTATTTTTATTTATCCATAACTTCATTAAATGTTTTAGTATAGGCACATTATATTGTTGTAACAAATTTATATTCCATCTAAACAAATTCAGAAATACTTGCCATCTCAATTTTAGCCCAACTAGGAGGCCGTACCAAATCCATCAATGAACTAATAAATTTAAGTTGGGCTGCTTCATAATAATTTTGAAAATGTGGTAAACACAGTCCCCCTAACTCACATTTCCAAGTTAATTTATTCAAAGCTACTCTTGAAAATTTACCCCTCCATAAAAACTCCTTAACCATTTTATTCAAATATCGAAAAAAAATGTTATCAAGTAAATACGGAATAGATTGAAACAAATATTGCATACGTGGAAAGATATTCATCTTAATTGTATTTATCCTTCCCATTAAATTAATAGGTAAATCTTTCCATTTAATCAAATCAGTTTTAATTTTTTTCATTAACGGAGCATAATTTAATTTATATAAAGATTGATCATTAACATTCAAAATTATACCCAGATATTTAATTCGATCAGTCCACTTCAAATTAATAATATTCTTATAAACTGAATAATCTCCTTCATTTACTGGTAATATTTCACTTTTTTTCCAATTAACTTTATATCTAGAAAGACATCCATATTGTATTAAACACTCCTTCAAGTGCAAAAGTGACTGAGCTGGGTTTGTTAAATACATCATTGGCAAATAAATTAATTTTATACTCCTCATCTAAAACTTTCATACCCTGTATCTGTGTATTTTGTCTTATCAGCTGTGCTAAAGGTTTAATCACTAATGCAAACAAAGGTGGTGATAAAGGACAACCTTGATGAGTTGATCGAGTTAACTTAAAAGATAACGAAATCAAACCATTCGTCAATACTCTAGCTATCAGTTTACTATATAGAGCCCTAAACCAACCAATAAAAGAAGGACAAAACTTAAATTTCTCCAAAACTTTAAACAAAAAATTCCATTCAACTCTATCAAATGCTTTTTCTGCATCTAAGGATATAACCGTCGGGTGATCTAAAGATTGTTGAAATCTATTAATCAAACTAATCACACACAAAATGTTATCTGAAGCATATCTATTCTTTATAAAACCTGTTTGATCAATATGAATCAACTTTGGTAACAAATTAGCCAATCTATTCACTAATATTTTAGCTATTATTTTACAATCTACATTTAACAAAATTGGTCTATATGAAGACACTTTCAAAGGATCTCTATATTTTTTAGGAATTACTGTAATTAAAGCACTAGAACAAGACCCAGGTAATTCATAATGTTCTCCAACTTGACGTAATTCATTCCCAAACACTGTAGATAAATCATCATAAAAAATTTTATAAAAACGAAAATCCATCATCACCAGGTGATTTACCGTTCAGCATTTCAAACATAGCAATTTTAATTTCCGAATCAGTAAATGGTTCTTCTAACTCCTGTATATCTCTATCCTCTAATATCGGTAAATTCAACTGTGATAAAAAAAGATCAATCGATCCAGTTTCTTGTTTTCCTTCAGATGTATATAACTTTTTATAAAATGAATAAAATTCATCATTAATCTCACGATTAAGAGAATTCCGTCTAACAGCATTAATAGTGCTCGCTATCTGTTCTTTCTTTAATTGCCACACCAATACCTTATGTGCTTTCTCTCCCCATTCGTAATATCGTTGTTTAGTCCTATTAATCACACATTCAAGTTGATAAGATTGCAAAGTATTATATTTCAATTTCAACCTAGATAATTCTATTTTCTGATCCTCTGTAGCATCTTTCTGAAATTCCTTTTCTATCTCATTGATCTGTTTCTCTAATTCAAGACTGATTTAATCGATTCTTTTTTATTTTAGAAGTATAACTAATTATTTGTCCTCTCAAATAGGCTTTCATGGCATCCCATAATACAAACTTACTTTGAACAGAATAAAAATTTTCTTTAAAAAAAAATTAATTTGTTTTTTTCAAAAAATCAATAAATTCCATATTTTTAACAACATTGTATTAAATCTCTAACGATAAGCTATTTGAGTTTTCTCAGAAGTTTCATATGTAAAATATAACAGAGAATGATCTGAAATCACCCTACTTTTATATTCCGCTTGTTGTATTTTCCCTTGTAAATGTGCCGATACTAAAAAGAAGTCAATCCTTAAAAACAATTCATGTCTAGATGAATAAAAGGAAAAATCTTTCTCTGTCGGATTAAGACGTCTAAAAATATCTACTAAATTAAGATTTTTCATCAGCGCTTGAACCTGATTTGTCATCTTGGATATTTTAACTTTCTTCGGAGATTTATCTAATAAAGGTTCCAAAACACAATTAAAATCACCACAAACTAAAATATTATCATTAGCCTGACCCAAACATAAAAATGCATCTGAAATAAATACTTCATCATCTGCATTTGGGGCATAAATATTAAGTAAAGTCCAGAATTCACTAAAAATCTTGCAATTTAATTTAAGAATACATCCTGCCTTTTCCTCCATTGATTGTAATTCAAAAGATAATTTTTTTATGTATCAAGATTGCTACGCCTTTAGCTCTAGAATTTCTTCTTTTCTTTGGCTTGGCTTCGCGGACGAAGATTTATGGAGAGGTAAAGTCCACGTCAGCTGCAGGTTTGTTGGTGACTGTCAAGTCCTTTGCGGGACCGGCGGACACGGTTGCAGCGGTTGCAAGGGAAAATGGGTTGGTTGGGGTTGGGTGTTGGGTTTTTCCTCCTTTGTCTTTTGTCAGTGAGGTGGGCTCTGCGGTCTTCTTCAAAGGAGGTTGCTGCCCACCAAACTGTGAGGCGCCAAGATGCACAGTTTGAGGCGATATCAGCCCACTGGCGGTGGTCAATGTGGCAGGCACCAAGAGATTTCTTTAGGCAGTCCTTGTACCTCTTCTTTGGTGCACCTCTGTCACGGTGGCCAGTGGAGAGCTCGCCATATAACACGATCTTGGGAAGGCGATGGTCCTCCACTCTGGAGATGTGACCTACCCAGCGCAGTTGGATCTAGAATTAAATGAAGAAGAATATACATGCCCAACCCAGTCTCTTTTTAATTTCACGCTTTCCTTCACTTTCATATGTGTTTCTTGTAAAAAGGCAATATCAATTTTAATTTTCTTAATATACGCCAAGACTCGCTTACGCTTAATCGGACTGTTTAATCCTCGATCATTTAAAGTAGCAAACCTCAACTTCGACATATCTACTATTATTACTAAATACCAATAATATCTTTATATAAAAATTCAAATTAACGTATATAGGCCCTCCAATAAAAAAAAATCACAAATTAAAAACTAGATAGAATGAAAATAAAATAAAAAAATAAGAAAAAAAAGAACCCCCCAAAAAAAAAACTACCAAAAGGTAGTAATCCCCTAAACAAAAATTGGGTGTGGGTCACCCACCAGTGGCTGATGACTAGTAAAGAACTTAGTGCAAATCTCTCCCTCCCCAGCCAAACAGTCAATAACATCAAAATATCATAATAACAAAAGAAAAAAGTAGAATAAGAAAATTCTTATTTTCATCCAGAAGATTCCAATCTCGAAGATCCCATTTCAGAAGGAGGTAGAATCTTTCCATTCTTGTTTTTCCCATTTCTGCCATTTCTTCCGTTTCCAGAACAACCAGATTTTTCTTTAGGGGACAATGGTGGACTACGTCTTTGTCCTCTTATATCTGGCAATGAATCAGCAAAAATCATTGCATCATGATCAGTTTCAAAAAACTGAAATTGATAGTCTCCATAAAACACCTTCAACACTGCAGGGTAATGAAAAGTAGACTTATAACCTTTACATCACAACTTCCGGAGAACGGGTAATTCCAGCGCCATCCTTCACTTGGTGAGCAATAGACATTTTTTTTCAGCTCCCACAGGCGGTCTTTGGGGTTTAGACAATGAAGAGATTGAGCCTGGGGCTGTATCAAGTCGTCTAGGCCCTAAATCTTCAGCACTTCGAAAATGTAATTTCTTCTGCACTTGAGGTTTAGTCTTTTTACCATTAGGGGCCATAATAATTCCTTAATACTTTAAACTAAAATTTAAAAAGTTTAAACTTGAAAACAAAGAGTTAAAAAACAGGCACTTAAAAGTCTGGCCAGAGAGGTCAAGATTACACGTCTAGACTCTACGCCATCTTGCCACGCCCCCCTATACTCTATACTACGATTTATGAAGGCCAGCATACCATATGCCTTCTTAACCACCCTGCCTACATCGGAATTCACCTTCAATGAACTCTGTACCGTAACCCTCGGGCCTCTCTGCTCCTTTGCGTGCCTCAATGCCCTCCCCTTAACTGTCATGGAGGGCTTGGAAACAGTCAAGATGCATGCTGGTGCACATCCTCCGGGATAGGGCATCTGGGGGATTGTTGAGTTTACCTGGTCAGTACAAGATGTCGTAATTATAGGTGAAGAGCTCGATCCTCCACCTAAGAATCTTGTCATTCTTGATTTTATCCCACTGTTTAATATTAAACAGGAAGGCTACGGCCATTTGGTCTGTCAGCAAGGAAAAATGTTTACCGGCCAGGTAATGTCGCCAGTGGCGCATTACCTCAACAATCGCTTGGGCCTCCTTCTTGACCGAGGAGTAACGTACCTCGGGACCATGCAGGGTGCGAGAGAAAAAAGTTACTGGCCTGCCTACCTGGTTAAGAGTGGCGGCCTGTGCAAAATCGGAGGCATCGCTCTCCACCTGGAAAGGGATGGACTCGTCCATGGCATGCATCGTGGCCTTTGCGATGTCTCCTTGGATCTGGTAGAATGCAACTTGGGCTTCCACCGATAACGGGAAAGTTGTGGACTTAATCAGGGGTGGACCTTATCGGCATAATTGGGCATCCATTGTGCATTATAGGAAAACAGCCCCAGGCACCTTTTAGCGCCTTTAGGGTGTTTGGGACTGGGAGATCCATAAGGGGTTGCATGCGGTTGGGGTCCAGAGCAATGACACCATGTGCCACGATACAACTGAGAAGGGCCAGATGGTCTGTGTTGGACACACACTTGTCCTTATTGTACGTCAAGTTGAGAGACTTGGCCGTATGTAAGAACCTTGCGAGGTTCGCATCGTGGTCCTGTTGGCCGTGGCCTCAGATGGTGACATTGTCAAGATGTGGCAATGTCTACCATCCGATCCATAATCCTCTGAAAAGCAGAGACACCGCTAGTAACACTGAAAGGCACCCGCAGGAAGTGAAAGTTTGCCATCAGCCTTGAAACCAGTGTAGAGCCGATCGCTCGGGCGAAGGGGGAGTTAATGATAAACTGACCTGAGGTCAATGGTTGAGAAGACTCTGAATTGTGAGTCCTTATTGACCAAGTCAGCTATCTGGGGTAGAGGGTACGCATCCAACTGGGTGAAGCGGTTGATGGTTTGGCTATAATCGATCACCATCCAGGGCTTGCCCAACCCTCTGACCACGAGGACCTGCACCCTCCAGGGGACAGAGCTAAGGGCTATGATTCTCTCTGCCAAAAGTTGCTGAACCTCAGCCTGGATGAACACCATATCCTCAGTGCTAGAGAGCTTACTCTTGGTGGCGATCGGTTTACAGTCCGGGGTGAGGTTCGTGAATAGTGACGGAGGGGCCACCCACCGGGTGGTGAGGCTGCAGGTCGGTGCAGGTGGCTGGGTGCTCGATTGGGGGGGGATCCTGTAAGCTGTGGGTTGTAAATAGTGAGTGGAGGTTGGGGCTCCCCCGAACGCCATCGTCGCACTCCTGAACTGACTCTGGAAGTTGAGGCCCAGGAGGATCGGCGCGCAGAGCTAGGGCATGACCAACAACAAAAAGTCATTATAACACTCCACCCCAATTCAGTGTCAGAGATGCCACACAGTACCCCTGGATACAAGTCTGCTAGTCTTTCACCACCATTGACATTGGTCATCGGCCAAATGGGTATTGAGAGTCTACAGGCCACCTCGGGTCGATAAAACTTTCAGTACTGCCACTATTGATTTGATTTGTGATCATTCACCTCGATCTGCATCATGGAGTTTGTGATCGGGTGAGGGCTGGCTTGGTCCAAGGTGATAGATGGGTGCGTCGTCTTCATTGTCAGTGGGGAAGCCCGATGCCCAAGATGGCAGCCTCGATGTTGACTATGCTTCCAATGCCGGTGAAGAAGGCGGAAGTGACATCTTCGGGGCGTAAATGATGTCACTGGTGAGGGTTGCCACTGAGCAGAGGATGGTGGTGGGAACAGGTAAAATGGCACTCACCTTACCGTGCACGTGGCCAACACCGGAAATTCCTTAGCTATACACGCCGTACTGCTGTGAGATGGGGCTCTGGACCTGCAAACATGTTGGTAGTGACCCTTTCTCCCACAGCCTGAGCAGGTAGCACCTTTCGCGGGGCAGAGTTGTCACGGATGTCTTACCTGCCCTCAGAAGTTGCACCTCGAGTATCCCGGCACCACTGCAGCCCCAACGCCGACTCCCAGGATTGTGGCCTCGGGGTGACGCATACTGGTTAGGCCTGCTTCTGCCCGTGATCGACTCCATGTGACGCTGGGCTGAGTCCAAAGTCCTGGCCAGTTGGATTGTCCGTTTCAATGGGAGTTGATCCTCCACAAGGAGACGTTGTTGGATATAGTCCGACCTCAATCCTGACACACAAGCGTCCTGGACCAGGTCTTCCACACACTGGGCCCCTGGCACAGGGACTGTGGGGTTCCCCAAAAAGTCTTTTCCCAGTACGATCAGGGCTCGAACCGACTCACCAGGCTGCTGTTTTCTGGAAGCCAGGAGGTAATGGAAGCAGACCTCATTGATCTTGGACTTGTATTGTGTTTGTAGCTCAGCCATTCCCTCGGTATAGGTCGTGCAGCTTCTGATGGCCTGAAAAGCCCTCTGGCCGACTCTTGCCTGTAGGACTTTCAGCCTCTTCTCATCCGAATTGACCACTCCAGCAGCAGCCTCCAAAAAGTTGTTGAACCAATTGGCCCACTGCTCGAAGAGTTCTGATGCAGCCGGGACTTGAGGATCCACCTCTAGCCGATCGGGGCACAACAACTTCTCCATTACTGGAGACGTTAAAAATTTTGTACAATAAATTGTTGGGCACTACCAGTTGCCCCAATAATCATAAGGAAAAAGACTGAGGGGAACGATAGGCTTTATTGTACATAAGACTTGAGCTGGGCTGGATCCAAACTAGGGAAGAGCAGGGAAGGAGAGGTGACCCGACCTTTATGGCCTGGGTCCCAGGGGAGGAGTCCAGGTGAGAGTGTCATCGGGAGTGGGCAGCCCAAGCTAATTAGCACACACAATTGTTATGGAGTTCCATGTTGTGTATTGGCCCATGTATTTTGTGGTTTTCTGTTAAAAAGTGGCAGTTTGCCTGAGAGAGCCAAGGTGAAGGTGAACTGCTGAGAGAGTGGGTGACGGATTGAGCATGTGCAGAAAATAATCTAAAAATTTTTGGACTTGGACAATAAACTGGGTGGTGCTGTGGAGTGGAAGAAGGCCCAGAGCATGAGTCATTGTCTGGAGGACAGTTTAGAATGTTGGGATTTCAAAAAGGGATGAACATTCCGAAGGCAGCCAGAAGGATCCGGACCAAGCCAGTAGTTCCTCTTTCTGCAGCAACACAAGACAACTTCGAATTTTGTGCTCTCTCTCTCTCAAAGATCTTTTGGCTTCAGTTTACCAAACAAACTGAATTTTGTTTATGATCTTTGCTTCAGCGGAGATCCAAGTTTTGTGTGCTTTGTGCTTGTTTTATGTCTAAGTCTTTCTGTGAGCTGGTTGGAAATATTACTTAGACTTTAATTACATATGTTATATTTAGGCTGGGGAATTTATTAGTGTCAGAAATAAAACTTCTCACACATGAGTCTCTTTAAAACTGATGACACGACAAGCTTTATTTACAAGTCTGCAGAGTTGGACTCAACTGGCTTCTCACCAGTTAAGCCCCGATACATACAGTGCATTGATTTTTATACCCTTATTGTTTGCCCTTCCCCTTCTTATTAATACTGTTTTAATTGGTTAGTATTGCAAAAGCATTCTAAGTATAACTGCATTTTTAATTATCACGTTCGTTACGTACGCTGCGAACTCTACATACACTAAATTCTGTTTCTCACCCTTCTTATCAATCTTTTGTCTCCTGCATGTCTCTCACTATGACCATGAAAAGATAGGTTTAAAAAAACATAATTCAGCTGAACCTTTTGTCCTTGGCTGCTAGTAAGCTCCCTGTCCGTTCTGGCTTCCCTTTTTATGATTAATCATCACATTTTAACTTAAGCCATTTTAACCTAAATTCTCTATATATAACAATTAGTTTTACACTGTTATAGAAATTTGGATAGTAACCAGTGGGCATTGTTATAAAAGGGGGGGGGGGGTGAGATTTTGAATTAAAGTTTGAAGGTGAATTTTTTGTTAATAAAGTAATTGTTCATCTTTACCCCTGTGCGATTTGCCTTCTTTGTGGTTGCTGGTTTGATCTTGTAACACAATCCATACCATTACAGTTCCCAAGCTTGGTTGCTATCTGTGTGGAGTTTGCCACCCTCTTCCTGCAAATATGTGGGTTGTCACAACTTCAGGCCACATTGCAAAGACAAGCTGCTCCTTTTTTAAAAATGCTCAGGGTTCCCCCATCACTGTGGTCACAACCACTTCATGCTGCTTCCTTCAGGTTAAGGTACAGCGCCTCTAGGTTCCAGAACAGGTTTTATCTAACAGTTATCAGGGTTTTGAACCTCCCTGATCTGTCTGCACTACTGAAACATCACACTACTTTCTTGCATTAACTGCATTAATATTGATATTTATTATTTCTTTTTTGCCTTGCATTTGTGATTAAAAATTATTTTTCTATCGCATTCGGTGTATCTTGCATATCTGGGCTGCAACAAGGAAGAATGTTGGTGCATCTGTACATTGCAATGTATATCACAATAAATTCACATGGCAAATATGTGCTGGTTGGTTGGTAGATCAATTCACCTCTGTAAGTCACCCCCAGTGTAGGTAGGAGGCAGGAGAACTGGTGGTAGAGAGTATTCAAGTGAATTGTGTGGTGAGAACTTGCCCAGATTTAAGGAACCAACTAGACTTCTGTGATACAAGGTAAATGTTATGAATATTTCCTAGCACCTTCAAGGAGAAAATAATTTACACTATACTTTTCACAACCCCCCCCCTCCCCCTCCCGAAGAGCTTTGAAGGCAAAGAAATCATTTTTAATTGGGCTTACTTGAAAGGTGGTACTGCTTCCAGTTTGGATGCAGGAAACAGGATCCAAGCAGCTGGAGCAAAAAGGAAAGGGGTGCAGATTCAGGTTTCACATTTATTGTTAGAGTACATACATGACTTCACATGCAACCCGAGATTTCTTTTTCCTATGGGCATGGCAGAATTGCATGGTAATGCAAAAAAAAACTGTACACAAACAAAGAACTGTAAAAAAGATAATGAATGTAAACAAACTGACTTTGCAGTGCAGAGAGAATTTAAAAAATCAATAAAGTGCACAAGTAAGAGTCCTTAAATGAGTCTCTGATTGAGTTTGTTGTTGGGGAGTCTGATGGTGGAGGGGGAGCAGCTGTTCCTGAACCTGGTGGTGCGAGCCTTGTCGCACCTGTACCTCTCTCCTGATGGAACCAACAAGAACAGAGTGTGTGCTGGGTGGTGTGGATCTTTGATGATTGCTGCTGCTCTCTGATGGCAGTGTTCCCTGTAGATGTTCTTGAGGTTGGGAATGGGTTTCCTGTAATGTCCTGTGCTGCTTCCACCACCTTTTGCAGGGCTTTACGCTCAGGGCTATCGCTGTCCCCATTTCAGATGTGCTGATGCACATTTTCCTCCACACCACTGTAGAAATTTCCCAGTGTTTCTGGTGTCATGCCAAACCTCGGCAAACTTCTGAGGAAATAGAGGCACTGAAAGGCTTTCTTCATGAAGCTGTTAGCATGCTGGGTCCAGGAAAGATCCTCCAAGGTAGTGACTTTTAAAAACTTAAATTTGCTCTCCGTTTTGCACCTCTGATTTTCTAATGATCACTAGATCATATACCTCTGTTTTTCCTTTCCTGAAATCAACAATCAGTGAGTGTGAGGTTGTTGTGGGTGCACCACTCAGCAAAGTTTTCAATCCTCCTCCTGTATACTGACTCATTGTCCCCGTTTATGCAACCCACTACCGTGATATGGTCAGCAAATTACTTGTCTTACTGAGCTACACAGTTATAGGTGTAGGGAGAGTGGAGCATGGTGCTAAAATAACATTCAACAGGGTGACAGACCATTTCGGCCCATGACTCCATTCCCTGTGGTGCTCTGGTACTGATGGAGGTCGTGGAGGAGATTTTCTTACCAATCTTCACTTATTGTGGTCTGGAGGTGAGGATATTCAGGATCCAATTACACAATGGGGTGTTGAATTTCAGGTCTTGGAGCTTGTTGCTCAATTTTGAGGGGATGATGGTGTTAAATGCCAAACTGTAGTTGCTGTCCAAGTGTTCCAGGACTTTGTGCAGAACCAATGAGATGGCATCTGCCATAGACCTGTTGGGCTATGGTACGATAGTCAAAGTTTTGGATCCAGATCTTTTAGCGAGTCTTGACGAAGTGTCATAACCCAAAACATCAACTACCCATTTACTGTTAGCGTAGCTGTTAGGGCAACACTGTTACAGCGCCAGCAATCGAGACTGTGTTTTGAATCCTGCAGTGTCTGTAAGGAGTTTGTACATTCTCCCTATGTCTGCATGGGTTTCCTCCCTCTGCTCCGGTTTCCTCCCAATGTTCAAAATGTTACGGGGTTGTAGGTCAATTAGGTGTAATTGGGCGGCATGGGCTCATGGGCCAAATGGCCTGTTAGCATGCTATGTGTCTAAATATTTTTTTTAAATTCAATCAGTGATGTTGCCCGACTAGGTTCTAGATGGGAAGGGCATCATCGTTTATGGGGCGGAGGCTGGGCAGTGGACTGAAGGAGAAAATGGATCAGCTCATGATTGAATATCAGTGCAGACTCAATGGGCTATATAGCCTATTTCTGTTCCTGTGTCTTATGGCCGATCAGTACACTGGGTTCCTCCAGCTGCTTAGTTTATTTTTTAGCTCTGGCATCGTGGATTCACTTGGGCCTCCTGCATACAAGCAGTAATGAGTTAAGGATCAGGTTACTCTTTTGTTGGTCAGGAGATTAATCAAAGAAAATTCTGCTTCTCTTCCTCAATTTATCGGCAGGCACATTGAATACAAAGACGTTGATTGGGCTGCACTTGGAATACTGTGTGGAATTCTGGCCTCCTCTTTCCAGGAAAATCGTGCTGGCTTTGGAAAGGATGCAGAAGAGGTTTACCAGAATGTTGCCTGATTTAGGGGGTATTGTGATGGATTATGTTATATTTTATATTGTATATTGTATATAGATATGTTTTAAAATGAGATAAACAGTGGCAGGAATTTTAGTGTGGGTCACATAAAAACACTTCAAAACAAGTCTCATTTAAAATACCAGAGATCTGCTCAAGCCAGACAGTCCAGGCTCCGGGTGCTTTTGCAAAAACTTTGAAGAATGCCTATAAGGACTTCACAAGTAGGCATTAATTGGAAATGCTGTGGAGCAATGGATTATTGTTTGAAAAGCAGCATATGAATAAACTCAGAAGATTAGGTCCAGTGCCACAGACCGTCTGAGTGCAGTCGGCTGTTCTTAGAGGGTCATGTGGTTTTCTCTGAGAGAGAGAGAGAGAGAGAGAGAGAGAGAGAGAGAGAGAGAGAGAGAGAGAGAGAGAGAGAAAGAGAGAGAGAGAAAGAGAGAGAGAGAGAGAATACAGTTCTACAGTTCAGAAGCATCAGCTGAAAACCCTATTTTGAAGACGGGCTATGAGTGCTTAGTTCAGCCTGGTCAAAGCCCTTGTGGTCCATACAAGAGGAGAGGACTGGCTGCATAATGCTTCACTTGAAATAAGGAAAATAAAAAGGAACTCTGTGGTGACCTGAAAGAAAGAGGCTATCATCTGGAAAACCCTGATGGGGCATGTTTCTTCAGCAAGACACTGAAGTGGCTAATCGAAAGGGATCAGTTGTGTGTGTCCAACGAGCAACAAATCTCTCTCTGAAAACTGACAAGAACCTTCCTGAGCGGTAACCTTTCAAGCACCAAAGCCTAGTGAAGATTCATAAATGTTAAATTATGTGCATAGATTAAGAATTGCCTGATACCAGTGAACTCGGTATGAGTGAGATGTGAGATTGGACTATGAATCAAAGAAATGTTTTGAACTTATATACACATTACATACATGTGCACTTCGAATTAGAAGGGGGCTAAGTTAAGTTAATAGTATTAAGTTAAAGTTTGTTCCTGTTTTCATGTTTAAATATAATTAAAAGCACCTTTTGTTGAAGTAACCATTTGTCTTGGTGAATTTCTATTGCTGCTGGGTTTTGGGGTCTTCTGGGCTCATAACACTATGAGTTATAGGGGATAGATTGGACAAACTGGAAGTATTTTCTCAGGAGCCGTCAGAGGTTAAGGGGAAACCTGACAAAGGTTTATAAAATCAAGAGAGGTGTTGATGGGGGGAGAATATTTTCCACTGAGTGGAAGTGGCACACCAAAAGCACACATGCATTTAGGTGAGGGGGAGGAAGTTTAACAGAGATGTGTGGGCCAGATATTTTACACAGAAATTGATATGTGCCTGGAGCTGGCTGCCAGGAGAAGTAAAGGAAGCAGAAAGTGGCACTTAAGAGGTTTCTAGATAGGTACATGATGTTTTGCGTGTGAAACTGGTTTGACTCGTTCCAAGGGCAACCAATCTGAACACATGCTGTTTGAACAGCAGTTTTTATTTACACTTATAGGGGAGTCACAGCAGTGATAAAATACACACATACACACACTCACCAGGTTAAATGACACACTTTAAACCTCTCACGGATAGAAAGCTACACAATCGAGTCCCAAAATATGACACCCGCCACTCCTTGATATCTCTAGCAGGCATGGCTCTTATCTAAACTAAACTAAACTAAACCAAGGACAGTCATTTCAAGACACACAATACTACAGGTCCTAATCCTGTCTGCACACTCCTCACTAGTGACTCTCACACTCCCAACCTGGAGTGGAGCTCGTGTTTGTTCCAGAACGAAAGTGCAGATGGCTCACGTGTGGTGGGCTGTATAGTGCCATCACCTGGAGAAACCGGCCCAGGTATTGATGAGGCGATTAAAGGCGACAATGACCAGGTGTGCAAGGCTTGACCCAGATTGGTGGGTGAAGTGACTTTGACTAAGTTCCAGATGGAGAGGTCACATGACCCCCCCATAATCCATATTCGCATCAGGTTCCAGACAGAGAGATCACATGACTCTCCACAATCCATTCTACACATGAATATGAAGGGGAAGGAGGGATATCTATCTGATGTAAGCAGAGTTATTAAATTTAGACATACAACACAGTAATAGCCCCTTTCAATCCATGAGCCTGTGCCACCCAATTACATCCAATTAAGCAAACACAGACACAGGGAGAATGTGCAAACTCCTTACAGACAGCTTAGGACGAACCCCGATTGCTGGCACCGTAATGGCATTGTGCTAACTGCTATGCCGACTGTACTGCCTCATATTTTAGTGATAATTTGAATTGGAGATCATATTCAGCCCTGACAGGAGGGCCGAATGACCTGTTCCTTTGCTGTACTGTTGTAGAAGAATATTCAAAACAGCTACACTGGAGAACAGGCAGTCTCTTGAAATTGGACCGGTGAACTGTTGGTGCCATGTGCTGTTTAATCGAGGAAAGCATTAATTCCTCAGAACTAAATTCTTCACCTCAATTAACCAAGGAAATAAAGCTGGCAAGAAGGACTCAAGTTTAAAAAAAAATCTATACAAGCAATGAAATTATCAAAAGGGCCTATTAAGTTCTATTAAAAGGAATCACGCTGCTGGTTTAGTTCTGACGAACCTATTCGTGGCACATTTCCCATACAAATTGAGTCTTGAAACAGCTTGAAACCGCTACTGCATCAGTAAGAGCCTGCACTTTCACAATTGATTTGAAATACTTATTTCCCCCTGCTGAGATAGTATTTTTGTTTGCAGTTGGCACCCAAATTTGTTGCACAGGTGAAAAGCTGGTCTGTTAATGGCCTAGGATTCATGGATTTGTAATTGTATTGTACAATTGGTATCAAACAACAATTATTCCTTTAGCTGCTACTACTTATCTATTCAGATGTTAGTTTTGGCTTTTGCATTGAGAGCAGCGAACATTAAAAATTACTGCATTGGACAGTTCACATTGCTGTGATACTATAGACTTTTTCCACATACACTTCACAGACCATAGATATTTTTTTTCTTGACTGATTAAATATGAGAGTCAGAATCAGAATTTGTTGTCGTGAACAAGTTACGTAATTTGTTGTTTTGCTGCAGCGTCATAGATAAACTTTTTAAAGACATTTAAATTTAGACATTCAGCCCAGGAGCCCGTGCCACCCAATGAACCTACAACCCCCGGTACATTTTGAAGGGTGGGAGGAAGCCTAAGCACCCAGAGGAAACCCACAGATTCAGGGGAAGAACATATGAACTCCTCACAGACAGCGTGGGATTTGAACCCCTTTCCCGGTTACTGGCGCTGTAACAGCATTGCACTAACCGCTCGCTACCTTATAACAATAAATAAGTGTGCAAAAAAAGTCTAAGTAAGGCAGTGTCTTTGGTTCATTGATCATTCAGGAACCTGATGGCAGCGGGGGAAGAAGCTGTCCTTGTGCCATTGGCTTCTCGTCTTTCGGCTCCTCAAGGTAGCAGAGTGAAGAGGGTGTGGCCTGGGTGTTGACGACCTTGAGAATAAAGGCTGTTTTTATTTTAGACACCGCCTCATGTAGATGTCCTCAATGGAGTGAGGTCTGGTGTCTGTGATGTCGCAGGCCAAGTTAACAACCTTCTGGATTTTATTCTTGTTCTGAGAATTGGCGCCTTCTTACCAGGCAGTGATGCAACCAGCCAGAATGCTCTCCACGGTACCTGTAGAAGGACCAGGGAGTCTGATGGTGGAGGGGGAGCAGCTGTTCCTGAACCTCGTGGGGGCGAGTCTTGTGGCACCCGCGCCTCTTTCCTGATGGCAAATCGTTCCTGAGGGTTTAGATGTTTGTTATCAATTGCTTGAACTTCATAGCTTTCATTATTGAATTGAATTGTTTAATGTCTGAGACACCGTGAAGAAAACTTTGTTTTGGACCATATTCTGGAGGAGTAAAAGTAGAGCCTTTCAGTCCATAGAGTCTGATCCATTCACTCACTCAGGAGTGGGCTATCCAGGCAAGTCAACTATAAGTACAACAGGTACCGCAAAATGAAACGGAAGTGCAAATATGGGCTCTGATAGCTCAGTGGTTTAAATTACTGGTCCTCTAAACCAGGGGGTCACGAGTTCATTACCTCGCTGGGGCCTCAGTTCTCCAGGGTGCTGGCAAAGTGGCAACTCTCTTGACTTTCATGCGGTAGACAAGGTTAAAGGATTTCATGCATGTGACATTCTAACTGTAGTATTACGTTCCAATAGTGGAACCTTGACATTTATAGAGTTTCAGTGCAGTTAAAGCAGTAGAAGATCTGCATTGAGACATCTTTTGCTTATTGGAGGTCTGATAACAAGGGGAAAGAAACCGTTCTTTAATGTGGGGGTATGTGCATTTTAAACGTGCATATTTTCTGCCTGAAGGGGACTGGTAGAAGAGAGTATGACTGAGGTGGGATGGCTTGGCTGCTTTCCTTAGAGCAGGAAGTGTAGATGGAGTCAGTGGAAGTGGCTAGTTGGCATAATAACCTGCGCTGTGTTCACAACTCTCTGCAACTTCTTGTGGTCTTGAGTAGAGCTATTCCCTTATCAATGGTGGCTCAGAGGAGTCTTGGTGAAACTGAAGTCAAGGAGCAAACAATAACGAGAGCCAGACTTTGCACAAAGGAAGGTATTATGGCTGCTGAGCATCAAAGGTCGCAGCCTCACAGCAGGAGTCTCGCAGGAGAAATCCAGAGTTACTTTTGGGCTGCTTCTTCCATGCTCTTCCTTCCATCTTGAGGCCAGAAGCAGATAGAGAAGAATATCTGCAGATGCTGAGTTCTAGTGCAGAACACAGAAGTGATGGAAAACTCAGCAGGTCCCGCAGCATCCGTTGGAAGCAAAAGGAAGTCAACGATTCAGGCTTGAGCGCTCCATCATGCCAGAAGTAGGGGAGTAAAGGTAAAGGTTCTATTATTGTCACCTAATACTACATTTAAAATTTAACGTGCATGAAATTCTTCAATTTTGTCTACCATAAGGAAGACAAAGAGTCACCATTTTGTCCAGCAACCCTCACAGAAATGATGCTTCGGCAAGGAACGAACTTGTGACCCCTAGATTACAAGGCCAGTGCTCTAACCACTGAGCTATCAGAACCTCGGTTTACTGCTGACTGCACAGTGTTAAATAAGGAAATCTGCAGATTCTTGGGTCAAGTGCAAGACAAAAACGTGCTGGAGAAACTGTTGCGGTGCTGGCCGCTGATGATGACGTAAGCAATGTGTTGCAAGGGAGTAATAGCGGGCATGCACAGGTTAAACATCAGTATGCGGGTGATGGATCTCAGATGCAGGAGGAGGACAGGATCACCCATGTGGTGGTGAACCAATGAGAAGGTTGGAGGGGTTTAGCTGGGTGGTGATGAAGAATGCAATGTTTTGTCCGAAGAGTATAAAGAAAGTCGATTCCATGATGTGCTAAAATAAATGAGCGAGTGTATTCTTTATTTGTTTGTAAATGGGGGTAAATCTGTGCTGTTACAAAACTCAGCAGGTCATGCAGCCTCCACGGGCCAAAATAAATGGGCGAGTGTATTCTTTATTTGTTTGTAAATGGGGGTAAATCTGTGCTGTTACAAAACTCAGCAGGTCATGCAGCCTCCACGGAAAGTAAAGGATGACCAAAGTTTCAGACTTGAGCCCTTTGTCAGGCCAGAAGTGGGCAAGTTTACTGCTGACTGCACAGTGTATCATTTCATTCAGAACTTCTCCACACATGGAGTAGCCCATGCCTGCAGATGTAGCAAATAAAGACACTAATTATATAAATAATATGCAAAATAAGATTGTAATTCTGACAAAAAAAAAGAAAATTCTCAAGTTATTTTCCTGCAAAACAAAAATCCCTTTTGACAGGTCTTGAACCTGTCAGTCTCCCACCTGCCGCCGCGATGTGGGTTTTTATAGGCAGTCTGTGGTATGTAAAGGGGAATAATTAAGGTGGGATGTGTGAGACAAAAGGTTGTGATCCCCCTGCTATAAATGAAGATGAGCGTAATTTTTACAACCCTCTAAGGAACAGCAACTGAGAATTTGGGCAGAACGATCACGAGGCAAAGTCATTGCCTTGGGATCACAACACCTCAAGTTCAAGTATATTATTATCTGACTGTACAAATCAAATCAGATGAAACAGCATTTCTCTGGACCACAGCACACCCACATAATACACACCACATAATAATCACATTTTTGCATAAAGAATTAACATAAAATTTATATTTATAAATATTTATAATAATTTACTGGTTTCCTTTGTAAGGGACCCAAGGTTCCAGGATGCCATTCATTAATCTTAGCCGGCGGAAAGAAACTATTTCCCAGCCTTGCAGTCCTGACTTCGATGCTCCTGTACCTCCTTCCTGAAGGTAATCGGTCAAAGATGCTGTGCGATGAATGGAAAGGGTCCTCAATAATTCTCTAAACCCTATTTAAACAGCGGTCCCAGTGAATAGAGAGAAGAAAAGGAGACCCCAGTGGTCTTCTAGGCTGATTGAATGATCCTCTGAATTGACTTAAAAAAAAAATTTATAGATACAACATGGTATCAGGCCCTCATATACCAATTAACCTACAATCCCCGTACGTTTTTTTGAGAGTAGAAGGAAACCGGAGCACCCAGGGAAAACACACACGGACATGGGAATAATGCACAAACTCCACCCGGACAGCGGCAGATTCAAGCCCAGATCACGAGTGTTGTAGCTGTAGCGCTAACTGCAATAGTAGCCGTGCTGCCCTTCCAGTCTGCCACATTGCTGCTACCATACTGCACAATAATGCTAGCCAGTCAGTACACTCCCTGTGCTCCTGTGAAATGGGAAAGAAAATGTAATAAATGGTGACCCTGTGTTTTGCTGAACCAAGTTCCCTGTTGTACCAATCAGATAACACACTTTATGGACTTCGGCACGGACCGATTGAGAGCACAAAGCTGAATGATTTTAGTGTCGTTACCTGTCTCCTTTGTTATTATGGGAACACAAAACTCCAAAGTCCAAGGTTAGACTGCAAAAGAAACTATATTAATAAATTATCTTCCTCTCATAATCACTAAAGCAACAAGCATCTCTCTGTGTCCCCATTCCACCTACAGCAATCTGTAATTCCCTGCATACTTTCTCAGTTGACGCTGCCCTTTGTGGCGCTGCTATAATCATGTGTAAAATCCCGCCTGTTATTGTCAGAACTGTCCGATCCGAAGAAAGCCTCTGGAGGAGAGACCAGCTCATCAATAGATGCATGCAACCACCAATTAGTTTACTTTTTTCACCAGCGGCTGTACTTGGCGAGGAGTTTGAGGAGACTTTCTAGGTCACCAAAGGCTCTTGCAGACTTCTACAGGTGGGCTGTGGAGAGCGTTCTGACTGGTTGCATGACTGTCTGGTACGGAGGTGCCAATGCACAGGGCACAAAGCGAAGACAGAGAATTGTGAACTGGGCCAACAAACATCGAGGGTTTCTACAAGTGGAGGTGTCTGAAGAAGGCAGCTTCTGTCCTCAAGGACCCTCACCGCCCAGTCCTTACCCTCTTCGCCAGGTGGTACAGGAGCCTGAAGATGAACACCCAGCAGCACAAGGACAGCTTCTTCCCCCCTGCCATCCGATTTCTAAATGGACATTGAGCTACCAACACTGCCTCGCTTTCTGTCATGTTTTGCACTAATTTATTTATTTTTAAATGCAATTTTGTAGCTATATTTGCTCTGAGGTGTTGCCGCGAACCATGTTGGTGACAATAAATTCTGATTCTGAATATAAAAAAAAAGACTTTGTAAAGCAAATAGCATGCTTAAATTCTAAACAATTGTATATGTATCTGTCTCAAGCTACGAGCTTATGCACTATTTAAATTGCTTATGCACTATTTAAATTGTTGGCACTGCATTTTATGTGCCGCTTGACCATGATGAACAGGGTTAACGTTCAAGTTCACGCGAAGCAGTTTCCCAGCAGAAACGATCAGCTCAAACCATGGGAGGTCTCAGGTAGGGGAAATGGTAGCCACCAGCCAGGAGTCGATCCGCATTTAAATAAGTGATCTAACCTTTGTAGGAAGAGTTATGAGAGCAGGCGGACTTCTCTTTCTGGGCCCATGTTTATAGAGAGAGGAAGCTGATATTTTTTTGTTTCCATTGAACAAGGAATGTGAGGGAAGATATATCTGCCCTGTGCAAAATTATGTGCTGTGTGATAGCACAGGATACCATCACCAATGTATATATTAGTATATATTTACATATAGTAATAGTGATTGGCTGAGAGCCATAGCCACACCTACTGGCACATCATAAAGGACAGTTCCCAACCAGACCCAGGTCACTCTGGACTGGTTGACCTCAATGTACTACGCTCCAGTCTCTTGCTAATAAAAGCCTTGGTTTGAGTCAACATTTCTTTGAGTCATTCAACGCGCTACACGCTGTTTATTCGTCGTTTATAAGTAAGCGATATAACTGAAACCATTTGTTAGTGAAAGCTAGACTGAGAGGCAAATTCGTGTAATAGATTCCAGTAGCCTGAAGTGTTTGTACAGTGGGGGTCAACACCATAACAAATGTGGGAAGAAGGGTGGGGAGTGCAAGACTGAAGGTGTTGTATTTGAATGCCTGCAGCTTTCGAAACAAGGTAGATGAGCTTGGAATTTTATCTGTAGCGTGCTGTGACAGATTTGTGGCCGAAGAAGGGTTAAGGAGCTAAGGGTTCACATCCTCTCGAAAAGACAGGCAGGTGGGAGAGTTGTGTGGAGAGGCACTGCTGGTTAAAAAAAAAGTGAAATCAAATCCTAAACAGGAAGGGACATGGGATCAGAAGATAGACCAGCACGGTTGGCATAGCGGTTAGCCCAAGATCTTTACAGTGCCAGCGATCTGGACAGGGGTTCGAATCCTGCATTCTCTGTAACGAGCTTTTACATTCTCCCTGTGACTGCATGCGTTTTCCCTGGGAGCCCTGGTTTCCACGGACTTGAGGGCTGAAATGGCCTGTTGCCGTGCTATATGTCTAAAAAAAATGTAGAATCCTTGTGGGTCAAGTTGAGAAACAGCAAGGGTAAGAAAACCCTGATGGGAGTAAAATAAAGTCTTCTAAATAGCAGCCAGGATGCAGGGTCCAAATTACAACAGGACCGAGAGAAGGCATGTAAGAAAGGCAATGTTACAGTGGACACGAGACATTTCAATATGCAGATAGAGTGGAAAAACCAAGTGGGCACTGGATCCCAACTGAAGTAATTTGTGGAATGCCAATGAGATGGCCTATGTCGAGCCCACTAGGAAAAAGGGCGTTCTGGATTTGGTGTTGTGCAATGAACTCGATTTGGTTAGGGAGCAAAAGGTAAAAGAACCGTTTGAAGGCAGTATGATGGAATTCACTCTGCAGTTTGAGAGGGTCAAGTTAAAATTGGATATATTTGTTGCAGTTGTGTAGAGTTAACTACAGAGGCATGAGAGAGCTGGTCAGAGTTGATTGGAAAGGGACCCCGGCAGGTTTAACATTGGAGCAGCAATGGCAGGACTATCTGGGAGTAATTCGGAAGATGCAGGATCGCAATGAAGAAGTATTGTAAAGAGACCACAGTGGCCACTGGAATCACAGACGACACAATGAAATAACCATCCAAGGTGTTTTTAGAGTGAATCAAATGTATTTACTCTTCTGAACCCACGCAACATTTTAAAAGTCAGAATCACGTGCCCGATGCATGCTGATGTCATGTGGCCAGTTCGATGCCTTCTGAGAGTTGTGGTGCCACCATTGCACCACTACACACCAACCCCCCCGCCCTCCCCACCCCCTCCAGAACCAGCAGAAAGGTTCGTCTGTCTTTTAGGTGGTCGACCTCTGCGACAGACTGGTGGCTGCTGCAGTGGGGAAGACTTGTCCACATGAGCTGGTTCAAGCCTGTCAATAGTGGAAGACTGTGGCTTCCCTCCAATGTCCAAAATACAGGTCGACCTAGTTTGTCTGAGTGTTTTATAAGGTCCTTCATAAGGTGTCTGCAAAGGCTGACCAAGTGTTCCCCTACATTTGAAGACATATTCACAGCTTTTGAGGTTTACAGGCACAAATGAAGAGTGTTCTCCATGTGAAGATGGTGGTATAGGGGTCAAGTTTCCTATGGTCATCCTTAGCCTGGTCAACAGATCATTAGGATCATTTTTGGAGATGAAATGGTACACGAGCTCCGCAGATGAAGCTTGGAGGTCGTCCTTTGGAGTTGTTCTAATGCCCACTAATACCCAGGGGTATGGACCAGATGCTGGTCAGTGGGACTAGGAGGGTGGGGATTTGTTCCAGCATGGACTACTAGGTCCAAACTGACCTATTCTGTGCTGTATATGGTTATATGGTCATAGAGGGTGGTGAATCACTGAAATCCGTGGCCATAGACGGGTGTGGAGGTCACGTCATTGGTTTTATTTAAATTGGGAGCCGATAGGTTCTTGATTAGTGAGGATGGCAATGATTACATGGAATAGGCAGGAGAATGGGGTTGAGGGGGAAAATGGTGGTGCTACAGGAACGACTGTAATGGCATCCCTGCTGCTGGTGTCGACCCAGGAGTGTGGGGAGCAGAGACCTAGCACTGATCCACAGGGTCCAACTACCTAGTTGAATATGCTGGCCACTCCATATAGGCTTTAAATTACCTCTTAAAGGAGCCAACTGTTTTTAATTAAAACCTTGCAACTACGGGGCCTGTGACCAAGATGCTCTTCATGGCCATGACGGGTTTCAGACTCCAGAGGAGCAGTGGACCTGAGCAGGGCATCAGTAATAGGGAGAAACGCCCCCCCCGCCCCCACCTCCATTGAGAAAGAGAAGCAGAAGTGTCAACCGTACAGGATGGTGACCACAGCAGCAGACCAGTGAGGGGCTCCGTGGCTGAAGGACCCACACAGGCTGCTGGTGGGCTGCAACGTGGTCGAAAGATGCACACAGTCTGCAGGCTGCTGGAGACTGGGTCATGGGAGCCGGGTATCGGTATCGAAACCAGGACTCGTGAGGGTGCTGAAGTAATGAAGGGGTCCTGAAAGGCCTTGGGTGCTGAAGGCTTCCTGATTGTGTCGGATCTTTGGATGGGGAGCTTGGGTTGCTGATGGATCGAACAGGGTCTGTGCAGTTGCAGAGGCTGCAGGAGCCCTGTAGATGAATCCAGACACCTCGTGTCTTGAAGGGACTCTCTTTTGTTACAGAATTCTCTCTTACTGTAAGGAGTGTTAGACAACATTAATATGACATTTTCTGTATTATTACATATCATCTTGGAAGCTGGACTTCCTCAGACCATGAGACCCTGCAGAAGATAGTGAACTCAGCAGGAAAGATCATTGGGGCCTCTCTTCCTAGAGGACCCCAAAACCCAGCAGCAATAGATATTCACTGCAACAAATGGTTACTTAAACAAAAGTTGCTTTTAATTATCTTTGTACATGAAATAAGAAACAAACGTTAACTTATCACTAACTTACTTAACCTAACTTAACTCCCTTTTAATTATAAGTGTATGCAATGTGTGTGTAAGTTCAGAAAAGTTCTTTGGTTCACAGTCCAATCTCACTTCTCATTCATCCAAGTTCTCTGCTTCAGGCAATTCTTATACTGTGCACAGAATTTAACATGTATAAAGTTCACCAGGTTTTGATGCTCGAAAGGTAAATGGTTACCGCTCAGGAAAGTTCTTGTCAGTTTTCAGAGAGAGATTTGTTGTTCCAGGACATCCACAACTCCACTCCAGTGTCTTGCTGACGAAACTTGCCCCTTCAGTGATCTTCAGGTGATAACCTCTTTCTTTCAAGTCACCACAGAGTTCCTTTTTGTTTCTCTTATTCCAAATGAAACATTAGACAGCCAATCCTCTCCTCTTACATGAACCACAAGAGCTTTGACTAGGCCATCTTCCAAACTGGGTCTTCTTGCCAGCTTGTCCTGTTCCAGTTCCTGCTGCTCTAAGTGATCTCTATCTGTCTGTCTGTCTATCTGTCTGTCTGTCTGTCTGTCTGTCTCTCTCTCAGAGAGAAAGCCTGTTTTACGCTTTCTGCTTGCAAAATCACATGACAGCAAGTTCTCCTGCAGACAATATGCAGCTCCAACAATCTCTTTCATCTGTTGCCTTTGATAAACAACAATCCATTAGTGAAGTCTCTTGAGTACACTTCAAAGCTCTTGGAAAAAGCTGAAAGAAGCCACTATGTCTAGCATTAGTAGAGCACCATATTTCAAATAAGATCTGTTTTAAAGTGTTTGCATGTGACCTACTCTCACAAACCTTTCCCAATTTATCGCCCAAAAACATTTCTATATACTCTGTCACACTATCATGAAAGAATCTACAACACTCAATGCAGGCAAAAGGCAACAAACATTGTGAAGGACTCCACGCACCCCTCATGTAAACTGTTCTCTCTCCTGCCACCTGGTGGGAGGTACCATAGCACTCAGGCC